>NC_064028.1:23547778-24172778 GCF_917208135.1 Athalia rosae | reverse complement strand
CTCTCTGCTCGATTCCGCTTAGTTTCTGGCCTGCCCTGGCCTATGCCTCGAACAAAATCCCCACCGCGACTTCACGGGGCTGCTGCTGCTGGCTTATGCCAGAGAGGCAACCTAGCCGTCCAGATTTCTTTCAAAGGGAATAATTTCAGTTTTCAAGGACGCGTCCGCCATAATCGTTCTCCTCGGCGACGCTCCTCGACTATCCATATCCCGAGGTCTCGAATTATTCGATATTTTACAGTGAACCAAGTTTTGTGCCGTGCAAATTATTTCATCGTACCGTTCGGTTTTTTTTGCACATTTTCATATTCATGTATCTGATAAAAGTACTATTTTAATCCTTAAAACAGAGAAACAAGAGCCACACAACCGACGCCAAGTGTTCATCTGTTTTAAACTCAATATTTAAAACTTAATATACATACGTAGACGATACATATTATACACAAAGTTCGTAAACGTGTTTGCCAATGTTGCGTCACCGTTCATATAGCGATCGAACTACCTGTTGCTGCTGTTGCTGGTTTCAACGTTCAGTTCGAAATATTTTAGACGTTGAAGACCGACGCCGCGACGCCGGGAGTCAGGAGCGTCACTTCGATTCGCTTTAGTGCTTTTGCTTCGAAAGTCTTCGTCTTGAAATTTTTTTTCTTTTATACTTCTAATTTATTCTTTTTCTGTTTTTAGTTTTTTACCGTTACGATTAACCTTCGTGTCCAGAATTCAGATTCGAATTATTATTATTAAAACGTCCGCTCTTTTTATTAATATGTAAACCGGCATTCCTTGTGCTGTGATATTTTCTATACGGATTGCTTATGTAGGTAGAGGAAAGAAATTATTCCGAGAATCGATTTTCAACCGACATTACACATCATCAATTGTGACTAACAAATTCCGAAGTGTTCTTGCTGATTTATTCTTTCAAGCTGGATGACCAATCGGGTCTACTTCTCCTTTGTTTTCTCGACTACGTGAGATCTAGAAATCATATTGACCGATTCGTTATATTTACTTGAAATAGTAATTTATTTTTCTTGTCTTTTTTTAATTACATTTTTTACTATGTGAGTATTTTAATTCATCACATTGCCACGTAATAATATTTGTATATGTATATATTCGCCTCCATTAAAGAAGGAAAAAGAGAGAGAGTGGGAAATTTAGTAGAGGAGGGATGGAATAGATGTGAACCGTTAATCCGATCTCGGCCGAATCTGCACTCACAAGTCTTATATAAATTTAGTTGTTTTACAGATTGTGATTACTTTGTTAGTAATTATATATACTTACCTACTTCGGTCTCCGTGAAACTTATTGATTCACACATCGGTTAAAATACACCTTGATTGCAAATTTTATCGATCTATTTCTATAATTCCGTCCACATTCCACATTCGTACATTTTCACTGTACCTTTTACACTTCAATTATGAAAAAAAAAAAAAAAAAGATTCAATAACATTTTTACGAACTTGAATATAGCAATCTATTGAATCATTTCGGTCAGCGGAACACAATATGATTAATAGTTGTTCTCTTTTCAGGTTTACTCTGTTACTTTGTATTTCCTGTTGATCGTCATATTACAAAAGCCCTGTTTGAAATTATTGTATCTCGATGTTCGAACGCGAACTTTCTCTTTTATTGTGAACCTCTGGATGGTTTTTCATTTTATCATCGTTTTTTCATTTTTTTTTTTGTTTTCAACGAAGTTATTTCTGCTTCGATAACGGATACGGCAGAATTCTTCGTTTCGTCTTGAATGCGAACACATCACGTAATTCTCGGTTCGCCTGCGAATCCAACGAACTGTTAATAATCTCCCCATCTATATATTTATATAAAAGATCATATGTCAACCGATTCCTTTGTCTCCTTATCCTGGTCTTCTATATATTTACGTACTCAAATTTCAACCAAAATCAAACCCCTATATACCATGTGTACGGCTTTATTACATCAGAAGCTTGTTTGCAATTTTTCGACGACCGTTAAAATGGCGACCGTTGAAATCGTTCTCTTTCTTCTTTTTTATTCGTCTTTCTCCAGCTCCGCCCACAAACACCATGACCATTGAGAGCACACCCTCGCTACGATGCAGATACGGATATACCTTGAAAAAGAAAAAGAAAAAGGAAACAGATATATAAAGAAAGAAATACAACACGTTAGTTCATTCTATATATATTAACCGAGCATATAGGCCAATTAAGTGCAATTGACCGACTCTCCGTTTACATTATCTTTCCTCCTCCCCGCCACGCCGCCATCACCACCCCCATTATAATATTGGCCCCTTATTTCTCGACTATTCAGCCCTTCGGCACTCGACTCGGACAATAAATAATGGGCTTTGTGTGCGGGATATATGTTATCCAATTGGGGAATAAAATCAATATAATAATGGTATACGGTTCGGTGTATTATGTGTATGTGCATCTGAATTATCGGAGCGTGCAGCGGTAGGCATCAGTTTCGATAGAATATACCTATGTATGTGAAGAAGGGTATATATTTGGTAGGGTGGTTTCTCCGGGCGCGAAACACGAGCATAAAACTGGTAAAAGTTCAACGGCATTTCCCACGGTTTCGTCCTCTTTCTTCACGTAGTTCGTGATCCTCGGTCATTTGTATGTGTCGGTTGTGCACCACCAGCAACAACAGCAGTAGCTATAATAAATGTGTACATATATGTGTGTATATATGTACGTGCAACATGTACATATGTATGGGTAAAAAGAGAGGGGCTCCTCTCTCAAAGGCGGGGCGGGTGTTCAGTTCAGTTCAGTTAGTTCGTTTGTTCGTTCGTTCGTTCTTTCGTTGTGTGTTTCGATGCATGTATTCATCATATGCATCTCTGCAGTTTATACATGCCTGATGTATTCTTATACTCCAGCTAAGCATGCCATGAAAGAACGATTTATTTATGTATTATATATGATTTATATATACACTTATCTACATACTTCGGGGAGAAACGCTGTTACAGAAAGGCTATACTCAAAAAAAAAGAACACACACATACATATGTACACGTGTAAAGAACTTTTTCTTTGGAGAGAGCGATTGAAGGGAAAAATTTCGTATTGTCAGCAAATGATAGTCACCGCACAATTTTTACTTTCATAAGTTTTTTTCTCTTCTCCTTTGTACACTTCTCTCAAAACCGCAACCGTTTCCTTTCGAGTTATAATTCATACCAATCACATTGAGAAGAAGGAAAAAGAAATGTAAAAAAAGTGAAATTTAGGCAATTCTACGTATGTACGCGATGAAATAATGTTGAAAAATTGACGGTAATTGTACGTCGGCATGTATGTTGAGACACATAGATATCTTACAATAATAGATCTAGACAGACGAACGGTTGGACGATTTAGATTTTGCGTGAGGAATATCCCTCGGAGTCTCTAAATAAGAAGAAAAAGAAGATGAAGATGAAGAACGAGATGAGATGGTTGAAATTGATTGAAACAATGCGTAATAAATGTCTCGGTTTAACCGCTGTTAACCTTTAGCTGCTGGTACTGCTGCCACTGGTTGTTACTGCCTTTGGTGCAGTCTCAACTCTTCATATTTTATGTCATCTCCAACTTTCAATCGACCACAAATATTTACTTTGAATTCATATCGAAGATTTTTCTTATGTTTAATAAATGTTCGAGAGTTATTATATGTGTGTGAATATTTTAACTCTGTTCTAATCATTTGTAGATTTAACTTTGGGTGGGATGAAAACCGAAGTTATTACTTGTCGCGATTATATTATACACTGCGCACTTTGTTTCGAAAAGTATCATCTAAATTATTTTTTATCTATTTCAGTACTTGAAAATTTTTACAGCAATTGGCGACTTTGAAGATTTTTGAGTTCTGACCGTACTGAGTGAGTGCTGGTCTAGTGCACAGTAATTTTAACTTGTGACTAGATCCACACTCATTAAGTACGATTAGAAAAGCATCGCAACGGAATAACGACTACTACATCACATCTCTAAGCCACCCACGTTTTCAGATAAGAAGAAATCTGAATTAATTTACTCGCAATCAGTACATAATCATTATCAGTGAAACAGCAAGTCTTTGAATTCTTGTGCAGTTTCTCTCGAGACTCGTTTAGTCTTTTTTGTAGAGGTTTGTGATATTTATTGTATTACTTAGACGTATCACAGCGAGAGGAATTTCCATAGACGAGTATGGATTTGGTACACGTGATTATTCTGAAATCGTGACTAGATACACACTCGTCTACGGCAGCCTCTTAAAAAGGTGGGAAAATGAATCTTCTCCCGCGAATATTTTAAGCAGCATCGTTTCACGAAAAACCCATCATGTGAAATATTTAAGATAATGGTTTTTTCCGAAGTCTCTTTCCCTTGTTATCATTTTCCTTGTTTCGAACAGGCTAAGCGGTCGAGGAGCCCAGGGGACGCGGACATTACTGAAATCAAAATACGAGCCATTGACAGCCCATTTGCACCAGACAGTTTCTCCCTAAAAACGTGAGGCCCATTATTCACTAATTAAAGTTTCTTTTTAACTTCCAAAAAATATTGCAAAAACTTCCAGAATTTGCTCAGAAATAAGATAAGATCACATCTTCACTAAAAATTTCGTCTCCATCACCTCATTTTACATTCATGCAGGACGACTCCCAGCCGCCAACTATCTACTTCAGAGGGTGATGAAAAAATTCTTTTGAAATATGGTCCTGTATTAAGCTCCTGGTGTAATAGAGACAGGCATAAAGTGAGCGTAAAAAAACTTGAACAGCAACCTCATGTACCTACAAACATTTTTTATATGTATGAAACGCTCCCAGAGAAAGCCGAAGCTGTAGATTTAGTCTGTGAAAAGATGGGAGCCTGGATGAGTGATGCGAGAAATCATGCCGATGAAGTCGATTTGGAACTAGCTCCCTCATTTGTTAGGTGCCAACACGAGATACGGACTTTTGGTAGAATATGTTGTGAGTCTGATGAGAACAAAGTCAACATCGGGCCTATTTTATTGCAAGGAACGAGAGCGCTTTCAAATGGTCGAATGATGAAACTGGATCTAAGCGGAGTTGAGCAGTGTTCCATATTTCCAGGACAAATTGTCTCCATCAAGGGCTTTAATCCAACAGGGGCTGCCGTTGTTGTCAAAACTTTGACTAACCGGTGCCTAGCGCCCCCTTCTCCGATACCTGAGGTATCCTCTGATCAAAACCTTCAGATTGTCGTAGCGGCAGGACCTTTCACGCACCCCGATGATCTGAATTACCAGCCACTGATGGACCTCATCGATTATGTTGTGAAAAATGAACCGCACGTACTGATCCTGATTGGACCATTTGTCGAATTTACTCACAAGGAGATTCAAAATTGCGAAATTTCCGTCACATTTGATGAGTTCTTTGAACAGTGCATCAGAAACATTATGAACAAGCTGGAAAGGTGAGGGCTTGGAAAATATTTTTTGACTTCAGAAAATGAGTTTGTGCCTTATTTTTAGTACATCTACCCAAGTGATTTTGGTTGCCTCAAATCGTGATGTTCACCACCACTCAGTTTACCCCACACCAGAGTTTGAGTTGAGAGAGGAATATCCAAATCTCCATCTAATGCCTGATCCCTGCATGATCGATATCAATGGATTAATAATAGGTACAACCTCAGTCGATTCAATGATGCACTTGGGACGGGAAGAGATCAGTTTGTAAGTGAACGTTTCATCTACCTTCCAAAATGTTCGATTCTAAATAACATGCTTCTCTATTTTCCTATTCTTACATTCAGCAAACATGCAAAGTTTGACAGACTGTCACGGCTAGCATCACATATTCTGGCCCAGAAATGTTTTTACCCATTGTTCCCACCTGCGAAGGATCTAAACTTGGATACAGATCTATGGCAAAATTATGCATTCTTTAATCAACAGCCACACATTTTAATACTGCCATCAAGTTTGCGATATTTTTGCAACAAGATGTTCAACTGCTTGGCTATGAATCCGGAAAGACTGTCAAAGAGATGTTTTGCAAGAATATGCGTCACGATGACTCGTTCCAGTAAGGACGTTAAAGCGACGCTGAACAACAAAATTACTGTACAGATTCTAAAAATTTAAGTCACAGGGTTGTTTTATAATAATTATATTTAAATCGTTGTTTTTAGTTAGTTGTACCAATAGATGAATTCCATCAGAAAACATGCGTGTTGCCTGTTTATGTACAAAATTGCTATATTGTGATCGCGTCGAATACTACGTCTTATTACTTACAAAAACAACATTTTCATTTCTTTTAGCAACCCTTAAATTCCCATCGACCCAGTTTCTGTTAATGAGATCTTAACTTTTCAGCAATCAACAGGTGGTAGGTATATTCGCTTTCAGAATCAATACAAAAAAGACCAAGAAATTTTATAAATATGTAAATATTATGCACTATCAAATTACGCGGATCTAAAAGTCGTTTTACCTCATTTTGAAGAGAGTCTCGTTTTCCATACTTGAGTGTTACACTTCCGGGTAATGCCGGAGCTCCCTAACGGCCGTCATTTTGTTACGTAACTGTCAGCTGTAAGTCTTAACAAATTCTAGGGAATTTTGAGTTTCGCAGTCCTGCCGAAATTTTATGCTGCTTCCAGTTTGCCCCGCAAAGAACGTTTTACATTATATTAATTTAACAATCGATGGCGCCACAAGCACCGTACAAATAATTTTTACACCACTGGTGTTCTGCTAGGACGAGCTGAAGAGTGTTACCCGTGGTTTTGTTCAGTCATAACTCCAACAAATTGCGATATTTCAGTGAAGAGAATAACCGCTACGACCAATCCCAAGGGTCTAAACGCGTCAGCCACATGACGAGGTGAGTGATAAACATACAAATTTTCATACGTTATCAGTTAATTATGATTAGGGTGTACAATACATGATGACGAAACGCCAGTGCCAAACAGTATAACCAAACTGCTAATACCATTCATATGTATGTATTCACTTTCGGCCACCATCTTTGTTAACAATTCGCAGGTACCTAATTTCTCTTTTTTTGAGGACATTGAGTCACAGTTTGCAAAGCATTTGAAAAAGTCGCATGGAATATATTCGTTATAATCACTAGCTACCTGCAATGCCAAAATCATAATTAGCGTCGTTTAGATCCACGTTGTTTTCGTTTTCTTATCAAGTCAACTATCAATTCCCCAGCACGTGGCTGATGATAACATCTCACGACTGATCGTTGCAAACGAAAAAGAACATAAAACGCTAATTTTCCCTTCAATTTTCCTCGATTCTTTGCAATATAGCTATAAATACAAGTTCTTAAATCACTCGGCCCCGGCCTTGGCGTTCCAAAATTATCAACATTGGTTTTTTTGCTATTTGGTAGCTGTTACTTTATTCTTTCTGTTCTTCGAGGAACTAACGAAGATTTACGCTTCGCTGCATCGCTCGCTAATGGCGTGAACAGGTTGTGATTTTTACGATACGAAATCCGATAGTGCTAAATGTACATACACTACTGAAAAATTGTTAAGATTGGTCAGGTACCAACCTTACCCTAACCTAGCATAACAACTTGAACTAATCTCACATCTGCCCGTGCGTACCGTAGCGCGCTTTTCAACACTTCTGTATATTTTTACTAACGAAAACCTTATAATAAACTGCGTAGCTTGATTGTACAAATCACTTTCTAAAAAAACCCCGAAACAGCTACGTTGAATAATCAATTGAATATTCGGAACTTTCTAAAATACATATAAACACTTATACACATACAGGGTGATTCATTCATCAAGAGTTCAAATTGGTGATAATTATCAGTTTATTTTATTGCAAACAATTGTATTCTCATTTTCTTACTAGTAGTTAAACTCTTTACCTGATAATCCAAGTTCTGAACTGACCTATCACATTGTTATTTTCTAAATTCATTATCGTAGAATGATCGATTCACAATAATGATAATATCGTACACCTGTGTATATACTGATTTTTGAATATGCTTAGGAGAAAAAAAAAACTTGACCATCGACCGTCTATCTTGTATTATAATTATTTGCTCATCATTGCGACGCGACGATTATATTATCCTTATCAATCAAACAAAATTTGCATTCTTTTAATTCATCTTTGTTTATTCAACTTGATCAGCAAAAACAATAAAACAAAAAGAAAGTCATACATAACAGAAACATTAATAACTCGCTAATTAAATTGTTCAAGGTTGTGACGTTATACCTATAACATAGTATAAATAGAAAAAAGAGTAATATTTCAGTTCGATAAATAGCCGATTTTTATCTGGTTGAAATTTTACTTACAGCGAATTCGATTCAAGACTGAGTGTATATATTACACATATGTATGTAGTAGATAAAAAAGCAACCATTCTCGTAATCTGTTTACACGCCATCTTATAAAAGATAAGAAATTATTCCTGCTGCGAAATATTTTTATAATATGCTATTTTTGCGACGCTATTTCACTTTCATCGGATATTATGTAGCGTTCAACATATAGCAGCGTTTTAAAAATGTATTTTTTTTTAAATGATATTATTAATATCGTTATTCCATTCCTAAAAAAAACGAGAATAATAACTGGCACCATTTCTTATCTTTCTATCTCTAATGTTTTTTTTTATCCATCTAGCATAGTTTCTAAAATAGATCAGAATTCTGGGTTGCTCGGGCGAATGCTTGGTACATACATCATGTGATCTCACGCGCCACTCGTTTATTTGTATAATTTTTTTTCTAATTTTTTTTTATCATTAAATTTGTTTAGATTTCAAAATTTTTAGTTTTTTTCTTAATTGTTTTTTATTCCTACTTCAACGGCAAAAATTGATCATACGAACATAAACTTAGATAGGGTAGGGATAAAAATTCAAATATTTGTACAACGTAACAGCCAGCGTTGCAGGGACTCAGACTTATGTATACATGAAAAAAATGTATATGATAATACATTCATTCGACAATCGTTTTATATATATGTATATTTATTCTATTTTTTTTCTCTTATATTTTTTCGTTTGCTTGCCAATTTAGTTATAAATATATATACGTACGTCTCGCAAAATACATTTACATCTACATATATATCTATGTTTAGGTATTACCGAGGTCAGTTATTCACTCTTTTTACACATATAAACGAAATATCTACGCGGCGATGCCCCTGAGGTAACCGACCAAAAAAGAATCGTTGAAACAAGAAAAAAAGCGATGTTTAAAAAAAATTTCACCTTGCAGGCGGCAGTCATTTTTGTTGATTCAGAGAATCATTTTTTTCTGGCTTTTTATTACATCCGAGTTGTGATAGGTCAGTTTTGTTTAGATTAGATTTGTGTATGTGTAATATGATCGTGTGTCGGTTGAAGCGGATGTGGGCCCACCTTAATATCGCCATATTACTTTTCTCTCCACCTTCCGCTTTTTCTTCTGATTTCATATATTTTTTTCTATTATTTTTTATACGTTTAGCCTATCAAACTCGTACATTTAACGCGTGTGATAATCAGAAGCGAAAATTTGTTCCGAAAGTTTAGTATGAAATCGAATTGAGGAGAAAATTGAAAAATTCCATATTTTCTTCCTGTACCATACAGGTATGCGTACACGTTACAATTCAAACCATCCTGAAGAGGACTTGCGTATACATATATGTGTATGTATAAATTTTTTTCAAATATACAAAACGATCGTTTCGAATCCAGAGATTATCGAACATATTTAGTAGATGTGTTTTAAAAAAGTAGAGATGTATTGTGCGTGGTTTGTCGCGCGCGTCACCATTCACATATATATGTATACGCAATACATCTCGCATACATATTTGTATGTACTATATTATCAGAGTTTCTATGTATAGATACGCGGCAATGTATTATACATATATTATATATAAATATATGTGTGTATATCTGTACATACATATAATGTATACAGAGGTATGTATTGCCGGTGCCCGGTGGCATGGCATACGAAAGTGAGAGCGTGATATCGACCAGGCTGTTATATAGTCTGCCTACCTCAACTCTGGCTGTGCCGGATGGAGCCATAGACGCAACGGCGTAGAATTTAAAGTCTGACAACCTTAATCGCATACTGCAGGATTTAAAAAGTGCCTGCACTGCGGACTCCTTTCCCCCGGTGACTCAACTCAAAAAATAGAATAAAAGAATCTGAACATTGTAAGGAACAGACTGATGATTTGCTTCGATTGATGATAACACACCCAGTTCGGGTCCATCTTTCGGTTCTTTTTACTCCTCGTTGTGTAAATCACAAAGGAAGACAAGAATGGAGGAAAAAATGAAAAATGAAATAAGAAAAGACCTTTTTTCTCTTAGTTAATTGAATTATACATATGCACGCGACAATCATTTATTCATATTTGGTATGTAGTTAAAAGTTATAACTATTTTTAGATCATATTCAAACTTGTATAGTAATTTCGTATACTACCGGTTTCTCTTGTATCGATTATCATTTAAGTCATGATAATGTAGGTTTTTTCCTCCTTCATTATGTGGAACATGGTATAATTATACTTTTCAGTTTATTTCTGATTTCCATTCTATTGGTACCTTTTTGTTTTTTCAATTGGTTTTTTAAATCCCACACGGTGGCATGTAATCGTAATTATGATTCCCCTAATATTGCTATAAATTTCATTCCGACGCCATTGGGCTGTTGTTTTGGGCGAACGACGATGGCTGTGCGCAAAAACGGCGGCAGTCAAGTTCAAGGCCACCTCCATCGCCTCCGCCAGTTCCCCTCTTCGCCCCTATTTCCCTTCCTCCCTGTCCTCTTCACATCCCCCAATTTTCGCCCGCCGCCCTCGCTCGTATTCCCTCTTTTCCCTCCTCTTCATCCTCTTCCCTTTATAACACTCCCCTATCACAATCACGCTCTCTTTCTCGTTCGTAGTACGTACGGTATCAAGCTAGTCGTATGCACTCGTCTCTCCGTTCACTTTGTCTTTTTTTTTTTCATTATCAAAAAACATTCGCGGATGCGTCCTGTGGGTGTGTCGAAAAAAAAAACGAATCCATATACATACGTGCATACGTGTATGTATTTTACTTTTTTTTTTCACATGTAGATAGCGGTCGATGAAACACGACGATGTCGACCCTGAATTTTTGTATGCGAGTACATATGTACATTTTTTATACATGCACATATATTAATTTTACAAAATTAACGACCATCTTCAACTGCAACTTATTTTTTTATTTCGTTCTCAGATAGACATATTTTCACGGAACAATTTTTATTCCTTCCTTCCCTTCTCTGTCCATTTATTGTATATATACATCAGTATATATCTTTTTCTCTTCACTTTTTGCATGCTACACATTTAATACAGATTTACCAAATACATATGCTTTTGTCCGTGACCTGTATATGACCTTAAATTGTCATAATCACGTGTAATATCCACGTTATCTATTTGGTTTTACACGTACGTATCAAGTAGGGGCGAGAGAAGGTGGGGGTGCCCACGAATTTTTAAAACCCAAGGTGATTTGCCGATGGTTTTTTCCCCTCTGATTTTTGACGCTATTAAAATTATTTAAATGGGTAGCATTTCGATAGCTACTATAGGTATATTTGTTCTACATGTGTACGTATCGTATCAAATCTGACCGGCTTAGCCAGATCCTTAATCCTACATATGTACGAAATAAAATAGGTCTTTGAACATGTATACACATATGTGTGTGATACATATGTATAAACGGATAAGCGAAAACTTAATTACTGGTCATTCGTTTATTGATTTATTTTCAACTTATAGGCATACACATGTATCATCTAGCGAATAGAGGCGTGTGTATAAATCTAAGATTTTGCTTCAGGTCTTCCTTTAATTATTTTATTTTACATTATTTCATCGACATCTTGACAATTCATACGATCAAAAGAAAAAAGTTGTTTAAAAAATGTACGGTGCGATGGTAAGAATTGTAAAAATTCTTACCAGAAATTGTGATACGGAACGTTCGTGCCGACGAAAATTAATACGAAAGGAAAAGAGGAAATCGATCGTTTCATCGGGCACCTATACGTTCATTTGCGTATCGAATTAAATTTAAAAAAAAAAAAGAAGAATTTAATGCAAGCGCGTTGCGTGCAGGGTGATCTATCAATGAAGAAGAATACCCCGGTATTGAAAAGTCGCCGCGTTGAGCGCATTCAGGTGCAAATCGAACGTGGCGAGATGTTACAAGTACGTGGTACAGGTTTAATCGTTCGAGGGTAATGTTGAAAATGACCAAGTATCCGATTCGTCGATCGTAGTACTACGTAGGTACGTACGTACGTACGTACGTATGTACACACGTACTGTATGTACTCGCTGTCAGAGGTAGTTGCTGCGTCGCTGCGTCAGGCGTCGCGGTTCTCAAAGCCGGCCTCCTAGCCGCCTAGCGCTGTTACTCTCCTTGCAAAAGCTGCTCAAATTTTGTTAGGAGGCAACAGCGAACAGAGTCTCGCGAAACTCCGGAACCGCACAACACACACTGCAGTAGTCAACTCTAGTCGAGATCGGCCCGCCGTGCCGTTCGTTACCACTACTTATTATCGTTACTGTTATTATTATATATACATACATATGATATATAGTATATACATGATACATATACACAAATATATATATAAAGAGGAGGAAATAATACGCGTTATTCGCGAAACGCTTCGGTTTAAAAATCATCGTATCGTCCTCGCACTTTGTTAATCGTCGTTAAAAAAAATTGAAAAAAAAAAACCAACAAACGCAATCAAACATTAACAAAAATTATAACTACCTACGTTGTTCTCTCCAAAACGATAATAAAAATTAATTGAAACCGAAGAAGACGAGAAAAAAAGAAAAAACTTTTTCGAATCATCGATCATTGGATATTAACAAAAACGAAAAAGAACAGAATAACGATATTGATGACGAAGACGTTGAATTAATAAATAATCGGTAATCCTTGATTTTGACAAAATAATAAAAATATGTGTAAAGGTGTTTTGTTGTTGCTGCTGTTGTTTTTTGTGTGTGTGCACAAAACATTATTATGAAGACGCTTACGATGTATCGAAAATTGTTAATAACATTATTTGGTTTTTGAAACTATTTCTCTTCTTTTTATTTTATTTTATTTTTGTTTAATACTACTACCACTACCAATACCAGTTTTACCACTACCACCTCTACCACTGCTGCAATACGGATCTACCTCATTATTGCTATTGATTAATTGATATAAACTTATAAGAAACAAAAATTAATGAAAATAGTTATTAAACATTTGTTTATCACAATTTATTATCAAATTTATATATGAATATATTACTTATATCCTATGTAACATACGTACAGATAACTCGTCGTTGAACGACTTATTGAATATAACAATTAATTAGTAAATTTGGATAAATCAGATCATTTTTATAACTACAACAACAACAATAATAATAATATTGATAATAATCACTCGTGGCAAAGTAATCTATATTTAATAAATATTTCCCTGAGAAGCAACAAAAAAAATCTAATAATAAATAAAAACATACACGAAGTACGGTCATGAATAACAAAAAATTAATAAAAAATGATACAGTAAAAATATTTTTTTAACTCGATTAAGAAACCGTGAGAGAGTATAATTTACTCTGCAACGAAAACAATTAAATAAATAAATAACAAAGATAAAGAAAGAATCAATGAATTAATTTTTACAGTGTAACTGACTTATATTATTTAAACAACTTCACATTAAATGTACCCCGGAGGAACAATTTGCGATACCACAATGGACGCATGGATGTACGACGTGGTATGTACCAAATAAAATAATTATAATAAAAATAACAACAATTGCGTTAAATTTTCATTCAATTGGTCATTAATGTTTTCTGTTTTTTCAATTGGTTTTGCCTAAGATCTTGAATTATCGTAACATTTTCGAGAAAAATGCCGATAATTCCAAGGTAGAACGTACTCGCTGCGCCCATATTTGATTTGTCATTTATTCGGTTTATTTGTTCTTTAATTTTTATTATTTTCAAAGTCTTTTTTTTTAAATTTTAATCGGTCACCTGATTCGATACAAATAGACATTCGATTATCTACAATCAATTCTTCCGATTTCGCTTCAATCGATATTCATCTATTGGCAACTATTTTTCATTTTGTCTACTTCGATCGGTGAACAAAGAAACAAATAACCCACCCACTACTGCATGTATGCTATTTTTTTAGATTACGTCACGTTTTAATTTAATTATTATTTCCATTAAACTTTTATTGTATCTACATCGGTACGTACCATTATATTACACATATATGTATTCGTTCATTAATATTATATACGTATACTTAATATACATACTCGTTTGTTTCTACCTCTCTTCGTGATCTCGTCGTTCTCTTCTTTTATCCCACAAAGTGCAAAATGTATTAAAAAATTTTGCAATACGAGAAAAAAACTGAAATGAAAAAATCACAGAAAAATAAATGAATAATCAAATGAATATAGAACTCTGATAATTGGTGCAGTATGAAAAAGGGTCGTTTCGAATGCATAAAAAAAAAAAACGAAAGTAAGAAACTATGTATCATGCAAAAGAGTTGTGCACATACATTTGTACGGTAATTATATCGCCTCTGCAGAGATTGGTATTTGCTCGCATACTTCTTTTTGTTTTTAATTTTTATTATTACTGGATGTATAACTGACTCGATCACGTATGAATAATATGTGTAAAGGATGTTTTTATTTACCTCGATACATATCTCACTCGTACATTATGCAATTTGTGATTACAGAACGTTATAAGCTTCTCTCTCTTCGTCGCGTTTTTTTTTTTTTTTTTTATTTTTTGTTCAATTAATTTTAATACACATCTGTCTCATTGTACGTGTACAATATTAACACCTGAGAGGTAGATGAAGGAGCACATTCCACGTGTATGTACCACCTACAATGTGCATACGTTACACGCGATGACACAAGCTTCCATATTTTCTATTTCCATTCCGATAATCGATATAGGTATATACTTGCCCATATATTATTCATTATGTAATACATTCATTTATTACACTGGAGATTACATAGCTAATTTGCATGTATCAGGTACACCATACAGCGTATGTGTACCACATATATCGTTACTATCATTATTTTTCATGCAAAACCTCAAACTCGTGCAGTCTCTACGTTGCAGCCACGTGGAAAACGTGGCTCTATGTGTTCACGTACGTACGTACGCGTGTTCGAACACACATGTATTGTAAAATTGCAGTAGGGTAATCGGATGCATATGTACGTACACATGCATATGTGAATATTTCATTGACATACGTGTGTAGCTATTAAATAATTATGGGTTACATGTAGCTACGGGCACGTGTGTATATTTACATTCATCTACATTACACGTGAGGAGTAACTCTCGCCATTATATGTACATACACGTGTGTATATAAATATAACTATGTACCACAGGCTATTATAGGTATGAGTGGTACACGTATGTATAATATACGGTGTCGGACTTGTGCAGCAAAACAGACACTGCAGCATTGCATTATGTATAAGTGTTATAATGCGTAACCCTGAACTTAACTTCGTACCGTTCCAATGGATTAATTTATTTATTTATTTTTTTTTTTCATCCTTTTCTTTTCGTTTTTCTTCTGCACTTCCGATCCGTACCGTTCGAAAGCAACGCAAGTGCACGTATACGTACACGCATCTAAAGTAAGTTGAGGCAGGACGACACCTCGACGCATCGATTACGATTCGTTTTTTCCTCTCGATTCGCGCGGTACGCCGGCAGGGGGGTGCGGTGGATGGATTTAATCGTGAGATGAGAGAAGAGAAGAAAGGTAATATTAGTTTATATTGTAAAGTTTTAAATGCGTCGGCGCGGCGTTTGTGTCGAAGGTGTGGTGGAACGAAAAAGCGGTTCGCTGACGGTGCGAAGGCAGGAAGGGCGGGGAGGGAAAGCGCGATCCCGAAGGTTTTCGACGGTGTGTGTATAGGTATAGTCGACGTGGTCGACGTCGGGGTAGGGAATAATATGCGTCGGGCGAAGAGGGAGGAGGAGGAGCACGAGGAGGAGGAGAGATCAGAGCGCGCAACGCGTCGAGCGAGGCGGATAGGGAAGAGTGAGGGGGGTCAAGTTTAAGGCCACGAGACGTCGGTGACGTCATAATATACATACCATATACGCTATATAGCATACACGTATACCTACAAACCCGCGGGCTGACGATCCTGACCTTGTACAATGTATATAACCAAATTCTAAAACATATTTTGCCCAACCGAAACCCGGGCTACCTTGATCATTTTGCGCTCAGGATTGGTCAACAGCCTGCAACCTTCGTATCGTCATCGTCATCATTATTACGATCATCGTCGTAAAATGTTATTACCGCCGATCGATTTTGTTCGGAAATGAGAAAAAAATTTCAATCAAACTATCCAATTAATCGTGCGAGAAAATTCGAGACCCATTACATGTGTCATTTTTTGTTATTAATATTCCTTGACAAAATAATAACGATCAAACAAAGTCCTCTCAAATGATATACGAAGGACTCAAAAACAATGCGTTACGTAAACGTCGAATAAAAAGCGTATTATATATATGTATATAAATTTTGAGCACGTATGTGGAATGAAAGAGTATATTGTGCGGGTGTGAATAAATTATGCATGATTTATAACGTTCTTTAATTCTCTCTTTCTCCATTCAATTTGGATCTTTTTTCCAAATATTTTTTCTCTTATCTTGACCTAGGCTACGTTGTACGATCGCTTTCGAGTCGGCTTTTGATATCATACAGATAGACGGTATCTTTCGTCTTCTCCGGCGACTCTCGTTAGCCACAGCGATTTCATTAATTTTACACAGGACACATCTGTAGACGTAATATGAAGATATAGACCAATGGGTGGTGGTGTTAGACGGTGGTAGCAATGCGCTTCTGCTTCTGCTGATATCATAATAATGATAAAAGTGGAGGTGACGGAGTTTGGCGCAGCCTTGAAACGCCCACGCCTATATGCATATATTCGCATATATATGTATATTTACGTATATTATGTGCAGTGCCACCAATCACCTAACACGCGTATACATATGTGCATACATTAGGATATGTATACGTGACTACGTACCAAAAAAATTTCATCTTTGTTCTCTCTCCGATAATAAAACAGGCTCGTCCCTCCGCATCTTATCTTTGAAAGGTCTGCGGTCTTAAAAATCCGATTATGCATCAGGTATCACATCTTTCCTTTCAATTTTTCTTTTCATTCGTTTTCATTCATTCATCCATGTACGTCTTTCCGAAACGAGGACAATTTTACTGGACGGATTATACCGAAAACCAATTGCATTATTCTCCTCCTTTTCCACTCGTTTTGTTCGAATGATTCGTTTTATCTTATTTTTCCTCAGATTAATTGACTAATAATTCCATCTGCCGTGCATATAACATGTAATTTAAGCTGCTTAAAAACAAAATAAGTAGTATGTACAAAAATTTGCTTAGTTTATTGCGTAATCGAAGTTATATTTTTACAAACAAGACAATTTAACTGCGCCGGATATAAGTTATAGGTATGCGGTACGTGTGGGAAATTTGGCACATACGTGCGTAAAAATATAGTGGGCCGAAAAATTGTTGTAAACTGTAGATCCCGTCCCATTTCTTTTTTTTTTTTTTTTTTTTTTGTTTTCAATTTTGAATTTTTCTCCTCAGCTTTTTTGCGTTTTTTTTGTTACTTTTCGCAGCACGTACCTACGTAGATGTATACGTCTGTTACGTACATGACGTATTTTGTATGCAAATTAAAAGCAAATTACGGTTTACAACATAATGCCGTCCTGGAAGTTCAAGGATTTCTTTTTAATCTTTTTCTATCTCTCCCTGGATTTTTTTATTCTAATTATTACACCTAATGTAAGCGTTATCGTTACTACTATCATCATGATCATCGTCGTCGCCGTTGGTTTATACTATCCGAACACAAAAAAAGAAACCAAAAATAGGGTTGATGAAAAAAGGGGCGAAAATCGCGTAACGAGGGTTAAAGTTGAAAAGGAGAGAGAGAGGAAAGAGCCACGAGGTGAGTAGCAGAGGAAAAAAATTTGCAACAAAAACAGATTGCAATTATTATTTTGGCGTATCGGCGACGCCGACGACGACGACGCGATTTGTATTAATGGGTGGGGGTGACGCGCTTCCCCGGACCTACCACAACGCTCAACGACACATCAAGGCCACGCGAATTGCGGCTGATACACACTTTGATGATTTTTTTCTTCGTTTCTTCTCCTTTTCTCTTGATTCAATTTTTTTTTTTTTTTGGTTTTGAAATTTAATTTTCATTTCATTTCAATTAACTTTTTTTCATTTTGCTCCGTTGTGAGACTATTTTTTCCCCTCTTTTTTCTTGTATCTTTGCCTTTTAATTGTTTATGATTCCTTTTATTTTCTCTTCTTTTCTTCTTCTTCTTTCATGTATAGAATCATACAGAAGGAGGAGGACAGAGCGAAGAGAAGCGAAGCGAGGATGATGTTGATTTCGGTACGTCGCGTCGGTGAGCAAAAAATATGAGAAAAAAAAGAAATTATCGGCCGCTAAGTGATGGCACAGAAAGAATATCTGTTACTGAGCGCGTGAGATCGATAGCAAAAAAATTTCCGAAAGAAAAAAGCACGTAAGAAGAAGAAGAGAAAAACGAAAGAATGAAAGTAATCGAAAAAAGTATAAAGTGTGTTTTGGTTAACGTTAAATAAAATATTTCTTCGACTGCGCTCGGCACACCCGCGCGTTCGGTTTAAAAATTCACATATTTAGGCAGTTAAACATACAAATATATGTGTAAGTGCGATTAACTTAATACTCGCACATATTTAACTTTGTATACACGTATCTGCCGCTGCTACATGTGCCGCCGCGTCAGTTGGTGGTTTAAATTTAGACACTAAATGCTAAAACATTTTTAGGATACCTTACCTTACTCACTGATGTAAAAATTGTGCGCTGGGAAAAAAATCTCATTTTAGATGCAAACGATATTTCATTTTAATAATTTTCATTAATTAAGATCATACGTTATACGTATTTGATTAATTATACAATCGAATCACCTTGAATATATACGTACACGTGACGTGTGCAGCCATTAAAAAAATGAGAGAAATTTTTTTTTTTTATATAAAAATGTGTACATAATTTTATGTCACATATGTATAATGCTGGGTGTGCCGCACTTGTGAACATATGGTGTATACGCATATATCTTTATGTATTTGATATATATTTATATATGAAAATATTTAATATTTATTACATTTATCGTGGAGAGAAGATTTTTCGAGAATTTTCAAACGATCTATCACGAAAGTCCGATACCATCGGCATCTCGTGGCCCGTTGAAAAGTTATTTGTGTGCCATAAGGTGAGGTCTTTTTTCAAAAAATCATCGAGACAATGCAGGCGTTGAAGAGATTTTGAAAAAATTTCCTTGTCGAAGTTGGGGTGGAATGCCCCATATATAACGTATGTATGTGGTGCGCGTTGAGTCTCACGCAACAAATCGATCCGCGGCGTTCGTTTTGGATAGTTGCTATGGTAGGGTTGGTCAGGGTCGACGAGCGCCCAAAATATTTCGTCAGATAAAACATTGTAGTGCCACGTATGAATTGAAATATTTTATCTACCTTATCCCCCACGAATATTACCAAAAACGAAAAATTGCTCTTGCTTTGTCATGAAAAAGAACGATAAAAAACAAGGAACCTTGATCGCTGACCGATCACGTTCAAAAAAGTATATGTACTACACATATCTGTATGACACGAGAACGGAACACCGTTTATAATAACGGGTAATCATCGAGGACTTTTTTTTTCATTCGATACATATATATATAGAAAATTGATATAAAACTTTCTTCCTTTTTTCTCTTCTTTTTTTATATTTCTCAAATGCAAATATATATATATGGATTTTTTTATTTCTCCTCCACGTATGTTACATAATCTTTGCGCAAACTGAAAATGAGTTGAACAACCTCCTCGAATAATTATTTTTCAGCATAATAACTTGATTATTTTTCTTTCTTTTCCCCTCTATCGAACCCACATAGAACGCTTCTCTCGAATTTGCTTTATATTTAAATTTTCTATAATTAAAAGTAGAAATTTCATGTATAAATTTGTCATTTTATTTTATATATTCTTCTTTGTTTAATTCTCCAGAAATCAATTATCGATTATTATGTAATTATTCGGCTAATGAATTCTTTTTTACTTCAATTGAAAAAACTTTCTTCTCTTTCGCCATGATGTTATATTAATATCTAACGTTAATTTAATTGTTATTATCATTATTCCAAGTGCTGGTTTTCATTGGCTAATGTACAATGCGTAAATATGTATCATACTTATATAAACATATCCACATACGTAATTCGGTGCAATTTAATTATTATTTTTTGGATATATTATCGCGCCTGGCAACAGATAACACGAGACTGCATGTGTACTGCGATTTGGATTCGGTTGGGTTGGGTAAGGTTAGGCATCGTCTGTCTGATAAATTGATATGTGTATATGTACTCATATATTAGAACCTCCAAAATTACGCGTTGCCGCCCCGGCAGCGAACCAAGAGTACCTACTCGAATTTTGCGGCCATTCCACCCCCTCGCCGCTGTTCCTATTCCTCGTGCTTATTATATTATATTACCTGTATACCCATATATCCGCATTTATGTACGTATAGCTATGTAATATCTACGCACGTACATACATACGTATATATGTATATATATATATTTAGACGAGATACTCAACAGTTGCGCGATCAAATTGCAAACGATAAAAATGACATATGAATAATGAAAAATTAAATTCAAAAGAATTACGAGATATCGATCCTCGTTCGTGTTATCACACATACGATATATAATTATACGATATCGACACATCTTATATAAATCTTCTTGACCACCTCAAATTGGGATATGATGCAGATGGTGTTCTTTTTTATTATTTAGATTTTTATTTTTAGTCTACTGGATTCGTTCTTCTTTCCTGTAACTTAAATTATTCCCATCACGCACCAGACTTTATTCGGATCATCCGGTGGTGATGCTGCAGGTCGTCTTCGTAGTTTATTTACGAGATTAAAAAAAAAAGATTTTTTTGTCGGTTTTCGAGATTCAAAAGAAATTCTTAAATTCACTCTTCGTAGGTATAGAATTATTTATTCAGTTGTGCTTTTTTGCTATCTTTTTTTACTTGTTCACGACCTTTGAAATTGAGATTATTTCTGTATAGAGTAACGCGATATTTTAGCAATCGCATTAATACTATTCCGCGATGTACAAGATTATATTCATCGTCATTATCATTATCACTGTTGGTGAGGATCGAATTTCCGTAAAAAAAAAGCTTCCTTTTCACCTAGGAAAAAGTCGAATTCAAGATCGTCGAATTGAATCATCGGAAAATTTGACCCCGAAGCTTAATTTTCGCTCCCACGCCATCTTGTCGCGCGTCAAAATACAAGCCCCTATATGCGTTTAATTGATGAAATAATTTATCGGGAAATTGTCTAAACGCGATGGGGTTATAATTATACATACATGAGTTTTTAAACTGCAATATTATAGACGAGATTATAGATTTATAAATAATATTCTGGTAAATTATACACTCCAGAGATCGTCCTCTCAACACTTGGAACAAACAGTTTGAGGAAAGAAGGAGAAAAAAACGCAAAATAAGAAAAAGAAAAGGAAGATGAAATCGCTTTAGTATACACATGCATATGTTGGTGCACGTACTATATAACGACTAACGACCATGAACTGCATGTAGTGCAGGCAGCGGCAGCAACTCTTTCGCAAATTTTTTTGTTATCGTTTTGCTCTTCGTCGAGGAGGATGTGTCCTCGGTTTAAGTTTAGGCTTTCGACTCGCAAATATACATATAATCGCGCAAGCTCTGAAGCACAACTGTAAATCTTTTTTTATTTCGTTTTTTTTCGATTCCATTCTATGCTGCAGCACTGCCATATGCTGCTACTGCTACTGTTGTTTCTCTGTCTACATTTTGATCTCTATAAGAATCTTTATTTCTTACAACTGAAAAACGTCTGCTGCTTTTACTGCTGCTGTTAATATAATAATTATAATACCAATGACGATGATAATGATGATGGTGATGATGATGGTGGTGATCATGAGGATGGTGATGCAGAATAAAATAATCGAGAAAACAAGAATTACAAAATGGAATAATTATAGAATAATTTTTCAGACTATTCATTTAAGTATTCATTCATTCGTTCATTTATTTAATTTGTTTTCTTCCTTTCTTCTTTTGTCTCCTACCACATGAGAATGAGAAGAATTAGAAGGAAGAATTGTTTGTTGGGTGTTCACGATTCTTTATTTTAATCTTTTGAAATGGAAAGTGGAAAAGAAAAAAATCGTACACAATTATTATTTTTTTCATTCTCTCATTTTCTGAGCACACCTGAAAAATTTTGTGAGTTTTCGATGCATGTGCCTCGTTTGAACCGTCTGTTTTATAAAGCTCACTACAGTTACTTGAGATTCTTCGAATTTCTTATATTCTTTAAATAAAACGAAGTTCACGTTAAAGAAGAAGAAGAAGAAAAAATAGAAGAAGAGTAATAAGAAAATTCATAACGCAATTAATCGCAACACTGAATGAATATCGATACATTATATTTTCTGTCCATGACACTCGTACGAGGGAGGAACAATTCACTTTCAAAAAAATTTGCATTTTCTTTGAAAATCTCTGTCCTATATATTTTTCGTTTTTTATTATCACAGGTATCTATGATGTCAGGTGGTGACGGTGGACCGACAGTAATGGTCGGAAATAATAGAACTATACCTAATATAAAACAGGAAGTGGAGAATCCGACAACCCCATCGCAAAATTACCATCAAGTTTGTTCACCAACGACCACCCTACACCATCAAGATGTGAGTATTATTTTTTATCATCATTAATCCTACCGGTAGAAAATTTATAGTCCTTGGGGTCCGTCGATTTGATCCCCTTCACAGATCTATAGTAAGTTTTTTTTTTTTTCTCCACAAGGCTTCGTCAGATCTTCAATGAATTCCTCATCCAACTTTCTCTCTCTCTCTCTCTCTCTCTGTCTATCCTAATATTTTTATGTTTCTCAAAGTCTATGTAGTATAAGAAATTTAATTTTCATATATTACTGCAATTATATTAATTTACTCCGCGAAATACAAACTCTCCAAGTTCCTCGCCTGTATTGTCTACCCGAACGCCTGATTTCAGTTCATGTGTACCCACATAAATAA
This sequence comes from Athalia rosae, assembly GCF_917208135.1. Classification (NCBI taxonomy): domain Eukaryota; kingdom Metazoa; phylum Arthropoda; class Insecta; order Hymenoptera; family Athaliidae; genus Athalia; species Athalia rosae. The sequence goes on along the minus strand of NC_064028.1, from coordinate 24,149,367 downwards.
AATTGATTCGCAAAATACAATGTGTGTATGAGATAGTTATAAATGGCATATTTGAAATCCTATCGGAATAAAATATATTGTTAATTATTTTAAAAGGTGGTATGTGGTCAGGTCGACATTCCTGATTACGGGGGCGGAGGGGGGAGTCCTGGGAGTCCTGAGAGGCATCACTGTTCATCCACAACCCAACCTATGGGAATGGCCGAGGTAAAAACTATAAAGAGAAAAGAAAAACTTACAATCCAAAACGATCAACTCCTGATACATCTGCAACTTTTTTGTCTTTTTGTGTTTCAACGCTTCCATCTTTCTTTTGGCCCACCCTTGTACCGCACGCATCTCGATAAACGAGTTTAATTATACATATATACACTAAGCAAAAAAAAATAGATAATGCTCCAATTATCGTAGACATTAGAAATTAGTTAATAATTACAGCGCAACAATCGAATTATATATTTCTCTTTTCTTTTCTGTACCCTGCTTGAGTTCTTCGGTGGATTTCACGGTCACGATGATGAAAAAAGCAAAAAGAAATAGGTGAAAAAAAATTCTCGCGACGCGAGACCAGACCGAGAGAAATAGAGGGAGAGAGAATAAATAAAACTCTTTGTGATTCACGATCCTTGCGTGCAGATTAGTTATAGCAGTTGCTTTTTTATACCCTGTAACAGCACAGCCGTAGCCACCACCATCGAAAGAACCACGCCCGGTAGATTATAAAGTATTTTGGCAGCTGAAAAGTTAAAAATGCTATTCCCTGCATTTTTTTTGCAACTTATGAGTTTCTAGTTTCTTAATATTATGATATTTGTTTGAGAAAAAATTTTAGGAAAAAGAAAAAGTTTGGGAAAGCAGTTTTTTTCGTTATTCAAAATCTACTTTCGTTTAGTTCCTGTAATATGGATAATAAAACAACGCGAAATAACGATCTGTGGTGTCCATGTATTTTATGTGACGTAACTTCGTAACGTGACGACGAGTATTTCACAATTAGGATGCACATGTACTACATACGTATACGTATATACATATGTTACGTATATTTCTAGGTTGCTTAAAAAATTTATAGCGACATTCGCGACTACTAGGATAGCCTTGGTTTGATAAAACGACCACCTACGCTGCTCCACAATCGATGCAATATTTTATCACTTATCCTATAGGTCCTCTGCATTGGCATATAGTTTATATTTTGGTTTAATTTTCACGATATCTATTGATTATAGTTCTAGAAAAATGTAGGGATGTGCATCTACCAGTTCTTTTGATTAATTCTGTGTTAAAGATTCCTACGACTTTCGACACACTTGGATTCTCTTCTAGTCATAAATTCACATTCTTACATCATGCAGGGTTTTATTATAGTGAAGTAGTTGTTCAATTTTGAGTGGGATGAAATGCACATAATTTATCTTTGTACATAGTCTCATCAGCTTGTGGCAGGTAAATTTAGCTTTGCTAATGTACGGCCTAATTAATTGAGCCCCAAGACACTTTTGTATATTCTCTCTGTATATGATAATATAACTCTAGCTAATGTTCTTGGTAATTGTATATGCATATAGAGTTATTGTTATTTATTCATTCACCTTAAATCTTCTTAACACCCTACAGGGAGGCATCAAAGAGGAAGACATGCTGCCCCGGAGACTTTGTCTCGTCTGTGGTGATGTTGCTAGTGGATTTCATTACGGTGTTGCATCGTGTGAAGCTTGTAAAGCCTTTTTCAAAAGGACGATACAAGGTACTTTAATATTTCATGGATCTGATCAAAAAATTTCCTGATTATTCCCTGACAGAACAGATAGAAAATTCTTTTGCAAATCATTCATACAAAGCTTTTCACTCGATGAAAGACCTTGATTAATTTGATGAAGTAGCGAGTAATTTTACAGGAAATATCGAGTACACCTGTCCAGCTAATGGGGAGTGCGAGATAAATAAAAGGAGAAGAAAAGCCTGCCAGGCTTGTAGATTTCAAAAGTGCCTCAGACAAGGAATGCTCAAGGAAGGTGTCAGGCTCGACAGAGTTAGGGGAGGAAGGCAAAAGTATAGGAGATCTACCGAACCATACGCCATGATGGCTAGCATTAAACTTGAAGGTATTTAAAAAACATGAAATTCTCGTCACTCTAATGTATATGAATGGAACTTCACTCTTTATCCCGCAAAATCACTTCTGATATCAAGTATTTATTGCAATGGTATAATAATATTTCAAGCTAACGTCGGACCAGCAGTTGTATCTGCGGAAACAAGTGAGTAAATTAACACAACTTATGTGTTTAATTGTTTGTTTCCCCTAAATACATTTGAGTCTTTTTCCTATGATTATTAGTTAAAAGTTTTGTATAAATCCATTTCATAGCTTATCGAAGAATCAATCCAGAAATCTTTTTATTAAATATTATATCATGTCTGGTTACAGATAACAAATTGGTGGAAGCTCTTATCACCTGTGAACCGGACATGCTGCAAGCTTCAAGCCCTTCTCTAACTTTGGATACCGATCAACGCGTCCTAGGACAACTCTCGGATCTATACGATCGAGAGCTTGTCGGTATCATAGGTAAAGTTGCAAGATACTCGATTTATTTGTTTTTTTTTTCCTTTGCTTGTAATTTACAAGTATATTTATATGTATTTTTCAGGCTGGGCCAAACAAATACCTGGTTTTAGCGGATTAGCGTTAAACGATCAAATGCGTTTGCTCCAGAGTACGTGGGCTGAAATCCTAACATTTAGTTTGGCATGGAGGAGCGTACCCAATTGTGGAAAGCTGAGATTTGCTCAGGATTTTACTGTGGATGAACGAATTGCCAGAGAGTGTCACTGCGTCGAACTTTACGCCCATGTAAGTAAACGTGATTGAAAAAGAAGTGAAAAACAAATTATCATATTAAGTTATTTAACGTATCGTTTCAATTGTTTGTTTTTTTTTTCAGTGTATACAGATCGTTGAAAGACTCCAACGGCTTAGTTTATCCAGAGAAGAATTTTACGTACTGAAAGCGTTGGTACTGGTTAACAGTGACGCAAGATTAGACGAACCTCAATCTTTGGTTCGATTTCGAGATGGAATATTAAACTCTCTTTCAGACTGTGTTGCAGCTGTGAGGCCTGGTCAGGCAATTCGTTCTACGCAAAGTATGTTCCTAGTCCTTCCGAGTCTCAGGCAAGCCGATGGCATAGTGAGAAAATTTTGGACCAGTGTTTACAGGACGGGAAAAGTACCCATGAATAAACTATTTGTCGAAATGCTCGAGGCAGCTTGTTATCGATGAAACTTTTAGCACATCTTTTCTCACCGTATTGCTGCTCCACTAAAATTCTTATACTGACTAACAATATCTTCGAATCGGCTCGTTATAATTCGTCACACAAAGACGAAGCACAGGTTTATCAGCGGGACTTGATATAATTCTTTAGAATCTAATCACATATGAAAAAAAGAACATTTTATTTTATTAAAGATAGATGTAGAATTTTTGTTTCCGTCAACAAGTATTTTCTTAATTTCTATTTTTGAGGATCGTATAGTGTTACGATAATTGTTAGAAGAAATAATTTTTTTTCTCATCAAGTTTATCCGTTTTGTGAGTGGTAGCGAGTCGTTTTCGAAGTATAGGTTGGCTATGTATTAAGTTAGTGTGATATATCTGGATATGAGTCCTATTTCATGGTGACGCCAAAATACCTATCCATTCGAGGAGCGTCAGTTCTAATACCCAGAGATATGAGAAATCGAAATGTAGTCCTCACTACCTGTGACTTTATAAGCCAGTGGGGTGAAATAACCTCACGGGTTAAAAGTTGATGAATGAAATATAATGAAAACAATGAGGAGAAAAGAAGAAAAATAGTGAGATAAAGAATAGCGTATTTTTACGTCGATATGATAATTTGATGGAATCATTTATGCGATTTCGAGAATCGAACTGTGAATACCCATAATAATAACGAACGAATAAGTATAGTAGTGTGATATTTTCCAACTGTATATAGAATTTAGAAAAGAAAAGTTTAAACAAATGATCAAAAAATAGCAAAAACTAGAAAGTAAGAAATTAAAAGGTCTAGAAAATACGAGAAGATGAAATCGGTCCAAACAAAACAAAACGTAGAATGCAGAGAAAAGTGAGAATTGTTTTTTTTTTCCGGCGTTACCACAACGTTTATTGGTAACTTGAGAAAAATCGACGAAAACTAGATGAATCATGAAACGAATGCGTGTAAATTTTTTTTTTCTTATCTATTCATTAGGGAATACTAATAATAATGATGATAATGATGACGATGTATTGTACAAAGAAAAGCGAATTACCAGTAAGTAATTTAATAAATAAGCGAATAATTAAGTACGTAATCAATTAATCACATATGAAGTAGAGGTGGTAATGTGAAGTAAATAAACTCCACTACGATGATTCTGTTGATACAAAAGTAAACTAACTGAAATAAGTAAATCGTTTCAATTATATACATACATATACATATGTAATATTAATTACCGGTCAAGTGACCACGGTGGAAATAAGTCGGCAATATGTTCCATATATATACACATATACGAACTTAACGCTATATGTACACAAATGTAAAATTATTAAAGAATAGTAATAGTCATAACAACAACAAGAACAACAACAATAATCATGATGGTAGGAACTTGGCGGCGATTCGCTGCCGCGAATCTTAGTTCATATAAAGTCGTGAATAATAAAAAACAAGAAAAATCGCATCGTGATGAAATCCTACAAAGACTAGTTTTAAGATCCTACACCCTTGGTCTATTTCACATGTGAAATACACATGATTACGTTGTACAAGTACGTACATAAATCAATGTCTCACACATTATCGATTATCACCACAACAATTCGTCATCATTATTGATGATCTAGCGATGTTGAACAAACTTGAAACCTATTATTTATACATAATACATCGCGTGAAAAAAAAAGTGATAAAACGTTTTGAAGTGAACAACAAAAAGCATATACGTATATCAACAACGAACAATAATCACAATGATAATGATTTTAAGTTTTCAGTCAATTTTTTCTGTTGTTTCAAATACCGCTGTGACCGCCGCTGCTGATGCTGTCACTAAAAGTAGAAAAATAACATTCAGGGATCTTATTAGTTATTGTAATTACTTTAATTTTAATTATTAATATTGTTATAAGCGTTATTGTCATTATTACCATTATTATTATTGTTATGATTATTGTTATGAAAAACGACTTATTATAGAAGAAAGCAAACTATGCGGAGTTGTAGCAGCTAGAAGTAAGTAGCAATCGTAACGATGCAAATAATTTAATAACACCGGCAAAGATTTTTTTTCCATCATCAAATAGGTACCCATAATTTTTATCACCATCACAATTATTATTTTTTTGTCCCTCTTTTGTTTAGCGTTACGATATTGATGACAAGATGTCATTACGGTGGTAATTATTGTGATTAAGAAAAAAAAAACAACTAACTTATGGCTGTTCAAAATCACGGCGATGTAAAAAAACTGGGTGAATGCGTAGGTAATTAATTCTCCCCACCAAATGTATTTTTATAGTTATTGAATTTTATTTTGATGTTACGCCAATTATTTTGGTAAGCATTGAGAATTTTTTTATTTAGAAAAACAAACTGGTGAACTTTTCAAGAATAGATTTAGGTAATCCTTTTTTGTTTGAATGAAATATATTTTCACAATAATTCGCGATAATCCCAGATTTAATCGCTGCCGTGATGGTAGAATTGTAGACTCAGGGTTGCAAGACACAAACAAATATGAAACAAATAAGTTTAATATATAATTATATTCAATAATGATAAAAAAAGAAAAATTAATGCTAACAAATAATAGTATGCATTGATATACTTATGTATATTATCAATTGAATAACTATCATAAATTTATGCTGTTCGAGAAGGAAGAAGATAAACCAACAAAAATAAAACATCACGCATACGTGAATTTATATCATAGGTAAATATCTAATACCTATACCCATACATCCACATGCATATAGGAGATGAGGATGTATAAAGATGAAATCGATTCAATAATCATGTATGGAAGTTATTTTTGAAATAAACGATCGTGCAAGGTCTTTGGAAAAAATGGAAGAAAAAAATAGAAACAGGGTGACTTGAATTATTTGTTTTTTACATCAAAACTTTCCTCTTAAATACGTGATTACATATATAAACTCGGAAATGATACGAATTATACGTTTGTTTAATATTAACGATTGGAAACTTCACTTGTCACCAAAATTATCTTATACAATCAATTTATTTTAGTTAATTAAGTTTTAATACAGAGCACAAAACTCTTCGTTTAATTATTTTGCGTTTTACGAATTAGTTATCATAAAAGAAATATTACTTGTAAAAGTAAAATATTATATTACCGCGAAATCTTTTCTCAAAACAGTTTATTTGATTTGGTTTTTTAGTTTTTTTTTTTTTTCTAAAACATTATTAGTATTATTAAACGTGTTGTAAATATACTTGCCCATGGTTGTTATTGTTATCATTATTTTTATAATTATTATTTTATATTCAAAAAAACTATGTGGAAGAAATGAAAAAAAAAAACAAATATTATTTTGATAAAACAAGAAATCCCACTCAGCGTTTTATGGTAAGGAACATTATGTAAAATATACATATGTACGCATGGTGTCTATCAAATTTTTATGTACATGTATATTATCTAAAATTGAGGAAGTAAAAAAGAGAAGAGAAGAAAATTTAAAATAAAATCGTTCATCCAAATTGTGAATGCACCGCGTATAACATACTTTTTTTTTTATTATTACTTTCCAGAATTTACGAGCAAAGTATTTCTTTTTTTGTTTTTTATGAAATCGAATATCGGCAGGTTTTAATTTCTTCTTTTCTGCTTATCTTGTTCCAGTTGCTGTGGCGGATTTTTTTAATTTCGTTTTTTCGGATAGTCTCGTAATTGGGCGGTTATAATAAATAATTGGACTATTACATACATAAGATGTTTAGCGCAGTGCGGATGCAATTAAGGTATAAATGGTATAAATATATATGTGTATATATACCTCTATAATGTATAAGTATACCCATGTTAATGATCGATAATTATGATGACGATGATGACATGGAAAAAACGATGATATATTGGTCGATATCCTACAGCGATTATAAATATGTATGTAGCTACTTTGTAATTAATTATCCAACTATATATATACATATATAGTTATGTAATACCTCTACCTACGTATATATATGTATAAATTTTATATAAAAAAATCCCTCTGCCCCCAAGAATAAAAAGAGTAAATAGAAAAATTCTATGCAAACTGCGACCACCGCGCGATGTATTACACCAAAAAACTAAACATCACCGTGATGATATATACCAACATACATACATATACATATATATAAATTATCCAAATATATCATATGTACGAGAAATAAAAAATTGTTGTACGAACATTTTTATTGTTATGTATTACTGTTGAAAAGGGGTGAAAATCTTTTTCTCCAATTATTCACGCAACTAGAATCGGTATGCGACGAAAAAGTGTGCACCGGAGTGACACGTGTGAAAATAAAACAAGTATACTCGGACATATGAGCAGAAAGATATTAAACTGAGTTGGCAAATTCTTACAACGGTTTCTACGACGATCTCACCTCACTTTATATCTGGATCATAACGAGTCAGTAACTCTGATCCCGTGGAACCGGCTTTGCGTTCTTATTTTTCCTCACTCTTTTTCACTGTTTTTTTGTTTGCCGTTTGAAATATTGGTGGTCGTATAGATTAATTCAAAAGTTATGTTTCATTGTTTCATATTGTACGCGTAGTTGCAAATTGTATAAATTTCCTTTTCGAATAACGAGTCTATAAAATATTTATTAGAAAAAAAATAGTATATTTGCACGATAAGTTTGAAAACGTGATGTATAATTGGTTGATTCTTATAATTTTTTTTTCATTTCCCTTGGATGTGAAGTCTCTAGATTCAGGTGAGCAATATTTTTTAACATTATATTGCATAAATTCTGATTCTTTTTTTGACTTGCATCCATATTTAATTGAATCACAAGAGAATATGAAACATATTAGACGTGTCTCACATTCTTTATAATGATGATGAAAATATTGTGGTCTCAGCAACAATAATCAACGATGTATGCGTGCCGGCTCAAATTGCGGATTTGGAAAAATACTTGGAGCGGTTCACCACACCGGAATTAACGGAATTTAACACCCCGCCCGTTCCTAATGCTCCAATCAATCAAGAAAACTTTTTCGAAAATACACCTTTCGGTTTATTTCCGGTTGACTGGAAGAGGCTCGTTACTCTTCACGACCATTTACCCCCCGATTCTGAAATTAAATCAAAACTTCTCACGCTTTGTAGACTTCTAATACTCGCGTATGACGAGGTACAAAATTCTTCAAGAAATAATTCAGGAAGTGGTTCAGTAAGTTCGTTTTTTTCCACCTAACTATTTGAGACGTTTTTTTTGTAAACCACAGCTAAGTACGTAGAATTATTCGTGTCTTTTAGACCACGTCCGACACAAGCGACAGTGAAAATGACGAAGAGAACAAGAAAACGCTTTCGCTTAGCACGCGAAGCGCTGGACAACGGAGCGAGGAAAACGAGAAAATAACTACAGTTGAGACTTCACCCTCTGGACGAACCCTGGAAGACGAAAAAAACGAAGACGATGATGAACTAGATGTTAGCGTTACGAAAATAGATGATCTAGATGTTTCATATACGATTGGTTCTTCCACGCTGATCGAAGATTTTGATTCTACATCCACAAAGTTCTCTCCAGAAAGAACGACAGATTTCCACAGTGAATCAACGTCCCAAGGTTCGATGGAGAGTTCTTTGACCACTCTGGGAACAAATATGATGGAAAAATCGTCTGATGTAAAAACTGACGAAATTTTTGATACCACGACCACTACTTATAGTACAATTGGCTCCGAAATCAGTGATACGGTAACTTCGTATGTGATTTCTGGAAGCACGGAAACTCCCAACAATGGTGAAGGAATGTTGGAGCAGACTACTTCTGACGCCCTGCCAAAAGTTACGATGAAAGAGAAAAACTATCCTCGAGTCGAAGTAGAAGGTACAAATCACATTGTGAAAAACCGCCTTCGCGATTTTTCGCAGCAATCATCTTCGCAGCGTGAATCAGATTTTGACAACAACAAAAAATACCAAGAACCGACCGCAAATACCATCGATCGGGATACTCAAATACTCCCAGATGGGGAATCTGGACAGAAAAATGGAGTGAAAAAGACAAAAGAAATTCGTCTAGGTCAATCACCGTATTTCATACCATTTTACAATCATCCGGATGCTGAATTTGAGTTTCATCGTAGATCCGAAAGACCCCAAGGAAACGAAAACACAGCTGGATTCTCGAAAAGGGCGGAACATAATACTGAACTTGGAAAACTTTACAGATGGTTCTACAGACAGGGGCAAGAATATGCACAGCCCATGCAATTTAATACGCAGTACGTCAATTATTTCTCCAATTTTATTTGTTTCTATCTCGATAAATCTTACATTCTTGCTTTTTGTTACAGATCGCATCCAAATACCCCTTTTCTCGGAGAGATCAAGTGCACGAACATGCAAGTTATCGGATGATGATAAAGATTTCGTATTGTTTAATAAATAATTTTTTTGTCCTATTTTGTTTTATCAACTATTCAGAATAAACTTTTCATTGAATTTCGAATACAAAACCCGCTATAGTTATTAGCGTTATTTGGTAATAAAGGTAAATTTCAGTTTCGTTATTCTGAACTCAAGACATAACTTGTTGGTCGGAGTTTCTTACAAAGTTAGAGAGGAATTCTGTATTATAATCGAACGCGGTAGTTTTTTTTGACTTTTTTTCATTACATCATGATATGTGATAGCTCCGCTCGTAACACTCGAGATTTCTTATCTACTTATCGAAGTTTAAGTGTCATTTCAACTCTTCGGAATTAATGATCACAGTTTATGGATTATTTGAACGTACGTTTTTCCGTACGCATAAATATACTATGTATACAACGATAAATTATTTTTGTGTTTTCTCATCGTAGAATAGATCGTGAAGGTCGATTGAAATTAGAAAGTGATTTTCGACTAAAATAATACTTTTATTGTACAACCGATGGTGACGAAGATTAAAAATGACGACGAGCTCTACGCACCGAACGTTTCCCAGTCAATAATACTCTTATCTTTCCATACAAATTTTCCCTTGATATCGGTGTCATTTGGTAACAAAGCTGCGAAAATTGAAGACACAGCTCCTCTTTCTGGACTAAGGACCCCGAGATGTTTTGTGAGGTCGGTGTTGACGTAACCGGGATGAGCGGTGTTTACCGCGATGTCTTCTCTACTGTCCGAATCGAAGGCTCGCTGTTGGATTCTCGACAAAGCGGCTACACCAACTTTGCTCACTATGTATTCGTTACTTGGCCACCCCGCTGCCTCGTGAGCATTCGTCTTCACAAGTCTGGAATGAACCGAAACGGAAGATAATTTTACGATGATAATGCGGCGATTGAAATTAAGCGGAAAAAACATCATTTGTTAATCTACGTACTCGATGTAGTCTCTCATCATCTGACTGAGTTCGGGCTCTGTTAAATCTGGTCGTGATAATTTCGCTCTCAATTCTTCTCCGGGTATCATAGACAAAAGTCCCAAGCTACTTGACATCTGAACGACTCGGGCATGGGGTCTCAACAGAGGAAAAAGAGCATTCGAAACGTTCAACAAACCAAAGTAGTTCACTTCAAGAGTATCCACAGCGCGTTCTTCCGATGATCCCGGTGCATCGTCCTATGAAAGGATCCAGAAAAACAGAAAACGCACACCCGATGGGTGGATCGTGTTAAGGAAGAAAGAAATACCATTTGAAAACTATTATAATTCAATTTAAGAATTCCAGAGCCATGATATTCTATTTTCATGATGTGAACGCTGGTATAATTATATAAATATTTTTCAAAATTCAAGACTCGGTATATTTAGAAGAGAAATTTTCCAAAAAATTCGTTATCAATGTCGAGAAATAATATTAATTACAGTAATAACTTACCAGGTACATGATTCCAGCATTGTTAACGAGAATATCCAATCCTCCATAGGTTTCGTTTATGTAATTTTTGAATCTTTCAATGCTCGCGTCGTCGACAACATCCAGTTGATGGAATCTTGGATGAAAACCAGCGTTTTTGAGTTCTTCAACCGCCGCCAATCCCCTGGCTTCATCTCTTGCTGTGAGGTAGACTATCCCATCAAATTTCTCGAGCAATCCTTTGACGATTGCGAAACCAATTCCCTTGTTCGCTCCTGTTACCTGAGTTCGAAGCAATAACGTAAATTCAGTTTCTGATCGCAAGTCGTTCTTTTTTTTTTCTTCAAGTGTTCCAGCTGAATTGTACATACCACTGCTACTCGTTGATTATTTTGAGCTTCATTCTCCCCAGAGTCCGCGGTCCCCGTGGAAAATAATGCGGCAACCGAAATCAGGATCGTGAACTTTTGTAAAAGTAAAAATCCAGTGACTTCCTGCAAGCACCCGCGAAACTTATAAATACGCTTCTATATTAATTTGATGCGTGTAATACAACCAGAAATAACCGTGAGGTGATCCTCTACGTACACTTTTTCGGTAATTGACTCTCTCGCGCAAGAATTTCCCCATTTTGCCGATAACCAGTCCTATTCTGATACGGAATATTGTTCGGAGACCGATAAAGTATGAAATATCGTTCACGCTATTCCTCTGGCTACCACTTCTGAATTTCAGAGGCGACTGGCTGCTCACAATCTCTTTTATAAAGTTGCAGTGGAATTCTACAGTATAATCATTTTTATTTCATTGCGTCATAATGCCTTATGCTTACATGCCATGTCCGCTTAATACTTAGAGCAAGTTCTTTTCTTTACATAACAGAGCTTGACCAGACATTCAGCAGCACTGACCATAATTTTTGTACGACTGGGACTTTTCAGGTTTTTCGCATAGTGTACGATAATCGATGATAACACTGTTTCTCTTTGTCACTCACGACTCTAATCAGTCGTTGGGATTGGTTTGTCAAGGATTCAAATATATCCGTCTTTTAATTTAATCACTCGGTAGAATTTATTGAATCGTGGATGTATGAAAAAACCCTGTACATAAAAAATATAACAAAAAAAAAAAAAAAAAAAATGACCTCTTATTCGAGATCTACGGGACTGTTGACCCAGTCAACGATAGTGCTGTTGTGCCAGGCGAATTTTCCCTTGATGTCGGTGTTGATCGGTAACGTAGCTAGCCAAATTGCAGATTGCGCTCCTCTTTCGGGGGTGAATACTCCGAGATGGGATGTCAAGTCTGTGTCAACGTATCCTGGATGAGCGGCGTTCACCGCAATATCCTCTCTAACGTCGGAATCGAATGCTCTTTGTTGAATTCTTGCCAAAGCGGCTACCCCGACTTTGCTAACTGTGTAAGGTTCCGCCGGCCACCCGAGAGACTGGTGAGTATTCGTCTTCGTCGCTCTAAAATTTTTACAAAAAAATTTGACGGAATGAAAATAACGTGAGCAATAATAAGATATTTCAAAAGTACGGAATTATTTCTGAACTTACTCGACGAATTCTCTCATCAGATGGGTCAGCTCTGCTTCGGTTAAATCGGGTCGCGATAATTGGGCCTTCAATTTTTCGTCGGGAATCCAAGCTAAACGTCCGAAATTACTTGAAATTTGAACTACTCTAGCGTGAGGCCTCAGCAGCGGGAACAGAGCATTGGAAACTCTCAGGACACCGAAGTAATTCAATGCGATCGTTTTCTCAGCTTGTTCCGACAGCGGTTCCGGCGCGTCGTCCTGCAAAAAGAATTTTTGCATTCCTTCGAAATTCGGTTGATTGTCGTCGTCCACATTCTAGACGAATGAGAATCGTCGAGATTTGTAAACCAGAGGGGCAGGTCAAAGGTCGCGAACGAAGAAAGGAAAAATAAATGAGATTATTCAGATGAAGAGCTGTATACAGTCGAGACAAATAAGATAATGATTCTGCATACAGCGATCGATGTTCCCGAGATTATCTAATAAGTCATCGAAGTTACTGACTGGAGATCTTAATGGTTGTCTTATTGAACTCAGTGCTCGAGGTGGGTCGAGGTCACGTACCATTCAATCCTATCTATAATTGTTAATTAGAAAATTTTCCAATCTTCTTCAACTTGTAAAAGTTGCTAGAAAAGGAGCAATCGTCTCGTCCTTTTTTCTTCCGAGCAAAGAGAAAAATAACTTTCATTCGCGAACCTTCAATTACAATTACTATACGTCATGACTTTGTTGTAAAATACTATGAAAAACCTTGAAACCAATCCCGGCGTTGTTAACGAGGACATCCAATCCTCCGTGCGTATCTCGGAGGTAATCTCTGAACCTTTCAACGCTCGCATCGTCCGATACGTCGAGTTGATGAAATCTTGGATTAAAACCGGCCTTCTTGAGCTCTTCAACCGCTGCCAATCCTTTGGCTTCGTCTCTCGCGGTCAGGTAAACTATTCCATCGAAATTCTGGAGCAATCCTTTGACGATCGCGAAGCCGATTCCCTTATTTGCTCCGGTGACCTGTTTCAAACATACACGGGGAAAAAAGATTAGTATTTCGATCGTTTGTTTTTTGTCATTCTCTCCAGATGCAGCCTCACCGCAGCGACTCGCTGATTGTCCGGGGTCTGTGCGTTCGATCTTGTAATTCCTGCAGCAGAATGACAATTCGCGTGAGAACCGGGAGCCAAAATCCCGACGAGAATCAGCAGTGAAAAGCTCAGAATATTCTTCATCGCGTTGTCCGGATATATCGAAATGATTCTACGGGTGATTTGTTAGAACCTTATGACTTCTTCTACCGATCTGGGGATCGGAAACCGGCGTATGAAGTTATACGTATGATAAGACCCTTCGCATTTGTTAGATACTCGTTAAATGAATCTGGAACAACTCTGAATCGCGGTATTTATACGTACCGCGAATTACGTATATAACCGGTTTCCCCACCGAATAGAGTGCAGAATTTATACGCGATTGAGTATTATACGGGCTTGTCAGGTGATACGGTATTAAACCCCATACACTATGTAATGTATTAATAATTGCCTCCGGCGTTATTGTTCAAAATCGGGTGAAAAAAATAAAATAATGATACAGATACGACCGATATATCTATGATACGATCGAGATACGATATAGACTCGATAGTCCAGTCGAATTGAATATGCATTCTATTGCAGCTAAACGTAGATTAGCCCGTCAGAAATATATTCCCCAAAGTTCGACAAACTTTATCTACGGCTTCAGCCGCAAAAAAATTGTTGAAAAATGATACTTCGAGGAATAACTTTTCTCCTGCAAGTTATTCGAGAAGAATGTTGTTCGTTATGAAATTATATAAAAAAATTAGCCGTAGCGCGAAGTTTTATCATAATTGGTTTAGCGGGGAATTCTCAGGGAACGTTTCCAGGAAGTTATTTTGCGAAATGTATCGGTTCTCCATTGATCAACAATTTTTTGCGGCTAAAGCCGTAAATAAATATTGTCAAACGTTTGAGGATATATTTCTGGTTGTCTGATCAACTTGTAGAAAATCTGTTACTCTGTTTTCGGTTGCAAGAGAGAGCACTCGATTTTCAGGATTATAACGGACCATCCGTTCGAACCAGATTGATAAAACAAGACGAAAAAAATAGAATAGAATGAAATAAAAATTAATTAATAGCATCTCTCTGATGATTATGATGAAAAAATTCAAACGGCATATCTTTAATATGTGTCGTTGATAAAAATCTGAATATACAAATATTAAAGCCAGCGGCTAAATACAATATAACATCATGCAAGTAACAAGAAAAAATATGCCCACGAAAGAGTTCACTGGCACTTCGATCCTAACGGGATACTACAAAAGATGGCAATAATAATCAACAGAAGAAAAGGATAAAAAATCGGAGTATAAGAAAATTTACCAATCTGAAAATCCCCTCTCGCATTATCATCAGTCGAAAAATTAAATAAATTTTGTTTCGTTATTGTCCGAGAGATGCCGCCACCTTCGGGAAAACTATTATTTATTTATCCGCTGAGGGAAAAGTGCAACATGAGTTACAGATAAATAGGCACAATAGAAATCTGTCATATTTTCGTTTTCAACTTTTTTTTTTTCAAAAATAGAATCAGTACATAAAGCTTTACATTTTTCCGTCTCTGAGAATTTTATCTTACATTTCTGAAATGTGCGCCTATTTTGCGCAATTAGAGATATTGTGCCTCTGCTTTTCAGAATTTTATTTTTCTATCGTTTTTACGCAAATGTAAATTGCTATTAAAATAGTGTTGCAATCCGTGTGGGTGATGATTATCTTTTAATTACTGTCAGAGGAGACTTTACTATGTGATAAATGGTTCGAGTTTATGAGTGTTAGGTAAGAAATGATAAACAGAAATCATGTGGTCTTAGCATGTTAAATGTGAACAGGTATATTTGATCTAGGTAAATACAATACACACCTGAGCCGATACAACTCTGATACGTGAACGAGGGTCCAGATAATCATATTTTCGCACATTGTTGTCGATATTCAAGAAAGTATATTCATCCGAAAACCATTTCTTGACTGGCTCTACGTGAATCAACTGTGGATAATTAAATTTTTCATTTTTATTTCTCAACAAGTGTTACCGGTGTGCGATTTGTGTATTACTAAAGTGTGACAATGATGATGAAATCAAAAAATCGGCTTCAATTTCAAAATTTAGCTGCCGTTTTATGTTCTGGTTGACTTTGAACTTTTCGATAGTCTTGAAGTTATCTATAATTCTTTTTTTTCCAACTTTCTCTGATCTCCCAAATGCGCATCCAGGTTTTTTTTATGTATAATCTTATCATCGTATAACACCTACTCCGATGTTATAGACGGTCGTTCTATAGTCCTATAACGACAATAAAAAGTTTAAATAACGAACAAACATTGAATCAAATCTTGATGCAATTCAATTGATAATTCCAAGTGTATCACTTCGCTCGTACATACTTTGCGCATAAATTCTCCGTGTCTTTTATTTTGTGTTGTTATCCATATTATATCGTGTATATCACAATCGGTGAAAAGTTTAGCAATGGAAAAAATACTTGAAAATAAATTAATATATTGTTAAGTTTTTTTTTTTGTTATCGGAATAGTTCGTCAATGGTGTGGTTTTCAAGATTGATAATACAGTGACAGAGTTTTTTTTTAACATTAACTTTAACATAATTTATCGAGACCATGTTATCCTCTTGGAAAGTTTGCTGTGAGTGTTATTGATTGATATTAATTAATGTCTCAGTTTTTTCAAAATTTCACCCAATCGATTGGATATAATAAAATGTGTAGAATTTCAGTGTGGAATTCATAATGACCTGACACAAATGATAAATTAACGAATTTTTGATTCTATTTTTTTTTCTCTTCTCGAATGTTCGATTTAGGTGCGAGGATACCGCAGAGATGGGTTGTGGCAGTTATGGGATGTTTGGCGGTCACAAACGCGTACACAATGCGGATTTCACTGTCTTTGGCGATAACGGAAATGGTGAAACACAGGGAACCCTCGTTAAATTCTACGAATGAGGAAGTCTGTCCGTCATCGGAATCATCTACTGCCACATCCAGCAACGGAGGCACCTATGATTGGGACGAATACACGCAGGTAATGTGTGGCAAATATCCAGGAATGTTTATTTCGTCAAATTGTTATTCGCATCCAGTTATTCAGGCTTGAAAAATATTTGTACAATAGAAATTCCATTCCATCGAATGTTTTTGCGAAATTATTTGAATGTAAAATAATGTACTTATGATTAAACCCAGGGTATAATTTTATCGAGCTTCTTCTGGGGCTACATCATAACGCAGCTTCCCGGGGGTATATTGGCGGATAAATTCGGCGGAAAATACACTCTGGGTCTTGGAATATTTTCAACAGCTATATTTACACTGCTAACGCCATTGGTCGTTGAAAAATTTGACGCGCCGGGGTTGATCGTCCTTCGTATTCTGATGGGACTTGGAGAAGGGACCACTTTACCTGCCGTGAACGTACTCGTCGCCCAATGGGCGCCTCCGGAGGAACGTTCGAAAATTGGAACGGTCGTTATGACCGGCGCACAAGTTGGAACGATCGTTGGAAACGGACTTTCGGGGGTCCTCATTCAAAACTCGTCGATCGGTTGGCCGATCGTTTTTTACGTTTTCGGTGCCCTCGCGATCCTGTGGTTCGTTGCGTGGACCTTACTTTGCTACAGTTACCCGGAAGTCCATCCGTTCATAACCGAAAAAGAGAGAAAATATTTACACGAAACAATGAACGAGCACACTCATAGACAGATTCAACCCACCCCGTGGAAATATTTGTTAACCTCGGTACCGCTTTGGGCCCTGTTAGCGGGAAAACTGGGACACGATTGGGGATTCTTTACCATGGTAACGGACCTTCCGAAATACATGAGCGATGTGTTGAAATTTTCCATACAAGCTAACGGATTTTTATCCGCTTTACCGTACGTTTCGATGTGGATGGTGAGCATCGTAGCATCTTGGCTAGCCGACTGGCTCATAAAAAATGAGAAAATGACAAGAACGAATGCTAGGAAAATTTTTACAACCGTCGGATCGGTTGGACCAGCTGTTTTTATAATCGCTGCTTCCTACGCTGGTT
The DNA here is from genome assembly GCF_917208135.1 of Athalia rosae. Taxonomy (NCBI): domain Eukaryota; kingdom Metazoa; phylum Arthropoda; class Insecta; order Hymenoptera; family Athaliidae; genus Athalia; species Athalia rosae. The sequence continues at coordinate 24,131,561 of NC_064028.1, read as the reverse complement.
GTGATCGGACGGTTGTCGTTATTTTGTTCACCGTTGGAATGGGATTGATGGGACCATTTTACCCTGGTATGATGGTCAACGGTCTCGATCTGAGTCCAAATTATTCCGGTACATTAATGGCGATCATGACAGCGATCGGTGCACTCGCCGGGATCGCCGCGCCCTATGTAGTCGGCGTTTTGACGCCAAATCAATCGCTGGCGGAATGGAGGGTTGTCTTTTGGATAACATTCGTCATATTCTTCGTAGGTAATTTAATATTCGATCTATGGGCGGACGGTGAAGTTCAATTTTGGAACGACCCCGCGGTATATGAAGCGAGAAAACTAGAGATCGAAAACGAAAGGAGAAGACGAATTGACGTGGAAGATATTTCGTTGCCGAGAGAGACGAGCCTTGATAACTCGTGATCCCACAGTGATTCGTTCAACAATTCTCATATAATCAGATTCTCATTTGCAAATAAACTTTGAACATTTTCATAAAAATAATTCTGCTGCAGTTAGTAAGTTATATGGATAGTACTAGTTCTCTGTTTACTTTTTATTTCAATAAAATCTGAGAAAGAAATGATAATTATTTCGATGACAATTCAGATCGCGAGGCACTGATTGAAATTCGATAACCCAATTCCAAGTTGTTTTTCTCACGATAAAATATTGCGGTCAGTAATGAGATCAGACTGCAAATATCGCGACAATCCAACAATGAATTCCGATAATAATATAATATCCCTAATCTCCGGACTGATTGGGTGATCACCAGCTGATTGAATTGACTACGTTCCACATGTAAAGGATTATTCATTACCTTCAGATTATTGACACGGCTATCTGAATAATCGTCGACATGTTCTACACCGTAACAAATCTGGTAACTTCATCAATCGCCGATTCGCAGATTATTATTATTCAAAAATTCTTGTTCTGTGTACACAGATGCTAATTTTTATCAGATGATTCGCTGGAATTAAAAACCTGAAACTGTCCACAGGAAGCGTGGTAAGTGAACATATATAATGAATTCGAATATATTTATTAATAAGCTATAATCGTACAAAATAATAGAGATAGAGATTTTATAACAATATAAATAATTACTAACAGATTATAATAATGAACTCTTAACAGTTAATCAATTATTATACATAGGTACGTGCATGTATATGTATAACATATTTATATAGAATGCAAATAAGTATATATAAATATATGTATAATTATACATAAAATCGTTGATGCGTTAAATAATTCTTGATTATAAGTTATTAAATACAATAAAATTATAATTTTAACAATTATAACGATGATTATGATTTTAATATTAATTAATGAACGTAGAGTATGTGAAATTATTTACATTTTACATTGAAAATCAGATATAGATATATTGTAATTGCTTCGGTTATTTACTCTTTGTTATTAATTATTATGATAACATGAAGGGAAAAGTGCTGATAGTATTTCGTTATATTGAATTATTTGAATTTTCACCAGTATTAGTTAGAAAATCAATGATGATAAAAAAATTCTTAGCACCGATATTATAAACCCATCAACTGCACAACAGTGATCGCGATGATCTATGAAAAAGAATTATTATAGATCATCTGATTGTCTCGTTTCAAACAGTTTCAGGATCTGTTAATTGCCCTGATATTATTATCAACAAAATTAATCATTAATATTTTCAATCCTGAGCATTAAGTTAATCAATTATATTTACATTAATTATAGTATTCAAATATATGCTAGCTAGAAGCACCTTCTGTGTAATAAATAGATTACGTTAATTTTATTTTTTAAATTAATGGTAATAACATCGAAACAAAGTTCGTGGGTGGCAGAAGTAAAAAGTGAAGCGAAATACTTATTTAAAAATCACTTGAAAAGTATTAGAAAACTGAAAAGTGTCTCGTGATTTCTGTGGATAATAATATATTAGCTTACGCACTATTCATGTATGTATTCTTGAATTTATTGTTTCTATTATTATTATTATTATTATTCTATTGACCTATTTACTTTTCAGCGATATTCTATTCAATATATTAATTGTCTTTGTGGAATCTTACGGTTTAAACGTATGAATATAGGTATTTAATTTCTCTTGCTAGAATTGATTAGATATTTACAGCAGTGTGTGAGCAGATGTTTTTCGCCGGTTATATCGTGATGAGGTGACGAAGCAAGTTCTCGTGTATAAATGTCGAGACCATATTGACCCTCTTCGGGAAAATTGATAACGAAAGTGACAACGTCGTTATCAGCTACCGCGTGAGATACGTATTTGGATAGACGCTTTTCCTCGATACCATTTTTATGCAAAGTTGCCATGAAGTCGGTCAAAGGTCGTGACATGCGGAATTGAATCTCCAATTCACGTCCAGCGAATACTAGAGCCTCCTGAAATTCGAAGATAAGAATACAGAACGGTTGTAATCCTGTTCTGAAAAGTTTTTGACCGAACGGAGATGAATTTTTATTCGATTGCTGATTGGCTGAGGGGTCAATATGCAATTATCAAATATTTCAGCCGAATGCTACGATTCATGGTTTTTCAATTGAATCGAACATTGCCGAGCTAAAAAAACAGCAAACTTATAGCACAGATATCTTGAACTATAGCCTTAGATTTTTCGCGAAATTCGGGCTGCAATTTGCCGTTTTTTGTAGGGTTTACCATGCTAATCTTGAATATTTTGATCCCGGTTATTCGAATTTGAAAGCTAAATTGATCTATCTTTAAAATTGATCGAGTGCAAAAAGGGAAAAATCGAGGATATTCCGATGGGATTTATTCGTCAAAATGACACTTTTGAAAAGATTTTACATTCAAAACATTCAGACATGAATTTTTACGTAATTATTCATATTTGTGTCTAGATGTGTTATCAATCATTATTTTCAGAAAAAAAGATACAGGTAAAAAGAACAGCATTTTTATCATCCACTGTATTATGAGTATATCTATATATTGCATAGCGGAGGTGACGCCATCTGTAGGCGCCATCAAGTAGCTCCAAGTCGTAAAATATGTACATACAGCAAATGTATGCAGGGACGCATTTAAAAATCCGCCCTAAGCGACTTGGATATTAGGAAACACATTCGTACGATCCATAAATCACATGGCTTATCCTTAAAAAAGCCATAAGTTCAACGTATGTTGCTTGATGAAGGGTTTAAGCTTTAGAAAGTTCAGCATTTAACAGTAAATTTTTATACAACAGATTTACAAATATTAGAAAATTCATTGATCGAGTTATCGCCAATTTCCCGCTGCAAAAAGGGAAAAATTGAGATATCTCGGTGGGAAAAATTGGTAGCTCAATTTACTCAACGGATTCGTGTTCCTGAGGTCAAAATACACCAGAAGAGTGCCTTACGATCGATTTTAAAAATACTTCATTTTTGGCCCAAAAATTGAAAAAATCCAAAGGGGTACCCCTTGGAATTTTGTCGATTTTGGGCCGAAAAAAAATATTTCATTTTATATGCTATTCTTATGTATTTTGAGCTCAGGAATTCGAATCCGGAAGTTAAATTAGTCTATCTGTAAAATTGATCGAGTTATCGCCAACTTTTCACTTTTTGGAGCAGAAAAATGGAGATATCTCGATGGGAAAAATTCGTAGCCTAATTTAGCTTTCAGATTCGTGTTTCTGAGGTCAAAATACGTAAGAAAAGTGTCCTGCAATCGATTTTAAAAATACTTCATTTTTGGCCCAAAAATCGAAAAAATCCAAAGGGGTACCCCTTGACGTTTTTTCGATTTTTGGGTCAAAAATCAACATTTTTTTCTTTTGGGTTTCCCATGCTATTCTCATGTATTTCGATCTCAGGAATCCAAATTTCAAAGCCAAATTGATCTATCTATAAAATTGATTGAGTTATCAACAATTTTGTCGCTTTTTGGATTAGAAAAATCGAGATATCTCGATGAGAAAAATTCGTAGATTGGCAAAAAAACTTTTAACATACTTGTGAAATATTGATAAAAATCACGGGACAAAAGTTCAAACGACGCATGAAATGAATGCCGAAGCGCGCGTGTGCAACTTTAGTTATCTATGAATAAAGAACATTGCATTGTTATCACAGCTACTGACCTGATGGGTTATTGGGACCAATCCGAAGAGTCTAGTTGCTTTGGTCGGTCCCCATTCTCCACTTGCACAGTCTGGGAGGGGAACCATAACGGTCTGAAGTTCTTCGCAGGCGATTTTGAATTTACAAACGCTTTTAAACTTCATCGGTTCTCCGGTAAGGTACTCTTTCGGCGTAACTGCGTTGGCAAATATATCCAGGAGAAATGCTCCGGAACAAGGGGCGTGGACTCTGAACGCTACAACGTTTCCTACAACAGACTAGAGAAGGAAATAAAATTTTAATTTTCTATTTAAATCTTGCTTCTTATTTATTCGCGTATCGGTATTCGAGTCGCTTACCTGCATGACGAATCTCTTCAACGATATACCATCGTAGCCATCTCCGTCGCTGTCATAGAACTTCAGATTATAATGGAATATCAGTGAGGATTGCATGTGGGCAGGCATTGCTATTCTTACTGTAGCAGCTCCCGTCGAATCCGTGTACATCACAGCCTTTGTATTAGTGTCCGGGAAGTACAGACCATACCTGCAGAAATGATTCAATTAAAAACAATCGTATTAATCGATTATTAGCTTCAGATCGTTGTAATTGGTTGCAACGAAGGACTGTGAGTAAAGAAATTTTCTCACCTAAAGAACAACGACCTCACGAAGGGCAGCTCTTCGAAATCTTTGAGTGAAATCGGCTGTTTCAGAAGCTGCCAGTCTTCTTGTAGCGGAAAGAATTCATAGATGAATTCTCTAGGGTCTGTCAGGAAGTAATGATCGTCGTATTCGTACCTATAATAGTTCACAACTATTGACCTCCCATAAAATCAATCGAACAAATTCGAGTATCTCAGATTGCCGAAAATACCAACCTGAGGCTATCGCTTTTAGCTTTAGTCTGTCCAGGTCTCGGAACCTCCTTAGCATTCACCAAATGACGTGCCCCCCAGTTACACTGCACAAACCGCCATGCTCCAGCGACGTAAACTGCGTTCCAACTGTTCCTGAATCTGTTGTCCTCGAAACGTACTCCGGGCTGATATCCAGCTGATTTACTGTACCCTTTGATCACTACACAGTGGAGACCAGCGTAGCTAGAAATAATTATCGTGCGGATTAACAGAAATGTTAATTGAATTTCATTTATTTTCAAACTTCGATTATCAATCATACCTGCAGAGTCTTTTGAAAAGTACATGGTAGCTTTCAGTCCCATGCTTTATGCCTCTCAACAGCCCCATCGGTGTATCTCCCCTAAGATTCTCATCAAATTGCATGGTGTTGAGATTTTTAACCGTTATCCACCTGAATATCGTCCTCGCTTTTTCAATGTCCGAACCGCATCGGCTGACCAATTGACGAACCAAGTCTGTAAACGTCTTCTGATCTTCCTGCGCTACCTGTGAATCAAAAAACAAGACGCCATTTTTAATTATTTCAAAATTGAAAATCTTTAAAAATAATCGAGGACATTAATATTCAACTCACAGATATCGCAATCTGGTCCATATCGGCAAATTCCAAGGGGTCATTGTAAATGTGATATTTAGCCAATGCTGGAGGTTGCGGGGGTGGAGCACGTGAAGGATATGGAGGTGGAGGTGCTTCTTGAGCATAACCATCGCCTTCGTCAAGGTAAAGACTTTCTTGGAGCATATATTCGCTACGAGCTTCGTTTATGAGCTCCAACATTTCTGAGCTCTGTTTTTCTACAAGGGCTGCTGTCGCGGCTCTGCAATAATATCATTAAAATCTTTATACAGTTGTCAGATCAACATGAAATGATTACATAATTTATGTAATCATTTAATTACCTTTCATGTTCAAGCATTTTTCTTGTGAGACTTTCTTTTTTCTTGTCTCTCCGGAGGGTCATATTTTTTTCAAGGTCCTCTTTTTCCTGTTGGAATAGCTGGTTTCTGCCAACTCTCGAACCTCCTCCTCCCACTCCACTTCCTAAGCCTCCTCCACCGGGAATTCCTCCCATCCCGCTTCCGCTTCTGTCGCGTTCCCATCTCGCTGATAATCGTTCCAGTTCTTTTTCCCATTCGTCCTACGAATCATCACCACTTTTCAGTTCATTGTTATCAAGTTTGATGGGGGGAAATGATTGATTTTCAATTCAATGAATAAATTACCCGGAATTCCTCCCGAATTCTGCGATCTTCTTCTTCTCGATGATGAGCAAATTTCCTGTAAAGATCGTCCTCCTCTTTCCTGTGTTTCATCTCGAGTCGCGTCTGTTCATCTCGATCCTAGAAAATAAAAATTACCGTAAATTAAGTAGCCATTTAAAAACTATGCGATTAAATAACATACTTATGTAATGATTCTCCAGATTTGATCGATCATATTAATGAAGAAAAAAAGGCTGTAGGGACTTTTGAAAATAATCATCCGATACACAGCGTACGTCTGTGCAATGTAGATGTAATATATTCGTCCCAAAAATGGTCATCAGTTGCTTTGATCGTGGGGCGCACCGTTTAGGTCGTGACGTAGGGTATAATATATTTATAAATAACTATATACATGTACGCGGTATGTAGATATATTTTATATATGTATTGGGTGTATGTATAAAAGCGTAGGTATATAGTACATACACATTATTATACTACGCGTACGGATTGTGTGGGGCATGTTATAATACACGTAGCTTACATACACATAAAGGACTATGTGCGCGTATATATATATATATATATATATGTACATATAGACTATATGTAATACATACTCAGATGTGTATGTGACGTTTAAAAGCAAAAGCCTGGCGAACCATATAAAGACGAACTCAAGATCGTTGCGGTTCTCTCACGAAGTGGGCTGCGTAGGTATCTTTATACTTACATACATATAAGTATATTATATTCTTCCATGTACAAACTCGTATTATGTATTATACATTATATGTGTATGTGTACAGGGTGTATAAGAATCAGAATGCTCGCCTCTGCAGAGTTTAATTTTCATTAAAATATTTCTGAATTAATCAAACGATAAATTACATTTTTCAAATGTGTATTTTGCACGATGCAGTATATCACTTAAGTATACATACCTATGTACCGACAGGAAAACAATTACATTATTACCAAACGAATCGTTGCAAATCGCACGTATAAACAATGTCTATTATCCTTTACGTATACATACCTAAGAATGTTATGCTCGATTGTACTGTTACACCGACTGCGCTGAGTTTCTCTTTTTAAGTATGCAGAAATTGAGATAAATATTTTAGTGCACGTATGAGAAAAATCAAAGACCCTAAAGAGTCAAGGGAAGTGATGTACAGACTTCGAATCTAATTATCTCGCAATTACTCATTTATTTTTTTCCGGAAATTTTCATACGCAAATAGACTAAGTCCCGATACGACATCGCTTATGCAGGATATCCGGGCATCGAAGTCTCCGCCGCGATGACATTTCTCACGCATTTCTGGCCGATAATTCTATAACCACGCAACTAATTAGCGTAACAAAAAATAGTTTTAGATAGTTTGCGACCATTCAATTCATGATTGGACTTTTAACTTGTTGTTTATCTTTTTTCCGCATACCTAATTAAAAATATCAAGTAACGAACCTGATATGTTTATCGCAATGTTTTGATATCGCACTCACATTGGTTGTATACTAACATGTATAAATTATGTATTTTTAAATAACACACATGTATATGTGTTATATCATGTTTTGCATCATATGATATTGTTTAAACATTTTTTTTTTTCGTTTTTCCCCCTCTGTTCTTCAAATACGTGTTGCATTGTGCGTACACATATAGTATTGCGCATATCTATGTATATACGTCTTATACAGGTCCATGTAATAGAGAATGCATTATATTATTTACGAGCGTCCTTGCATATGGTGCAGCAACAATACACAATATAATACTACCTACACACAATCCGTTCCTTCCTGCGGCTACAATCGGTAGCAATAATATGATAATGCTAATAATTATTATGACAATAATGATAATAACAACACCAATGATAATAATAATAACAATACTGTTTTGAAAGAGCGTAGCTCGACCACATCTGCTGCAGCTCGTAAAATCTCGTGTTCATGGGATAAAAATTGCAAAAAAAATGCACGAAAAAAAAATTGGCGCACGTCTACCTATGTACGATATTTTTTATATCCCCTGCATAATAGATATCAATAAAAGAGAGTTACGGCGATTTTGTATATATATGTGTTCGTGTATTAATCATCTAGTTTTATGCGTGGGGCCTAGCTGAGGAATATTAAAAAAGTTGAAACATTTTGTGTGTAGTAGGTATACCATGACGGCCGTAAAGAGTCGCTGTACTCCCTATAACATTAATACTCCTCATCATGAGTTCGGAATGTCCGTCCCCGATCGAAGCTGACTACTACTCGGTCGAAGGCTTCGAAAAGCCCTTGCATAATATCGGCGTAAAAGTCCCGTTCTCAACAGGCATCGTCATATAGGTATACATGTATATGTACATGCTCGCGCACAAGGAAGAAGAAAAAGGAGAAGAAGAAGAAGAAGAAGAAGCTGAGGCTGGGATCTACACACGTACGCATCAGCAAAAAAAAAAGACCGAAAAAAAATTTTTAAATGAATAAAACGAAAAAAAGGAAAGAACAAAAAATATATAAATATCTGTATACGTATACATAAAATATATATACATCTGTTGTTCGCCCGTGTGTTCGTAAAATTCCCAATATGGCCGGGACTGAGATATCCAGATAGGCACGGCTTCGTTTGCTGTATAGGCATATTATATTAATGTGTAATCGAGGTATCGGGGTTACATGCATAGGTCATCCGTGATTTGCCGAAATATAATGAAACTATTCATTATTGATACAGTAATTATCGCAGGGGAAATAAAAATCTTTCATTCATTGCAATGGCTTCCATGTATATAGGTATGTGCATGTAGTATTACAAGTAGGTGTATGTATGTACGGTATTTATGTAACGATTTTTATTGTTTCACAGGTATATGGCGACGCGATTATGATTTCAAGGCCACTGGAGTCATTAACAGAGCAAAAAAAAGGAAGAAAAAAGGAATCCTGTATTATTGCGTCTGTGTAGGCATAAAATGTACACCTAAAAACTCATAAAATTCAACGTGCATAGTCTTTTCTCTACTTGAAATCAGACATGTTAATGATTTTCTGACGAAACGAATATCGAAGTAAAAAAAGACGAAGAAAACTTGATCATATTTGTAAGAGCAAAGTTGGTGAAATTCGAACTAGAAAATAAAAAAGAAAAAGGAATATTATTTACGCATATTCGCCAATCAGCGCGAGTCGTCTTCATCCACGTTTTCATCTCACTTTCGGGGATAATATCAGGCGATTTTCCCGATCGTTTTAAAATATCGGCAAAATGAAATTTCACAAATAAATGAAGAATGAATGAACACGTGTACTACACTTAAAAATGTAAATGTACGCGTATACGTATATGATTTACCAAATGACGTCATATACGTTATTCCATTTGCCGTAAGGTATGTAAGGTTACCTATATGCTATATGAGTACATGTATGTTCGGTTCAACATCCGCAAATAATTTACACTTTACTTACATGTAGGTATACATACGCACATATATGGATAAACGAGTACACATGTGTTCAGCTATATACGCATAGATATTTATTTATGTTATACGTATAACTGTAAGTTGTAAATGAACGACTCTACATATGTGTAAATATATATATATATATATATATATATGTGGAATCATCTACGTAAATACATGGTTGATGTGTCTACATCTGTACATGTACTTCATATATAAATGTACAAGCATATATAATGAATAACATGACGATGATGGGCTTGGCATCTTTGCAAATTTCTCAAGGATTACCTGAAGATCCCATTCAACGCATGATTAATTATTTTTTTTTTTTTATTTCTTTTACATGGAATAATGTTGCATACCTATGTACATATATAGCAAGAATCCTAATTTCTCTTGTTGAAAATTAGTAAAAGAAAATGAATTTTTGCCATGTCTATATCGTAAATATTAATTTGAGTACAAATATTTATTGAATTTTCACGACGATTCTATGTATATGTGCATATGTATACGGTGAACACATGTGCCTACGTACACGATCATCATCCTCATCGCTTGACCGCAACGAAAGTTGACCCATTTACATAATACACATTCATCCACCGCAGGTACACCATATCATACATATTTGCATATATATGTTACACGCATGTATACCTATATTTTATGCGTAATTCCCACATACTTATAAATACAACACATCTACCTGTACACATATATAATACATCTTTCCCTTATCTTGTTTCGAAGCTAGATATTTTACATTTTAACGCTGTTCGTTGCATTTCTCACAATCAGTTGGTTTTTCATGGTATGTGACAGCATTTATAATAAATATGTATGTAATAATTGTGTTTATATATATAATAATAGTGAGATGAGTGCTAGGAAAAAAATCATGCTAATTACAAGATCATTAAACAATTATCGAGTCAATACCCGGAGATTTTATTCGCGCTTCGCGAACAGTCCATTAGATCGTGATTGATAATTTGCTCATCTCGATAGAGTTACGAACAACGATACTAATCATAAAATCAGACAACGAAACACTGCATTACGCAGAAAAATGCACTTAACTCACTCCGAACTGTGCGAATTCCGTGGAATACGTGTATGTACCTAAGTAACGTGACTTCAAAATGATTATTATACCAGCTATGGTATAACAGTAATAAATGAAAAAAAGTAACAAAAAAAATATGAAAAAGAAAAATTATGGATTATTAGATCGTGCCGTTCCGCCGCGTTACGGACCAAAGCCTCAGGGACTACTCAGCGCGTGTCCAATGTTATACCCATCGTTCGTTGCCTTTTTTTTATACATAAAAAGGAATTGTTTTTTCTTTTAATTTTTTTTTCTTTCTCAAATATTTATCTTTTTTCGAATTTGTTCATTTTTTTTTAAATCCATTCGCATGTGATTCAGCTACTATCCACGCATGTGTATTTGTCTGTATACTTATACACAATGAGGCTCAAATCTGCACTTGATATTAATAATTTTAATTTAGATAAGGATCCAGTTGAGGATAAATATGTATGTACGTACATGGCACAGTTTTAGGCTGCAATATAATTAACAGTGTACACGTACATGTATGCACAGGTGTATACGTACGTATAAAGGTCGGATTATACATTATTCTTCTTAGTACGGTTAACGTAATTAAATTAATTAGTCTTTCATACGTATGTATACGTACGTTTTACGTATCAAATGGACGAATAAAATACCGCTCACGTACATACATATATTTATATATTTGTAAATCTTGGACGCGTGGGATTGTACATTATTGTCTTGTAAACTTCGTATACCTATATAACACCTATATGCACAATAAAGTTAAGGCTAACGATTCGTTAATTAACCAACGTATTATAACCTGCACCTACTTTGTTCTTACCTATAGTTATATATGTACAGGCTATGTTGTATGCACGTACATATATGTTTATTTGAAAATCTACGCGTATGTACGTACACACAAGTAGCTATGTGCCTATACGCACGTACATAGCTATCGCTCGGGTAAAAAGTACCGCAATTTCATATATATATATATTCAAGTATATACCGCATCTCAGCGGAAATAATTCGACATCAGTTACTATATACTTAGATACATATACCTTTTGCTTCAATTTCTGCTGCAAAATTACTGTAAAATATTTATTCCGTCGCTTCTTGATTTCCTACATTGTCTAGATACCTACATAAAATTTTTCGTCAAATTTTCGGTTCGAGTGCGGAAGTAAAAAAGAACTACTCGACTCGATTAACGGAAATGAGAAAAAAATGCTCGGTATGCGTTACAAAAATAAAAAAATAGAAAATAAAAGCATGAAAGGAATTCCCAAATTTTTTTCCAACATTTTCAAGGGTGCTTTGTAGAAGTTTTCTCGTTTTTTGTAGATTATTTTTAGTCATCCTCTAATGAGGGTTCTCCTTGGTGAATTGCATTTCGCAAATAAATTACTTTAGTTCAAAAATTTCGTGTACACATTTTTGAATTTCATGACTTGCGTAACGCACCGTATGCGGTGTGTACAGGGCGATTCAGTCCAAACTCCGAGAATGGGAGAAGCTGGTTCCTTACCCAGTCAACGTGCGCGCGCACGAGAAAAATGAGACCAATGAGAGAATACGACTCAAATACTAGCATGCTCAATGAATGAGGAAGTCGAGTCGAGGTCAAGCGCATGTCTGCCAAATCAAGCTCCGCCCCATCAAGACTACATGAGTTTGTTCAATTGTCAATTCAATTCTCTTCTCGATGGCAGCGATAATATAAAGTATGTAAGTACCTATATGGTACACAGATATTCAATTGTATATAAATTTTTGTTCCTGTAGCGAAACTGTGATGTGTGAATAATTAATTCTTCTAAATTCAGGACGTCGAATATACATATGCGTACGCATGCTAGGTAGGGTATACATCTCCGCATTCCGCCGGAGTATTTAAGAATGAAACGTGGAGTTGGAGGCACAAGAAAAAGAGAGATGAAGATAGCTGGATAGAAGAGAGATTGAGAGAGAGCGGAATAGAAAGAGAAAGAGATGGACGGTATTATATACCCCATTCAGGTGTCACGATGTATAACATGCTCGTCACGTCGCACGTTTGTGTATACCTACTACAATATACAACACTGTACTCAACTATATAGCGTACGCTTATTACTAGTCACTGCATTCGTGGTTTTCTGGGTTTCTGGATTAAGGACAAAACTTTCATTCTTCTAACTGCGGGTGACGCGCGATCGCGATCATTCAATAATATAATAATATTATTAAATTATTTGTCCAATTCTTACATATCTCGTATCATAATACTCCTGCGTTAGAAACAATACGTACAAGAAATGGAAAAAAAGGAGGAAAAGAAAACACAAAATGTAAATGGAAATTATTACCCGGTATACCATAATATCGTTGGAAGCATGACGCGGTTCGCTGCACTTCCGGTTTCTGGAGTATAGGTACGTACATATACATTCGTACACTTAAACTTGTGTGCATAATGTACATTTGTATAAAAAGAATTTGTATATATAAATGTATCGTGTTCGCATCAAAATGCAGTGAACGCGGAAACGTTTGAAATATTTCCGACGAAAAAGAAGGAAGAAGAATGAGATATGAAAATTGAAAAAATTCTAATCGAAAACTGCTGCTGCTTGTTAATTTCGTATCTGCATACCTAATATACGTCAATCATTGATGTGAAAGAAGAAATAGACCCAACATATGTGTTAATCCGATCCTGAATGTATTTACATACGTGTATAATATTTCAGAGTGCGACGCAATGCAGGCAATGCATTATAAAAGTTTATGAATATACTTAAAATATATCAAGTACCTGCATTACTATACATATACCTGTATAATATACTTCTATGGTAATGTGTATTAAAATAACGCGTGAGACCGAGAATTCTTCCTCATTTAGAAATATAAAACTAGGTATACGTTAGCTGCTATATTAGCTTGGGTTAGGTTTTGTATTTAATATAAATTTATATAGCAAGGATCGTTACAGGCTGCAGTATATTAATTATCCGACTAGTATATTAATGTGTACATATATCTTACATAATAATCATGAAAAACTAAATGAAATTTCGACGATTCTCACGTGCAAATCATACGATAAAAACCAAAATCTAACTTGCTTGATTTGATTAGATTTTTTTTTTTTTTTTCAATTACGTATACTTATACGGCGAGCATCGTGCGTTTTTTTTTTGCAGATTACGTTGTACCCATTAACTGTCATACGTATACCTATATTTACATGTACACACATATGTGCAAATCAAGCTGAATCAGGTACGCCTAATAGTTAACGTATTTCTATGGCATTCATTCGCAAGAAGGAAATCGTTCGCATTGTAAGTATAGATAGTACACATAAAATATAACGCGTGTACAATCATATGACTATAAATACCTATGTATTGCATTTATACCTGTACAATATCTGTATATAGGTATGTGTATCAGCGTATGTGATTGTGCGTGGGAAGACGGATTTTAAGATCGACGATATATCGTTGAGCGTGCACATGATCGCCCACGTTATTCCATCGTAATTACATGTACATGTATCACGTATGTCATACATATATATATATATATAGTATATTATCAAAAATTGAATTCTAAAAAAAAAAAATGAAAAACCAAAAGAAGAAGAAATTTTTCCCGATGAAGCAAAAAAATAATGTTTAATACATGCCATGCAGACAAAAATAAGGGCCCTGCACATATTTCGAAGGTCTGAAGTGAAATCGTCTTACGTTTTTTATGCACGTACATATGTATGAGCATAAGCTACTCGTAGGTATCAAAGAAAAAAAAAAAAAGAAGAAAATTCAAACCTTATGGAATATATTTTTTGTGTGTAGGTATTAAAATATATAAACAAATTAAGCGTTAAAACCGGATCGTTACGTCAACTATTAGTTATACATATGTATAATAGTATAGGTATTGTTGATACAACGATTACGTATTATGGAAACCGAGAAAAGGTCTTTCAAAAATCAGAAAATAAAAAAAAAAAAAGGAAAAAAGAATGATAATGACGCGCACCTCATTTGGCGAGCATATCCGCCGAACTAGCTAGGTATGTACATACGTAATACATACACGGTATATAAACGTATTTTTGCTCAAGAGTGCGTAGGTGTGAAAAGTTCTCGATGAATTTTTTCGCAATATTTTGGAATTCATTATCAATTCAGTCTCGTGGAAAAGAAGTCAAACAGAGCACGAGAAGGAAAGAAAAAAACGAACTGTGGATTTCGATCAGATTCGCATACAAATATATAAACGGCTGTATCTCCATTGATCTATACATGCCTATTATAATACCCGGAATGTGAGTGCCTGGCCCAATTAAAACGCGAAACTTTCACCTAGATTCTTTCCGCGTGTCGTTTTTTTCTTCTTCTCCTTTTTCGATCATTTCTTTTTTCTGGTCTTGAATTTTTGTTAATTATCGAGCTAACATCGGGTACCAAATATATCCATCGTGTGTACGCACATTTGAGTAATTGAAATCAAACGAAAAGCAAATTGAAAAAAAAACAAAAAAGGAGGAAAGAACTCGAAGACTCACCAGATAATAATCGATCGGTTTTTCCCTCGCTTTGCTGTAACCTTTTTGAAGTTCGGTTTGTTTCAACGCATGTGCAATGTGCAATGCGCTCGCATCGAATCTTCCATATTGGTAACCGTCGCCTCCGTAATTGTTGTTGTGGTTATTATAGGGCGAATTATTACCGCCGCCGAGTCCCGAATTATTGTGGTAATGTTGGTCACCTCTGTGACCGCCGGAATTTGTCGGTGGCGGAGAACCGTGCCCATTCAAATGACGGGAATGATGAAGATGATTCGTAGGTGACTCGACGTGGTCGTAACTACGTGGGAAAAAAAAAAAAATAGAAGAAACTCTGAGTAAAAATGGGCAAAAATATTTCGCAACGAAGATTGAGGGGTTGAGGGCTTCTTTATTTTATTTAATTTGAATTGCTTTCATTTTTTATTCAACCTCGAGTATAACGCAGTGGTTGATTTCTTACCCAGGTGGATAAATCCCTCTAGGAGACGGTCCTCCCGCCCTGATTTGTTCGTTGACGTATCCGCTTCGCGGTACATTCAACGCACTCCTTATTCCAACACTAGAACCATCCAGAGTCCCTGGTCCAGGTTTTGGCACGTGACTACTGCAGTAAACTTCCTTGTCATTAATGGTATGCTGATTATTATAGTATGTCTTTAACGTTAATTTCGTACCACACACAGCACACTTAAAACAACCGGAATGAAAAAACGTAAAATCCTTCAACGGACCGACCCTATCAACCTGATAAACCGTCTGGGCACATCTCAGGCACGTGCTTTCGTAAAAATTTGGACGGTACATGATTCGTTCGTTGAATCTTATTATTCGTGTTCTTCTATTTTTGTTCAGCACGATTTTTTTTTAATTTTTTTGGTTTTTTATTCACACTTTTTCCAGTCGTTCACATCATCGTTATCGACATCGTCGCCTGCGTTTTGTCGTGTAACTTCCTGTATGCAGATAAAAAAATTTTGGAACAAATGAGATTATTGTTATTTGATTTTTTCTCGTTGTACCTCGTGGACTTTGAATTTGGTTTTTTTTTTTTTTTCTTTCTCTTTTTTTTCAATAACGTTAGAGTTCTTTGACGATGATAAGCGGAGAAGAGAGACAAGACGGATTTGTAAGAGGTGGTTGATGTTGACTGCCGGCGTATATAGAAAGGCTTGGGAATTAAGAAAGTAGAAACGGCTTTGAAGCGGTTGTCGGATATATACCTTACATGTAATATAGGTATGTATAGGTACGCATACGCGGGTGAGAGAAGCCGCGCGCGCGGGTCAAGCCTTTAACGGCGGAATGTCAGATGGATTTTTTTTATAGTTTAGCATTATTATAACAGGAATGTAAAAATGCGATCGTTTATGCGTGAAGAACCAAAATCACCGCGGACATTCGACCCGTCGATGTGCAGCGATATTTTATAATCTATTCCACTACGTGCACACTGTAACAGACGGATAGATATATGTATAGATCTAATAGGAACGTGACGATCGCCGGGACGCATCGGAGTCAGTGGATCGCGAAGCGTCCGAGAATAAACGTGTTCACCTTGAGAAATCTCGATTGAAACAGAACTCTACTATGGTTATATATATATATATATTATATACACTGTTTTAAAATATGTATAGATTGATGTATTTCTATACATACATACATTTTCACTAGCTATATGTTTATATTGCCGTTACATGTATGGAAGAGTGCAGAAAAATTTACCGATATTCAAAAAGGAGAATTAAAAAACAACAACATATAAACGATGTGAGATAAGATATCAAAAACCGTGCGAAACGATGTATATGATTCGACTGCACATAGCAGGTATATAAGATATATATATATATATATATATGTACTAGAGAAGTTGAAAAGAGAAAAAAAGAAAGAAAAGTATTTACGCCGCCGCGCTGTTACTGTTGCAGATCAAGAGAGAAATCGCACTCAGTTTCACTTGTCACTACATAAAATGTACAGGAGAGTGGACTATATAATACGTACATATGTATTCGAGTATAAATATGTACATACATGCGTATATGTGCACCGATATTTAAACAGACCGCAAGAATTATAATATTTATATACGGTCCGCTGCAGGACGGCGACAGCGCGGCATTGAAGTCTCCGCTGTCGTACTTAAAAATAATCGAATTTTTCGACGATTATGAATTTTCTTTAGATTTAAATCATCGCCATAATTTACGGTATACATTACACATGAAATCGGGTGCGATTTGTAACACTGCGGTACGAGTTAATTGATTTTATTTTATAGTTTTTTGGTTTTCGTTCTCTAATATTTGGTTTTTTGTTTTTCAGTATTGTGTCTTACGAGTGTGGTAATATTTTAAAATCTGAACACTCGACTATTTGTTTCTTGACTATTTTAATATCCGATGCAATTTTATACAGATAATTTTATTTTTCATACAACCGCGTTGTCGACGGTGATCGAGTGAGCGGTATTAAAATGCGCGGCGTATGAAAAGTGACGGTAAATTTCATCGAGTCAAAAAATGAACGTTAATTTTTATTTTTCTCTCAAGAATTTTATTTTGGTTGAAATTTTTTTCCCGGATAACGCGAGTTAAAAAAAACCACCTGCTCGTATCGAGGTCCTGAGACATTCTAACGAGCCCGTGTCAGCCATCTTGGTGCGAGCGCAGGCGCGACTTGTTCCGTTTCCAACTTCCACCATCATCTGTGCACTGTTATGTACATATATTTTTACACAGGAATCACCAACACAGTTGAAAAATGCAGAGACAGGTAGGCAGCAGGTATTTTAAAGGGAGAGAGAGAAGGAGAGGGAGAGAAAGAGGGGAAACGATTTTCGAACAAGTGGAGAACGATACGGATATAGGTATACCGCGATGTACGATGTATCAAATAATACCAGTACATGTGTTTGCGTATACTATACGCCGTATCAACCGACAACCATTAAAAGAAACCTGCTCATGATCATCGTCATCTACTTGATGACAAATACATGTACACCTTATAGGCGTTCGTTTATATCTTTTATTCTATCTGCCCATTTCTCTTGTGAAATACAAGTACAAGCGCCAGGCTGCAGCACTCTCACCGCTAATTCTTTTACCGATTCTCATACGGAAGAACGACTGCAGAAGAATCTTTATCTTTTTGAAGGTTTTTTTTTTCTTCTCGCTCCTGATCTCTTCCGTCGTTGACAATTTTCTTATTCTCTGACGATGATGTAAAAGAACTCAATCCGCGAAGAATATTGACAGAATATTGTCCGCAATTATTCCAGGTAAATTAGTATGCCACGAATTTTGACGATCTGAAAATGGAAGCGGTACAGTACCTACGTATACGTGTCATGTAAAATAAAATATATGTAACGTGGGTTGGAACCTGACCTTATCTCTCACTGATATACGTACATACTATACAATAAGTATATACATATACACCTACGATGTACATATGATACGGTAATATGTAGGTATGTATATTACATAATTCTATATATACACAGGTATATTCGACACGGTGGACTTCGGAAATAAAAGGTTGTTCTCTCTCTCTGCTTTAGTTGGTACGGTTTTTATCGCGTTTACGATACACGCGAGACGTTGGTGTGCACATACGTTACACATACACATAGAAATGGCATGTCTTATCGCGTGGGCTTTGCACGGCGTATGAGCTGTTAAGCGACACTTTGCAGCTGACTGAGAAATTCAATCTTCCCATAAATAGGGTTGTCGCTTTCCTTGTGCTTTTTCTTATTTTTCCCCCCCATATTTTTGTATCGTTTCAATTTTTTATTTCCAGCCGCAATGTAGTTTCGCAGGAGTAAAATCAGTAACACGAGTATAACGAGAACCTGGAAATGCAGATTGTCACTGTACAAACTGCACCTGGTGCATGTAACTCGGAGTCGAGTATTTGAATAGTTCCTGTTTTAGTTATTATTATTTTTCTATGACATTTTCTAATTTCGATACGCCGCCAGGTATGAGCGTACGTTGGTCTGGAATTCTGCACGACGATGACCAGGTCACCAGGTGACTAAATAAGATTGGTGAGCAGACATGATCGTTTATACGCATATCTACTGGTTTCGAATACAAAATAGAAGAACATATATATACCTATATACATCCTGACATAGTTTTATTACAACAGCTGCTAGTTAGATCGGCTCTTCGCGTTATATACATAAATATACGTGTATATATAATACAGGTTATTTGAGAGAAGGAGACTCCGATGCGTGGTGATTAGCATCTCCTTAAAATTCGTCGGGTGCCGCTCGCCTGAAGACTCTATACTTATACGGGGTACGGAGTATACTATACACGGCGAACGAGTAAGTAGAATGATGCAGCGGAGCGGATATACCAGAAATCCTCCAAGGAAGGAAGAAAGAATACACGCGTGTACCGAAAAAAGAAAATTATAGCTGCGCACGAAACGCTCGCTGTCTGAATCATTTTTGAAAATATTATCCGCGCCTCCAAAAACCTTACGCATGCATACACGAAACATGTAAATAGGTAGAAAACATAAGGATGGGGTAAAAAAGAGTTTATGAAAGCTTTTTGTCCCCAAGATACAAAAAAAATCTATACTCTTCGTACTTTTTGGAAAAATTTTTTCGTAAAATTCTCCACCGTTGAAAGATAGACAAGGATCAATTCTAGATGAGTGCCTGATTTTAGGCAGTCGGTGGGAGATACTCGGACGTGTCGACTGGGGCGCATATAGTTAGGCATATTCAAGGGATGAGAAATCAGTTTGTCAAAAATTCCTGAGTCAGGGATTCGTTATCTCACCAATTGTGAAAATATTTCTTCTCTCGCATTGATGGTTGATTTACGACTTCTTTATTCTTCATTGAGCATTTCGAATCTCTTAATTCTTGCAATCGCAAATTTACCGTTAAATTTCACTTCTAACTATCGTTAGCCCTGTGAACCAGTTGCGTTGAAAAAAGTCAAGTAATATTCAGTACGATATCAGGTAATATTGAGGTGTAAATTGACACGGTTCTCCGGTTTGCATTTTATGAGATGAAGATGAGTTGTATCGACAGTCGGTCCCGAGTAAAATTCGTCGTAGGAGATCCCTGACTTACCAATATATCTACTGTTGACTGAAACGACTTGTATCGGAATGAATGCTCAAATATCTTCATTAATCCATACAGTTGTATGAACAATTATAACTGACAACAAATCAGGGTTGAGGTTTTGTTCATTGGTGAATAAGTCATGAATCATTGATTATCATTGAATCACTTTATTGTCACACGCCATTTGTGGCATTGGGGGTATGTTTTTTATCCATCTTTTTATCTGTTATATTATATTATACTGGATACAGTCACTAATGCTTTATATTAATCGCCCGGTGTATTTCTAACGCTGGTGTAGCCTTTTCTATGTATAAATATACATGTATAATATTTACATGTTCAACACACACATATATATGTATACATAAATCTCCGAAAAAAACCTTACACAGTTCTCACATGGTTTTATTTATTTATTCCATCTGCTTTGATCATCACCATTATCGTTGTGATAATTATAATCTTTATTATTATCATGATTTTCTTTTCATCCTCGATGCGGCTTTTCGTAAATTTCCCAATTCCTTCCCTACTCTTTTCTCTCTTTTTCACTTCTTTATTTTGAAATATTTATACATAATTATCCTTCTGTATTTTCCAACTATAATTCATACATACATACATACCACACGATGCGATGATAAAATGATTACTTTCAAATATTCAACGTTCACTTTATTATGTTCTATGTTGTATGTAATATATACGATTTGTGTATATACATAATTCTTGTTTATTTTTTCTCATACATTTTTATTTTTGCCCATAAATGTTTGGTTCAAAAAATGCACGCGCGAGACAGATCGATTAATTCATTAATTTTTAAATTAACTGCCATCGTTAATTTTATCTATTATGTAGGTATATTATATACATGTATACGTTTATATACATAAGTATCTGTATGTATGAATAATGGCGATTTCAGTGAAATAATAATAATAATAATTATGATAATAACAACAGTAACGATAATAATAATTACTATTGTAATATAATGAGTCACGCTACACCCCCGTGATTAGCACCGGGCTTTTAATGAGGAGAGTGTCTATAATTATAATCATATTCGTAACAATTGCGGATCGAAGATTCATCGTACTATTATAATTGTTTCTGTGTTTGTTTCATCCTGTCAATTGCACCTTTTATTCATACGTGCCCTTTCAACCCTTTCAATCTATCATTGCGTCTCCAAATGTTCTTTTCTAATTCATTTCTTACACTTTTCCTTTTTTTCTCAACTCGTTTATCATTGTACATAATTTTTTTTCGGTTTTTTTCTCTTCCCAATTATATACCCATCAATCTCATTACGTTATCCAATAGATCCGATCTCACCTATCTTCGAGGAACAAAACTGCACTTTTTAATTCAATCATTTAATCATATGTATATTACTATATTTTCGTCGTCGTATCAATGATGATGATATAATAATAATAAGAATGATAATAACAACGGTAAAAATCCTACTACTATCATTATTGAAAATAATAATGACCATCATTATAATGTAATCGATGTTGCATGTATTTTTTACAAACGGAGATTTACCCTCTTTTCCTCCCCCTCGCAAACAAGGATTTGAAAATAGATCTTGGGGCGATGGCGAGGAATCTTCGATCCCCAAAAAAATAGTCAATTCGAAATGTATACCGTGCGAGTATATAAGTTTAGATCAATTAAAGTACTGGTGAATTTATATTTGATTGGGAGAAGAATAAAAAAATGGAAGAAAATTCTCTTCAGTGACTAAAGAGTAAGTTTGTGAAATGAAATGCAATAATCAAAATTATAATAAAGTTTTATCGAATAAAATGACAAAATTTCATTTCTATCGTACATACATGGTGTTCTTCGGATAGACACACACCCTTTATGTTCTTTCATTTCGTCTTAAATGACTTTTATTTTATTTAATCATCTATGAATGTGAAGTTATGACTTCAGAAACTGTACTTTATCAGATTTTACTATTTTTTTTCACCCTCGGTCATCGATAGTTCTTTTTTTTTCATTATCCATAGCAAGTGTAACTCAACTCCCAATTATGTCGCACCATAGGAACTATCGTACTTTTCATCTGCCCGTACAATTCCATCATCTTCAAATCATCGTTGTTAAAATTATTTTTATTATTATTATTACCATTACTATTATGCGTATATATATATATGTATGTATCTATTTAAATATAGATACACATATATAAATATTATATTATGTGTAATTCATTATTGTATAGGTACAAAGTCGAATATTTAGTTTTCTAATATATCATTACATTTTACATATGTGTTTTACATATGATCCACCGTGTTTTTTGCATTAAATATATATAAATACAATTATTTGATGTATATGTCATGTATGTACGTGTGTAGGAATTACCCATGCCCCTTACGTGTGTGTGTGTGTGTGTGTATGACGTATACATATACGTGTACATATGTATAAGATTATTATCGTTATCACTAAACGGCATTGCATTATTTTTAATATGTATAGTATATATAATACAGTATGTATACAATTTAAGTTAAATACATAATGCATGTATATTGTATTTGTATACCTATAGATGTATACTACTGTACGTAATTATAAGATTATGAATGTAATTGTTTTTATTATTTGCAGTGTTTTTATATCAACAATTTCTCATTCATCCATTGTTCGATTGATAGATGAATTCAACCAATCGTATGATTATACCTATATGTATAACTTGCCGCCAAAATCCGCTTGCCTGTGCGAATAATTATTATTTTTTGTCTTTCATCTTCTTCACTTACTTATGAAAAACTAAATACGAACCGAAAACAAAATAATCAATGCAAAGAAAATTCTAAATGTCCTTCAATTCTTTACAATCTACAAATATGTATGCGTGATAACTGAAAATCGTAGGAGGGTATCTAATTAATCATTATTCGACATGACGAACGGATATTGACAGCTCGATAAATTCATTCTTTCTTTCTCCTATGTGTTTTTTCGATATCACACGGGTCGAGATAATTTATATAATTGTAAGAACTGACGTTGGAATTGTATTTTCGATCGATTCGTTTTGTTCAATTTTCTTTTTTTTTTTGTTACTTTTACTTCTGTTTGTTTTGTTAACGGGCTATATATATGTTTAAAATGATTCAATTTTTCTTCATAATATTGTTATTACATTGTAATTGCTAATTTTATTATTAATATCGTTAATATTATTAATTACAACGTTCTCGTAAAAAACAAGCTTGATATATAAGATACACTTTATGTTTTATCTGTGTATATCTATATACATATATATACTACACATACATACCTAATATGTATGTGTATATAAATATAATATATACATATATATTACGTATATCATGTATATACATATAATGTACTCGACCGTAAATGGTTTTGTTGATTATTACGCGCGTTTTCATTCATCTCCTCTTCTGTTTATTTATTTTTTTCTATGTTTCGTCTGTTAATTATTTTACAACATTCATTTTGTACGTTTGCTAGATTTTCTTGTGTTCTTTTTTTCCTTCTTGTTTTATTACAGAGTTATCAAATTTCTACCACACCATTTTGCTGTAAAGGATATGCAATATTTTATGTTTTCGGTTGTTTCAATTTATCTGGCATTTATTTTTGAATGTTCTTCATTTACTATATCATCGCTATTTTTTTTCTCTCAATTTCATGCTAATTTTCAGTTGGTGTGCTTTAGAAATAATCCGAGAATTGTAATTAGATAAAATAAAACAAAGGAAAATTCTACCGATTTATAACCAAAGTTTTCATTTCAATCTCTCGATGGGAGGTGTATGTAATTTCTTTTCTCATTCAATTCTGTTTCATTGTTCTTCCAACTTTGTATTTAATGTACACACGTATTTATACCATCGTTTATTTATTTGGATTCAATTTAATTTCAATATTAATACTATTATAATTATTATTATTTTTATCATCATTATTGTTGTTCCTATTATTATTATAATAATTATTATTATTAATGATGTTGCCGTCATTGTTATTAATGTTATTTTCATCATAATTATCGGTATTGTTATTTTTAATGTTCCGTATTCTTTATGTTTGAATTATATTATCCTTTTTTTGGTTTTCATTTTTTACGTTCATTTCTGACAATATTTTACGTTTTTTATTTTTATTTCGTTATCGTTAATATTTTAGTTTTATTTTTTATTAATTTAAAATTTCTCTCATTATTATAGAATTCATTCACCCTTGATTAGGTGTAATTTATGTACACCTATAAGTTTATATGTATATATTACGTGATTATTTTTCAATCATTCTCGTATAATATATGTATATATCGTATAGTAATATTTTCACAATACTTACACGTTTGGTTTTTTTTTTTCATTTTTTTTTGTCACAAGTAAAAAAGGTTTTTTTTCGTTTAAGGGTTTTTGTTTGTCAATTCCAATTTAAGCATGTTATATAAGATATGATATACGTTCTCTTTTCATCCCCCCAAATTCTCTTCATTCAATGAATTCAAATGAATTCTTTCACGTTTCCATTCACAATGTATCCTCTCTATGCATTATACATATTATGTGTATTCTTATATACTATATGTATGTATATATTTATATATATTATATGATCAGCGCTATGCAATGCACGATAATTTCGTTAATTATTCATTGGTTGTTTGTTCTGTTCTTTTTTTCCACTTCTCAATATTCTCTCTTACCTCGCATTAGAAGTGAGAAGTGATTATACTTGTAGTTGAAATTTTCATTAGTATAATATTACTGATAATTTCAACATTGTCATTAAGATAATTATTATTATCTTTAAATTTATTTTAATTATGACTATTAATATTGTTATTATTATGATCATTAATAATAATTCTTCTTTCTGACCATCATTTTCGTGTATTAGTTCGACTATTATATATAAGATATATATATATATAATTAGTTCATCGTTATCATGTAATTAATATTTTTTGGTTTCATTTTTTAGGGATGACGAGGGCGGGGAGGGATCCATGTAATTTATACGAATAACATTATACAATATGATGACAATATCGACAGTGAATAATTACGTATAAATCTATATATACATATACATATATATAGTCTAAGTATTTACGTACGAAGAGAAAATTATTTCTGTAAATTGATAAGGAGAGAGAGAAATCATCGAAAGTCTACCGGACGTGATGAGATACACCTGACAAATATGTTTGAGATGGTTTTTTTTTTTGGATTCAGTTTCTGAATATCATGAGGACGTGTGACGCCGGTGAATAAATAGTAAAATATTGAAACCGATTGAATTATTATCGCAGTATTATAGATAACGTTTATGGAAGAAAAGTTGTTTGATTAGATCTGCAAAAAATCAGAAGATTTTTAGTTTATTAATTGTAAAATGGGTTAGGAATGAGAGAATCGAATCAGTTATGTATTGGGTATATATTAACCTTATTGTTTATTGATATTATTTACAAGTGAGCCAGGTCGTCCTTGAATAACATTTTTAATTCTTTATCGCAATCAATCAATCAATCAATCAATCAATCAATCAATGATAGAATAATTTCTAATCATTATTTATGTATATGTATATGTATATATGCTGTGAATGTGGTAATAATTGTCCAGCACTTAATTGTTAATTAATCAATATAATTATAGTTCATTTGTTCAGAGAGATTATGGTAATTATTATTATTATCATTATCATTATTATGATTATTATTATTAACATTATTGATAATTATTATTATGATGTTTACCAAATGATAATTTATTTTTATTTATGTATATACCTCAACATACAGGGTGAATCACGACAAAGGTCCGAGTCGGGAGGAGCCTCATCCAATTGAAGCTCCTCCCAAATCGGACCTTTGTCGTGACTCACCCTGTATATATACGCGATTATGCATGAGATTGGCTTGCCTGTACTAAACTGATTCAAAATTGATGTTTAAAACCTACACGATTCATGAATTTATAAATTTCGATCAATTTTACCTAATGAATTTGCTCAAGATCTCTGGGAGAGTTCTGTCAAAAAAAAGTAATACTGGAACTGAGCGAAAATAAAATCCATCTCGAGAACATTTGTCTGGTGTATCTCGGGTTGCCTAACGTTTTGCCCTCTCCATGAACTTTTCAATTACCTAATTTTCCAGTATACATATATACATATATATTATCTAGAATACATATATGAATGCATGTATATATCATTCATCATATTTCAAGCAATGTTTTTTCCAATAGCTAGATTCATCGATAATTGAATAATCATGATATTATATATGTATTTATACCTTACACTATATACAAATATTCAATCAATTTATATGTATATATATATATGTTATGTTTTCAATTATTTTATCGGATATTATGTTATTTGTTTGTTCTTTGTTTATACATCATTATACATTATATATAGTAAATGTATCTAAACAATAATCATTATTTCTATAATAATTATCCTATAATATATAATGCAGGTTTTGAATACTGAAAAGTTATATGTATATTAATAATTGTTTTCATCAGTAACATTTTTTGGTTAATTGTTTATTTATTTTTTTCTGTTCATGTTGGATAAACATTTTAACACAGATGTATGTAGTAGAAGTTTATCGTATTTATGTATATGAATAGTATAAGTTCTTCGATATTTCAATTTATTTCAATTTTTGTCTTCCTTTTTTTCACGTTACTTGCGTCTCCGCAGTTTCTCTTCTCTTTTTTTGCTTTGCTAGTTGTTGGTTGTTTTTTCATTCTCTATTTTTGAATATTATTTAGTTTCGCTCGGTAATTAGTTTAAATTTCCATATTAATTATAGTGTATATACTATATAATAGTTATTATTTATTCATGTATTTATTACGTAGAGATTGTCTGCACTATAGTTATATGGGTATGTGTAAACCACGTTCCTCCTCATTTCTCGTCCTAAGTCCGTTGTATTTGCAGGTTAAAGTTTATGGCTATCAAGATTAGTTTTTTTCGATCTTTTATGATAAAATATCCACTTTCTTGCAGGTTTCACTGTAACATATGAATAAATCACGTTAACACGATCCAGAACTCGATCTCGTTATCAAAGAAAGAACAAAAACAACAAATGAATAAAAAATTATCGAGAAAAAACATTAAAAAAAAAAAATAAGAAAATCATTTACTTCGTACCGCTCTTTAGATTCTATGACATTTATGGGATTTCAATATAACACACATATATAGTATAATAGACTCCGAATACGGCATATAATATGGACTTACCTTGCGAAAAATTATTGATCAAATATAGTTAACTATTGAAAATTTAATTTTGTATCTCTACTGTGAATGGTTTTCATTTATTTTGTTCTTCTCTCTCAAGTTTCTGCAAGGGGTGTTTTCCGTTCGTTTTAATTCTCATTTCTTTCTTTCTTATATTCTCAATCGTGACATTACTTTTTTTTCGAGTTTTAATATCAAGGATTCGTAATAATAAATATTAAATTTATTGTGCTCTGTTTAGGGTCGTGCTAAGGGGAGTTGATGGTGCAGCTTATCGGTCATTCACGACACGAATTGAAATCTACTGAAATTAAAAAATAATGCGAGAAAATGATTGACATGCATAATTTAAAAAATTAAATTTGGTTGACAAAGATTTTAACTATCCAATTTCCAATGACAGGTGATGATCGATGATTTGATGAGTAGTGAATATTTATGTGAACTCAATCGTTAAATAGATGGGCAATTTTGCTAATAGTTCTACTGTCAAGAAAATAATAAATTTTTTAAGCTCATTCTCAAAAAGCTCAGTGAATATCTGCGCTGTGTGATGAGATATCGAATGCGACAAATATTTAACTACTATACGAACATATATTGGTGCGAGTTATGACAACTATTCTCATAATTACAGAGAGAAATTTGACGCTGGTCATCGTTCAGACCAAAAATGACAGTAGGGTAGACTTCTTTACTCATTCAATTTCATTTTTCTTTTTCGTCGGACAAAATTTTGAGCTTCAGAATTTTGACAAAATTTCTATTTTATGGTAATAGTGAGGATGTGAATTTTCCACCAGCGTCAAATCATCAAATGGTCATTAACTGAATCTGGTGAATGAATAATCAACTATTCATCACTGCCTCAAGCCCCAAAGACAACAATCTTCTATCAAAACTGCAATACTGTACGGCTAACCATGAAAATATGAACGAGTTCGAGGTTTAGTTTTTCTGTTATATGTAGTTTGGATCGAAGACTGTCATCATTATTGGCCACATGTAGTGATATCTTTTTTTGTGAAATTTTTGATTTCAGTTTTTTTTTGGTGATTTTTTTTAGTTTTTGAGTCGTGCGTACCTATGATTTTAGCTATTTGGCGCTGTTTTTCAGGGGCATTGCAGGTTTCTCTATTTTGCTACGCCAGGCAATACATACATTACATACAGACTAAGGTATGTATAAGTGGTATAGCCGATGTGATATGCAGTACATGATATGTGATGTACTAGAAGTGTCTAGGAGACCCATCACTTACACTTTTCTAGTATGATTCTCCCCTTTTTTTTTTAATTTTCTTACATTCATGTTCATTTTATTTCTTTTTTTTTTGTTTGTTTTCTTACATTATTATTTTAACATTATCTTTTTTTTCTCTGTGTTTCATTTTTCCATTTTTGATAATTTTGATTGTTTTGTTTTTGCTTTGTGTCAAATTATTTCTTTTTGATCTTTCTTTTGTTTGATCTCTTACGGTGATCTGATTTTTTTTGTATTGCTTTTACCGTATTCAGAGCCGTCAATCAATCTATTCATCATCTCCTCACACTCGTACTTTTTTCCGGTTCGGTTTTCGTTCGGGGAAAATAGTTCAGATAGCATGAATGCTTTCACTGTCAATCTTTTTTTTTTTATTAGTATTAGTCTTATTATTGTTATTAATTTGAATTAGCATCTTTGGTTTCATTCAGTATTTTGTGTTCTTTCGTTTTGATTTGGTTGAAAAGGTATGGTAATAAGTGCCGGGAGAAGGAAAGGCTTGATAATCAGAACGAGTCGCGTGAAAGTTGTCAGTAATTGAAAGTCTCTCACTCTTCGATACATGAGTTTACTTTATCTTTATGCAGAAACTATCGCGTGAGCTATCGATAATAGATGATATGGATTTTAATCTATATCACGTTATACATGGATTATTTTTTGTCTTCGTGTTAGCCCTCGAGTCACACATCTACGAACCTCATTTCAAAATCTGATGAATGGAATCAATCGATATCCGTAATATCTAATTTTACATGAGATTGAAAAAATAATCCCACGATGAAAATTATTTTCAAGGGTTCTCAGAGGTCCGCCTATTTCACCCACAAGTTGTACATCCTATAGAATTGGTGGGATTCGATATGGAACGATCGCGAATCATCTTTGCTTCTCGAGATACTCTACTCATTTAGACAGAGGGACGCGTCGCCCCTCATAACAAACTTCAGAGTTTCAAGGAATCGAGGGATGCGGCTGAGGAACGACGGGACAACCCGAGAGAGGGAGGTCCACTGACCAGGGAGGTAGTTCCGAATAGCTTGTACCACCCGATCACAATGTTCGACAGGTCCAGATCGTCCAACATTATCTGTGCCACACCCATGAACACTTTTTTGCCCTCTATTCGGCCGTAGTCGCCCCATACGGTAACCTGTGAAATAAAGATCAATCCATCAATTAAAATCAATGAAAAAAGTTGAATCAAAAAATAAATAAATGAATGAATAGGAGACCAATGCCACGCCCATTTCAGAAAAAGGAGGGGCCACACCCCAAACTCATTGGACGACTGACAAGGGCGTGGTCAATGGAGCCCCTCCCTCTTTTCAGTGCCTCAAACTGATTTACCCTGTATATGAGAAGATCTAAAAAATTGTAATGAACTTGTTTCTCACCTGTAGGATACAGTTTTGGAAATTTTCTCTGAACGCTAATTGCTGTTGATAAAGTGGTTCAAGCGTTTTTCTTGCGGTTGCAGTTTTCGCTTTTGCTATACATTTCTTTCCGCTGACGAGATAGACCTTGACGTAGGGCGCTGAAAAAGGAAAAGCAAAGAATTCCACAAAGATTATTAGGTGATGCTTTTGTCGTGAGATGAAAACGATGTATCGTGTATTACGGGATGAGGAGGCTCTTTCTCACCTGGTATAACCTTGTTCCCCTGTCGTCCTTGAAGGTCCCTCGCTCTGATAACTTCAACTTCCAAATATCCTTTCGTGAAGCACATCGACAGTTGAATTTCTCCAAGAGAAGGGGCGCCAAGTACTTGACGACCGACAAGTTGTCCCGGTCCTAAGCCCCCGATGAAATCACTGAGTTGACCCCCTTCACCCGCCATTCGAAGGCTAGGCGACCAGCTGAATAGTTTTTTGGGAGAAAAATAAATATGCATAAACATTAAAAATATTCGAAATAGTTGATTAATTCAAATCAGTACTCTCAAGAATTATTATAGATTTCCAGTAACTGCAGTCGCATATTATTATCTTGATTTTCAAATATCAACAATAAATTATTCAATGTACAGGGTGGAACAAAAACAATCACAGCAGTAAGAGAAGTTATCAAGACCCTTTTTTTGGCGGACAGGGGGGAAGGAGAGGGGCTTCTTATCGTTTTTCATCCGACATTTTGGCGATTAAGCATAGCATTTTTCATCAATATACTGTGTATGGTGAAAAAACAAATGTATGTATATATCAGAAAACACGAAAGATAAAAATTATTTGCATTCGGGAAACACGTAGAAAAGTTATGATGTATATATAGATATACAAAGAGATATTATATATACCTTACAGATTGATACAACGAAAATAAAAAAATTATTTCAATGCCTATGTTTTAAATCGCATCAATTGATATTACTTTTCGTAGTTAATAATTGTGGCATTGTTCTTTTTCTTGTTGCTGTCACTATCCTTATTGGTATAACTATCGTTATCGTCATCATTTACACCTTCGTTATTACTTTTTTTGTTGTTGTAATTTTAGTGGTAACTGAAAGCCTCGCTGTCAATAATATTTTCATCAATTGAGCCGAAAAACGATTGAATATCGTATGATATAGTATAATAATTATCGGTTGAACAAACTCAATCTTGAAGCAAGAAGAACCTTCGTGTAGATGTACCGTATAGTAGTTAGTATAATGTATGTAGACGGGCGTAAAAAATTTGTCATATTCCTATGGTTAGTTATGTCTTTTCTAAAGAGTATCAGTGTATATCAATCAAACAATTCTTCACATATAGATATTAGAATGGGGGAATAAAGGTGGCACACACACACATACACACTGCAGGCCCAATGAGATGTAGACATATGGCATGCAGTTTATCAAACACATTCCGAGCACCTATGTCTTTTGTTATTTTTTTTTTTACTAATTCTCCTTCAACTATTCATTAATCTAGATTACGATCTTCTGGTGTCATAAGCCTTGAGCGTTTCAGCCGGTCAAATTCACCTACTTTTTTTGATCGGATTTTCATCCGTCCTTGACTTGCACAAGACAAAAATAATTGACCGGTTGGAATGTTCAAAGCTCAATCTTCTTTGCTTTAATCATGCGCGAGCACACTTGAATTACTGGGTGAGAATTTTAGAAGGTTACTCGATAGGTCGTGGCTTATATGGACGAAAGCCACGCTTTTTTCACTCCAGTGGGCGGAACTTTGGCTGGTTTAAGCCACGCCCTCGTCGGGCTCCAGAAAACACTCACCTTGTACAAGACAGAATGATAGAACATCTAAGATATTTAAATGAAACTGGATAATTAGATTCGATCTGAGAATATAGATGAGGCCTATTATGTAATATTTCAGGGAATATCCCAAAACCGTGCGTTGATAATGAGAATATAGTCACGGATATATGTCAATACATATTCTGGTCTACAGCTTAAATAATTTGTCGAAGATTCATAAATTACGAAATCATCAGATTATTGAGATGGTTATACACACTTATTATCAGATATAACCGAGTGAATTACCTCGTAGGCTAGCTAAACAGATGGAACAAAAAAACAGGATTATAAATTGCAGATTAGATATTTGAAAAATTGTCAGTTTTTTTTTTTTGGTTTGTGTGAATGTGTTCGTGTGAAAGTGGATAATAAACTTTCGATGAATGGTAATTGTCACTATGGATGGAAAAAATGAAGAAAACAATCGACTTTTCTTCTAGAAACGATAATGATGACGACGATGATGGTGATGCGATAATTTTTTAGTGCTTGTGACGTATTTTTATGTAATATATATGATGTATATAATTTTACAGTGAGAATCGGAGAATAATATATATCATAGTATAAGTTTCAAGGTGCAGAATGTAAAAATACATAGTAATAATGAATCATTTGCGATAGCCAAGCAAAAAGCAAAGGCAAAACAACACCGACAACTTGATATATTAAATGTATAATAATACACGACTTGGTATGCAAACGGGTTGGGACTGGGATGGTTTGATAATATAACGAGTATCGTGGAAAGATTCAAACAGAATTAAAAAATGACGATGAAAAATTTACGGGGGGGATTTTGAGGTAGTAAAAAATAGGAGGCTGCAGACGTACAGAAAATAGAAGTGGGCGGTAATTCACACATATAGGATATGGTATACGTGAAGGAGCCGATATATTTAACTTGAATATCGTGCATCGATGGAGCATCAAATCGAAACAAGAATCGAACAAGAAACCGAATGAATAAAATTGTTAAAAAATAATTAATGATTATAAAATAGAGAGTAAGAACCGTTATAGGTCAAGAGATTCATCTCCTGGAGCTTTGATGAGAATAGAATTTTTGATTAGTCCTTCTTTTGCTCGTATTTAGAAAATAATCGTGAACAGTGAAGCTGTTTTTGTCGTCCATCGATACACCAGAGCCACCCAGTGCTATAGAATTTGGGGGTAATGGTAGATTACCTCCAGTGTGCAGACATCGATAATTTTTCAACATTATAATAATGGTTATATAGTAGTAAACAATATATAAAAACGTACATCGTATTAAATATATACATATGCAGATATAGGGCACCTCAGGCAATTTTATTTTTTTCAAAGAAAAATTCAAATTTCACGTGGCAATGGAAACAAAGTTGACATATCTCATTTGTTTATGCAATTGTGTCTTTTTTTGAACATTTATTCCTGAGCCTGATGTACCCCTTCTTGTAAATAATAACAATATGTATACATACGAATATATGGATAAGATCTTACATCGCGTATATCTAGACTGAATATATGAATTTTTTCTGGATATCTAGATATGCAAGGTATACGAATCACATGGATATAGGTATACATATACACGTATGCGTATAACCAGCGTACAGTTAAATACACAATAATTAGGTATATACAATATTGGGTATCCGACACACCAAACACATATATAAAGTGAATAATATGAGGTTATGAATACAGGTATCTAAAATATTCTTTTTTCTTCCGTCTTCCTGATTTCTAATAGATCTATGATACAGAGTGAGTTGCCGCCCGTAATTTCAAAAATTAGAAAAGGCCCTTTACATGAGTAGCTATGCCTAATTTTACAAGTGGGAGGAGTTCAATTTATGAATGAACACGCCTATTTCCGAAATCGGGAGGTTCCAGTCGTCTAGCGGCTACGCCCCTCTTGCTCTGATTGGCGAAAGGGGCGTTCATTACCGGAAAACCAAGTTTGTTCCGTTCTCGAAGATTAAAAGGTAACAACCCACCCTGTAAACAGATTCACTGACTAAATACTATTTTTATTTATTAATTTTTTTTCAAGAGGACTTTATGTCGAGTGCTGGGTTGGAGAGGGTAGTTTTGAAAAGTGGGCGTAATTTTAAAAAGAAACAAGCCCAATGATGATTCATTGAAAAAATTCTTTTTTTTTTTAATGTGGCGTCATTGCAGCCCCCGCGATTCTGGCGTGTATATATCATAAAAAAGATATATCACATGGAGAAAAAGAGTCAAAGAGGGAGAGAAAAACAGACAGAGATCAAATTGGAGAACAAAGGAAGTGAGAGAGAGATTGTCTTGTTTTTTGATGTTGTTTTTTTTTTTTGGTATAAAA
The DNA here is from genome assembly GCF_917208135.1 of Athalia rosae. Taxonomy (NCBI): domain Eukaryota; kingdom Metazoa; phylum Arthropoda; class Insecta; order Hymenoptera; family Athaliidae; genus Athalia; species Athalia rosae. Next base: position 24,096,936 of record NC_064028.1, on the reverse strand, counting down.
TAAGAAGAAGTAGTAGAAGTAGAAGAAGGATGAGAAGTCCTTGAAGAATACGAAGAAGATTAGGAGCTGAGATGTATCCGTGGACACAGAGCACCGTCTCCTGGCAATAATTAGCCAGGATACTTACGAGCTTCCTTCGGAACTAGAGATTGAGTTGAGGCTCCCCGCGATGTCACTGGATACGGATGAGGCCGCGTGAGCAGCGGCAGCAGCAGCAGCGGACCTCGAAGAAGAAGAAGAGCATAATCGCTGGTAGTGGGGGACAACCTCCTGGGAGCGTTGAATGCTGCTTGGTGTACTGTTTCTCTTGCGACTTAATCCTCCGCCAGAACCGAGTCCGCCACTCTCTGCGCCGTAAACCAAAGAAAAGACGGACTCACTAAATTTTGCCACTGTTAAAGGTCATTTTCTTGTCGGTTAAGTCTTTTGAAAAGATTTTTTTTGCGTTTTGTTATTTTAGTTTTTTTCTGTAGTTCGTTTTTTTCTCAGATCATAGTTGCAGAGTAGTTGCTACGCGATGACGTACTCGTATAAATTATGAAAGAACGACGCTCTTCGAAATACATGAAGTTATTTGAATACGTTGGCTCGGTCGTTTTTTTTTTGTTTTTTTTTTTGTCTTTTCTGATTTGGTTATTTTGTTTTTGGGAAATTAGGCCCTGCATCGCTGCTTGTCTTCCACTGTAGGTCAGTTCTGCTTGGATCTAATACAATTTTTGTATAATATACACATTTCTTTTTATGACAAGGATATAACTATATCGGGACGAATTATTTCATTGAGAAATATGGAGTTGATTTTTTTTTTAGTTGTGTTAATTTCTCGTGAACCACACAAGTAATCGTTCACCCTTGATCCATGTAATTTGATCGATGGATCATGTCAAACTTGAAAGTCACACAACGCAAGACATATACAGGGGTAATTTATCGGCTTCGGGATCGAGGTGGATACACGGTGAACGTAGGACTAAATCAATATTATGAATTAAAAGAAGAAAAATCATAAATAGAAAGTTGATTAAAACCACACAAAAAGACAGACGTAATTCTATCTATGGCGATTATCGTATGTATATAGGCAGCTGCATTTGCTGAAAAATAGGGATCTTCTGTCTATTATTGAAAAGAAATTCATAATAATATTAATAATAATTAATGACGATAATTAGTTGCGTATTAAGAATTGCTCTATAATCTATGAAATAGTATATGTACTATATACTTGTATAATATATAAAATTAGTATAATATATAAGCAAATAAACTATTGCCTGAGCGCTAACTTCAACTCAACTATTCTATGTCTCAACGTCACTAACTATTTTACTAATTAACTAACTAATTAATTATTAATTACAATATAAGGGGGTGATTATAATGATTGTATAATGTCGAGAATAAAATTGTGATAATAGTATATGATGAGCGATGATCGTATTATATTATGTATGAGTTTTACATAATATAAGTAATTATGAAACGTGTAGTTGGAACGATATTTCATGTGAAATAATTATACATATAGCATTTCCATAATCGTATTAGATTGACTTTTTTTTTGCAAAAATATTATGCAGCTTCAAAAATGATAACGGTGACTGATAGCTTTGATTTTTCGAATAAAATTAAGAATAATAACTGAAGGGTAAAAATAAATCAACCACAATGAGGATGATGCTAATGATATTATAAAATAATACAGTACTTGATAATATACACCAACAAAAGCCGTAGCACAATCTCACCTGTAGCATATATAGCGACTCTCTAGCACCGTGGCCAACTTACCATCAAATTGTGACAGAGACAAACAGACAAATATATAAATATAATAGATGTACTGGTATACGTATACATGTGAATAATAATTATCGTGTTTTTACACCGGAGAGCAGATTTTCAAGCACCATCGATAAATATAAATATTAATTGAAACGTTGGCAAAATTTTAAACTTCGCGACAAATTTATCAACGGATGATCGAAGAGTGCTGAAAAAAAACCTTCTAGAATTTATTGGACCAAAAAAAATAGCTGAAAAGCTTCGCGATTGGGTGAATTTTCAAGTTTCAAAACCTTGAGTGACTTGAGTTTAAAGTTTGCCAACTTTACAACGAAAATTGAAGTAATTTTTTTTGTCGTCTATAAATTTACCGTATAGTGTTTAATAAAATCACAAAGAGAGACAGATTGTGTATAGATATAATATAGAGAAGATACCTGACACAGGTTTTGGAACACCGACTGAAACTCTACAATAAAATTTTTTACTATTATAAACGCAACGACCACTTCTGGATTTTCTGAATTTCTTAGCATTTTTCTGAAAATTTTTAGAATGAGATTTTCAAATTTCCGTGAGATGAGGCATTGTAATTTCGGGTCGGAAACTATTCGTTGCGTGAAAAGACTAAATTTTTTTGTATAGCGTTGTCGCTGTTGTTCCATGAGACAGAAGAATATATAGCAGGTGATTAGGTAATAAGAAAATAGAAGATAAAAAGAGATAGCTAAACAGATAAAGAGCGAAAGAGGGGAACAAGAGCGAGTGAGAAATTGAAATAGAAAAATCGAGACAGCAGATGAACGAACATAGATGAATAAATAAATATTGTTTTACGTCATCGTCGTCCTGTCACATTGTGCATTGATATGAAAGATCCTCTGAAGTTGACCACGCAAATTCTATCAAATAGATGATAAAGCTGTACAACAAATACATCATGGTTACGCCACAACGATTAGGTATATGTATATATATATATATATATATATGTATAAATAAATATCTAAGTATATTATTAATTCTACTATCCTCATAATGATATATATATACACATATAAATATATGTATATATTTAATTATATACACATATGTGTATCCATATAATACATTCACTCATCCTATTTTATGTGCTGATATAAATGTATTATAGGTAATCAGAATTAAATAATTTCGGTTTGGAAAATCAATGGACTAATTAGGTACTTTTCAGTTCCCATCATAATTATAATTGATATCTTTCATCATTCTTTTCTTTTGTTCTCTTTTCAACGAATCTTTTCCTTCCTATAGAAGAAGAAGAAAAAACGAGAAGAAGAAAGGTGTACTAAATATATTAACTTTCTACGGTGTAATTTAATATGACCTATAACTGAAGAAGATGTCTGTGTGTCTCGTTGTTGTTATTGTTGTTGTTGTTGTTGATGTTGTTGTTGTTATTGTTGTAGAATGTAGATAGATGTACATATATTATTATCATTATGATTATTATTTTTCAACTCTGTAGCATTATCAGTCGACGGTGTTCTTCTCGCTGAAAGTTTCCAGTTCACTATTTTTTGATCCTACTTGATTTCTGAAGTGGGGCACTACTGTTTTATTCGTTTATTTTTTTTTGATTTCGTGTTTTTTTTTTGTAGTTTATCAAATTATTTCTGTATTTGATACTTCTTTGCAATATTCTACACAAAAAAAAACGGGAAAAATAGGTCTATCATTACATCACGGTCGGAAATAATAGAATAAAAAAAAAATTCTGCATCCCGTATAAAACTGTGGAATCAGAAATTATGAAGATTTTTTTTAGCAGCATATGTAATCGATTCTAAATTTCATTACTATAACATTGGGGAGTTATTAGATGTGTTGCTACGAACTAGGACGATAAAAGATTCAAAATTGAAAAACATAGAAATAACGAAATAAAAAAAAATCTAGTGATAAAAATATGCGACTATAGGTACGTAGTATTTCTCTGACTGATTTTTATCATGTATTATAATTCGGACCTGTCCCCGTCAGCGCTTCCTTCTCCGTCGCTGCTCGCGGAACTTGGTTGTCTACCGCTTCTACCGCTCGCAGCATCCTCTGGAAGGACTTCTTCGCTCCTGTGAACCGTGAACGAGGACTTTCCCTTCTTTCCGAAACCCAGCCTCCGCTTGCGCCCTTCCTCGCCCACACATGTACCATCAGCACGTCCGTAAAAGGTTTGCCAATTTCAAATGAGTTTTTTTTTCGATTTTTCATTCATTCATTCGGTATGGTTTTTTTTTTTGTTTTTGTTTTTTTGAATCGTCAGATGGCAGCAATTACGTGGAAGGAATTCACATTTTTTCGTTGCAGATTTTTTTTCGGTCACGTAATTTATTCGTGTTATATATTTTTTTGTTGTCGATTTTTTGGAGGCGGCGCGAAGATCGTTCAAGTTCCGAAAACGATATACCCCAGAGTTCAACCAGACGAAGACGAAGCACCGTTCGATTGTTGAGGTTTTGTGTGAGTGTGTGATGATGTTGAAAGAGACGGACAGAGATGAAGAAGAATGATAGAGAAAACAGAATACAATTAGAATATACACACGACGTCGATCTTCGCTATAGCGTTTTTTTTTCTTTCGATTTTTTTTTTCTCTCTCAGTATCATGGTGTGCTTTACTCGTGCAAAAGCAAAAAACGGAACTTCTATCAATCGCACGTGATCAAGAATTTTTTCCGAACGAGACGAGAAAATGAGAAAAGAAAATTTTGGTGTTCTTATTTTTTCCTTTTTTACTTTTGTCACACGATTCAAAGCACACTGATTTCAGAATAGTTACAGTTCGATAATCGCGACGGCTATAAACTACAGAAGAAATCGTTTTCAAGTTTTACGCTATTCTATCAACCAATTCAATCAATTAATAAATAATTGACCATAAAAAAAAAAAATAATTAATTACGTAATTAAGTACAGGTACACCGTTATATCGCAATATTATACTGACTTATTATATTATTAATGTACAGGTAATAATTTCGAGAAAATTTAAATAAATAATTCGCTAATAAAACTAATTGTAGGTATAAATATATATTATGTATAACATATAGGCATGTAATTTATGTCACGTATACTACAATATATAATATCAAATTATTATTCTTTCTCTTTTTCGTTCCACACATCGATCTCAAAGATTAGAATAGTTTAATTTTAGTGTGCCTGCACACTCTGATTATTGTACATAAAGGTACAGGATTAATTTTGAACGGTGAGAAATGCGGCAACTTAATCGGTGAACAGATTGCGCTAGAATTAACGTTGGGGTCCAAGCACACCGATTGTAAATCATTTTCGATCGGCTCAGAGGTGCGTCGGCTATCCACCGAATAAGTTGTCCCCATTCATTTTAAGTTCATGACAATCCACCCTGTACCGTTTATTTATTGTAATAATAAAAATCGATAGCTCAGAATTCCGAAATAAACAAGAAGCAAAAAAATTCCAGATCACAGATCAATTGTTGGATCCGTCAATTGCGATGATAAATAATTATACTGTTTGATATATGTTACCTGTCGCTGACAGTTGGCTGGTACTGATGCTCTTTTTCCCTAGACTGGATTGATATTGAACAGCGCTACCGCCGCCGCTGCTACTTCCGCTACCACTTTTACTACCGGGTGAACTTTTTCTACCACGTATCGAAGTGTCCTCAACGTGCAAACTCACGGCTGTATCGCTCAGGCTACCGTCTGGTGACAGAAAATTTACTGAAACAGATAGCGTAGTGACAAACAATTGACTAGGATTTAATTATTCTGTACTGTTGGTTTGTTTTCTCGTTTTGTTTAGTGTCGATCTCGAACAGCTCTTTCAAAACGAAAATTTCCCTGCTCGGAAGAGTTGGTGATTTGTTCTTTTATTTTCTTTCTTTTTCGCACTTTTTAAAGCTAGTATATCGGTCGGCTAGGTATGTACTAATTGATTGAAGCGTTCGACAGAAGCATGGAATACTAATTTTCGAATATAACTATTTGTGCTGCGCTGCTCTAAATTGCCTAGAGAACGAAAATTGATGAATAAATAGCTTTGTCTAGTTGAGGCTGTGTTTGAGAGTGCTCTGCGTGTCTAAATGGTAATAGTTTATTCATTTAATAATATTCGTTAAACTTACCAACTTTTTCGTCCGGAGGTACATCTGCGTTACTCAAACTCCTCGTGAACTGTCCTCTTTTCGAGGAATGCCCATTGCCGGACATTCCGTGCCTCGATGAACCCTCGTAGGCGTTCGACGGGTACTCTCTGCTTTCGGGCATCGATGACGACCGTCGGTGTTGATCGTTTTCGAAGTTTGATGGATCCGCGGTGACACGAGGACGTCGAGAAGACGAGGTCGAAGTTGTTTCGCGATGATCGTAGTCGTTGTTGTCGGTTTTAGACCGAGGTGATCCCGAGGCGAGGTGTTTCGACGAATGTTGATCATTGCGCGATGTCGTGTTGATCGTTTCGTTATCGTCGTTGTTGTTGTTGTTGTTGTTGTTGTTGTTGCATACGGCCCGAGCGTTTTTAGCAGTGTCGGAGTTGGCGGAAAGGGAATCAAAGACAATTGAATTAGCAATACTGGGGGGGGTTGGGTCCTGGGTTTGGGATATGGTGGTATTCAAGGCCGAATTTACGCGCGGGGCTGCGTTCGATACTCTTCTATTGTCAGCTGCTGAAGTTTTTTTTGATGCTGACGGGCCAAATCCGCAGGTTTCGCTACACTGACTTTCACTTTCCATTGAATACTCGTAGTACTCCAGAGTGTCACTTATGGCGACGTTTCTTTTGCTACCCTGAGAACCGACTAGCTGCTGATGATGATGATTTCTATCAACGAAACTAATCAAGTCCCTGCTTTCGGGACAGCTACTATTTCTCCGACGTCTTTCGTTTCCATCGAAATATTTACTAACGACCGTTTCACGAGATCCAAAATCCTCATCCTCGGAGTAGAGGAAATCAGGCGCAGACTTGGAACCACGATTATCGTCGCGTCGCATCCAACGTTCATTGTTCACACGATCCGATTCATTCGCAATGTTACCGATTGTCTCGGTAGACCCGAAATCGTCATCCGAGTGCAACTGCGGAGACGATTCTGCCCTAGCGGTTAATCTCTTACTTTCCCTAAGACTGGGTACCGATAAACTTTGTCTTCTCGTTTCGTCAATCGATCTAGTGTGATCAACGATATTCGCATCATCGGATCCGTGGTGAGAGTGAAAACGTTCTTCGTCGTAGTCGGTGAATCTGTACTCAATATCGTCGCTGTTGGATCGTACGCTTTGCGGCGAGTAAAAATATTCGGATTCCGGATCCCACATTTCGCTTCTTTGACAAATCCTGCACCTGTCGTAAAGCTTGTCATAGTCGAGGTACGAGTCGTTGCTTTTGGTTCTCGCTCTCCGTCGATCATCGCTTACCGCGAAACTCTCGAGACGATTTTCGTCGGACACCAGCTCGTCGTCTATGCTGCAATAAATGTGTTCCCTTGAAGGATCCCTGGAGAGTCTGGACATCCTCCGATGATCCGAATAGTCGGAAGCCTTCGGTCGTTTTTCTGGAGTTCTTTGAACGCTTGTTCCGAACGGCAGTTCAGAATAATCGTATTTCCGTTTACCGGCGTCGTCTCTGCTGATATTACGAAGTAGACTTTCGTGCTCCTCGTCAACGAATATCCTCGGCGCATTGTTATACGGTTTAATTTCAATCACAGACTCTAAGCTTTGTCTATCAAAACTGGAAGACAGATTTATTTCCGTTTCAGCGCTACTGAGTTCGCTGTCGTAACCGTAATAAGACGTCCCGCCGGTGGACATGTTTTGCCTAGGGTACGACTTGTTCTCGGCATTGACATCGTAGTACGGTTTGCTCTGGTCCTGAAGAGCCTCGATGTTATCATCGTACCCGGAGTCATTCATGGACAAATTTCTCTTCAGTTTCCTCCTGGCGGTTCTAAGACTGTCGTCGCTAAATATACTCTGAGGTAGTGACTCGTACTCGAAGCTTTTAGCTCTCTGTGGCAGGAATCTTCTGGCGCCGAGTAAATGATCGTCGGATATCGATTCGTATTCGCAACTTTTGGTTCGTGGCATTGTACCGAATCTTGGCGACGGCCTTGACGTAGTCCAATCGGGCATAACGTTCCCGAGGGAAATTCTAGACCTGGGAAACACTTTGGCCGGTTTTGTCAGTCTGGACGACAGTCTGGAATACACCGGGAGTCTGTTCCCCTTGAATCTGTCGATGAGGTCGTTGTCGAAGTCGACCTTCAGACAGTCCTCGACGTATATTTCCGGTATCCTTCTACGGGAATTGATCCCAAGATTTTCAGGACGTAACATGTAGCCAGGAGTAACGCTGTACTCGCTCGTTTCAGGGCTATAATATCGCAGTAAATTTTCGTCCACTGTTCTAGACCTCGTAAACGGTGTCTTCATCTTCTTGTACAGCGATCGAACGACTGCGGATTTGCTCCGTACTAGTGGATGTATCGGGAACCGGTTGCTCAAGGTGGCTGGGTCGAGGGTCTGGCTGTGCTTCAGGGTTGGTCTGGATTTTGTGGGGTTGTTTTGGGGGCAGTGACATTCGCTACAAGGTACCCTAAGCCTGTGCCTGCGCCTATTGCGCCTAGGGGGTGGGGCGGCGGGAGAAATGACACCGGGTATAAAAACGTTTTTAACTGTTGGGCTGGAAACAATTACAATCACGTAAAATGTATTGAGTTCGTTATTAATTACGAGGCTCGCCGCGGATATCGGATTTTTTCAAAAACACGATCCCCACGCGTTTTCTAATTCGGGTATTAAATGGACATTGACTCTTTTTATTGTTGTTGAATTTTTTTTTTTTTTTTTATTGTAGTTTTTCTTTTTTTCACTAGTGCGGATAGGTGCGACTAATTGTAAGACATGTTCTTGTTGTGGGCGGCGCGAGCTACTTGGATTTACCCTAAGTCCAGCTATTTTATTGGATTACTAAAAGCGAGGTATGTATGCGGTTTGCGTGCACAGCTATACATGTGTATATATGTATATGGGATTGTTTGGATTTGTATATCGGATAAGGTAATACGGTCATGTCCATTTAATATGTGAACATAAATATTATATCGTGATAGTAATAATCGCATGTAACTATACGTCAAACTTTGAATATGTACATATTTACATCCTCGATCCGTATCGTAATCGCAGAGTAATTCAAGAGATTCATTGGCGATCAGCGATATATTTGTAAGAAAATAAACTCACATTCTTGTTCTGGAGCCTCGCGGTCTTTCCGACTGTGTGCTCAACGCGCTGCTCGTGACCGACGCTATGCTCTCCATATCGGAGTCACCGAAATCCCCGAGGACGTCTTTGTCCGGACTCAAGTGTCCTCTGCGAGGTCTGTGGATCCTGTGGGGATGCGCGTGGCTTATGGCGAGCGGATCGTGTCGCATCGATGGCAAATCGGAATCGGAAAGGCCACTGTAGTGTCTTTCCCACCCTGAAACCAAACAACGCGAAGGTCAATTCACCGTCGAAACCCGGCCCATATTTCTCCGAGCTTTTTTCTCACCTCCCATCCCCGTGCTTCTATAAGTCGTGTGCACTTGTCTCGTCCTGTGTTTTATGAACCTCGTCCTCTCCTCGAGGTCCTGAGTCACCCTTTCCTTCAGAGCCGCGTGAAGATTAGCGGGAATTTGTGGGAGCTGCCTTTTTTTAGGCGAACCGGTCGGCGTCGCGGTCGCTGATCTCGAGCTAAACCTGGAAATGATTGAGAGAAAATTGAGGATTTCGTCGAGTTGCACGGGGTAATCAACCACCGTTACCTAGGAGGGTACCCGTGCGAATATGGTGCCGTCCTGTGTTCGGGAGGAGATAAAGATCTGTGATGTCCGGTTGGACTTTGCGAACGACCTTTGTAGTGAACACTAGGCGAATCCATCGGTGCTGCACTATGAGATCTACTTCCCAGAGCACCCCTACCGTGAGTGTCATCCTGTGACCGAACGAGAGATTTTTAGAGTCTGCTAGTCGTCTGGAATTCAACGAAAGTATTCAACGTTTCGACGCTCACCTTTCGGTACTGGTGATAGTCGGATATCGATGCGGGTTGTTGGTCCCTGGAGAGCATAAGGGCGGCTCGTTTGTGGCCTTGAGGTGACATGTCCCGTCGACTTCTGTGCTCTCCTTCGACGCTGAGTTCCCTCTCAGGCGGGGGGCTGGAATAGTGGCTGCTCCGGGGTGCGTTCATTTTTTTTTTTTTTTTTTTTTCAATTAGTGATCGGAGTGTAGCTTAATTTTTTAGATGGGGCGAGTGCTGTGATTACGCGTTTAAGGAGGCTCGAAAAAGGGGTGAACGGCATTCGGAGATTCGTGAATCTAATTGAGAAATTAGTTTTGCACCAACGTGATTCGAGTGGATAGGCACCGAGGTTCCGTTCGCCACTTTTTCAGAGTACGCCAAACAATCTATAAGCGTTTGCAGCTGATAAAACAACTCCTAATTTCAATTATATATGTACAGATATGTATGACTGTATACAGGTGGAACATAATAATGCGAAGCGATGACATCGTGAGACCAGAGATTCTGCGTTACTTTATTTTAATCTTTTTTTTTTTTTTTTTTAAATGAAGAAGATCTTGGAAGTTATTACAAGTCTTGTTCTTTGTTTTTTTTTTTTTCAAATCAGATGAGGAATCGCGACGCCTCGCTTCGGCGCTACGTATTTTAATAATTATCAGCTAATAAATGAAGCCAGCTCGCGTTCTCAATAAATATATAAGTTTATTTTCTGATTAAAATTCAAGTGATAATAAGCTAAATTACTCTGCTGAGGATATTGATTCAACACCTATGAATATCGATGTATGTATGTAGATGCGGTATAATACGTCTAATAAGATCCTAGCACTGGTTAATCGAAAGAAAGAGACTATAATAAATGTAGATAAAAAAAAAAGAAAACAACTAAACAATTAACAAGAATAGAAAAATGTATGCAGGACATGATGAATTATATGGTTAATGATATGAAGTAAACTTGAAAAATTCGTACCGCTTATAAACTGACGACATATTATGAAACCTAAAATAATAACAAAAACACAGAATTAAAATACTACCAACGAATACAGAGACGAGACACACTGGATAACAACGATCTTTTTCAACTGGGATATTCGAGAATCATAAGTATGCGCATGAAACCAAAATTGAATAGGTACAGATACAAAACCTTTGTGATTTCGCTTCGTTTAATTCGAAAATAATCGGTCGGATAAAACCGTGATGCAAATTTTAAGCGTTGAAACGAATTGAATAAAAAAGCAGAAAGAGAACAACAGAAGAACCAAATCGTTTCTTACGATATCATGGTGTTTCTTGAAAGTTTTCTAGCTCCTTGAATAAAAATTCACATAATCTTTCAACGTTACTGTTTTTTTCATGAATCTGAGATAAATACACAACACAAAACGCGTAACAGTCTCCTCACCAGCTAACTTCACTGGACATTATCAATGCCGAATGCACAACCTAGGGGTGAAACCTTTTAGGTAATCCAGTTAAGAAATATTGAATATGTATGTAATATGAAAAACTCGGTTACAGAAATATTATTTCATCGCTTAGAGAATTCGCGTTGATAAGAGAAAGAAAAAAAGTGGAACGAATAAATAAATCACAACAAAAAAAAAAAAAACGAAGGACGATTACGAAATCATAATTGAAGGAAAAAAAAATTTTGAACGGGGCGAGAGAAAGGGGTAGCGAATTCCCAAACCCCTTGATGACGCTGTGCACACTTTGATTAGGTTTTTTGATATCAAACGTCCATTTAATTATACGAGTAGAGAAACGGGATTTAAGAACCTTTCGTCACGGTTTAATTGAAAAATTTTATGAACGGAGACGAAGATGAATAAAAACTGAATAGAATACGAATTTCACTTCCGATAGTTTTCCGTAAGCTGGAGACGCGCTTGTAACGTTCTCTTACAGTAGCGCGATGGCCGGTTTCACGACAACGTTGGTGGTCGTAGGCCAACTGGCATGTCAATTGGCTAGATGCCCACTTTTATAACTTCTCTATATTTCCCTTCACCCTCCAGCTCTGCCTTAATACCTACACTAGCTGGTTTCCATCGACTAATATATCGGTATACAGGGTGTACAACAAAAGCGCGAATGGTTTCCCTTGATGTTTCTTTTGTAAGTGTAATAATCCGATGCAGGGGGATCTTGGAATCGGATCAGCGAATATATTCTATTCAAACACAGTGATTTTGCAAAACGCTGTACATAACGGAACCGTATGGGATACACAAAATACATATTTTACCCCCTGTATAACTAAACCAAATCCAAATGCCCGCAGAGCAACCGGTATCCAAAAACTTTTGACGCAGCGTGGCGAGACAACCGACGCCAACGAGTATCTGGGATTCTTCCTCCTTCCGCCCTCCCTCTCGCCCCGTTCCAAAATACGGATATCACGGCGTAACGAAAATGACTGGGAAGATCTCCGTATATTTCTCGATATTTTTCAGTTTTATCTATCTCTCTTGGTTGCTGATGGGTTTTTTTTTTTATCGTTTTTTTTTTTCAACCGGGTGACACTTACCTAGAAGAACTTCCTATGCTGCTGATACTGGCTCCGTCAGCTGTTCTTCTCTGCTCTCTGGAACCGTCACAGTCCGTTATGTCGCATTCCGACGTATCGGAATCGCTTAATCTGGACGTGGTCGATGGTGGACTCAAGTGACAGTCCACCGGTGTCGTCACCATGTCGTCCGTATGGTCCTGATAACGTCTGGTGAAAGTGAAGAATAACAATTGATGAAAAGGTGTTCAATACGGATGAAGCTTGAGAAGAATGATTTTTTTTTTTCCCAAGTCTTTTTGGCAATACTAATAGAAATTCAAGCTTACGGAAAATTCAAAAACTTTCGAAGCGATCAAATAGAGAAACTCGGTTCAAATTTCTTACCCTGCGTGCCTGTGCTGCTCCGATTCATGAGCTACCAGGTAATGCCATTCAGGCTCTTGGTCCAAAGCTGAAACCTCCAATTCAAGTATGGCCTCACCGAGAAAATCGTTCGCACCGTACCTGAAAAATTGACAACCGAACGAAACGTGCGTTTAATCGAACGAATCAAAATTTTCAATAAAAACAAACGAATGAAAAAGAAACGGAAATTCACCTGACGTAGTCCCAGACTGTAACTTCTAATGCTCTCTGCCTGAGTTCTGATCTCCTGACGCCACTATAAACAAAAGTCTGGTTCCACTTAGGGTCGTTTGTGTTCGCCAATGTTTTCGTTCTCCGTTTAGACTTCTCACTGTGGAGCAAAAAAAAATCAGAATATAAACATTCATTCATTTTTTGGCGAGGCACGAGTTGATGATAATTTTGTTTTTCATCATGCGGGGGTATCGACGAACCTTTTATCCGGCAGTAGAAATATTTTTGCGTATGGATTTCTGGGTTGTCCATTTCCCCTTGGTGTTAATTCCGAGGCACAAACAAGGGTAACTATTAATTGTAAACCGGCAGTATCGAAGCCAAGTTTGACTTGGAATCTTCCACCAACGTTTGCGTTTCCACCGGGGTGTCTTCCGTGTCTACTTCTACCCTGGGCATGAAGATCTGGGGAACCTGGTGAAGTTACCAACACCGAAGGTTTTTCTCGCCTTGAATCGTACAATTCTGAAATATCAATAAAAATCATATTCAACTGTCTTCTTCAGCATTATTACTATTTTCAAAAATGTAGGAAGGGGAAAAAAATAGAGAAAAATGAATCTTCCGAAAATATTTCGTAGCTGCAACTATTTGAAAACCATAATTCGAACGGGTTCTCAATTCCTTCGAATACGACCATTATCTGTTATTTTGGATTCAAATAAAAAATTGTATTATGTATGAGAAAACTAAAAACCCAGAAAAGAAGAGAAGGGATCACAGCTCGATAGCTTTTTATATTTCTTGCGACGAGGCAAAAAATTATTTCACACCGATGCTCGTTTGATCTAGACATGAACTGATCTAGAATAAAAAATCGGATTAATTGAAATGGTAAATAGTCATTTTGATATTTCTCTGTAACTGCGGGATTATAGAGATAGAATGATAGACGTATCATATATAATTATCATGTTTAAATAGTTGTGCTTAATTTTCATTTTTCTTCGAAAAGTTGTTGCTCCCATAAACGTAATCTATTTTATAATATGTATATACCTATGGTATAACAAGTGTGTCAGTGTGGAGGTGCAATTATAATTATAAAATAAATTCTACCAATTAACTACCATAATTTTTCTAATACTAGTTCGGTTATTATTATATTAATATGTACACAACTATATCACATCATATTAACTATAACAGCATGTGAGAATTATTTTACATCATCAGATGACGGCAATGTAAAAAATGAAAATAAATTATTTTCATTCCTTTTGAAGGAAGGAAAAACGCGACAATAAATTATCGATTTGAAATTCTGCAAGAATCTCATAGATAATTACGAACATCATATCATTTTTTATTTAAAAATTATGTATTCCAGTTTGAGAGAAAAATAGTTTTAAAAAAACCACCATAAGCATCTGCAAGTGGTCGAAAGAGTCTAGAAGCTGCTGTTTCGCTATAATCGACAGGTGTATTCAGGGGGGGGGGGGGGCAGGGGGAGGTGTTTCGGGAAATATTCACCTTTGTGGTGATGCGTTTGTTGTCCGGTACCGGAATTCGGGTCGTGTTTTTGCCTCCACTGTGCCTGAGCGACTCCTCTTTTAGCTGCGGCGGTCGACGGGACGTTGGGTGTCATAGCGGTAGCTATCGGTACGCTTGTCGAGGGATTCAGGCTCCTCGATACAATTAATTCGACCTGCGGTTCCTGCCTGGACTCCGCTATGATGTCGTATACCTCCTGAAAGCTCTTCCCCTGAAGGGATCTTCCGTTCCACTCGATGACCTCGTCTCCTAAGGGGACAGAGAGACACAAAGACCCGATTTTATGGACGACTGACTTGTTTCTCTGTAGATTATATAGGTTCAATTTAGCGATCTTGTTTCTCCTGGAGGTAATTTCTCTCTTACCGGGTCTTAGTTGTCCCTCAAGGTCCGCGGTGCTCCCCTTTTTTACCTTCTCGATCAACGCCCCTCGGGAACCGTTCTCCAATAGTTTTCCTCCGACAACCTTGAGGCCCAGGATGCTGCTGCTGCTTCCTGAATTACCAGCACCTTGGGACTTCCTCAGTGTCATGTGACCTATCATTTTTTGACCATCGTTGCTCACCTGCCAGGGTAAGGGGTGCTGCGGATTCGACGAAGAAAAAAAAAAAAACAAACAGAAAATACCAAATTTGGATATCTGATCTCACAGGATGTTGAGAGAATTGTTTCTCTTTCTATCGAAAAAAAAAAAAAGAAAAAATTGTTTTTGTTCTCTGCTTGTCTGTTACAATTTACGATTTCTCGTCGATTCGATGAATCTGAGGTTTTTTTTTCATACTTGCATCTACTGAATTTTATCGGTAATTACAGAGGTGGTCGACGATTCTGAATCCGTAAAGTGTAACCGTTTCTCGTCCGTTTTGATTTTTCTTTGTTTCCTTACTTTAATTTCGATTAATCTAAAATTGTGTATAAATATCGTATACTGTGCAAGCTTCAGGCTGTTCATCATGCCGATCATGCAAAATTAAAACGTAAAAGCAATACTCACACACATTAATAACTATATGATTACTCATGCAATAGCGATAGTGTAATATGAGAATTCAAGCAATGTTTTAGTATTTTCTTATCTTTTTTTCTGCAGTAGCATGCGGAAAAGTGAGTTTATATACGTAGTGGGGTTTTTTCAATTCTCTTTCCTTGTCTTTTTTTTGGTTTTCTACCGGAACAATTTTCAGGTGGATCTACTTTAGGGAAAGGGGTAGCTTTCTCTTATTTCTCTTCAAATTTTATCTGAGGCTATGTACATAGGTGGGCTATACATAATGTACAGTTTGTTCATAAGTTACGTAATTTTGTCGTCTCTTCCATTTTTTTTTTTTTCAAGGAAAACACATTCGCCTCATATATCAGCTGTCAATACGCACAATTTTATTTAACTGATATTTAGGTATGTTCGTATTATTTTTTTTTTTTGGTTTATCAACGACAGAAGCGATTCTCCGATTTCTTTATTTATCTCTTTAATAATTTTCCCGATATCGTAATTTCCAATATTCTGTACGTACAAGATCTATATGAGAAATAAAGAAGATGAATAAATAAATAATTGATGGCTGCGGCAACTATACATATGTATGTACATATGTTTTCACTACATATACATCTCGTATATATACCTGATTCAATTACATAATGTACGAATTGCTAAGCACTTTCCATTCATTCGGAATTCCATTATGATTCAAACTCGATTCAATGAGCTCGTTCGGTTCGCTAGATAGTTTTATTGTACCTATAATATGCATCTAGGCCCAGGACATCAACTAAATGTGTGAATGAACGAATGAATGAATAGTTACATCATAAAACGATGAAAACAATACACGTTCGCATCTATATTTCTAAAACTCACTACTCAAAACTTGCATATTCATCTAGATATAGGTATTTGATATACAGTTATGCCGTTCAAAAACCACCCCTATAATATTTTCGTTAAATCGACTTCGAAATTACGATACAAAAATCGTGTATATGTTGGTGAAAAATAATCGTACGAAAAAATAAAGAATCGAATCTAAAAAACGGAATTCGTACGTCATGTTTTAGCATCCGGTAGATTTTTTTTTTCGTTTCGGTCACATGAATTGGCGAGCACTCGCAAAAGAAAGATTTCAAAATTCCTTATTCAGAAACAGAGATTCTCGGTATCCAGAAGATATTAAAAATTCTTTTTTAAGCTTCTAGTTTTCTTCGGAGGTATTTTCTTTTTCTTCCTCCTGCACGATCTTTTTTTACCGAAATCGTTGAGGTTTTTGTTAATTTTTTTATTCCAAATTCTATCGATGCGTTCTATGGTAAAATAAAATACTTGGGTACCGTATAAAAGAAAAAAGTTTTGAACGATACCTGTATACTGTAATACCACGTTAATATTAATTAACGACAAGCTACCTTCATTCCTAATAATAATGATGATAATAATAATAATTAATAACAAACAAAGGCATTAAGTGCATCGTAAATTAATATACTCTATACAGTAATGTATAGTAAACTAGATTCTCTTTCTTTTATCTAAATATAAAATATCCTTCCACTCTCTCTTTCGTTCAATTTTGCCTCATCATTTCGTTCTCTCCCTCTCTTTCTTTCTTGCTCTCTAAAATACATTTTCGATAATTGTTTGATTAAAATTTTTTTGCTCTCATCAATTATCGTATTAATTTATATTTTGTTTAATTCCGGAGCCCGTACCTTGGGCAGATCTCCACGATTGCTGTCTTCGCTACTTGTAAAAGTACTGGATGTGTCGATTCCAGAATCTTTAGTCGCACTATCCTGACTTCCCTGTCTATCAGCCTCCCATGACCATTCCTCCTCGTGAAGACCAACGACGTTTGTGCCACCGTCAAAACGAACCGTCTTTTTCCCCCTCCTCTCAGTAAACCTGGTGCATGGTTTTGGTTTTTTTTTCGTTTGCTTGAAAATTTCGTCTCTCGCTTCGCTAATTCTTTTCCAATTATTCAACGCGTTAGATTAAAAACGGAAATTAAGAAACGATCTAAAAAATGATCAGGATTATTTTCTTTTTCGAAAAAACAGATTATTCTACCGGCTGTTGAGTGACTACGAAAAGAAAGGAAATCTGTTTCAAAAGTACGATGTAGTAGATCAGAATCAAACTGAATAAAAACAAAAAAAAAAAAAATGAAAATACGAATCTGAGATGCGTCTTCTTTCATGGAAAATTGTATCGATCATCCTTCGTTAGATCGTACATGGAATTGATCGCTTAATGAAAATCGTAATTTTTTACGAAGCGGATTTTCCAGAAGTTGCGAATAAGACGCACCTTCTGCTATCAGCGCTCCTGAATTCATCGGCGGCGCTTCTCCTGAAGCTTCTTCTTACGAGCGTGCTCTCTTCTTTCCGCGGTTCTCTAGGGGGATGGTGACCGTTGTGATCAATGGTAGTCGTTGTTGTCCTTACGTGTCCATTGTGTGGTCCGAACCTTCTCACACCCCTGGAAAGGGAGGTCGGTCCTCCCGTGTCGTAGCTGTACCCCTTCCCTACAGTAGATCCAAATTTTTGCTACCACTCTGCCAGATATACCATATTTATCGATTTATAATCTATACACAGATTATACCGATAGTTCCGATGTTCCGTTCTCGCTTTTATTTTTATTGTATTTTTTTTGAGCTGAAATTTTAAGATTTTTCGTTCGCTTCGCTTACTTTTTCCCGCGGTTTGTATTATATCTTGTCCGATCCGATCGAACGTATCCTAAACATTACTTAGGTATAATTTATTTATACCTGTAATAATAATGATGATGATGATGATGATGATAATAATAATAATAAGAGTAATGATGATAATAATGATACCTATACTCCTCGATCGTAGAGACATAAATTGATATAGCTGGTGAGCCTAGACTTTTTGCCTTTGGTTTTTTAGAAGTTCATCCGTTTTTTTTTTTTTTTTCATTTTTTCAGTCGTATTCTCCTATGATGTATGTCTGTAAATGATGTGTTTCGTTTTGCATTTTCTTGTTTCTTAAATAAATACGTATATATAGAGATAGAATTGTGAGCGTCCGTGCGAAAGAAGAAAAAATAATGTACATAATATAAGAGGTAAGAAAAAAAGAAACAGGAATGGAAAAACAAATTAATGATAATAATTAACACCAATAATTGATATATATATAAATACGCACATATGTATGGTATACATATAGTGTAGTAATAAATGTATACGAAAAGAGTCGTAGAAAAAGTGGGAGAAAGAAACAAGTTCAAACGATAATAACGGCGAAGCGTGCGACGTCCGTGGTCGCGGTGTGGAGGAGAGAAAAGGAATCAAATAAAACAAGACGTAAAAAAAATAGGAACACGCACATGCACACACATATGTATGGATAAATATACATGTGTTCGTTTCATATATTTATGTTATATAGCTGTGTGTGTGTGTGTGTCATCAATTAAAGTATATTATAAATGTCGAGATGAATGAAAAAAAATATCTATGTATTTATAAAATATTGAAAATGTGTGGGTATTTGATATCAGTTATGATTGAATGGAAATCGCGACGAGATGCAGATCGCAGTATTTAAATGTTTGTTGGTTTTCTTTTCTTTTTTTTTTTTTGTTTTTGGTTTTGTTAGTGTGCATTTATACCGCAAGGAATTTCTTGATCTTCTCGTCCAGCATCGCTTGTCGGTTGATTCGATCCCCCGCTTTATCCCTTGGACTCCTAGGCCCCCCGACCACAATCGGCGGGGGCTTCACTCCTAGAATTTATTCGTTATGAACCAGAGGATAAAAAAACGTATACGTATCCGATTTTTGTTGTTTTTTTTTTAAGTCTTTTTTTTCTGTCCGTGTTTAATCTCACAGCGTTCTTTCGCGCGAATAATATAACATGGATAATTAGGGAACAAACGATAAATAATAATAATATAACAATGATATCAATAACAATGATAAAACATATGATCTGAAATCATAAAAAATGAGATTAGAAATAAAAATTAATTGTGATAATTATTTTTTTCTATTCTTTCTAATATTTTTTTTTATCGCTATAAATGACTTGCAAATGCAGCGATAGCCGATCGCTTCTCTCCTCTACATATAGCTCTGTCTTTCCCCTTTTTTTTCCTCCCTCGATCGATTCTATTACGATTATAATATTATGTAGACATATATTTATTTTCTAGAACCGATTAATATAGTATAACGATAAAATATTGTAATTATGTGCCAATTCGAGTGTACTTGTTTTTTTTCTCTTTTTCTGTCACATCGCATCGCGTATATAGCAGTGATGTCGTATACATTTAGATTAAACATTAATATAACTATGTTATATAGGTACGCTATTTAAATCAAAAGAATTGTTTTTTTTTTTTTTTTTTCTTTCAAACAAGACTTACCTGACTAATCTACGTGCTATTCTTGTAGGTATATATAATATTTTGGTAATACATATTTATTTAGAATATGTATGTATAAAGTATGTAATAATAATAATCATCTATTCTAGTTTTTGTGCAAAAAAAAAAAAACTACATGGGAGCAACAACGCCTTCCTGTAAAACTCGCCACAGCTTCCTTTTTTTTTTTAATATACATCTTTTTTTGTTCTTCTATGAATAATTATCATCAATTATATCAAATGTATATGTTTAATAGGTATGCATCGTGTCACGTAATCGTTATCTATTTATTAATCGGAATTGTATCAATTAATGGCATTAATTATAACCTGTTATATTCGTCATATATAATAATATTTATCTATCATATATATGTACGTCACCTACATATTCATAGATTATTACGGATAGTGCAATCGAAGCTTGAAATTACGTTCGCTGAATTTCTAGTAGTAACGCATACGGTCGGGCCGGCCGCCTCACCGCGAGCCCAGTAGTAGCGCCAAGAGTTGAGTCAGACGGACCCAAGCAAGTAGTAAGAGTAGCGCGCTGGTCGGACCCGCGAACATTCGTTCGTGCGGAGTACTTTTGTTCTGGCATTTTTCCGACTCGAAAATTATAGCGAATATTAATCAATCGATCGATTATCTCAAGTGGGTCTACGGGGTTGGGATTTCCAAATTCAAAACTCTGAAAAAAATCAGTCACGAATTTCGGATTTCTCCATGCGTCATGAGTATATCACGATTTGAAATGATTTTTTTTCGCCCTTATCGCCCGAAGCCTGTACGATGTATCCCAGAAGGGCTGTAAAAATGGACGATTTCTTTGTTTGTTTAGAACATTTTTTTCTTTCCCCGATCAATCGTTTTCGTTACCTACGCAATAAAAATTGACCGTTGCGGAGTACGAGAGAAGTGGAAGTGCGTCATCGTACGCACGACGAGTGGGTACGGAATACCGCGTGTGTGTCAGGGAAAGGAGAAGAAAAAGGAGGGAGGGAGGGAGGTGTGAACCGGCGTCGGGATCGGTAAACAGACGTATGTACCTACGTAACATACAACTAAAACTCGTTGCGGAATGGTTTTGGGTTGGCCAGGGTGCTGAATGGATCACACGGGTACAGGAGCTCCGGCCAAGCGACGGGGACCAGCGGAGGTGGTTTCGTAGGGCGGAAGGCGACCGGGGGAAAGTCGAGGGGTAAGGGGGTAGGTATTCGCCCACGTGCTGCCGCGTGACGTCACGCGAACGCGTAGGCGTCGCGCGATGTTCGTTGCGTGGGCGCCGGAAGAGGAGGGAATTGAAGGGAAGAGCGGAGCTGAACGCCAAGGCGAGGCGAGTCAAGGCGTGGGAGATGGAAGAGGAGAGTAGTAGATGAGAGGAGAGGAGAGAGGAGGAAATTGGTAGGAAGGGAGAGCCAAGGATCAATGCAACGGCGGGACCGGGAGGGTAGAACCCGAGAATTCCCGCAGGGCACATTCCGCGATACTGAAAACCTGCTCCAAGATCATCGGTTCGCGGTTCGTTTGCTCAAGATTTATTATCTTACTCAACGACTCCGAGAAAAAAAAAAAAAAAAAAAAACAGCGAAGACTCCAAAAAATTCTTTTCAGTTTTGTTCAAATTTTTTTCGTTATCTCGATATCCTACTTCTATTTTGCTAACATACATCCCCGTGCCGGGGCAAAGAGCGTCCGGATATCCCATCTTGTTTATAAATTGTTTTGGTTTCTTTAGTTTTACACGACCGACCGACGTCGTTCAAAGCGTTTTTCTCGTCAACAATTCCTATGCGCCTCTGTAAATTTTGCGGCAAAGGTGAACCCGCTTGATGATACATCTATTTCCGGAATATCCTATCCACCCTAGTTGCCAACTACCCTTACCTGTACCGCGTGCAAGTAAAATACGCCCGAGTGAATCGGTTAACAGGTCACCGGCCACACGTCTAATCACCCATGAACTAGATACCTATGAGCAGGTATATGATGTCCGCACATGTCCGTGATACATACGTGCGGGACGTTGCCTATGTCTCGAGAGTGTGTCTTTTTTTCGTCTCGTTCTTTCATCCGAGTCGAAAAAAGAGGTATGAATATATATACATCGAAACAAAGGAACGCTTCGAGATTCTTCAAAGAGCGAACGCTCGGATTGCACTATCCAAATGTACCGACGTCGAGTCACATTTTCTGGCCACGAAGAAACGCGCTATAATATATTGGCTACGGCATTTGGCGAACGCAGTGATAAGTCCCCCCCCCTTCCCCCCCAACCCCGTCAACCCGCGATATCCTGGCACCCTATTCCCGGGGGGGGAGGGAAAAAACGAAAATAATGACATTAAGGGAGATCAAGAATCGACTCACCCTTCTCTGACTCGTCCGGTTCGTCGCTCGCACACTCCGGTGTGCTTCTGAGCTCCTCTTCGCTGCTGCTAAAACTCCTCTGGGTTTGAATGCCGCCCTGACCACCCTGACCACCTCCTTGAACTCCGGGATGATTGGGGGGAATTTGATGATGCGATATATGAGTTGGATGCTGTTGCGACGGATGCACCTGAACCCTCGAAGAAGGTTCGACCGCGGCGG
This sequence comes from Athalia rosae, assembly GCF_917208135.1. Taxonomy (NCBI): domain Eukaryota; kingdom Metazoa; phylum Arthropoda; class Insecta; order Hymenoptera; family Athaliidae; genus Athalia; species Athalia rosae. Next base: position 24,074,402 of record NC_064028.1, on the reverse strand, counting down.
GGTGACCGTAAGCCATTACCAGCTCGGAGTTCAGCTCCTTCGTCACGAGAGAAAGAATAACGCGAAGAACGAGAGTATGAGAAATCGGAATAGCGAAAATTATCCCATTCCGGCTACTCACCTGATATATTTGTCGCTGTCTCTGATAGGTCTGGGCGTGCTGTCGCATGAGACCGTCGAGCTCTCCTCTGTACAGACTCGGATCGTCGTCGGGAAAGGCATCCGGGTGTCTGGGGGTCTGCTGCATCCCGTAAGAAGCGACGACGACGTGAGGTGTCGGCAAAGACCTTGAATGAGGTGAAACCGACATCTCAACGCCGCTGTCACTCATCGATATCCGACGGGCGGGTACCTGCGGATGCACCGAAATCGAGGGATAGGTGAAATTGAAAACCTCGAAGTTACCTCGATCGAGATCGTAGCTAATCTCTGGCACGTCGACGTACCTGCTCCTGCTGAGAGTATTGTCTTCTGAGAATGCTACCGCTCTGTTGTAAAAGCGGAAGATTCTCTTTTTCAGCAGCGCTGTGAGCCCGCTCGAGTTTCGGCCTTTTATCCTGCGTTTGCTCTTGATGACCCGGTAATAATCCAACGCCCTGCATGTCCTCCTGCATTCGCCGAAGCATAGCGGTGTCCGCTGCACCGAGACCAGACTTCGTCATCCATTGTCCGGTCTTCGATAACAATTCCTGTTTCTTTCGGCACAGTATGCAGACCCATATTACCTGCGGATTCGGACGAACGATCGTCGGGTATTTGTTCGACTTAAAATTAACAACGAAAGGGATAAGAATCAGAGCGATTCCCGCATCCCGACTTAAGCGGGTATATCGCGGCACTGCGCCTACCGATTCCTGGCAGAGACTGCCTTCGGTTTTCCGGATCGACTGGGTACCTCAGCGGCGTATACAACTTATACGAAAACCTCGAGGTCGCTCCGGGAAACGAAGCTGAGCGAGAAGCTGGCACGACCTGAAGGGTACTCGGTACACTTGGAGTTGCCTAGCTAGCAATATGTCAAGTGTGCTATCCCCGAACCCCACTCGCCCCTTCCCTCACCGCCGCGTCACACAACCTTCTTCCTTCCTATGATGCAACTACGAGTAGCCGCATTCTCACTACCGTACCTCAAACCCCGATGCGATCCCTGTACACCTGCGTTACCTGCTGCCTAGGCAAGATTTCAGCTTTGGCGCGAGAAAACATCCCCCCTCTCGAAAATTTTCCAACATACCTCGAGTCGCGTTCGCAGGCGAACGAGACGACACTCGACCGACGGAAGACTGAAACCCTTCCTCCGCGATCCGTCGTGAGAGGTGAATTCCAGTCAAACCATATGAATAATTGAATGTAATAAAATGGTGATAACGAGGTTATTTCGTTCGAATATATGATGTGCATAGAAGTGGCTAGGGAAGGGCAAAGTGGAAGAATAAGAATAAGAAGAAGAAGCTGCAGACAACATAGTCAACGTTGAGTGGCATCGGTGGTCCTCAGACGATCCTTCAACTCGTCAACTTAACCAGTAGGAGAACCTCCCACCTAATCTTAGCATCCCAGACCGTAAGCAACGGTCATGTCTCCGCATAACTTTTCACCTGCGGATGAAGATTACCCGTCGTCACCATCCTCGTCACCATCATTGTGGCAGACTATTTTTTCCAAGAAAAACTTTCGATGGCGCAAAAATGTGCAGATGGACTGGGAGAAAGAGGGGGTGGGGGGTTAAGACCGGGAATCATGAACCCAAAGACCCCGAACTCTTGAACTCTTCGACCAAACGAAAGCAACAAGTCGCATTGTGCGAGTAGCCGAGCTGGTAGGGTCTACCCGTGCGAACGTTCGCTGATAATTATCGATCGGGTCGGTATCGATTTGCGACTAATTGAAAAAATCGAGTAACGGAAACCAAATAAAAACAAGGATGATAACAACAACCCAATTGCATTATCATACTCATAGGCAATTTCACTATACTCGATGCAAGGGTGGAGCGAAGACCCCTACTACCGTTTTCATGTAGCATACAGCTATATAAGCGTGTAATATAAGGTTCGAACGTCATTAGACTCCCGTCACTCTCAGACAACCACTATAAACGCCCTCTCCTGAATTCCCCCTCTTCTTCTTCACCTCTCCGATCCCATTCCACCGTAGCTGAGAGAGACACTCCACCCTTTCTATTCCGTCCTCACCGATCGTTTGTACTCCTCAATTATAATTGCGTCGATAATTATTAAATATCACAATTAATGCACGATGATTAAAGTTTTCATTATTCATCTAGTTTGTTTTCATTTCTTCGCCAACCGTGATAATCGCGTTGTCGCGGTCTCGAGCAAAGAAAGAACGAGAGCAAACACTGCATTTCTGGAGTCGCCAGTTAACCGAAGGTAACGACTCTTCGGTACACGGTGGTCCAGCGGCAAGAGACACCGCTACCGTACACGATCTAGGGAAACACGTAGATACTTTGTCTGTTGCAGGGTTTTCGGGTGTACGACGTTAACTGATCGATATACCTGCACACCCACGTATACAAACCCAAGAACCTCGCCGCTGATTTTCCAGGGTGTAGAAGACGCCGAGCGATACCTCTCGGTGCACGGTGATTAAAGTTACAGTGTTCGAAAAGCCGGGTGTCCAATGTCATCTTACATTTTCGTTACCACCGACAAATTGGTGTTAGTTAGAAGGAACGAGTTATGAAAAAAATTTACAATAATAGTGAAAAATAAGTGAACAAGCAGCATATCGGGTGCACGCTCGCGTGCGTATCTCCCTCCCGTTGCCTTCTTCGCGAAGCGTCGTCATAGCCGACGGAGATAGGAAGAGAAAGAAGGAGGAAAAAAAATTAAATGAATAAGTAGAAAAAAAAAAAAAAAAAAAAAAAATGAAGAAACCGTGGGTACAGTAGCGTCGACTACCCGGGTGTAAAAAAATCCGGGCAGCCCCTTTCCGAACCCTATGGAATTCTGTTGGTTCCTCATCTGAACAGATTTCCCAGACACCCTGTACCTCCCTTCCATGGTCCCCGAACTCTACGCCCCCTCGCCCTGCCAGAGTCCACACTTAGATCAATATGTTGCGTCACGTCCCCCCCTCTCTCCCTTCCCCCTGCCCCTCGACTATAGCCCTCTCTCTTTACTCCTCTCTCTCTCTCTCTCCACCGTTCGCCGACGGCCCGATATCAAACCCTCTTCTTTACTCTTCCATCCCCGCCGCGAGCAAACCGTCCCCGTGACGTCACACAGGGGCGCACCCATTCATGTGCTTCCACGCAAAGCTAAGCCGACGAGCAAACGAACGGTGTACGTATTAGAAAAGAAATAAATGGGGAAAAAAAAAAGGAAAATATAAAAAGTCAAATGAAAATAAAAAAAATAAAAAAATCCATCGTAACGTCGATCAAACGACACTTGCTTTACGCGCGTATCAAATATCGTCTATGAAGTTGGAGGCGTAGAAGTATCGGTGATTCGGAGAACGATGAGAAAATAAATATAATTGAAGTTGTAAGAGATTTGGAAAAAGTACAGAAGACCCTGTAAGACATCAGGAGTCCATTCATCTTTCACATGACTCGAGTAGAGGAGGGTTGCCACCTATGTCGAACACGGTCTATAACCGAACGTCAAATGCAATGTGCTGCAATACGTGGGTATCGGGGGTACTGCGAGGAGTGGAGGAAACCGTTCGAGATCTTATCTACGTTGGGAATCGTGATCGCACTCGGTGGCGTTGCACCACTGCAGGCAACTAAACTGCACGTATAGATAGTCGGACGCCATTCTCTGGCGGAAGTCGAAGAGTACGATAGTCGATAGCAGACGCGGGCAGGAAATGACCTCGGCTTCTCACGTGAATTTAATTACCCACCTGCAATTCTTGTTAACTTGTTTCACCGCCGCTATATTTTTGACTCTCTCGTTTCCCTATTACAAAGTGGTCTGGTCACAGCGACGGTATTATTCCACACCATTATATTTTCATTTATCCTGTTTTTTTTTTTCTTATTTTCTTTGCCTTTAGTTTTCTAATTTCGTGAGGCACCTCTAGCCGGAGGAAAATTTAATCTCGATGGTACGGCAAGGAGCGAACATACCTTGTTGGAACGGAGGGTAACTTTTCCTCCACATCGTGCGCAGCACCGGATGTTGCAGTAGTTGCAGATGTGGCCAACGCCATCGGCGAACTTTGTTTTAAGGCAGATGTGGCAGGTGGCATCAAGCTCCACCCCGGCCTTCTTATGTTGCTCTGACCGCGCCCGTATAGTCTCTTCAAGGACCTGGACTTCGTCCTGTTTCCTCCTGGAAAACAACCATAAAAATCCATCGTCAATAATCGAACGTCGACGGATGCACGCCAGCTGCACGCGAAGACTTTCGAAATGAACTTTTCTCGTTATATTATTTTGCTCTCTTTCCTGGGCCCTAAAAAATTCTCAGGACTATCTCCAGTCTCGGAATCCAAGGATGATAACCTGGATGAAATAAGATTGACAACAATCAATGGATAAGCTGGGGGGAATTTTTTTTCTTCTTTTCGGGTATGGTCATCGCTATCGGGTTTTCAATACACTAGACTCGGGAGATCATGTCAGTTCGAGTCTCCCTTCATCCCCCTCGGAAGATAAAGGGTTCCCATTTTCTCGCCCTTGGCTTAAGCCATCACGAATGAAAGAGATGGACTCGCGATCTTATACAGAGTCCTGTGGGAGATGATAGAAAAGAAGTAAGAAACCAACAGCCTCGCGATATCTCAACGTTACTTCGTTGTGGGATGAGACACGAGCATTTACATGATAGAAATCCAATCGTTTCGAACCGAGGTAGAAACTGAACTACAATAGAAAACCATCGCTACGTGTATATACCGATACCCCGAAGTGTACCCCGAGACGTAAAATTGGACCCTACTGCCATTTTTTTTTTTTTTTAAATCTTTTATTCCTTTTCCGTTTTCAACGACGATTACAATCTTACCGACCAGCGGTCAGCGGTTGCCGATACTTTCCATTCTTTCTAACGACAAAGAACACCACTTCTTGTACGGAAAGCAACTGCTCGATGAAATCGATTGAAAAACTGGAGAACTCGGAGGGAGTAACGCTGCAACAAAATTGATCGTGGCGTAGTCCGAATGTTCACTCACATCTGAGTCATCTCCGATGTATTTTAGTCCGGAGTCGGAATGCCTTTGCAAAATCTCTCTCATGTATAAAAGTACCAACGATAGTTTCATCTACTTTTAGTATCGTTTACATCGAGCAATATAGATACGGCCACTTTAACAACACGTCATTAAACGAAATGGAACATTCATTAAACAGTAGTATGTCCACATCGTGAAAAAAGCAACCCACGTCTGCATACAGTCGATACCACAATACCAGCAATGGTGTAATGGATATTACCCTGGCAGGGTTGCTTGAAAGTGTCCAGATATAGATATATTATAAACTATGTATATCAGCGGTATACCTATGTGATGTGTAAATAGGATAGCGGGAGTTGGAAATGTTGGCGAACCAAACTGGTTCGTTGCAGTCCATACATTATATGTGGATGATAGTAGGCGAAGACGTGGGTGAGTTTTAGTGGCGTCTCTACGGTAGTTTTCAGGGGTTGTTGGCACGCTGACAACACACTGTTTAGTAGTCCTACGTTTACAACTATGTATACCAACGTAACAAGGTTGTACCGGTGAAGCAAAAAAAAAAAAATAATCATTTTTGGCCAACCATTCAGACGTGAAAAAAGAAAGGAACGTGAATATTCCATTACCATCCATGGAATGCAGATAATCTTACGGGCATTGCGATTCGAGTTGACGAGACTAAAGTGGATTTGTTCTAAGGCAGATGAATAGTCGTATCGTATATACGCGATGAAAATCCACGCATTAATAAATGTTATCGCGGAGTCTGCCATTCATTAATTTCACTGTACGGAACGTGGCGGCCATAATCAGCTGGACGAATGCTACACGAGGGTGTTCTCAACGTGAAAAGTTACGTTACGTTTTTTTCCCAACCGTTCCTTATTTTATTATTCATTTATTTTCTCTTTATTTTCTTCTTTACGCCGGATCGTTACCAATTAGCGAGCCACATGAATTAGAACGACTTCAATAAGATACGACACAACGCGCGCATGCGAGTGATCAAACGTTGTTGGCAATATTCTGCTTCTCTTCGGCGTAAAGCTATCTGGAAAAGCAACGGCATACCAACGGCGTACCATGCGATATACATTAAACCCACCTGCAGCAAACCAAGCCGGAATAAGCTTTTCTACGATCGATAAACTAAAACTGCAGAGAGACTAACAATTATAAAATATTGAATTTATAATACATTGGTTGCGAGCCGGATTAATAAAAATAACGTGAAATACAATGAAAAAAAATTATTTCCAAAAGATACCCGAAACCATCGAGTTCGATGTGATTTCTCATTTCACGGTAAAGCATGAACTTTGCTAATATACATCGGTAACCACAACCGGGTGTATAAATTATTCCGGCTTCTTGGAATGTTGTGAAAAAAAAATGAGCAAATGAGTCATATTCATAGCGTACTACTGTACGCAACCATAGAGTTGGTGGTCTGCGGATGCGTCGTATACTGCAGAGTAGTGCAGAATTACCGCAGTAGGTGGTTGCTATGGGGATTCAAGGGTTGTAATTTCTCTACCGAATCATATCATCATCTCATGAATGTAAACAAATACTTTACGTCAAATTGTCCCCTGAAACTGGTTTATTTATCGAATGTTGACGGAGGGGGTTCGTTGACCCTACCAAAGGACGTTCATTCGATGGTATTTAATTAACCTTGAGCAAAATTACAAGCCTCTGTAAAATGTCGTTCCTTATCCGGGCTATGCAATATCAGGGCGGTGTAATTACGGAATGTGGGGATTCGATATTTTAAAAGTACATACTTCAAAATCATTGCGATTCTATTCTCACCTCATAATCTCATTTTCACGTTCTTCCTCTTGCTTCTGGCGCATCATGACGCTCTCGATGATGCGCCGTTCTTCTGGAGTTAGGTGAGACATGTCTGGAAGGTCCGCCATCACGGGGTGGCTGATTCGTCGCTCGTAACCCAGTCCACCTCCGTTTTTTTAAATCCTCTCGTTATAATCCAAATGAAAACCTTACTATCTATCTTTATTATTATTGTTCTTGTTCTCTTTAATATTGTTATTATAATTAATAGTACTATTTTTATTATTTTAAGGGTGAAAAATGGTCTCTTAATGTGTTTACCAATTACATCGTCATTTGTATCGTTATCGTTATCGTTATCATTATTATTATTATTATTATTATTATTATTGTTGTTATTGTTATTGTTATGTCCCGGCTTTATATTCAACCGATTCTCCGATTCAACCTCCAGGGGCGTCGAAACTCCTGGGGCGTTGACTACAACTACGGGGCGAAAACTCTTCTTCGGTCGAGTCATCCGCCACCGAGGAGCCAAAATTAGCGACCCCCCGGACGCGAAAGCGAGCTCAGGACGATATCTAAGGGATTTGTTATTATTTTTTCAATTATTCCTAAAATTATTACTATTAATATTATCGTCAAATCGAGGTCCGATTTTTCTAAATACACCTTTAAACTAGTCTCAAATAATCCCATGCATGATAACGAAGATTCACTATTATTACTATAACTGTTATTGTTGTTATTGTTGTTGTTTTTGTTGTTCTTGCTGCTGTTGTTATTGTTATCGGTGATACTCCGAGGTATTGAACAACGTGTGTTATAATTTTTTGTTAATCTTGTATAATTTGTAAAGTATATAGTTGTACATGATAGTAATGATAATCCTATAGGATCGCGTAGCCTATAAGGTTGACAATTAGTATTTATTATTTTGTTTAAAAAACTTTTATGGTTGAAGTTTTTGAAAAACTTTATTATTATTATTATTATAGCTTGATCCCCTGATGCAGTTTCGCACAGCGTTTCTTGGCCAAAGGGACTATGACGAGCCTCACTATTAGAATTATTTTTATTGTTATTGTTGTTGTTGTTGGTTTTATTGTAATAATTATTATTATTGATATTAGCAATGTTAATATACTCCGTGGAATCAAAATCACGATCACGTTTTTTGCCGATGAATTTATAGTCCTTAGATAATTGGGGATAATTACCAATGCAGGCGTAGTTCGTATCGTTATTATAACAAATCATGATCACAGAATGTGGTGCGGTTTGTGCATTATTTACCACCTGTTTTCTTGTTTTCGTATTCTTCTTTTTTATATAAATTGTTCTAATGATAATAATTTTTCATTATATATGCATATATAAAAGGCAAGATGCACACCTTTGCAACCACACTATATGTATTATAGGTATGTATAGAGATATTGATAACGTCTCAACAAATGTACTAAATTTTTTTCATTCTACATACTCTCATTATCATTTGTTTATTTAATTTTTTGTCTCGTTCCCCGAAGAAGAAAATTAGGTGTGTAAAACTCTGAACTCCGTATATGTAATACTGGAGGGACAAATAATAAATCCTCTCTTTGGCGGCGAAACGTCAGATCAATAGTCGGTATAAAACGTTATACTGAATGAATCCTCCTACTGCACACACCACACATGTACAATTTTATATATATTATATATACGTACGTATATATATCTCGTTTACGTCGCGACGCACATATGCCATTCTAGTGTATGTATATATCAAACTCTGCGTCGTTATAACACGTTCACCAGGTCAAACAGGGGAGCAAAAGAACAAAAACTAAAAAAGCTGAAAAAGCGAACTAAGAAATTAAAATTACAAAATTAACATGTCTTCTCATTACAGTCGTTTGTTATAAGTATATGCATAATAACGTATAAACAAATTAATAGAAGAATGAAGAGGGAAGTATAAAGAAAAGTAAATTAAAATTGAAAAAAATGTATATGCAGTATGCGTATATATTCACTTATTTGTTTTATTTATAGATTGAAATCAACTGAACAAAAGCACCACTGCAGCGGTAGTAGCAGGTCGATCACCGATTACTTTGCAGCTGGGCAAGGATCGCCCTTCGAAAGGACGAGCCACTAGCCTACTCAACATTGATTGGAAAAACTAAAAGAAAAAAAGGATGAAAAACAGGTCACACGCGAGTATATGGGACACTTCTATTCTCGTCCGCACTGTGTACGTATGTGTATGTTGGAATTTTCTTTTTTTTTTTTTATTTCTTTTGATTTAGATTCTGGTTCTTTCTTTGCAACGGTTATCTTAATGCAGGTGCACGAATCCTCACTGTTTTCTTATCGAGAAATCTCTCGCGTCTTTTGATCGCCTTTTGAATTATTTTTGCTTCGATTATTTTACGACTCCAGTTGGCAAAGAAAGGATAGAACTCGACCTGGACTTTGTTGACGACGACGTATTCGTCCTGGTGATTCGAATATCAGAAGCTGGTAGTCAATTTTTGCGGCGTTGCTACACAAGACTGGTTTTGTGTGAAATTCAGAAAATCATTTTAACACTCCCATGTATGAACACCAGTTTCGTTAATATTATACTCTGCAATTCCGATCCTGGACAAAAACTCCACGACATGTTCATCCTCTCTTTGATGAGGTTCGTTCGATTATAGGTCCGTGCTCCAGTTCTCCAAATTACGATGTACGACCGATTTTTATGTGGTGACAAAATTACCAACGACGATTTTCACCGATACTCACGGTTGAACACATGAATATCAAAATTCTGATACCAACGTCTGAATATCAACCCTCAACCGAAATCCACACCCATAATTACTGTATCGAAGAAACGGAGGCTAACACGATCTGTACACTATTTATTATCAGTCTGAAGTGGTTTTTCACTATTAGAATTATGGTGACGCTTGTCGAGCACACAGAGTTCTAGTTTCATTTCTTATCTAGTTCTTTTTTTTTCAACAAACCCTTAGTTTTCTTTTTCAGCATTGGTTTTACTTGGGGTGGTTTGTTAACGCGGATCACGAAATTATTTTACTTTTCTCTCCACTGGATAGAACTGCACAGTTTTTTTTTTTTTTTCTCTTTTTCCCCTTTTTAACTCTTTCTTTTTTCTTTTTCGTCTGATATATGTATCGTCGTGTTCGCTACGTGGGGTTGATTTTGTCAAAGCTGGGCCGACCGCGCGACGATCGACACGGCATGGCCACAACCCGGAGCACCATACTCCGGTGACGATTTGCGCGAACACTAGGGATCGCCTACTTCTTTAACGTTGGCGTTCCCGTTGACGTTCGCGTCGACGTTTACGCCGACGATGGTAGCGCCAAAAACCATACAGTAGTGGGGGTTGGGGGGTGGTTGGTTCTCCGGATCCGTACCGTCAAAATAAGGTTGAAACCGACGCCGGTTCGTCTCCCCTTCCAACGAACTTCTCTAGTCTTTCAACCCTCCCTCCTTGTTCCTCTTTCTCTTCGTATACAGAACCACCAGACCAGGGTTGCGAAACGGTTTTTCCGTTGGAACGGCAGACTTGGATTGCCTGAGAATTTCGCCCAGAAATGGGGTTTTGCGAATTATTCCGCAGGACGCCCTTCGTTTCAGCCGAAATTTTATCCTGCACTCCTGCCAGGATCCGATACGCGATTGTCTTTCGGTATAATAAACGTTGCGTGGGCGACGCGAGCTGGGGGACCAGGACCAAATCACTCGTTCGTGCGGTCTGAATAAATAATCGGATGCGGAGCCAGAACCAACCAATCCCATACCCGGGATTCGCTTACGTCACAAACCCAAGGGTATTGATCGGCGCTGACGCCAATAGGGCAGACCATCGCCGAAGACCACCCCGCGTGCCACCTCGAAACACGACGCACCTTCGACGGATAACTCGACCAACTACGACACCTAAAATACGCCGACGCAACGGATGACGAATTCAGAGAACCGCCAATTTTGAGAGGATTAGAAAAGCTCTCATTCATATTCTTGATAATGACGCAAACATTCTATTGAATGTAATACAGAATGTGACTCACGCATTAGTTTCCATTTTCTGTTTTTTTTTTTTTTTTTTTTGTACCACTTCTGCTGTTTAGAATGAAAGAGTGTGGGTGGAATGTTTCAATTTCGAGGACCTTATGACGTGGATATTCTTTTTTTTTTTACCAACGGTACCGTGCTTCTGCGAAACGTCGCGATGCCCGCAGGGGAACTTCCGGTCCCCGATTCCACTGACATATTCGAAGAGCTCAGTTGCAGAGTTTCTGCATCTCTGCACGCGTTAAAAATTGCAACTTCTTTTCCTAGGGCATTGATTATTATGCGCTGTAGGAAATGGCGTCTACACTGTCGGCAGCATCCCAATCCTGGCAACGGTCCAACGCTCATCAATCAGATCTGTCCGCAACCGCGTCGCCGTCGTAAGAAATGAGCGGAGAAAACTAGACGCATAGGATATTAAGGTGGAGAAGAAGGAGTAGGAGTTGAAAAGACACAAAGAATAATAATTATCATAGCAGGAAAGAAGTATACGGTGACACGAATAAAATGCAATATAATAATTGCATTTTTTTGGCAGTATTTCAACCACTCTTGGAGATGAAGAATAATATGTAATAACAAGGAGAACTGCCGATACTATATTGATCTGTGATATTTAATTTCAAGTTGTCGGATGAAATTTAATGAAAATTAAAAAAACATTGCATGGATAACACAAATAATTTTATAATTCGGATATTACATTAGCTGTACCTTTTATGATAAATTCTTTTTTCTTTTTCTTTTTTTCTTCAGAGAGCAGTCATTGCGGGTAAAAAAAATCCGGCGATCTTTAAAAGTAGGAATTCATAAAATTTTCTCAATTATTTTTACATGAAAATGTAAGTTATATAAAATGTACAATTAGTATTAAATAATTCGTATTCTTAAACAGTCAGGAATAAGTTCTTAAAACTTATTGTTACCAATTTATACACTTACATATATGTGACACACATTTATTCGCAATGATTATAATAATTAACTGTCGGCCATTATTACGTATGTACAAATATCTTCCCACGTATATATTTACGTATTTCTTGTTATTATTATCATCATTATGAACCCTTGAAATCTGGTTAAATAGGAGCATGACAAAATTTAAGAATGTTTCACCAGTTTCAGAATAAGAATAAGTGTTATCAACTATGTTTTGTGGCAGTTTTTTGTTGACCCGAAGATCCTGAGAATTAATTTGAACGTGAAACACAACACATTATATATATTACATATCAGAAAATATAAATAAAAGTTATAGTCAGAGCTGCTACCATTTCGGTGTCAATTATATTTGGCATTTTCGATTTCTTTGTAGTACTAGTCTCTATAGTATTACTTACCGAATCTCAAACGCTCACAACGATCGAATCATTAGGACGCAGAGTTTTGAGCATGCTAACCTAATCTGCAAACCTATATGACGAGTATTTATTTCATCTTATATTTTGAGAAAAGGGAAAACACAAAAATAATCGACGCCACAAATATACAAATTATAACATACATTAACTGATTTATATAAATTTAAAACATTTTTGCTTGTCATGCGGTATCCTGGTTTTGAACAGTATGGAATCTGCTCTGTACTGCGTGTTGAGTAGGGGCATGTATCCGAAAACCTGAGAAAAAAAGTTTATACATTTGTGACGCTCTTGGAAATGAGTGTCATCCTCGGAGAGAGAAACTGGACATCCCGGACAGCGGAAAGTCCACCGAGAAGTAACCTGTAAAATTCAAGAATGAGATCACAAGATGGCCGAAAACGCGGCCATTTTGTTTTCGCCATTAATCATTACCTTCACAGGGGGTTTCCTGGTGATATGAGAGACCAGAAAATTCATTGCGATGTCCTCGCAATTCATGTACTCATCAACTTTATCTCTTATGGCTTGAGGAAGCCAATGAGTATAGAGATAAGTGTAATGTTTGTGAAAGAAAGCTGCCCCGGTGAGAACCATTGATAATTCACAAGAGTAATTGGAATTGTAATTCCAAGCATTATGATAGTTTTGATCCCAGGCATGAAAACGACCTGGAAATCCCACCACGCGGTCTCGGTGCTCTCGCCATACTCTGTGTGCGCGTGTAAAAAAAAGCCTTGAATATGTTTCAAATTTGGCATTTGCCAGTGCTTTCACTCACCTGAATCCGAACATTATTTCATCGTGACGGAGGTGAGCATCGTCATCAATTGACAAGACGGCTTCGGTTTCAATCGCGTCGAAAGGGAGAAATCGATTGTTCAAACTATTTCTCAGGGCTTTTATTACCTATTACCAAGCAATAGCAAGTCTTCGATTTGATTTCAAAGTTCTTAACGAATGCTAATTTTTTCGTTTTAACTTACGTGAATTGGGACTCCGATTTCCGGCCACCGAAGATCCTCCATCGGTGGTTTGGGACTATTCCAAACAACGAGAACTTTGTTCAAATACGGAAGTCCGAAAAGTCGGGCCAAAGCGTTTATCAGGACTTGCTCCCTCTCGTAAGTGAGCATCACGATCGTAAACTGCTCTCTGGGATGATTTCCACCTAAAGATTCGCTGAATTCTTTTCCCGCACCTCCAGCACCTTTCCCGATTGGTCTGAACCCGACCTCCGATCCTACGTGAAACGATTAGTTCTAATATTCAAATACTTGATAGCTCTAAAAACATTCATTTGACGCACCCATGAATTTAGCATCGCTCGGAAGTACAGTATCATACGGAAGCTGAGGGTACAAATTGAACGGATCGGCCCAGTCGTTCCAGATTATATGTCCTTGTGTTAAGAAAGTGGAGTAATTTCTTCTGAAACTTGGACTGGGGTATGGAGGTTCTAAGGGTCCCAGACTCTCTTCTGCCTCTGGTTCAGCAATGATATTTTCTCCTTTTAGTGGTACAAAACTTTCATTAAATATGCTGGGACTAGGTGTTTGGGGTGCTGGAAGAGGTGGTATTCCAAGTCTGTCCCTGACAACAGCAACAATCGTGTCAACGGCACCCTGCGCGATTCCCAAGTACCTTTCCCATAATAATCTTCCTTGTCTTCTCATTGCTAATAAGTCATTATCGGGTATGGCACGCAGTAAAAAATGCATTTCAGTCACTCTTGCCTTTGGTAAAAATATGACAGCTCTTCTCCATGCGATAACTTCGTCATAACTAAGAAGGACTTGGTCACCACCAAGAATTACTGGAATCGCACCAGCTCTTAACGCCTCATAAAGTCTTGCCTGCATAGAGGTTGTTGTTACAAAAGTCACGTTGCTTGGCGCGAGTATAAGAGCAAATGTGGAATCCTTCAGTATAGATTTTCTGGATGAATCTGTACCGCAAAGTGACCAATCAAGTACTTCAGTTGACTTTCTTTCGTCAGAAGCTGGAATGCACTCAAACTGTATGAAAAATTTGTCAAGAGTGATTCCAGTAGTCATATCCCGAAGATGTTGGATGATAAAAGTATCTAGATTATTTTCATCGATAGCAAGACGTTCTAAATCTGCCTCTGCATCATCAACATGGTTTGTTGTGCCACTGGATTTGAGGGGTTTCATTTCCCCTTGAAATGAAAGCAGGTATTTTCTCCGCGCGGGTAACATCGATGGGCAATCTTGCCAGATATCTCCTCCAGGAGGTCCCAGGATAGGTGGGACTATCACATCGAAATTTTCTCGGAATTGATCGCGATGGAATGTGGACTGGACTAGCATGGCTCGTCCAGTGTCTATGGATCCGAAAACATTTCCGGAACTCACGGATAAGTCCCGTCTAGCCAAATTTAAAAGCACATGATTCCTCCCATCCCCACCCCAGTATGGAAGTTTGCGAAGTTTTTCAGCATCCAATGGATGACTTTGATAAGAAGAACCATGATATTCTATGGATAATGCTTCCCCGACCAAAACTATGTACACGCAAGCTTCTACAGGGTTTGTTGTGAGATGAGGATTGTACCCTGAAAGTTTTTAGCCAGTGTTTTATTCTGTTGATCGATTTCAAAAGCGGATTAAATATGAATGCTGCTAACAATATACATGCCTAATGTTTGTTTTATTGTAGTTTTCAAAAAACCATCTACATCCCAGCCTGGATTAACAACTGAGAATTGATCAGGATCGTATAAATATATGGGAAATCCACTGGTCAGAGCACAACGACTGTGATCAAAACAGTTGTACATTTTACAGGCTTTATAATCATTGGTATTTTTAACAAATGATGGTGCATAATCAACAAGTATTCTCTTTGGGGGCGCAAGTTCAGGTGTGTTTCTCTCGACAGCTTCTCTCTGCGCCACTTGAGCCTGAACCACACTGATTTTGAGTCTATCTAGGTCAGTTTGCTGATGAAGAAGTTCTTGTTTAAGATCGTCTATACGCTGAGTAAAGCTCGTAACCTCGACCTGAAGACGTTGCCTTTTAGCTTCCAAATCTCGAAGCTCATTACTCACGGATATCTTTATTCGCATCATTTCTTCAATGCGAGACTTTAAATCTGAAGCTTTCATGGAAGTAAAGTCCTCGAACGCTTCAAGCTTTGATCTCGTTCTATGAATGTCAATCGAAGGGGAGTCTGACTCAACCTGATAAAGAGCAAAGAAGATCTTCAGTATTCTAACTTCCAAGCTTTCGAGATTTCAAGTCACCTTTGATAGATAATAATGCGTGAACAGTGGAACAATGAATAGAAGAGCTGGAACTAGAATTATTATTCTAGAGAGCTTCATATGGGAACGCCAGTGGAAAATTTCTCTAGGATTTCCAACAGCATGGTAAGTCGAACCACCTTCGTAGCCTCCGCCAGCCATTATAAGATTTGGATGTCCAAACAACGGTTCACAGATTGCTACCGACAGTCATTAGAAGAACCGTTGATTTTACTGATGATAATTGAGTTGATCATCGTCAAATGACGTACTAATTCAATCCTGAAATTTTTATCGTAGTTTTTCGAGTGCTTGGAAATATTTTCAGTGAATAAAACGTGGTTTTAATTTGGCTTCAAGCCTGTTCTAACCTTTATATCAGAGCTTTTTTTCAAAGATTTAACATTCATACAGTAGTAATCAAATAATTGATAATACTCACTCGCCTAGGGTCGGGAGAGTCACCGAGATTAACTCATCTTTTAACGAAGTCACTGGTCAAGTTTTTTAGAACCGTGTTAAATCTGTTATTGACAAAACTGACACACGAACATAATGACGATTGTTGTGTGTACACAAGTTTAAAGGGTCTACACACGTGCTACAACCAGCGCCACTACTGCTTGGTTTTCAAATTGTTCATGTCTGCAAATGCCAAGCACTGTTGATAAAGAAAATTTCCTACAACTTGATGACTTAAAAAATCGAAAGTCGTGTGAAAAAAAATTAGCATAAAACGAGCAATTTGAACCAGGCCAAATTCCAGGCGAAATAAGTATTTTTCGTTGCATAATCAGGGGAAGGAAAAAATGTTATTGCATTGAATGTATGCAGGTTATTTATAATCAATGTAAATTGGATTTTACTCTAATAATGCGCCCGCTGATAAAACTGCTTGTACTTTTATTATAATTGAGGGGACTTGTTGAACGTAAATGTAGCGTGGGTGGAGAGAATCATGGCTGTGGAAAAACCAGCCACTTATAATATCTCGAGTCTATATATCTCCGAGAGTAGAATTTATTTGCATAATCATCATTCGTGTGCGTATTTTCTCGCACATGTATTCGTAAACAACTAGTTACAGGGTATTTCCCAGTATTATAAAGCTGAACGACTAAAATCGCGCTTGATATAATTGATTTTGCAAGCGTCATTAATTGGTTGGGAAAACAATCGTTTATTTCAAACATGATCGAAGGTACATAGAATACTAATTAGCAAAAAAGAGAGTGAGAGGCTTCGAATGTTTTGACTGACTGATTATTAACATATATTCTATAATTTTGACGAGTAACGATGATCGCTATCAGTGGCGAGCCAGCTCAAGCTGTTTTTAATTGAAGAAATTTTGCTACTCCATTAGTCATAATCTGCACCGCTTTATTACATTCATTTAATCACTTCTCGGACATTCTAATAAATCAGTGATAAGCTACACAATAGGAACGTCGTCACAGTGCAGTTGATGAAATAACCACAGCCGTTATTGCAGTTTCTTTTACACTATTATTTTTCTAACAATCGATTCCCAGAAAATATATTCATTCACTCAATTCAATCCCCTGGTAGTTAATTATTCAACTAATGTAGATATATTCCTAATTCACTTTTCATTTAAATAATTTCGAGGTTCTCTGAACAACAGCAGCTACTGTCGAGTACAGTTTTTTTTTTCATTCATTATTTTTTTTTCAGTACACTATTTATAAGTCGAAATAGTTAAAAAGAATGAAAGCGTCACATTCACCTTGTCGTTGGTGATCTTGACCCAACATGCCACATGTTTTAAAATTAAGGACAATTTATGTGTATTGTACCGGATAAACGTAGTTGAGAAAACCCCCTCAATCGAATGCTATTATAATGAAGCGAAAGGATTATCAAGAAACCATTATACGGAATTATTTGAGTATTTTATTTCTCATTTCAGTAGAAGAATGATAAAAATTACTACATTTTTCCTCGTATATAACGCACAATATAAGAAAGTGTATCATGCAGTACTTTGCAGGTGAAAAAAGTCGGTCATACGTGAAATGCCATTTATAGGTCGCGTGTATAAATACATACACATGTGGGAAGTCCGATCAGATTAAACTAAATAACAATCAATGAATAAATAAAGAAAAATCAATAAATTTCTCTCTGCCGTGTCAATTTCCATGAAGCGTGATCTCAAAGAAACGATTATTTTCGTTCAACGGATCACTGGCTTTGTTTGATTTATTCTAATAGAAGATTAGATATTTCAAATCAAAAAAAAAAAAAATCATCCGGCGGACGATTTCTCTCCTTTACTTGACACCAGAAGCAAAAAAAAAAAAAATGTTCATCTTGAAATAACAGAATGTGTCATATGGCTGTATCAACAAGATTTATCTTTGAGTAAATGCCCGATTGAAAGTTTCAATTTAAAGTGACGATTCTCAACGAGACGAGATAAACGCAAAAAGAATCAAGTTAAAAAAAATCCGCGATTGGGTGATCGTGGGTGTTTTTTTTATCAGGCTGTAGAGATCGCGGGACGCGTCATGACCTAGTGAGAAAGATGTATCGTACATAACATACGTATATATGTTTATAAGTGTAGGTATAGTGAAGTTATTTAGTTTCACGTATTTACCCACCGCCCAGTACATTCTACGTCATCGGTGTGTAAGTCTCGCGCGGCCATGTTGCGGTTCCTGGTATAGTCGATGGTTCTTCCATTCGCGAGTCCGGTTTCAGCTTTCTGCATCTGTAGCAGGTAGTCGAGTCGAGTAAATGCTCCTTCATATTTAGTTGGTTTAGTTTACTCCAGGTAGACGGGTGCGGAGTGATTTTGTCTTCCCTTGCAGCAGCCGATCTCAAATCTTATAGAATCATACAATTCTTTTCGTCTTCGAAAATCTTTAATATTTTGAAAAGGATTTGAATTTTTTTTCTCAATTTTACTACAAAGATTATACGCTGAAATAAAGAAAACATTGAATTAAAAATAGTTTGCAATCTAACCGTGCGTACGTGTTGGATTTGCACTACGATTTATTCATAAGAAAAAAAAAATGTTTTTACTTAACGTTTTCGTTACTTCTTTCGAATCGGTGAGTATAAGGAATTTATATTTTTCAAACACGCACGTATATGTGAATCACGGCAGCCCTGCCTTAACACGTTATTATTCATTTCACGTACTTATGATAACTTGTATTCGCTATTTTTTCATTTTCCCATACAGTACTGAGTTTGTGAAACAATAATTTTAGTAACAAATTGAATCTATGCGGGGTTTTCCGATTGCCGCCACGCGATATATTTCCCGTCACGCGTGTCATTTAAATTAACGGCGACAATAAATCCATTGTATGTATTTACCTATTACATGTACATAGTTATGGTTTACTTCCTGCAGCTGAGAACATTTGATGACAATGAAAAAATCTAAATAACTAGTATATATAATAGAACTATGTAGATAACATTATAATAATATAGAAGGTCATCACACTGTCCGTAGATGACCTTTAATCACGTAACGACAAGATATGGTCATAAATGAAAGAAAAAAAAAATGGAAAAGAAGAAACTCGCTGCCGCGGAACATTCTATAATAAATGAATAAATAAAACTGCATGGATAAGTGAATTTTTTACGTACATGGAAAATATGTCCGCGAGATCGTTTCCATATACACGTACACCATATATTATCCTGTTAAAGTTATATATTTAAGTAGTAGGATATCATAAACCGCTGCACGCAGTGTTAATTAAGTACAGGAAAGTTCGGGCGATCCGAGTGACGTCACGAGACTCTTCAGCATACATGCCTCATGTACTTTCACTTCTTACCAACTTCATTTATATCACATGCGTACCCATATACACCATACATCTTATACTCATGCTTCATATGTAGTATGTGTGCCTCTGAGTAACGAAAACTCTTTCTTTCTGATTATAATATTAGGCGTTCCCGGAATTTCTAAAAACATCACATTTCCTATCAGTTTCAGTATACCACTGGGAATCCGACACTCATGTGGCTAATTGTTTTCGAAAATCGTTTTCTCGGTTTCTAATTTTCACCGCCAGTATTCAACCATCAACCAATGATGATGTAAAATTACAAGTTTAGATTTCAAATTTGGATTCAATAAACGATCTGTAGGATCCTTTTTTCTCTTCAATTGTAATAGTCATCGAAATTTGGAATCTCCCGCTTGGCTTTGCGGATTTAGTCCACAACAAAAGTGGCAAAAAAGATCAGAAAAGTCCCGAAAACTCGCATTTAAATTTTCTCTGGTTATTTCCTCTATTTTTATCATTTTTTACTGCAAAATTATGCGCGTTTAAAGTTTCGTACTAAATTTTGAATGAGGTAATCCTCAAAGACCCGTAGTAAACGTACGCAGCAACTGTATGTATAATGAATAGGTATATCAACTAGGACAAAAACTAGACTTGATAAGAATGAGTAACTCTCAATTTTTATTATCTTGTTGTTCTTTTCTTTTCACTTTATTGCTTTGTATAATTGTATACCTTCGTCAGGGGGACTTCCAGGATGTTTATATAATTTAATGTGGTAATCTTCGCCGCTAACCGCCATAAAGCAACATCCGTCCAGTTATATATGAACATTAAAACACCTAGGATGTAGATAAGACCATGAAAGATATTTCTGTACCGACTAGAATAGAGAGGAATAAATAAATAAATGATCGAATGAATAAGAGCTAAAGAGGATCTTTTGTTTTCACAATTTTCAGAAGATGTTCCAGAGAATAATCGTCGTCTGCGGGATCATCGCCTTCTTTTCCTGCTCATCCGTTACATCGCAATGTTTAACAGGCGACGCAGATAATCCGACTACGATGGACGTAGATTTCAAGCAAAAGTTGACGCAGGCCCGCTTAGATTTCGCTCTTGACACCCTGAGGAGAGTTTCCCAATTCGAAGGCGTCGATAACGTATTTTACAGTCCTCACAGTCTTCACGAGGCTTTGACTTTGGCCTATTTTGCTGCCAGAGGAACTACCGAGGAGTCCTTGAAGCGCGCTCTTCACGTACCGGAGACGTACTCGAAAACTTACGTCCAAAGATTTTATGACTTTGAAAATATGTTGAGAAGAATAAGCAGAATGAGCGGAAATTCCAGCGCCGATTACGAGTTTAGTTCCGTGAATAAGCTCTGGGTAACGCAGGAAAGAAAGATCAGAGAGTGCATGTTGGATCTGTTCGGGACTCAATTGGAACACGTTGATTTTAAAAAAGATCCTGAAGCTATCAGACAAATGATTAACAATTGGGCGAGCAATGAGACCAAGGGACATATCAACGACTTGCTTCCAATCGGAGGGGTTACCGAGGATTCCGATTTGGTATTAGCGAACGCTGTCTACTTCAAAGGACTTTGGAAGAGCAAATTTGACCCGTTGAACTCGAAGAAGGACAATTTTTACTCAAACGGATCAAGGACCAGTTTGGTAACCTTCATGAGACAGAAGGGAACATTCAGTCACGGTAAGACCGATCGATATTTACAAAGAGAAAGAGGACTACGTGCGATAAATTTGTCATTGACCTTGTTCATTTTTTATTTTTTTCCTCCGCAGTTGTTTCCGAAGAATTGAAAACCCACATTCTTCAGCTACCTTATAAGGGCGAAGATTTATCGATGTACATTTTACTCCCACCGTTCGCTGGCGCTCGTACTTCAGATTCGGAAAGAACTCCCGAAGGACTTACTCAGTTGATAGAACGGATAACGAACACCGAAGCAGGAATCGCCGAACTTAAACAATTCCTTGAAGAAGGCTTACCGCCCAGAGAGGTCAGCGTATCCTTACCAAAGTTCAAAATTGACAAAGAACTCGCCGTAGGTCACTTGTTAAACGCGATGGGGGCGGGGGATATAATGACGTCAAATGCTGACCTTAGAGGGCTTTTGGCCGATGGAGAACCAAGTCTGCATTTGGGTGACGCTGTTCATCGTGCTGTCGTAGATGTCACGGAGGAAGGAACGACGGCTGCAGCTGCAACAGCTTTGTTTAGTTTTCGGTCAAGTCGACCAGCTGAACCAGAAGTATTTAACGCCAATCATCCCTTCGTGTATTTCATCTACGACAGACCTGCGCGATCGATTTTGTTCGCTGGAATTTATCGCACACCTCCTAACGCCAATGCGAATCCTTCGTACTCCTAAATGAGGAAAAGAATGACGAAATGAGAACAAATTAGATTGAAGATTTATTTTCATTCGTTATTATCTGTTTTTGTTTTTATTATAATTGTACACTAGGATTCTGTCTTACTAGTTGAATAGTCACAGACCCGGTTAGAGAACTAAATTATGAATATTACGAAGTCACTTTTTTTCATAAGATTCTTTTATTTTCATCTTTATTATTATCGATTAATCAAAACTGCGCTGTAATAATTTATTAATGACGACAATCGGAGAAAATAGATCATAGATAATTTAGTAATATAGAAATGGATAAATTTCGAATCTGATAGTTTTTAAGCTTTCAAAATTATTGTGTCACAATTACATATTATTGTTAATATTAATACATTCCATTTTTAGATATTCAGATAATATTATTTCTTAATAGAAATTTCTTGTCAGAAGAAAAAAACACAAAGAAACAATTGAGTATGTATCACTTATAGTTTGGATAGATGAAATAAATATGAAACATAAATCGAGTGAGACTTGCAATCGAACTTCGAAGAATTTTTAATCCTAGAAAACTTTCGAAATCGGTAATGTGATTTCTTTTATTTCTTTTGAACGAGCACAATTTTCAAAATTCTCCTTCCACGGGAAAAAAAGGAGAAAGAAGTCGCGTGAATTCTGAATATAAGTGAAAACCGAGAGTGAAAATAAACATCCTGTTAAAAATTTCACAACCGATTACTAATTTTGACGTTCGTACTTGAAAATTTATAAATCCTGTTTCGGCCAATGAATCGATTATCACACGACACACATCATGATCAAATATTTCACAGTACCAGGCGCAACAACCTCGTGCGATTTACTCGAAGAAACGCAATCGCTTTTGGTTTGAATCTCGCTCCCTGTCAAGCGGCAAGCCAACATGCATCGGAGTCGAACGATTCTCCAAAAGATCGTCTTCGAACCGGAAATCTATTAGCTGCTTGTTCTATCTCCCTCGTGTAACTGTTACCATATTTTTCCTTATCTCAATATGCTTCTTCCCATTTTTTTTTCTATATTTATAAAAGTTTTTTATCCACGCGATGAGGTTTTTAACTTGCTTCCGCAAAAAATCGGATCCAACTCATTTTAAAGTATAACAATTAGTTTAAAAAAAAAATACTCCTCAAAACGCAATAATTCTCGAATTCCATGTTCATTGCAACATCGTTTACGTTGCTGTTTCCGTTTCTACGTCGCATACTGCGGTTATAATTATCATCCACAAATCTAGACACACACACATAGTTAAAGTTCAAAGAGATTCGTGTGCGTGTGCATATCTTTTTCATTTCCTTGTATTTTTTTTTGTTTGTTTGTTCAAATTTATTTTTCATCATTATTTGGCTTGAAGTTAGCTTGCCGGTATCTTTCGCGATCTTAGACGACCTTGGCGCGGACCTCGGTTCGCAAAACTCGACAGCTTAGCTTATATTAGGCATATATGTATATAATATTACATATTGCTGATGTTTGTAATAAACTATCAGCAAAAATTATGCTGATTCGCGATGAATAGATGTATAGGTAGGTATGTGCCCATGTAATGTGGGTATAAAAAATTATAGATGTAGCATGATTCCAGGAGAGATATACGTAGAATTCGTTTATATGTAAGCGAAGATCGTTTCCTTATTCGCTAATAAAATAGCAGCCAGCTTTACTAGATCTCTGGTACGTATAGGTACCACACACGGAGAGAATTCGTGGAGATCTAACACGCTGGTGTGACCGTAACGTGAGTTGCCTACACGCGGGCGCCGGTGTGGCCATACGTCTATGATAAAACGTGTAGCCGCGATAGGCGTGACGCATGAGACGTGAGAAATCCGGAAAAAAATTAATATTCAACGGTTGAAAATTTCTTCATCATCCAGCAGCACCAACATTGTATCTTATTATTGCTTGGAGTCATAGACTGAAGGAAAGAAAGATTCAAGTATATAATAAATGTCCTTGATCTTAACTATGAAAAGTTTTTCAGCATTTCAAACGTTATTCTAACGTGAGAAAATGAGAAGTTATCGCGGGTTGGTTCAATCGATTTCTTTTTTCTGTTTTTTACGAACACTTCGAATCAGTCGCAATTTTTTCTTCAGTTTTCAGAATCTACAGTCCGATTGCGAGACCACAATTAATAAAATCTTTTGGCGGAAGAATAGAAGGGAATGTTCCGAACAAGCGGACGAACTGCTCCAAAAATGCGTGATGACAACTATGCTCAAATTTTTAGCCAAAAAAAAACACCTACATTTTTCAATATTCGACAAAAGCTCAAAAAATCGTCAATTTGGCGATGCATGAATCAAAATAATCTGGGTCAAAAATGTTCAAGAAGAAAAGTCTCACAATGAAAAAACAAAAGTCAAACAACTAAACCCATCCATTTAGAAAGTTTTGAAGATCATTTATTATCCAATGAAAAGTTAAGTGGGTAGTACATCTATGTATAGGTACTTATTTAATTTTGTTCTGCAACATACTTACAAATCTGGACGACGTATTAAAAAACAGCTGCAACAAGATCGAGGTGCAGCTTAATCAAAGCTCCACCCAGTTCCTAGTTCCCAGTTGATAATATCCTATACGTCTATATAAGCGTGATCTTTAATCTGGCCTTCACTGCGCCCGCAAGATCTATAGATCTTATGTATAAATGACCACACACATACGCACATGGGTGTGTAATTCATATCTCGTTATTTATATACCTTTACATACATACGTACTTTCAACCATGGTGGTGTCCAGCGTACGTTCGCACCGGTGGTTGTGCCGGTGCCGCAGGTAGGTCAGTAGTTAGAAATAATTTTCTGGATAGCCCGTTCCCGGTACAGAGTGGAGGAGGCACGGCGTTGCACCTGCACCTGTACCACCTACTGAATCAATTCCAGACTTCCTGAAAGGGCAGAGACGGGGGGGTGAGGAAAAGAGAGAGAAAGGTGGAGACGGAGAGAGAAGAGAGAGATACAAAGAGGTACGGAGAGACTCGCGTTTGCACGGACGTCAACTACGAGACCTTTACGACTAACAAATTAATGATCAACCGAACAACTCCGTATATTATACTCTCCGATATAACCTATAGATTGTGTAGACGTTGCAATTAGAATTCCGCTATTCACCGTAATATTTATAATTATCATTATCATTATTATTCATTATTCGTTACTTTATGTCTGTATGTATATCTGTACGCTTGTACACCGCATGATTCGTCGGGCTGCACGTTTTTTGCCTTTTAATACCAAACTCCTTTTGTGCCGATTAACGCTTCGTTATAAACCATATCAGAGTATGTAACATCGTACATTTCTTCGTCTACTCGATTCCCTCGTAGGAGAGGTACGTCGTACACGTACTTAATAATTTTGCCGACTTTTCGGGACTGCGATGACGATGATTATTATTATTGTGATTATGATTATAATTATGATTATGATTGTGATGATGATGATGATCATTATCATCGGTCTCCGTGCACAGAAATGTTGAACACCAGCTCGCGATGGTTAGTTTCTTAGCGACGTGCTCTACATCTTTTGTCCGGGTAATTACATCCCGCTGGTTATGTGGTATATACCGCTGGTTTCAGGTGTGTATGTATCATCATCAGCATATAAAAGCCATAGCTTAAAAATAATATAATCTTATCTTATAAGTTCGACAAAACGAGTAAATTAACTCTGTACCATATACATAAACTGTTGGTCGGAACTGTTATACGTACATAATACCTGTACTCACACATTATACATACCCATATATACTATGCTGTTGTTATCCTAAGTATATATATTATATAAACTAGTCTTACGAGTAATGGACAAAATGGTTTGATAAAAAAAAAAATAATAAAGTTAAAAAAGATACAAAAAAAGAGCAGTTATCTGGCAAATGAATGGTAACACGAATGTATTTATCCATACGTACGGGTACATAGGTACTACGTATATCGGTATGCAGAGACCTTTGAGGTATATAGAGATTCGGTTCGCTGATCTTATTTTAACGCGTATTACAGAACTATTAGAAATTGTTATACATATGTACTTGGGTGCATTTGTGTTCATAGTATATAGAGTACAGGTATTTACGTACGTATGTGTATAAATACCGGAATGACCAAGCTATTATTGTACATATGCGCCTGGGAATAAAAGGTCTTTTTAAATATACATATACATACGGAGCTTCGCGCGAGCCAGCGAGTATTTGGACCTTGATGAATTTGTATTTTGCCTATCTTATTCATACCGTACAATTCACATACATGGGATACCAAACTCAATTCAGTCTTCTATCTTACTTTTTATTCATTCATTCATTTTATTGTTAGACTATTTTATCACAATCTTTTTCCTACTTTTTTCTCGAAGTTCAATTTGCTTTTCAGATTCGGATTGCTGAGTTCGAAATACACCGGGATTTTCTGGCCAGAAATGAAGTACTTCTAAAATCAATTGCAGGACACTTTTCTGACGTATTTTGACTCCGGGAACACAAATCCGTTGAGTCAATTGATCTACGAATTTTTCCCATCGAGATATTCTTCATTTTTTACTATTTGGATCGATAAATTGGCGATAACTCGATCAAGTTTATAGATAGATCATTCGGATTCCTGAGGCCAAAATACATCAGAATAGCATATAAAATGGAATATTACCCTGTTGGATATTTTCGATTTTCGGGCCAAAAATTAAGTATTTTTAAAATCGACTCTATGGCACTTTTCTTACGTATTTTGACCTCAGGAATCCAAATCTGGAAGAAAAATTGATCTATCTATAAAACTAACCGAGTTATCGCCAATTTTCAGCTTTTTGGGGTCAAAAATTAAAAATTGATTTTTTAGTCTATCTGAATGTAATTTGAGCTCAGGAATCCAGAACTGGAAGAAAAATTGATCTATCTGCAAAAATTATCGAGTTATCCCCATTTTTTCGCGATTTTTGGTATAAATTTTAGGATATCTCGAAGGGAAAAAATCGTAGCTCAATTTGGACAACGGATTCGTGTTCCTGGGGTCAAAATACATAAGAAAAGTGCCATACGATCAATTTAAAAAAAAAAAAATTTTTGGTCAAAATTTGAAAAAATCGTAAGGGGTACCCCTTGGAAAAATCTCAAATTTTGACCAAAAATTTTTATTTTTTTAAATTGATCGTATGGCACTTTTCTTATGTATTTTGACCCCAGGAACACAAATCCGTTGTCCAAATTGAGCTACGATTTTTTCCCTACGAGATATCCTCAAATTTATGCCAAAAATCGCGAAAAAATGAGGATAACTCGGTCATTTTTGCAGATAGATCAATTTTTCTTTCGGATTCGGATTCCTGAGCTCAAATTACATTAATATAGAGTGAAAAACAAATTTTTTATTTTTGACCCCAAAAAGCTGAAAATTGGCGATAACTCGGCCAATTCTACAGATAGATCAATTCTTCTTTCAGATTCGGATTCCTGAGGCCAAAATACGTCAGAAAAGCATATTAAACTCAATCAAAAAAATGATTTACTTTTTGCTCAAAAATCGATTTTTTTTTTAGTTCTTCAAGTGTAATCTCACATTTAATCAGCTCAGGAATCCAAATCTGAAAGCCAGAATCATCTACTCATGCAATCGATCGAGTTATCATCAATTATTCGCTGTTGGGAGCAGAAAAATTATCAGACATGTCGATTGGTTTTAGTCGTAGACCCACTTTTATTCATCGCAATCCATGCATACGTCGAAATATTCGAATTCTTCAATTTACCAACGAGCCCGAGCTTTGCTGGAGTCAGGTAGCCAGCAGCGTGGCGCTTTGTTGTGAGACGTCACCTTCGGGGCTGAGCAGAGGTCACGCCCCACAACAAACCGCGCGCCCGTGGCTACTTGACTCCCTTGTAGACCTCAGGAACACGAATCCGTTGTCCAAAATAAGCTACGATTTTTTCCCTCCGAGATATCTCAATTTTTCTGCTCCAAAAAGTGAAAAATTGGCGATAACTCGATTAACTTTATAAGGCTTGTCTCGTTTTATCTCGCGTTTCGAGTTTCAATTTGCGTTGTAAGTAATAATTTCCAATAATTTTCCCAAGTAATAAAATCTTTTTTTTTAATGCTCAATCCCAGCTGCGCTCGAAGACGAATTATTCACAATGATTTGTTATTCATATATTGCACACAGTGAGTATTATACACGCAATCGGCGTTATTCGAAAAAACGAAAAAATGTTTTTTCAAGTCAAGTGGAAAAAATGGAAAAAAAACACTCACATCGTGTTCGTCGATGTATCCAAATATCGCTAACGTATCTACAGATCTATTATTTTTTTCATAGCTTCATATACGTTATAATATACACCTGTGCGGCATGATTGAAAATTAAACATATACGTATGTACATTTGTAGCGTAAATTTTCTTTTTTCTTCCGTGCTTATATTTCGGCCGAGATCAAATTGATACGCGCACGTATGCATGGGTATGGATGTATATGAAAATAAAAATAAATTGTGTTCGGACAAAATTATAGGCATATTTTTTTTCACATAACGGATGCACGCCATATATACATTCATATCTCACTTAGCTGTTTACCGATACTTATGTATACTCTACAAGAATATTTCATTTCCTACATATGTACACCGGTATATGATTCGGTAGCACGCATAGATTACGAGTGAAAGAAACAATATAATTCAAATAACTAAAATAGAAAAGAAAAAAGTAATCATGTAATATGTATACGTTGCTATGCCCATAAAACGATCGGGCCAATTGAGGAATACTCGATAAATATTTTCTCCGAATTTCCCCGGTATGTAATATTCTTTTTTCTATCAATTCATTCTTTCTCCGTGTTGACCCACGTGCGACTTTTCAAGTTGTAAATTTCTCTGCATAGATAAATCCATTACAATTATTATTCCTGCATACTTTTGTACGTATCTATCGTACACATGGCGATGGAAAAAGGTATCGTGATAATAGATCGTAGTTTATTTTGTTCTAAAAATAATTCGAGCGCGAAGTTAGTCGCGAGATGCAAAATTAATTCCAGCTAGTTATTATACTTACTGGTAATTTTTTTTCCCCCCCTAGTTTTTTTCAGTTCTTTTAGCTTTTACCGTACAGTGGGATGGACCCAATTGT
Source organism: Athalia rosae (assembly GCF_917208135.1). NCBI lineage: Eukaryota > Metazoa > Arthropoda > Insecta > Hymenoptera > Athaliidae > Athalia > Athalia rosae. The sequence continues at coordinate 24,045,374 of NC_064028.1, read as the reverse complement.
CCGACTGACGACTGCTGGTCACCTTATGGTTGTGGTTTGTAAAAAGTTCCAAATCATTCCCCGCGGTCTTTGTAATTCTTGGATATAAATAATTGAATTTCTTTATACCGTGCAGCGTTATATATAATAGAGATACGAACACCTGTGCAACGTACGTGTATGTACACGTAGGTACTCTGTACGTCGGAAACTGACCTCTATTTAGTTGAAAATAGCGCGAAGCTGAACGCGAGTGTAAGCGCGACAGGACGATGGCGGCGCAGCTATGCAGGCGATTTTTATGTTCTATGCGGGCAAATAACAAAACTATATACATATTTACTATGTACTACCTTATCCTACTCTTCCTTTATAATAATACCGCGGGCTCGACTTTTATCTGGTAGTAGATATATATAATGTAATTGCCACGGAGGTTTTTGTCACATCGATTATACACGATGTTACTTACAAGCCTATACCATACCTACGTTATACCTATCTATACCTATATGCGTACGTAGGTATATTCGTCCTACTTAATCCTAATTACATTGCGCCGCATTATCGCCCGAAAGGCGAGACGTGAAATAATAACCAGTAACGAAACGTAAAAAAGTAAGACGGAATACGAAAAGAAAAAAAAATCGAAGAAAGAAAAAAATTAAAACGAAACCGAGTGAATAGAAATATTCTAATAACCGAACTGCAGGAAATAAACGCCGGTTGTGAGATAAGAAAAAAAAAAAACGAGAAAAAGAGAAAAAGAGAAAGAAATGAAAATAATTTGTATATTATTAGGAAATACCCCCAATCAAAATATGATTGATTGGAGTGTTTTATAATGACCGTTGATCTCGCTCTTTATTTAATGCACACATAATAATAATGTATCTAAAATTCATTCGTTCGTACAACGATTTTTATTTAGTTTTTTTTCATTCTCCTTCAACAACCGAATATAATTTTTTTTTTATGTACCACGAGACGTGTACGTACGTACACATATACGCGCGTGTGTGCGGATGCATATGTACTTTATATGCCGAATTTTGTACCGTTAGACGATCGTTAGCCAAAAACTAAAAGTTGTAAAGGATGATATCGGTTAAACCCGGGCAAAATTTTGAGTCAATATTTAACGACTCACTAGGTACTCTAATGAGTTATGACTAATTTTATATTTGTAATATACCCATCGCGGAAACGTGAAACTTGAATCGGCAATAGGTACTGTACCTATTACGTGTACATAATTGTAGATATATAAATTTTAACACTGACAATTTGCAATTAGACTCGCGTCGCCAGATTTTATCTACGTAATCGATGGGTACGTCCACTCTCTATAGATCGTAGATCCAACATGGCCGAGAAACATTTGAAAAAAAATGATCTCATCCGCGTAAATACATGCGGACCTGACCCGCAAAACTGACGTACACGTGTGTCCGGGGATATTGAATCCAAATTTGAGTTTATAACTCTTGACTCTTCAGTAATAGCTACGCCATTTCGATTTCTGATATTCGAGGATCCGAAAAATCATTCGGACAGGCGCTCGACTCGTGCCTTCAATTAAAATGAAAGTCGCGGTCTCCAAGATACTTTGCGATGTCATCGGGCCCTTCGGAATTTAATTATATCCGTACACGCTGAGATTTTTCATAGATCGAAGACCTACTTCGTCAATCCAGCCCAGCTGTGATGAACAACCAGCGAGGATCTAGTTCCGCCATTATATGAGGTTATACAGATATCTTACGTTGCCTTACCTGCAACAGGCTCGTTGTTTCATTGGACGCAAACCGATAGTTATAATTGTGCAGCTCAGATCCTAAATCATCATCGCAGGGATCGGATGTATGTACACCGTAATGAAGTATATATATACGTATATATATATATATATATCTATATCACACACATAGTGTATATATATATAAATCATTACCGTTATATTTCAAAGTCTGCAACAGGTCAGATATATTGAATTCGCACTCGAGTTTCTACACCACTTGATATATACGCTGGATCACCTGCGCGTCGTGTTATCGAATGTCTCCCGAAGACTTCTTTTTTTTTTCCTTCATTTTTTTTCTTGGTTTTTAATTTCTTTCTTTTTCCTTCTTCTTCAGGCATGTCCAGTGCTTCCATTCCGCTTCGACAATCCCGCTGCATCTGATATACGAGCATTTCCTTAAATTAACTGAAATCAGTTAATCAACCTACAGAATAGACATACGTCGATACGAACGAGCGAAGAGATTTTTTATGCGTTCACATTTATTCCATTTTTCTTCTTTTTTGGTACGGTCGATTATAAATCTCGGAAATTCTCCGGGGGTCCCGGATTCAACACTGCGGAACGAGGGCGGCTCTTCTCTCTATATACTCTTGTCTTTATAATTGACGTGCCGAGTTTCTCTTTCGAGGCGTTTCCTTGTATTTTTTCGATATATACGTACATATATATGTATTTCTTTTTTTTTCGCATTTTATGTATATACCCCGCACACGAATCTTTTTTTCTCATTTTTTCCAATTTCTCCTCATTCTTTTTTCATCCCGATTTTTTTTTGCTACTCTTTTTTATCGATGCAGCAAGTATGCCTGTTTTGAAACTTGCCACTGTCAATTTCATATCTGACGTACTTGAATTTGTTTTTTTTTTTTCTATCTCTTTTATTTTATTAAAAAATACATCAAATTTTCGGAACGATAGATGTTGTCGAATTTGAATAAAAAAGTACAGAGAGGAGAAAAATAGTAAATCAGGTTCTTCGGGACATGGAATGAAAAACGAAAAGTGCAGCAAACCGAATACAACGACGAACAATTATCAAAAAGAAGACACCGATTAACCTACTTTGTTTTTTGAAATACCTGCAGCAGTCCGTTTTTTGCCCGGTTCACCGCACGCTGGTGCCCACCTCTCTCCTATTGGATTTGAAAGAAAAAAAACAACTGTCATTTTATCTCCTGCAGTTCCTCATTTCTACCCCTTGTAGAGACTCTATACATGTACAAGTTACAGTTTCTATTACACATAAATATAAATCTATTGTATTCCATTCGTTATTCGGTCTATTATCATTATTCTTGTTGTACATTATAACTGTAAAAAAGATTATCAGGCGTGGCTGAACAAACACAAAAGATTTTCATAGAAAATAATCTGCAAATCCTACGGCATGACATTAAATGTATACATCGATATGTATAGGTATATAGATTACATTCTCCTCATGATATGATGATGTATTTCTTTAAACAGCCATTATTAATGGTCCAATGGATAAATACAACCATCCATACAATCTAAACGTTTTTCAGACTACGATAGTATTTTTTTCCATTCTCTTTTTTCCCTACTTTTTCAAACTCGTGCGCAACCTGTACTTCGTGTTCTTTATATTTTCCATTTTTGCCCACCCTTATTTCGCGTGACGATCGCAAAACTGCAGATTTGCAACGGCCCCGATCCTCGTAGAAAATTGTGAATTGAAATGAAACGAAATGGTAAGATTTTTTGTCGTAGGTCATGATTAAAATTTGAAAGTGATAGCCTTCGAATGATTGAATTATTATTTCTGCACGCGTATTATGTACAACACATATATACTCGGCAGCCTACCTCCTACCTACCTACGTATAATAACGGCGATTCTTACGATATATTTATAGTATGTAGTAGGCAGCAAATACACAAGTATATATATTCATTATACACGTTTACTTATATGGAAAATACGCACATGCGCGGCTAACCCATAAAAATTTATCACATACGATCGAAAACCCGATGCTCGTTCGGTATTGATGTGAATTAATGTAATTTGAAAAAAAAATAAATGGATTATAAACAAAAAAATGAGAAATAATGCAAAAACCTTAAAAGTCACCGCGATAGATTCTCAATGTGTATAAAGTACCTATATTCGCACATATGCCCCGAAGGTTCGAAACTTGTTACGTGTATCGGATAACTTTTAACCCATGTACTTTTATTATGTATTATGCGTGTACCGGTTAGTGGCAAATGCCAAATTAGAATCAAACAGGTATATTATACACATACACGAGTTATAAGTACGTTTGCATATCATTGATGATGTGGACAAAATTTTTCAGCAATCTGAAATTAAAATTTGTGCAACGTTTTTAAAAACGTGTGCCTAGGTATACCCATCGCGATCTGGGTCAGAAAATTCTTTTGCTCCACGTAAGTGAAATTTTTGTGATTATTACATATAATATTATACATATACTCCGTGCACGGTATATACGTAGGTACACATAATGTCAATCACACGTTCGAAAACAAATACCTATGTATTATATATTCGGACACACGGATTTTCAGAATCTCATGTACACCTCGGGCGATCGTTAATTAATAAAGCAGGGGGCGACCGGTGTGCAGTCGCAAGGTCGAATAGTATAACGTTATAGTATGACAATATAACGTTAGTGTGTGTAATATGTTGTGAAACAATATCATTACATTCATCAATGATGTGAAATACGGTGATGAAAAAAAAAAAGAAAAAGAAAAAGAAAATCAATCGAAATCAATCGCTTGCTCCGATAAATTGACCAAACGTTTTTCCTTATACACAAAATTAGACTTGATACATAATTTATATATTTGTATACGCCGCATGTACATGCAGACATTATACAGCGATGTTGCACATTATCGCGTGCAGCGCGTTATGTATTGGCAATGGTTAATAAAGACGTTAATTATGAAGTGTACGATACAGATACATGAATAAGTATGTATATATATATGTAGAGATATATCTGTATAAATAAATAAATAACATGTACTCACGTCTTTCGTCGCTCATTTTCATTTCCAGTCTGGCGGTTGGCTGGTGTTTTAAAATACATACCCGACTAGCTGCGGGTAGCCTCTCGTTCTCAATTCCGTTTCCCGCTGCATCAGCACCAACATGCAACTCGCAAAAGATATGCGCCAGAATTATTGTGTGTACAGGTAGGTATGTTGGTATATACACTCGCGTATAACGTATCACGTCACGTCGGTTATACACGCCGCACTGCAAAACTGCACCGAACTGAGCAGACTCGAAATTACTTCTTCTTCAATAACTGCATTTATATCTCCATCAAAAGTGCAAGATAAAAAATAAAAAAAAAAAAAAAAGCAACGAAAAAAGCGAAGAAGAGGAGAGTTAAACGCAGGTGTTCTTGCACTTGTGTATACAGGTATACGTCCCTCGGAAATGAAGGTGTTAAAGAGAGTGATCGGTAAAGAGAACCGCCGACTGATAGGCACTGCGGATACCTTCCTACGTATTACAACGTATATAATACCTTGAAATATGGATCACCGGGAAACCGAGTTCGGTTCATTGGCAGTTATTACACGCTGCATTGGTATATTCGTACACGCTTACAAACACGAATGTACATTCGTACGAATAACGCGGGGTTTGTGTGTTTATTGCTATAAACGATGTATACCTATACACATTATATATTATACACGTACGTGCGGGTAATCGGCCTTTCATACAACGGTCGCCGACGCCGACGCTGCTACCGTTCGTTCGACGATTCATTGCAAATTGGCGGGAAAATCGCCGCAATATTCTTATGCGCGGAGTAACGCCACCGCTCGACACTCTCGTGTTTATTTTCATCTGTATACAGGTGGTTCAGGGACGTATCTCACTTATAGCGAATACCCCTTACGAATAAAAGTTCGAATAAATGACGTATAAGATTATCTATTTTGTCGTTATATTAATCTGTTCTGATGAACCCCAAATTGACGGATTTCGATGATGAATTTTTCAACGTTTATTCTGAGCCGATCAATGAAGGGAAAAATATACGCCATCTTGAACGAAAGATCGTTTGAAACGACCGATAATTTCGAAGCGAACTGCAGGCGGTCTTGTTTCTGTGAATTTTTTCGCAATTTCGAGAGGCGTGTGTAATTCTGACCTGAATTTGTCATAGCTGGTCAGTGTACTTATTTGCGAGAATCGGTCGTCGTTTCTATACCTCACTGCCGAGTGGTGTATAACCTACAAGTATACAGTGTAAGGCGCGATTGCAAAATACAGGGAAGAGATCGCCGCGGTCCGTACAATTTTATATAGCGATATAATATTTTCCGCAAAATTGCTTCTGACATGCCGCATGGGTATGGTACCTACATACCTGTATACAGGTACTTATAAGTATAACCAGAAGCAACCGCGATCGGCGTCGAAGTTTTCTACAGCGAGATCACGAGCGATTATCGACGCTTGGCAAACTCCGACAGGGAAAATATAAATTGGTGGTCGATTATCAGGTGGATATAATACTTGCACACAAACACAGAAATAAATTGACGTTTGCCGCGTATACGTAGAGGAAGGTGTGCGCGTTGTTATATATACCGCACGCACACACGGATCGCGTAAAAATATATAAGTCATGTTCCGGTGTACATAATGCATCGGCCGCGCGAGTTATAACGTATTATTGGTTTTGACAAAATTGACGTCGTTAACCGATATAAATATCCGCGCTTGCGGTGCACGCGCCGCTTTCTATATACTGCGGACATTATCGATGCCCCGTGCGAAATATCGTCCTTTTTCTCTTCGTCATTTTTTTCCTCCCGATTTCTCAAAACTCCGTCTTAATAGGCATAAATTGGATCACGTCAGTTTAATGAATGTGAGCATATTCCTCCGATATCTTTCGGTAAATCAGGCATTAACTTTTGGTGTATTAATTATTTCGGGTATATAAAGCACCGGCGTTCGGAGTGTGCACCTGAAAATCACGGTGTAGGCTCTACAGTATAAAATATATCACGTGATATACCCGTGAGCTGCAGGGGACCATCGAAGCGAATCTCCTATAATACCGCCTTGTCCGACCGTCCACGCGGAGCTGGTGATGTCTGCAGTCCTTCCAAACTATATTATATATATATAATACGTATTACACTTTATGATGGATGTTTGTTTTATTCCTACAGAATGAAAAAAGATACTTGGAACTTCAATTCCAATCTCAATTCTTAGTCGCGGCACTCGCGAAAGGTCATCAATTCTCTCGACCTTCGAAGTATAAACACTTTGATATCTCTATCGAATATACTTCAACTACACAGTATTCGATATGCATGAACGATGTTATCCGAAAAATAATTTTTCCAATTTTCAAAACGCCGTCAAAAATATAAACCTGCCGCTTTAAAGTTAGATAATAATAAATTACTCTCGTTATGGTATATGATATAAAAACCGACCAAAAATATATACCGACCCGTACATGCATAGTTCATTTAACATACGGTCTCATGTATGTATCTCGTGTACCACAAAATTATGTACGGAATAATAAATGATGAACATCTTAATCCGTACGTACCGCTGCACCCCCATAGCATAAATAATTCCGGTGGTTACATATACCTAAATGTATAAGCAGCTAGGCCACTTATTAATAAAATAATATTAAAGAAGTATATCACGATGAATATTCATGACGAGTAATCGGGCCAATTAGTGTTGGAGATTTCAGGAGAAATTTCGATCCTTTATCTATACGATCTATACATTTAATGTGGGTATAGAAATACGTAAGCCGAAATTTCTACGATATCCTATGCACGTATACCTACGGCCTCTCCGCACTTTGAATATTGAAGAATATTCATCTGGCACAGTAAATTTTAATATGCAAATATTAACAATATTAATAATAACAATGATATAACAAAAATGGTATAATGGGATCACTGTCTGACACGCTGCGGGAGCAGAGAGTCTTTTTTTTTTTTATTTTTGTATGTTTTTCTGCAAATTGTCAGCCCACGTAGATTCGTTTTACTTGAACCGTTTTCGAGATCGTCTCTTTATACTTCGGTGTGCCTGGGCGCCATGTTTTTCTATATTTTCAAAATTTTTCAACGGGATCATTTTGAGAAATCTTTCAGTGACATCTCTGAATTTTTTCAAATTTTTCGAGTGCTTTTCCAACGAGTGGTGACGCTCCAAAGTTAACCTATCTCGGTAAACTCCGAAAAAACAACGTTTTCCAACATTTCGATGGTCATAACTGTCGGTATGTTTTTTTTTAGAAATTTAAAAATGAATCATCAGACGCAGGATACTCCAAGCTTTCAAACCTTTTTTGAATTTTTGCTCTATCATTTTTTTCTTCGTAGTTATAAAATTCCAAACCGAGGGCTCTAAACGTTACGCGCCGAGAGTAGACGGTTGCCGCACGTCTCGTCTCGTGCGCCGGAGACTTCGACGCGCCTCAGAGTTGCACAGGCGAGATCGCCGCGTACGGCTCGCGCGCGCCCGGTGATTTCAATTTTCAACGGCGCGGGCGTTGTGATCGTCGCCTAAAGAATTTCGTGCATACCGATAAAGTTGAACATTTGCTAAGCTTTTGTTGGTGGTATGCGGAGAATAACGATACGTTATAATAGCAATTCAATAATTTCGATACCATTTTTGACACCCTCGGGGTGGTCGCGAGTTCATATTTGGCTTTTAGTAATATTATAATAACTAGCTGCACTGCATACAGGACTTGTTAATTACCAAATATTTCCACTGGATAATTATGACCTATAGAAAGAAAAACTCGAAAACTATTAATTACTTTATTACTTATAAATATATATATATATATATAAATTACGTAATCTAGATCGCGTTGGAATTTCGACATATATGTATATCTATATAGATCGCCTGCACATGATAATATTATACAGAAACTGGAAAAACTAGTTTTTCAAAATTATATATTGTCAATTCCGATGTGTATTTTTTACGTTCAAAAATACTCCTTGTACCGAGTTTATCACGTTACACCTACGTATATGTATCCATACAGGTATGTACCTACGTATGTAGGTACGTGTATTTATAAAAGTGATCGTCGCGGGAAATAATATAACGGCAATATTTAAAGAGGAGATAGGTATACAAAATGACCTTGACAGTAATCTCAGGTGGACTAACCACGCTGCTGCTGCTGCTGCTGTTGCTTTTCCTGCACCGTAGTAACTGCAAGTTGATGCACTTTTGCTGCATGCACTCGTGTCTCGTGTGCAGGTTAATAGGCATGCAAACAAAGGCAAGAGTATAAGGTACCTATATATAAATACTATAGATGTATACGCACACACACACATTGAATATATGGGAACATGTATGTGTACGTATATAAAGATATATACAGAGAATTTAACCGCAGCCATCGTATAGTCATGGAATCATCATCATCGTCAAAGAAATTCCTCATCCCCGCTACAGTTCTTCTTATATGTATATCTTGTACTATGTGTAATACATATTCCTATGGCATATATAATTGAATTTTTTTTCTTCTTCATTATTTATCTTTACCTCGAAACAAAAGCTGAGAGAAATTCATTTGCCTATACATATATATGTGTATACATGTGATATGCAAAGTTAAAAATCTCAATTTAGATCCAAATATATTTACACATATATACCTAAGTAACCAAAGTAAGTAGAACTAGAGGTGGTACGTTATAAGCAGACTTGAAGTATACGTACTTATATACGTATACGTACATAAATCCGCGAGGCAGCCAACTGTGAAGAGATAACCTCGGTCTAAAAAATAAAAGAAAAAAAAAATGAATAAATAAGTAAATAAAATAAAAGATTTTAGGCACACGGATATAGTATAAAAGGACCTGCAGCACATGATGGATGTGAAATTGTTAAGAAAATGTAATGAAAAAAAAAAAAAAACAACATTTTCTGTGTTACAGATACAACGCCAATAACAATCTTATATGTATAAAATAATTCACGTTGCCATATAATCATCTCACGACGATCGAATGATTGGATAGAAAAAAAAAAAACATGTAATATAGATAGAAGAAAAATATATCCATATACAATCTATATATATATACAGGATATTCGTTCAAGGTCGCGAAAACTAAAATTCAGTTGTACATATGTATGTGAATTAGATGAAAAATAACCAGTATAGCGTAGAGATATGATAGGTGTATATATACCGAAAATCGTTTGGCTCGTTGAATTAATTTCCGAAAAAACGATTTGGTATAATGGATTATGCAAAGAAAGAAAAAAAGAATCTGAATAAAAAAAAAAAAAATAAACCTAAAAGTATAAAGTGATATTCTTTGATTTCCGGTATTTATATAATAATTAATACCTGCATAAATGGTGAGATGTATCGTGCATGTGATATGATATATATTACAGTAGATTAATGAAAAGTTCTTTTTAATTCCTGATTTGTGTAAGTATGCATAACGGTACCGGAACTCTGGTAAAACCTTCGTTGTTCACCTAAGAGCCTTACGGAAGGATAGGATAGGATACGATAGGATAGGACAGGATAGTATAGAATAGGATAGGATAGGTGTATAGATATAGGTAAGACTATGTAGCCGGGTTGGCTTTTGGTGCAACTTGGAAGGGGCAAATGTAGGTCTCGAAGTCTGATTGGCCACGACGGGATACGACGAACCTACCCAGAGCAACGCTCTGCGTATAGGTGAACAGGTGTGTAGGTGTAATCTGTACATGCACACATACATATCGACATTTATACAACACGCACATACATATAACGTACATAAATGTAATATACCTGCAGCATATTCCGTGTACAAGCCGCTCGGCGGACTGTAACGCCACCTCGTCATCGGATCACGAAGATAAAAAAAAGGTATCCGAAAAAATTGAAAAAAGAAACCAAAAAAATTTAATATTTTCGAAACAGAAGAGAAGAAGAGAGAAGGATTCAAACCATATATATTGTATATATCCATACGCGTATGTATGTACATTCCGCGTACGAGTATATCTAAAAGTTTTTGTAATTTCTAATAACCTATGGAGCCTGAACACATTCAACAAATGAGGGGCAATACTCTGTCCATTTCACGATATATTTACCGACCACTTCAGGCGACTTGAAGATCGGTGATTTCAGGTGTGTGTATTCTGTTTTTCTTATGGTCATCCGTAGGATTTGTCTCGCGAACAAAGATGGCCCTAACTTCCGGTTGAAAGAAAAAAAAATGAACCCACGAATAAAATGGAACAAAAAAATTACGTGCGGTTGAAAAAAAAAAAACCCTGAAAATAATTGAGTTTCGAATACAGCGGAAATGTGATGAAATAAAAAATTTGAGAAATGTGAATCATAAGAATTCTCATCTCAATTGGAGAAGATCGAGGAGAACATATGCCCGGGTATAAGAAATCTTTGCGAGACAAACTTTTGCATACCGCACCCCACTAAATATTCAATGATCGTTGCTAATCGTATTCCTAGGAGTTTCTGAACTATAAGAAATTCCAAGGGGCTTGATGTCGTTCAAAAGTCGCACCCTTATGGCAACGATCGAATCCACATCATTCGCAGATATCTAGCGATACGGTAATCGGCACCATTACCTTGATTACCAGAATATCGCACGGTTTCGGTCTGATATACACGAATATAGAGGAAAGATGATATCGAAGCGAGTATATTCAGGTAACTTATCCGTTCGGTACTCTTATAAATCGAAGCATAAAGTCGTAGCGCGTTGCGGTGGCATGGTTGACGAGTAGACACGACGACAACTACGATGCGGTGTGATGTGACGTTGGTTGGTGGTGGTGTAGTGGTGGTGTAAGATCGGCGGTACAGTGTTGGTACCGTTGTAGTGGTGGTAATGGTAATGGTAATGGTAATGGTAAAATGGTGGTGGTGGTGGTGGTGGTATGGTGGTGGTACTAGCTAGAAGTACCGCTACGCGTTGGAGGTGCCCCGAGGCAAAATACCAACCTACCTACCTACCCAGAACTTACCTTGCAGCGAACAAGGTACACTGCGCAGGTGATTTTGTAAAACGTACGACCGCGCGGTTCGCGTTTACGTTATATCGGTAAGACTGTAGCCAACAGGACTCGATTCTCTCTGACGGCAGGCTACTAACCACCACAAAACCACTACCAACTTATACCACACAGTTGCTCGAGCAACGGTCGGACGGACGTACTCGCGGAGTCAACTTTGTCTTCGGCGAGGCCCCCGACCGGCTGGCACTCTTGTGGCCGACGGCCCCCGTACTGGACCCCAAGAGTTGTGCGCGAAATTAATCATCATTGTTATTATTGTTATTTTGTTATTTTTCGTCATTACTTTTCTATACTCACAAATCGTAGCGAACCGTCGTAAATGAATATACAAATTTTCAGTGAAGAAAAATACAAAATTTATGTACGTACAAAGATTATTGCAATATAATACGATATAACATACAACATAATCATCACATGACACGCGAGTGTGCACGTAATAAGATTCGATTAAATATATATGTATAAGAACAAACGAATGTAAATTGTTAAGAAGAAAATATCCATGTATATATGTTTCGTACATGTAATGACACGTATAAAGAATATGATAATGATGTGTAAAATGATGGTGAATATCGTTTGAATTCAATAATCATTGAATACTGGAGACTTAATTACACCGGAACCGTATTTATATGAAGAAGAAGAAGAAGAAACTTGATTATCATCATTGATCAATGGATCGGACTCTTCCGGTTTGTCGTTATTTTTTTTTTCCTACGTTTTCTTCGGCGGTTCGATCGATTTGCATGAAACTAAGCGGATACACTGACGAACGAGGAGATTGAAAATAAGTTATGAGGAACAAGTGTCGGTTCAAGTGATTATCGATAATAGAAAAAAAGTAATCGACGATAATGAAAAAGTTGATCTTCTTATCTGACATCTGGGAACTTTGCTCGGTCAGTATCTACGCCAAAAACTAGTGTCCGAATATATTTGAAGTTATGTTCGATATATTTCGTCTTAATTTTTCCATAACGTCGTATAGTAAGTGTGCTTTATAACCGAGCAGCTGTTCTCTTTGAAGGGGAAAATAATCGTTGTACAGTGTTTGAATATCGACTGTTTTTCGTTTTTCAATTATCACTGTTTCGTCTCACGTGAATTCTCTTGGATTCTTTGAAAATATATTCGACGGAGTGATATACCGTTGAAAAATTAGAAAAAGTGTTTTACAATGGAGGTCACTGCTGCTCCTTAGGTTGCTGCTGCTGCTGCTGACCAGAACAAGTAAAATTGAACGACGTATAAAGAAAGAGAAAAAAAGAAAAAAGTAATACCCCAAACAAGAGAAATCAACGAAAAATAAAAAAAAAAATAAAAAAAAGGAAGAAACGACGAGGAGCAAACCACTGAAAATTTTTAAAAACAGAAAAACATCGTCGTCGACGTCGGAATCTGACGAGGAGGAAAGTGGTGCAGAGTATTTCTCGAGTGTTTTATGTGTAAAGGAATAACCGGAGAAGTTTTTAGCTGTACAAAAGAGGGAAACAGCCGGTTTGCTGTTTGGTGGTGCGCCGTTGCTGAAGCAGGCGATCGGGGAATTCTTTCAGAGAGGACGCGTTTTACGGTGCGTCTGCTGCTCTTCGTCGTCGTCGCTGCCGCTGCTGCCCCTGGTTTGTTGCGGCTGCTGCACGAGCTCCGGTAGTTCTGATATCATCAACCGGTTTTTAAGGTTGGTTTACCCCTTAACCCATATTCTTAATACGAAACTAAGCACCGCATTTCTGTTTAGTATATATATATATACGCACGTACACGTATAGCACGGTTTCGTAGTATATCGGTCGATGGTCTTCAAATTCTCACCGCCGTATACGCAGGTGTACACGAACGTACGGTGTACATTATATCTCCTCCGCGTACGAGGTAACATACATTGACCAAAAACTCAATCCCCCGTCGTGGCCTGCAAAACCATCGCCGCATCGTCTCAGTTTTCAACCGGACATATGGTCTCTCGTTACAAACCTGATCAACGTAGGTTAACAACGCGCTCTCGTAACGCGCTGAATATCTCCTCTCTTATTCGCCTCATCTGCATCTCCGATGAAACAATCGAACCAAACCCGACGGAGAGAAAAACCGTTAACTACGTCCGAAAACCGTGAACGCGATGGATCGATCAAGGAGAAAAGAAAAAAGAAATTCCTTTTTCTCCCTCCCCCTACCACCGAGCTGCACGAGTTAATCAGCCTACTTTGCATTTGTAATTGACTAAAATTCCTCGTGTCCAGAAAACCATGAGCCACCGCATATAACTATGTATACGCTATAACACGTACGTACATACGTGTACGTTCGCTTACGGAAAGTAACGCTGAAGTATGTACAATGTACGAATAGGTATATATACGTAGTAATTAATTTCAGAATCACAAGTACTCGACTACATCCACGTTGATTCAGTCTACCGAAGTTGTTACAAGTGCGCGAGGTATATGAGCGCGCACTTTTTGTACCGATCGCGGTTGATCGGTAAAACTACCGATGTAGATATACATGCGCACGTATAGGTATCGCGTCGATTTGCATACCTGGTATTTTCTACATCCCTGGTTAAATAACGTACCCGTGTATCGTGTACATGCGCTGCACCAGCACGTGAACAAATATTTGTTTTAAAATTACGCGGGATTAGGTGTGATTCGAAAGAATCGAACGCGAGGGAACAGAAAAAACGAACGAAAGAACGACATTTTTTGTGGATATCCTTGTCACGTTTTTTTCTGGTTTCATTGGCTCGCGTTTTACTGATATCGTATTTGAAAAATCGACGGACACTGGTATACGACAAATCGTTGATCACGGTTCTTTTATCGCACCGAGGATAATGTGTGTAATTATGTATTACATCGATAAGTCTTGCGACTGATGCGTGCATATATAGGTACCCGGTTGAGCACGCGGTGGTGAAAGTGTGCGACGTATGTACGAATATAATATTAATAAACGTGTATCTGTACATAAAATCAGCGAGCGACTAGGACTAGAGATCGGTTCGATAAGTTGCGTACTTATACGTATACTCTATAGCTGTGGACAATGCATCTATACAGATTTTACTCAACGTTGTAACCGCATGATACTTATTAATCACATTAAACGTAGCTACATATCGAGGGCGTTATTATGGTTAATTAATAATGCAGTCGTATGACACGATATACAACGCAACAAAACAACACGATCGCATCTATATAACAGTGCAACTTTTATCGGTATGGTACGATATATTTCTATATCGTGTCGTCGATGGAGGTCGGTCACGAACCTCGGTTATATTATACATTTGTAAACTGTTATGAGTAGTATAGATGGAAAAAATCTTGAACGAGATCGTTCTGAAAAAATGACCAAAATCACCCCAATGAGGACTGAAAGATTTTCTAATTTAGTTTCGTTTTGTGTACCTAGTTGAAAATAGGCGTACATATAGGTATATACTTTTTTTCGAAGATGAATCACGTTCGAGAAATGTAAGTTTTGTTTGAGATGATCGAAAGATAAACGACGACGTGGTTTTGCTTGATTTTCGTTTGATTTTTGAGGCAAAAAATTAGATCAAAAAAGAAATCCAATCTTTCTTAAGGCCCGAGGTTTCTATAACGTGAAAATAATCATTATATAGTTTTACGTGATCATACGATCATCTGTCACAAGGATATGATTCTTTTTGTTCCTTCGGGCAGGTTTTCAAAAAATCTACTCTCACTTCTCCGTAACGTGAATAAGATGCCGTATAAAAGAAAAAAACGAAACGACGCTGTACGTAGTTGCCGATCGCGAGGTGTTCGCCAACTTCGTCGACGCATGTACAGTTTCACCGGATAAAATATATGAATCGAAACAGCGAGGGGATAAAAAAAAAAAAAACAGAAAATTTGCCACACTCACGAAGACCCACGAATACCCGAATAAATTTTCTACGAAAGTTTTCATTGAGTTTATATAAAAATTGTAGCTCCACGATATCAGAAACTGGCAACCCCTGGTCTGCCGCGAGACTTCCAACTTTATAAGCAACATCAGCATCAGCATCAGCAGCAGCAGCAGCAGCAGCAGAACAGCTAGAAGTTACCAACGAAGTTACAAAGCGGGCATCAGCTTATGGGTACGATCGGTCCCAGCAAATGTCAGAGTATCCTGCATCCAGCTGCCTGTTGGTTAAGCTAGTCGCGCTATACAGTCGAGAACCTGTCCCACAAGCGCTAGCAAAACCGACCCACGTACATACGCCGTACATACATTATAACATTTATATATATACATATGAATACATACAGTCGTACCGACTTATATACGTTTAATACCGACGCACACATGCATGCAGCGGATATGAAATACAAGTAGACAGACATAATATACGTGAAGAAAGGAGAGAGAGAGACAGAGAGAGAGAGAAATAAAAAGATACTCGCGCGCACAAAACGTTGATCAGCGTAAACATCTTCATTGTGGAGGACGTCGTACTCTGCGATTTTATGATCTTAATGGTTTTTCCATTTTCCTTTTTAACATTCGACAATTTGCTGGTTCTCGCTCCGGTCTAACAATAAGTTTCACGAATTGTTTCATATAATTCGACTCCATTTTCTGCCACCACATATATTACTTGAAGATATGTAGGTGCTCATGTGAGTTGTACGGGAATATATTCATATTTATACGTTTACAATAGCTGGAAGTCTCCCACGAGCCTCACTGTTTTATGAGATGCATATCTTCCTCATTTCGGAGCTTTCTTTTGTTTTGCCCCGATGGTCCCCCCCCCCGTCGTATCGCTATATATACCCGCCCGTTTACATGCGACTATATACGCGAAGGCTGAAAACAGTTTCCTGCTATTTTCTACTCGACGAACACCCTATATACCCATATGTTCACGCACATGTACGTACATCGCCTACCACTTCATAATACATCATCTGCTTCTTCTTCTTATTCTTCTTTCATTTTTCCCAGTTATAAACTGACCTAATTTTCAGAAACCTATACAGGTGCACCGAATTGACCCAGGCATGTGAGAAATTCAAAAAACTCACACGGAATAAACTGTACCTACTTTGTATATCCCTATCGATATTCCAGTCAAACATCACCATCTTTATTTCGGTTTTCGTTTTTTGATTTTTTGTCCTCAAGTGCGTAAAACATTTATATAGATAAATCTAGGCAATAGAAATTATATGACGTGTATTAGATTTCGAAAATTTTTCACACATGGGTATAGGTACCGATCCACTTTCTTCGTATGTACGTACATACGTGCCTACCTATAATTATCCGGTTATTATGTACGACATCCATGAAAAATTTGAACTCGCTGATGTTATGAAAAAAAATAAAAAATAAATTACTAATAATAATGATGATAATAATTCAGAGTAGAAAATCGTTGCATCCGGACCGCAGCTATAAATACAACACGTAATATCTGTCCGTATAGATCAGCGCTGGTTGATGGCTAAATACTTTTTAGATCGAGTCAATTCCCGAGAGACTTCAATGCCCGCACAAGAACCATGCACCGCTACTGCATATTCCGTTGCTATATGGATTGAGTAGCTATGTAGTACAGAAAAAATATATATCTATATATATACGTATGAATAGCCCGTATACATCGTGACCTAGTATTTCGACATTGTCAGTAAATATGATTATGATATATTTTTTGGTGTCCGTTGATCAAGTTTATCGAAGGGAAAAATGGACGAATAAAATAATGGAAAAATTAAAGTGATGAGTGGATTAAATTTATGAAATGAGAAAAAAAGCTACGGGTAACCAGGGAAATATAGATTGTAAAAGGAATAAATAAAAATAGACACATGCGATATGGAGGACGTTCTGCAGCAAGATCAGATAAACCTCCACATACATATAATTGCCACCTCCGTGTACATCTATCTGCATTAACATGCCTGCGTGCATATAATTTTGTTTCGTATGGCGCGTTTTTGATTTAATTTAATTTGAATTTTTATGGTTTTTTGTTTTACTTATTTTCTGATTTTATCGGGAATCGACGATGCAGCAACAAGTGTGTCAAATGATTTATATATATATATACACATGGTACACATACATACTTATTTATACGGAACCCCGGGCGCGGTATTTAGGTTGCTCAGGTAAAACGAGCATCGGGTCAGATGCCGCCATATGCTTCCTCTGCAGCAACCCACCAACCACCTCCACCACCTCCACCACCACCTTCTTCTCCTTCTTCTCGTGCGCAATACTTAACAACGTCAGCACCGGCTACAGCAACGGTGGCAAGAACACCGTGGAAATTATACATACGATGTATGTGTCAAAATAATGAAATTTTTATCTTCAATTTCAGGCAGTATATACACAATTATATACCTCTATGTATTTGTAACTCGTTTTGATAATAATTTTATTTTGTATGATACGTTCTATCGATCTGACTATACGCGTGTGAAATTATACACATATGTTTTGAGACGTGCAATCATAGAAGTACATACATAGGCAGTAATTAAACGGTTGACGAAGTCCGCGGTCGACAGCTATTATGTAGTCAAATCGAATTGAAGCTAATGAGTAATAATGTAATCGTTCGTAAAATTGAATACTATATAGAATCGTTTAATATAACCCGAGAGGTGCCGTACATTCATGTGCGTACCTATGTTGCGTAGAATGGAACGAAAAAAAGGAGAAAAAATGGAAAATTAATAAATAATGTCAATTAATCATTTTCATAAAACCTGTGTACGTATACCTTTGAAGATACAGTGTTAATGCGACGAGTACATACATAGATTGGAGAAAATTTTTGACTGACGTAAAAAACTTCGACTCAAGATTAGTATTCCATGTGAATCGATTCGACCAATTTTTAAATTTCGATCTACATCTGGATTTAGAAACTATAAACTTTGTCGCTGTGCGTTTTCCAAAATATAGATGAGAATTCATAAAAGTATGTATAGTACCTAAGGTTGGAATGAACGAAACGTGCGTTCAGTTGTGTTGGAATTTCCGAACGTGAAACTGTATACGTGTTTTTTTTTTCTTTCTAATCCAGAGTCTTTCATTTTGATTATTCATAAAATTATGAGGTGTGGGTACTCGCGGATATTAAATTATATAGATATACAGATGTACGTATTATATACACTCAGGAATTTAAATCAGATTTTTGTACTATCAAGCAAAACTAATTCACAATTTAATGGCCGTTTCGTGCGATACGTCGTACGGCATTTTATATTATCACGTACACATACATCTGTGTCGTTACATACGTATTCATATATATATTTATACACGTGCGTGTGATACACATACATGTTCATGTACACGAATATTAGTTTCTAAAAATAACTCGCGCTACGGTCAGCTTTTGAACGCGCGTGAATATTGCGGTCCGAAGTAACAAAAAATGAAAAATGAAAAAAAAAACGACAGTTACATACATGCCATTCGTCCTTTACGTGTATGCTGATACACATATATCCCCTCGTGTCTCTTTACACGATCCGCAAAGATCATGGCACAATTTATTTACTCATTTCATTTTTGTCTTCTTATATTTTTGTGGAGGAAATTTTTTTGCATCTTTCTTCCGCTCTTTCTTCTTTTCTTCCTTTATAGTAACTCGACGACTTTTTCTTCTCCTTCGTTTTATCGGCATTAAAATTTCGGTCTGCGAATTCTTCGTTCTTCTTTTATCTCGATTTTTGTAACTATTCTATAATAATGATAATCATCGTCGTATCAAGAGCGCGGTGCTGCAGCGGTGATGGTAAAAAAACTTTGATTTTATCTCTTGCAAATGTATAATTTTTACAGTATCGTTAATCAATCATACGTAGCCTGAATAATGTAGTGCAAATAAGTGGAGTGGTTGAAATTGTATAAGTAGATAATTTCGGACGTATTTATAATCTTATTTAGTTCAAGAATTTTATATAAAACGTGTACCGATATATCAGGTTGATCCAGTTCGAACGATCGGCGTTAAGGTTGTCTATTTGCTTAATTAGCTGGTCAATTTTTTTATTCATTTATTTTTTTTCGTTACTTCCAACAATTTTCATCAACATCCTCCCACGTATATCTTCACGATCTCATGGTGTACGCTGTAGGATATGACATTGAACGTACACCTATGTATTAGAATTTATATAATTTGTACATTCGTGTACATGAATATTTACGCCGTTATACATAGGACGTTAAATGTACATACCCGTGTCTAGGTATTTGTGTACACTTACGGTTGACTGTGTAGCGACTGACTAATCGATTGCGCAAAATATGTATGAGCAGGAGCTGTATAACCGGCAAAAGAACTAAACGCAACTATATGATCATCGCGTAGTTTCAGCTATAGCTTGTACGTAGGTATGTGGTTGTAAATGTATTTACAGAAGAGATATATCTCGTTTGTCAACCTTTGAGTGTACGTGTAAATGTGTACGTACACGTAGATCCCGGGATGACGTCATCGTTAAAACTAAATCACGTGATGTACATACATATGAGAAACCATAAAGCACGTTAACCCTGCAGATTATCACCCGCTAATAGTTATATCGACGACGGTTATTGTATCGCGATTACTCGCGTGAGAAAATAACCGATCAGTTTCATGAAATTCAATTTTTCCCTCCCCCCGCTTCTCCCCTTCCTTTTCATTCGATTCTTCGCTCTTTTTTCCATCGAATCTGAATTCAGAATCCGATATACGCGATATAACACAGATATACATCGTATCAAGCGAGATATCTTTGCCGTACGATTTTTATTATACTCCGCATCACGGACGCCGATAATTATTCTTGTGCACCGATCGTTACAATGGTTATCATGCGCGCGGTTTCTCGGTAAGGCAATTGAATTTATTATAAAATGTGTATCATAGTATAATTCAGGCAACAGGTAGGTATTTAATAGTACAGCATAGATACGCAGCGGTATTGGGTGTGTACGTATGTGTTTCGCGTGCAATTGTGTAGGTCGGGTTAGGTAGGGTACTGTAAAGGTACGTCTCGTAACGCGAGTTAAAATACTAAAGCGAGTCATGACAGCTCGGGGCTATGTAGGCGGACTTGCCATCGGTATAGTTATACGGTATAGGTATACAGTTGCGCAATATTCGGACCGCGCTCCTGCGGCTGAAGAGCGAGTCCGACGTTCGTTCTATCTAGTTGTACCTAGTATCGTTCTGTCGGTTATTAAGTAAATAGGTTATATGTATGTATAGCTGATCCTTACAGCGCGCGTAGATATAGGTACGGTATATGGCTGCTCTTGCAGCCTTTGTAAATACCTACACTCAGACACGGGGGTATTATATATTGTAAACGGATAACCGACTCGCGATCATCGGTACTATCTTTGGTCGGTTCATTCGATTCCGTAAGACCGCCGCTGCCATACGGATGCGGGATGACTAACTTTGTAGAAAAAGTGTAACTCTTACACGCCAATGCTGAAATTCCGATCGGCGATATTTTGAAATCTACACACCGTGTGTACACGGGGAAATAGTTTAGAGTTACAAACGTCGAACGATGATCTCGGAGGAACAAAAAAATCGATCGTATGAAAGAAAGAATGAACGGGATCCTTAGAGAGCTTTTTGAGCTTTTTTTGTCGTTTTCATTAGAAATTTTTGCCTCTAGGATTTTCGATCGCTTACGTCCACTTTTCGATAGAAACGATCCTTGGCAATATGTAAGCCACATGTATGCATTTTTTAATCCAGGTTATTAGAGCTTCGGAATCCAGTTTTTCGGAAATTCTTGTACTTTGTGAAACGACGTTTAATTACCATATGCGAACGATTGAGTTCTGTTCTTTTTTCAAATTTTTTTTTTCTTTTACTTTGGATCCACAACATACTGTACGTAGATATTCCAAATTGTTGCGTTTTTCTTTTTCCGTAATCTCGTTTGTTGTGATGGATTTTAATTACATTTTTTCGCAACGTCGGTCTTCGGTTCAAAAAGTAGAAACAAAGAGAAGAAAAGCGATAATTGGCTGCGAACCAGTTTTGAGGTGGTTGGCACCAATGGTTTTTTATTTTCTCAAATGAGAAACAATTTTTTGTACGTAGTTCGGACTCGTACTCGAACAAAGCACTCGGCTTCACGATATCGCTTATTTTGTAATATTCGTTCCTTCTTCCCCTGGTATTTGAGAACTGATTCTCTACAGTTGCATGTTTGTTGAGTATGCTCTTCCGAAAGTAGAAAAAAAATATTCCCGACTTTAGAGAACCGAATGAAAGCCGCATTCCGTTAGTCGTCAAAAAAAAAGAAACCAAATCAATTCAAATCGATCGATCGTCACTGGTTTGAATGTTATCGCCATATACTATGTGTTATCGCCGATCGATCTTTTGCATTTTTTCTTCATCTAACATTAAGTTTCAGCGAACATCGACTGGTTGTAAAATTGTAACGAGCACTGAGCAACAATTTTTCGGTCACTATGCCATTCCAAACACATTTTTTGAATTGCACCGGAGCCAACGGATCCGTAACGACTTACATCGAATTCTGTGCCGCGATGATTAATCCTATCAAACGATAGGTACCTATAGTGATTAATCGTTACAGGAAGTAAAGATAAAACGAGTGGAAAAAAGGCCCCAAAAAAAAAAAAAAAGAAGAACTGCTTATTACACTGTCTACGATTCGCTCCGGATCAATGGCAACGGCGAAACGTGGTGTTTCCGTGACGAATGTCGTGTCTGTGAAAAGATACCTTACAGTAATGTGTCCCTGGCGAGGTGCGAGGTCATAAAATGACAATGATAGTGTCGAGGACTGGCGATCGACTGACACTGACGTTTTTTGCTCTTCCTCTTTTTTCCTTCTTCTTTCTCGAATACTTAGAACCGGGATAGTATATAATTTGGGGGTCGTCATCACCGTAACGAAAATATATAAATCAAGTTTTTAGAATTCGTTTATTTTTATTTTTATTTTTTTTCTCGCCGTCAGACGCTGTATTCGCGATTCTCATGAATACCAATCCGCATCTCGAAGGACCTGCAACTCCGTAGCAAATGTGATTCGCAGCCCGCCGCATCAAGGATTAATTTTTCGATCGACGATTCCGAGATCTATCTACCACTACACGTACACACCTGATTACTACACCTTATTGTTCCTCACGGTATAGTCCCGACAACATTATAACGACCTCGACATAAAGGACCTTAACTGTCTAACACATTCGTTCACATTATGTACAGGAAGTTATCTGTACAAACCTGTACATATACGTATACACGAATGTATATTTCCTCTGTCAAAAATTTACGATCATCTCCTTCAATCCCAGCGAAAATGGGTCAGCTGTAATATACAAGCCTATTGTTAGACCGAGATTGTTCGGAAAGAAAGAAAAAAAAAGAGGTAAAATAAATAAGGAGCTGATACAAATTAGAAAAAAAAAAAAATTAAAATCCAACTTCTTTTTTTCTTCTCTCCATTCGATCATATTTTCTCGCGGCTCTATCGTGCAGAGGTATATACACGTGTAAGATATAAGTTATAGTTCTACCTGTACGTATATTTATAACATACTAATTCTGCTTCTACGGTACGTACGTACGATTTAAGTGGTATGGTATACAGCTAGGGTCGGCCGTGTTGGTCGCGCACGACTGACTCAACTGGAGATTTCTACTGAATTGCAAAATAAACGCCTCTAGGCCAGCTCGGAGCTGGGCAATATTTTCGTCGTTCTCGTCGTGGTATGAGGTGCCCGAATTTGTCGCTGGCGTTTGTACAGCTTTTTTTTCAATTCACCCATAGAGGTAGAATTTCGAATTTCTTTTTTTCTTCTGCTTCAATTTTTCTGTCTTCGATTTTTTTCATCCAATAAAACTTTTATCTCTCCTCCCCCCCGTCATTCCTTCGTCGAATGAGAACACACACGCTCGTAGATGCTGTGCAGTAGAAAAAGATAGAAAAGAAATGCAAAAAAAAATTTTTAAGATTTAAAAATACAACTGAGATCTGTTCGTAATCGCAGGTACTTACATACCTCTATGTGTAATTATATATATATATATTAGAAATACCACATAGTATATATCATAGAATCAACTTTTAGTTAAGGTTGGGTTGAGTCTCAAAACAGATTTCTCTTCGGCAGCAGAGAAATGGACGACCATGCGCATTATAGCGTGTGTTATAAAATCACATATGCATATATACGTATGCATCATATGGAATATAAAAACATGTTCGTGTGAGTTTCGTTTGTTGTGCCAAGCTTTTTTTTTCTCAATAATTCCATTTATTTTTTTTTTTTCTTTAATTTTATTCCAAATACATTCAACCGTAATTAAAATAAAGAAATTAAAAAGATAGTAATTTAGTGATATAAGTATATAACTCAATATGGACGGATTAAACGTGTCTTTTTGTTTTTTAATTAATTGATATAATTGGAAAGAAAGAAAAGAAAAGAGTAAGAAAAAAAAAATTAATCGGTCGAAGAAAAAGAAACTAATAATTAAATTCTGTAATTTTCCACCATCAGTTTATAATATTCGTAGACATACATATATGTATAATGTGTATTATTTATTCATGTTTTATGTGTGTTTATATGTTAGAAATTAAAAACGAAGAAAATCTTACAGCCACACACGAGTATGTGCACGTATATGATTAACTCAAAGTAATACGATATGAAATCATCTCCAGCGGTCTCACGGTACAATTTATTAATATTCTATAGCTAAATAGAAGACATATGTGTAACTAACGGCGTATACTATATGAACACCTTACATACGGGTGTAAGTTTACCATTTCTGATCCCTTAGTATTCCATATGAATATTATAGTCACAGTATATCAGTTCTCAGGAAGTCAGATTTATCGATTTCACAAATTTTCTGATCGCTATTTTTTACCCGTGTCGATACGTATATGCCAAGAGATTCGGGTGAGATTCGATCGAATTTGGATTTTTTTTTTTTTTTTATGGTTTCCAAGTTGTTTTCGTATGCTTAATTGATACTACTTAATTAAGTTACGGAATTTTTATTCTCATTTCAACTGATTAAGTCGCATCTTTATTGGCTGATTTTTTTCAGTTTTTTTTTTTTTTTCAGACTTTGATTGACGAATGCTACGACGTTTTAGATAGAAATAACAACTTACATATGTCTTAAAATATATTCTCCACGTTCTTGCACGTATCAAAAGATGGACGATGACGGTACACAAGTTTATACCGATGCTACTATAATCCCAAGTTGCCGCTGCTGCTGCTGCTGCTGCTGCTGCAGCCCTCAAAGTCTCAACGCAGAATTAACAAACCGCTTATATACACATGAGCATGTATATGGGTATATACCCATACGTATCTTAAATACATTGCATTTTAGTATTCTGGTTTTGCTTTGAACAAGACTTGAATTTTTCATTTTATGAATACCAGCGTCTGCATGTGTAGGATGTATACGTGCTGTATAAATATATACACATCGTATACATATGTAGCATGTTAGATGTACCTACAGGATGTAGCTACAAAACTTTACCATTTAGATGCACCCGGCGTCTCTGAGGGATCCTCTCGTTTTTTTAATTTTATTTTTTCAATTCATTTTTCTCCATTTTATCTTATTTTTTTTTTATTTCTTTTTCTCTCTCTTCATTTTCCTCGCTAACGTCAATTTTCT
This sequence comes from Athalia rosae, assembly GCF_917208135.1. Lineage (NCBI taxonomy): Eukaryota > Metazoa > Arthropoda > Insecta > Hymenoptera > Athaliidae > Athalia > Athalia rosae. The sequence goes on along the minus strand of NC_064028.1, from coordinate 24,019,763 downwards.
TCTCGTATCTGCGACGCAAGAAACTTTGAAAAAAAAAAAAAAACCGACGTACGTATTACAAACCTCAATCCAAGAAGGGACGCGAAAACACGATAGTAGGTATATAATTTATAAAAAAAGGCAAAGAGAAGAAAAAAAGGGAGAAAAAAGAACCCGAACAAAAAATAAGAAATCTCTAAAATGGATTGAAAAATTAGCCGGCTATTTTCAAGTGGGTCAGAACAACTATACGTGCTATCTGCTGCCTGCATCTGTGTACAGTTCAACTTGACATAAGTAAGCTTGATAAGTTTGAGACCGAATTATATAGCCTACACGTGCTGCAACTGAGTACCTGCCCACTAATTAGTAATTAGGTCTCCATAACGCGGCTCTGAGTTCGTTACAGTTTTCTAGGGCAACAAACTCGACTCATCTCGGTTAACTCAATACTCGGAAATTTTTATGTCTGATGCACGTGGGCAGAAACTGGCATATTAACGGACGATCGCGGCTGACCAGCTGCTATACCGGGAGCTGGTGACCCACGCGATAAGAAAAAAAAAAAAGGGTGTCTTATACTTTTTGCAGCATAATTTACCCCCTCCCGGAATCTTTTTCGCCGATTTTTTTTCAAAGATTTCTTTACGATTTTGCAGCGATTGGTATGCCGATTGTCGCGTCTAATCAGCTGTGCCTGATTTAATCCGTCGAGTCGAGTCCGAAACGCACGTTAAGTTTTCTCGCACTTCGTATATTATACATATATATAGATATATATGTATAGCATAGTAGTAAATAGAGAAAGTGCGGCAGTCCTCATCCGCACTGCAGATCGTTCGATCTCCGTTATTTTACTCGTCCGAAGTTCAGAGATCGAGACTCGCGAGATTATTGGTTTATGCTCGCGCGGTTGCGAGCCGTCGCACCGATCATTTCTTTTTTTTTTTTTCTTTTTCTCCTACATAAATAATTATTTTATTTGTTTCATCTTTCGGACGAACGTTTTTCAATAACGAAATATACGGCTCCTCGGTGCGCTGCAGGCTTCTGTTTTCATTGCTCCACCAACGATTTTTATTTCAGCAATTATACCGATCTCTTCGTTAAGCCCGACGACTAACGGCGATTTCCCTTTAATGTTATCTCATTTTTTTATATTCTTAGTTTTTTTTTTTTTTTTTTTATTTCGTACGAGTTTTCTGGTTTCTTTTCTTTTTCAATTAAAAATTCTTCGCTCAATTTTTTTCATTTTATTTTCATTACCACGTGCGATCGTATTTTCATCATAACCTGCCACGATGGTTATTTTTATTGCGCCTTTCGTACTTTTGACTTATATCTTTTTTCCTCAGTCCTCCGCAATGCCACAAGTTTACAGAGAGAAACCGGCGCGTTGTCGGTATCGCCCGAGGGCACCACGGGATGCCCGTGGTGGGTAGAAACAACGGAAAAACAACGAGGGACCGGGAAACACTAGGTGAAATTACTCGGCTAATTAACCGATAAACCATCGCCGTATCATTACCGCGTATAAAACTGGCCGTAAAACGATCGGCCGATTCTCAATTGAGAGTTAAATACATATCGCGGCATATTCATCGAATCCAACGGTAAAGGTGTAGGACCGATACGATGAAAAAAAAAAAAAGTATCGGAAAGAATCTTTTATGAGTTATACTCACGTCGATTCCACCTTGCCGATTTGTATGTCACTCCGGGTGACAACTCGGTCGAAGAATATTTACCCGCGTTATTAATGATCCACCAAATTTTTACCGATTCATATAAGTCGACACGTGAAAATCTTACGATCGATCGAGTTCTGACTACTCAACTAAATAAATGAATAAATCAGTCGTGGAAAATTTCGTTGTGGGTTATCGATCCATTTGTGTGTCACCTAAAAATCGGCCGTCGGTTTTCTGAAGAGAATATAAAAAAAGGTCGGTGTTCGGACTTTCTTGAGTTCCAGCGATCGACGCGGTTAAAAATTTACCGATTCGTATACGTCGACGAGTGGACATTGCGGAAGAATTTTTTCTCGCGATATCGATCGATCGAATTTTTGCCGATTTCTATAAAAACTCGCTTCGATATACCTCCAGACTTCTTGACTCACTGCGCAAACACACGTGAATCCTGTGCAGGTTGACTCGGTGTATACGCGATCGTTGATACCACACTTACACTCGTCGGGCCGTCGAAGTATGCGTTGCTTAGAGCCGTTGGAAGGGTTGCGCAAGTTGCACTTAGCTCGATGTGTCTCCTCGGCACCGGCAGCACGGGGCGCTCGGTTTAGCTCGTTGCTCGATTCCTGCTTGTTACTTATACCGTAGCTTATGTACCTATACCCGAAGGAGGTTTATACACTGAATTTATAAGCGGGCATATTGCGTTCCCACGCCTTACGAGTATGTTGAGCTGGTCTTCGACCTAGTGCCTACCAACTGGTGCGCGCCTACCAACTATATCCAGCATCCTATACGCTGCATGGATAGTCTTACCGACTAGTATCCGTCCGACCGAATGTCTGTATGGTTTTCTAGTATTATATGCCTTTGCACAATATATACACGCGTACGATGCTAGCACATGTGTACGTACGTCCACGTATACGTACGTAGCGGCTATAGACATTCGTACTGAATATGTTACGAAAAACTAGCAACTCAACGGCGGTGTGCACCGTGCATAAAATATAGGGCATCCACCCGGTCATTAATGGCGGTAGCAGCAACAGCACCGGTAGCAGTTGGAATAAGAGCCGTGCAACGTGAACTGATAATGAGTAAATCGTATAATATCGCGCAGAGATCCGTAATCCGGATAATTTTTTGTTCCTCTTTCGGGAACCTTGAAAATTAATCCAGTCGTGACTTTTTGTTGCAGACTTTTCCCGGCGCGTCATACCCGAGGATGGAAAAAGGGACAGCGGGGAACGCGAAGAGTTTTCAAGTCGTTTGATATCGGGAAGAATCACAACGATTTCAACAGCAGAGATTCATTCGAAGAAAGTTTTTTAATCGACACCCTGAAAATATCGGCAACATCGCGATGGATATAACGGAGGCGTTCGCACCGGGGGGTGGAAACGAAGACCTCGGGAAGACGGACTTTTTCGATTTCGTCGTATCGCCAGCCCCTCACGGTGCTCCCGGCGACACGGTTTCGGACGAGGAGGGTTTTCTTCATCGTTCGTCTTGCCGGAGCATCGGTGTCAGTTTCCTCCAGGATTCGAGGCAGGACTCGCACGACTCGAGGCACGACTTACACCCGTCTTCCTTCGTCAAGGAAACGAACAATAACACGCTCACGGCGCTTCCACCGGTTTCGACGATCACCGGATCTCTGACGCACCATCACCACCATCACCACCACAATCACAATCACAATCGAAACCACGTGTGCGTGGTGCAGAACACGGACGTAGCCATGGATCAACCGGACTGCGATTATTGGGGGGACGAAGGAAAGGAGCAAACCTGCAGCATATTACTCGAAGATCTCAGCAAATATTGTTGGTCGACAACGACGAATCAACATTCCCAAGGTCACGGTGGCGACGGCGTGGTTCAGGGCGCGGACAACGCCGTTGTACGGGGCGGTTGCATCACACCTGGAAATCACCGACAGAACACAGACGGTGCAATTTACACTCTTACCGTACTGAACAACGACGCTAACTCGATGGACGCTCTGGACTGTTGCAAGAGTCCCGCGCCGACATCGGGCGAGTCTTGGTCACTTCGGCCGAATCTCGATCTGGACGCGATCCTGAACCTCGACCCCTCCAACGACCACGACCAGGATTCCGTCGCCGAATCATCGAGGAACGACAGGTTCCACGTCATACCGGTAGCGGCTATGACCTCCCAATACTCGACCGAGGACAGCGGTTTCGTCGAAAGCAAAGAAATAACCTGCAGCAGAACGTTGTCCGCGGGGCCTCCCGGTACGGGAGACAACAACAACGATTGGAAGTTATCCGATCAAAACCACTTGCCGGACAACGCCGCCAACGATTCGGCCGAAAGTTTACTACGAAGCGCTCTTCAGGGTAAATTGTACTCCGGAACGAATGCTCAAGTCGTCACCTCCTCGTCCTTGAATAATTCACAAACACCCACTTTGGCAACTCTTCAAGGATCGACGACCGGGGCACCTTCTCACGTTCAGATATTAACGGATCACCAGACGGACGAGAGTATGCATCCCTGTACGGAAGAAGATTTGCTACTGTCTCAACTTGACGCGACCACGTATCGTCCCGGGGATTACGAGAAATTGAAAAGCATCGCGAACGAAGTCGTGGAGTCCTATTGTAACCTTGAACCCGTGTGCAACGTATCGGCAACAACGACTGTGATGTACACTTTGGATCCGGCGAGCGGAAGTCTCGGTACCATAACGTTGCCGGCAGATTTGAGTCAAGTGAGTACGGTAACCGTGGTGACGTCCGGTCAACAGGAAACGGTGATAGGAGGTCAGAGTTCGGTTCGACAGGATCCGGAAACCGGCAATAACCAGATCCAAATATCACCACCAACGAGACCGGTATCGGCCCCGAGTACAAAACCGGCGAAAAAGTACATCAGACGAGTGAACAGAAACGGAAATAACTCGAGTGGCGGAGGGGGAGGAGGTGGGGGAGGAGGTGGCGGTGGTAACGGTGGTAATTCAGGTAACACAAACGGCAATAGTCAACAACAAGGAAGCGGTGGTTCTCCAGGTAGTGTACAACGCAAAGAAAGATCTTTACATTATTGTAGTATATGCAGTAAAGGTTTCAAAGACAAATACAGTGTGAACGTACACATCAGAACGCACACCGGAGAAAAACCTTTCGCTTGTTCGTTATGCGGTAAAAGTTTTCGTCAAAAAGCACACTTAGCTAAACATTATCAAACTCACGTTGCTCAAAAACCGTCGACAAACGTTGGAGGTACAACGGCAACTTCGACAACATCCGTAACCGTCAACACGTCTGCTTCAGCTTCGCCTACGAACGTTAACCAAAACAATTCAACTGTACCAGAAACAACCACTGTCGTCGTACCACCTCAACAGCAACAACAACAACAACAACCACAATCCGCAGCAAGAACCCAAACGCATGCCAACAATGTGGATCAGGTAAACGCTGCAACGTGCAATAATTCCGCAAGCAGTTAGCCGCTAATGATTTAGTGTTTTTTTTTTAAGAAGTTCAAAAAAATATTCTGAATATTTATAAAGAAATTAATTAATAATATATGCCTATATACAAATAAAGTATAGAAACATTTATACCGCGATACGAATTGTTTTTTTTTTTCTCAGTTTTTTATTCGTCTTTCTATATGAAAACGGACACAAAACAAAAAAACAGAAAAAAGAATAGCGAACATTTTTAATTTTTTATTCTCTCCTAATTACGTACATAATTAACGAATACTATATTATAATTATTCGAATTACATATATACATAAAATGGCGAGCTTTCTAAAATAAATCGGCTATAACGATAAAAATAAAAATAAAAAAAAGGAAAACGTAGTTTTTTTTTTACTCATAGTACACCATCAAGAGATTCTATATAGTAGAGCCACGCTTGGAGTGCATAAGAAATTAATATACGATTATAAGTAACAAGAAAGAGAAGAAGAAATTCTAAAAAGTAACGACACCATGACTCTCAAATAAATTATATTATAGTCGAAAAACTTTTCATGTTAAAATTTTGTTCCTATATAAGAAGACCTTTTTTTTTATCATATAATGATATACATACAATTGTAATAACGAACACATAATACACGATACGTATGAATGAATAACTCACAAAATAATAAAATCGATAATAATAATACTCATAATATTAATAATAAGAATAATAAGTATGATAATAATAATGATGATTTTCATCTACGGCCAATCGTACGTTTTCGAAGAATCTCGAAAAGGGGTATTCGTTATAGCACGAATGAAAAAGATCAATGTACAGAAACGAGAAGAAAAATGAGAAAAAAATTAAAATGGAGTAAAATAAATTATTTACAATCTCTGATCGATGAACGTATAATTTTTATAAGCATATACATGCCCGTGTGTACGTAAGTTTATTATTGTTATCATTATTGTTGTTATGATTATTATTATTATGTTTTGCAACTACCTACATATACATATAAATAATTAGTAGCACGAGCTGTGATTTAGATACATACTCAACGAGTGATTATTATACGATACTATACATTATATTATACATATTTATATAATATATGTCTCTGCATACATTATATAATAATATACGTACCTATTACATGTTGAATTTATAAATAAATTACAACGTTCAACGTTGACAATATTTCTTACTTTTTTTTTTTTTTAATTTTATTCTATTTTATTTTTCAATCCCCGTTTCGATCGACTTAATGTATATAGGTATTATATATTTATATATGTAGTGTAAGGCTGGGCAAAGTAGGGTGCTTGAGCTTTGTGAAATTTAAATACGATGAAACTTCTCTCTTTTATTTGTATTTGACGTGAATAACAAATATTTTCAGTTACTGTGAAACAGAAAAAATAATTATAATTTCATTGGATATGATTGATAAAAAGTTTGGTAACATTGAAAGTCATTGACACCAATATTTCATTGAAATTAATTATAAGAAAAAAAAAATAATTGTCAAGTCTGAAATAAGGTTGAAGTCTTTTTCGATCGTTTTGAAAAAAAAATTTACCTCATTTTGCCCCGCTACCCTGCTTTGCCTCGCCGTCCCCTATATATGTGTGTTATTTGTATCAGCGTAAAATAATGCGTCGCAAAGCGTTATCTTGCCAATATTCAATAATAATGATCATTTTTATTATTATTATTATTATTATTATATAAATACGTCCAACTATACATATGTACTATCTACAATTCATAATATGTAATAAACACACAGACACACACACACACACACACACAGACATGATAAATTGTAATCGTAGTATAATTATTTTAAATATCCACAACACCAATATGAATGTAACGATAATATTAATTGCGATGAAAATAATTACAATCATAATTTACGTGATTAAATTATAGATACAATAAATACGTATATACTCAACTATTTTGAATATAGATACACGTTATTAATAAATTACCTTACTTATAAACATATAAAATTTTCTCATTTTTGTTTTTACAATTTTTTTTCCTTGATTTTTTTTGTACGTTTTTAATTGATAATAATTGTAGTAGATTATATACCGTATTTGAACGCCTTAAAAACTATTATCATTATTACAGAGAAAGAAGAAAAAAAAAGTAGCATGAATATATAATATATATACATCATTTATATACATATGACAATAATATAAATAATAATATATTGTAGACGATGAATTCTGCATTAAATAATTTAGTATGTAACAGCTGCAGCTGTGCAGGTAGTAAAATATACATATACATATGTAATATTATACGTAGTTTGTAATAGTACGAAATTATATAGTATATAAAGAAAAGATTGAAACGAAATAAATTTATACATGAAAATAAATAAATAAATGAACAAATAAACGAATAAAATGTAACGTAAGCAATTGATAAGAACTGAAAATTCACAACGATTTTGATCTTATGTAACTTTGGTATAAAACAAAGAAAAACTCAATCCAATCTCGAATAAAATATATGTAAGTATGTACGATACAGGGGTTGAAGAGTTGTGAAGGAGAAAGGGGCCAGGTAAAAAGCCCGTTAAAAAATCGATTCGAAGTTACCGTATGTACCAACGTAGGTATATGATTCACATGACGTGGTAACTAATTTCACATAACTATGCAAGAATTGGGATAGACAAAATTAACGTATTAACGAAAATTTATCAGAAACACGTGTTGTATAGGTGTGAAAATGTGTAACAACCAATGTGTGCAGTATACAATCAGATTGAATAGGAATTTATTACGAGAGACACAAATCGAATGAAACGAATAAAATAAAATTGAAAAGATGAGAAAGAAAAAAACCGAAGAGAAGAAAGTGAATAAATAAATAATACTCAACAATGGGCCCATATATGTATATTCATATATGTGTACATTATATACATATATACGCGTGATATAATAGAAATTACAGCCCAAATCAGAAATGAAATTGTGTAATGAAATAATTATGATGATATTTTAATGCATGATGACGATGACGACGACGATGATGATGATGATAATAATTATCCTATCAAGTACAAACTGCAGAAGTGAATACACATATATTTATATAAATACTTATACAATTATCATTCTTTCGTTCTATTTCGTCTATCTACGTAGTTCCAAAATCACTGCGTCGTATGCCGATACACCAATAAGATGAAGGAAAATTAAAAAAATGAATGAACAAACAAAGAAATAAAATATTGAACATATGAAAAGGAGAAAGAAAATTGCAATCTTTGAATGTATACTTATATACGTATATATATGTATTTTTTGAAAAAATGGGCGGCGTTAAGAGAATGTACCTACTATTTTTGTAAAACTAGTATTATTCATATAATAGAGAACATAAAAATTATGTAATTGAAAAGACAAAAAACCAACAAAAAACAAAAAAAAAAAAAAAACGAAAAAACATAGTTAAAAACGGAAAAAAATTTGTATGCTTTTTGATATAAAAAAAGAACAAAATATAAAAAAATTGCTTTCCAAGTCATTTACCAAGACCTCCCTGTACAGTTATACATTACGAATATTGTATGCGTGGACGATCTCGTTTCCTTGGAAGCAAAATAGAAGAATAAAGAAATCAAATGCTGAAATCTGTGAATGAAATATGGTTGACCGGTTGCCAAAACTGAAAGCGTGACTCGATTTCATCGTGTCATGTGCGGGTGTATTAATTATTCTGTGCGGAGGGAATGATATTCCATATAAATAAATTGTGAAAAATGTCGTACGCGGAATATGGCCCGCGTGTTTTTTTTATCGGTGGTTTTAGTAATCGTAATAAAAAAGATGAAAATTGTGGGGAATCAGAAGAACGAAATAAACTTCTATACGGCGATTACGTACTGCCGAGAAAAAGATCTGAGGGAAGATTAAAGGCGTTCGAATCTTGTACGGATATAAGAGCGTGGAGCAAAAATACTTTGGATAATTCGAACTATATCAGAGAACTTTCGGAACACGCGAAAACTGTACGTAAACCGATCGGTCATATCCGAAAATCTTTTCTTTTCTTTTCATTTTTTTTTTTTTTTAATTTTGTTTTCTTTAATTTTTGTATCTTGATTCAGCCGGGCAAAATCGTTCCGTTGAACGTGGTTATCGATAATGTGATCGGTCTCGGTGCTCAGACTGGAAATGAATTGGTGGCTTGTAAAAAAGAACTACAAAGGTATAAGTGCCTCGTATTAACACCGGAGCAAGAATATCAACTGAAAATTTCGGTCAGTTAATTAGTTTTTTTTGTTGAATTTAATCATTGTTGTTATTATTTTTGTGTTTATTGCCGTTCGTGCTCTCTTTTGATTGCGTTTTAAATACGTTCTTCGAATTGACATCGAGAGAAAAAAATTCTCAGGCACCAGGTGCTGCAGCCTCGCCAAAATTGAGGTCGCGGTCCGGACCGCCGGAGGCTACCGATAGAGGTTCCCAAAAATCGGAATTCGGGACGACCGTAAGATCGTATTCCGCGTCCCCCGGGAGATCGAGAAAACCCGCAAGGGGTATCGATAAATCGTTACAAACCGATCGAACTATACAAAATTCCAGAGGGACCTCCCCCGCCAGAGTAACGATCAACGATTATGAAAAAGAATCCTCCGATCTAACCAATACGAATTACACGTTGGCAGCGTCATCCAGCGATAAGGTCCGCAGTAAAATTTCAAACTTGGTCTTTTTCGATTTCATTTTTTGATCCGTTGATTATTTTCTTGGTCGATGCGATCCCTCAGGATCTTGGTTCCGTTTATTCGACGTCAAATTTCGAGGCATATTATACGGAGGAAGACGAGGATGATCTCGAGAGTAAACCGGACATTAAAAAAGAAATCGATTATTGGTCGAATTCTGAAAATAAATCAAATATTACACCGATCGAAAGAACAACCACATCTGGAACACATTCTGAAAGGACTGGAACGGAAACTGGGACAGGATCATACACCGATTCCTACACCGATGATGGAACGAACAATAAAGCAACCATTATTCAAAAGGATTCGCATATCATCGCACTCAAAAACGAGCTGGGTGCAAGTTTCAGTTTTTTCTTTATTTTTCGTACCATAACTTCTAGTTCGCCTCGTGCGCTTCTTTGCTCCATGGGATGGTTCTGTTTGGATTTTTAGGCAAAAGAGGCGGAGATCGAGGAACTCAAAGACCTGAACAAACTACTCGAGAGATCGTTGAGAGAAAAGGACGAGGGCATGCAATTCTTGAAGGGAAACCTGAAGGTGACCCCCGTTGAAACTGACCTATACTCACAATCGTAGATTCCGAATCAATGCTATTTTTTTTCGTCTTCTGATCTGCAGAAATCAGAACAACAGCTCGCCGGCATCGGTGACGAGATGATGATCGAAACTGAGAAGTACAAAAATAAGGTCAGATTTTTCTAGATAGACTGATACATTAAACTGAGAGAAAGAAAAAAAAACCTTTACTTCTATTTCCTTCACTTGATCAAGATTGGCATATGCGAATGCCTCATATCGGAGCTAAAAGGTGATCTGAAAGAAAAAGTATCGATTTGCAGAGCGCAAGCTCACGAAATCGAAGAATTACGGTACCGAGTCAAAGAAGCGGAGCTCTTGCGTGTGGAGAGAGATTCTTTGGCCGTGAGTAAAAATTACGAAAAATAGAGCAAAAAAGAAATCTCATTAACTGTTCAGTTCTTTTGGATGATAAATCGTGATATTCGTTTTTTGTTTTGTTTTGTTTTTTTTTTTTTTTGGTTGTTTTGTGGTTTCTTGCAAATCTCGACCGTTCAGCGCAAAGTAAATGAGATGGACGGTCTTTTGATGGACGCTGAAAAGTGCGCTTATGCTTTGTCAGAGATGAAATCCGCGCTTAGAGAACGTGACGAATTGCGATCTCAAAATCGTGAACAGAGCTGTTTGTTAGCCGATCAAGAGGACGAAATACAGCGACTTTTATCATTAGTCGAACGTCTCTCGCATAAGTACGAAGGACGTCAGGTGAGTTTCCGTTATCCGAATTGAATGACAATTTCCTGTTTTTATATTCGTCTTTGCTTTGATTTTATGACATTGTTTTTTTGCTTTTTTTTCTCAACAAATAGGTCGACGAGGTGAGACGCATCGAGAAAAAGATTCTATCAAAATGGAGCAGAACAAGTTATAGCGGCTGATTAGGTAATAATAACATCAAAAGATTAATTTCAAAAATACATTTTGATGGAATCTTACGCCAGTCTCAGAGTTCGCAAAAAAAAAAAAAAATTTGTATAATAGTTGAGGAATAATTCATTCATTCTAAAACCCTTTCCATATGACGAACAAAAAAACTCATATTTTCAAACAGATCAAAATGAAGGGAGCTATGGAGAGCATGCGTACCGAAATTGATGAGAAAAATGTGAAGATATGTGAATGCGAAGAGCAGCTAACAGCGATGGAAAAAGAAGTCGGAAGTCTGAATGTGAAGTTGAAGAACAGTTTGAACAGTATGGACGAGTTTAAAATCGCTTATGAGGACGCTTGCAATTGCGCTGACTTGGACAATGACATCTACTCGCAGCTGAAGAACGCACTTTGTAAATTTAATCTCACGATGCTCGAACTTAAGGAGTACAAAAGCGAGAAGGGAAATTTATTGAGACAAATTGACGAACTGAAAAATAAGATAAGAACTGACGACAACCAGAGCGAGAACAAGACGACCAAATTTTGCTCTAGGATTAAAAACGAAGAGAAAACTGATAACAAATATGGTAGAAAAAAAAATGAAATCATTAAGCTTCGCGAACAAGCTTGACAATTGATTTGATTTTCAGCTGAAGATAATCATCGGTCCTTCGAAATGACGACTTTGAACCTTCGAAAACGTAAATGTTTGCTGAAGGAAGAGCTTGACGAGTTGGAGGAGGAATTGAAAAAACGCACGCTGGCGAATCCTGAAAATTTGAAAGATGCAGGTGAAACTCTCTCTGAAGATCAGCTGGATGTGGTGGCTACGGCGAAGCGTACGATAGACCGAGTGAACAACGCAATGCTTGACCTTGATACTTGGAAGTGTGAAAAGGTGAGTCGGATATTTTTCGAATTGGGAATTGAATGAAACTAATAGGAAAATTAAAATTAAGGCTATCATGGAGGAAACGATCGAACGTTTGAAAATTCAAATATCTACACTGGCTGGAAGGGGTGGCGAAAATGTTGAGAGAAAGATCGTCGAGCAAGCATCTAATTCCATGGCAAAATTAAACCAATTGCACAAAGAACTTAAACAATATCAAGACGAACGGCAATGTATGAAAAAACAAATCAAAAATCTTACCGACGCTCTCAAAGACTCGGAATCGGCTTTAACTTGTAAAGGTACGTCACCTGATCATCCTTATTTTCGTTCGTATCGTCCATTTTGCTTTTTCTTCTCATCCAGGTGTGACAATTTTGAAACAACGTTTGTACGATTTGCGTTTGGAGAGCGAAAAAGACCGGGCTGTCTACCTGGAAGAGCTGAAAAATTTGCACGCCAAATTGGAGGAAGCTGAAAGCACATCCGGTTGTTCAGGAATTAAAGCTCTCCGTCTGAAATTAAAAGAAGCTCTTCGATACAGGGATAATGATGCGAAGGTCGACCAAGCCCTCGCGATTCACGTGAAGAAATCGATAGAAAAAATTGAGAACATTTCGAAAGAGATGAAGGGTGAATAGATGAAAGTAAAGTTGTATGAAACGAATGAATCTCATGATTTTCACACTTGTAGAGGTAGACGACGATCGAGACGAGATAGTTAAGGAGATAGCGAAGAAGCAGGACGAGATCGAGGTCAGAAATGTGGAAATTTCAAAACTGAGAAAGCAAATGGCTGAACAAGTTATGGCTCGTAAGGGGGAAGGAGACAGAGCTGAGGAAGGCCTCAAAGAACTCGCTGAGGCCCGGCAAAAACTTGAGGAAAAAACCGAAATAATTATGGCGTTGGAAGACCGGGTTCAGTCCTTGAAATTTCAGCTGATAGGGTCGACCGAGAATCAAAGTACTTTGAAGAGTCAAGTGAAATTACTAGAAGAGGAAAGAACAAGCCTGGCGAAAGAAGTGGCTGAAAAAACCGTGCAACTTGCGGCAAGGAATGAGGAGATCACGCAGCTCTTTGGGGGCGTGAAGTCCTCCGAAGTCATGAAGTCCAGATTGGAAGAGCTGGACAAACAAATCGAAAAAATGAGACCAAGGTTCGCTGCTACCCCAATTTCTAAACATACTATAAATATTGCTCAATTTTTATTGATACTATTCAAGGTACGTTGAACTCCAGAATGAGAACGAAAAGTTATTGAAGGAGGTGACGACGTTGAAAAACGTTTTATCTGAACGCAACGAGGAGATAATCGCGCTTGTTGACGACAAAGCGAAGAGCGATGAAAAAGCCGAAAAAAATTCTCTAGCATTCAAAGCCGAGTTGTCTGAAAAGTCGAAGGAGTTCGATCGCGTTTCCAGGGCAAATAAAAGCCTCACCACAAAGCTCTTAAAAGCTGAAGGCCAAATAATTAACCTTGAGCAGGTGATTTCAGGACTTAATTTCGAACGCGTTCAAGTTGAACAGATATCGGATCTGCAGCGAGAGATAACGAGGATGACGAAGGAAAAGAGTAAACTGGAAGGAGAGTTCAAAGGACTACGAAACACATTGACGTCCATCGAGAGTTCTAACAGAAAACTGGACAACGAAGTGAACCGTGTTTTGATGGAAAACGAGACTCTGAGAAGTGAAATAAGAAATCTGGCGGCTGAGAATTCTAGAATCGGTTCAGAACTAGTCGAAGAAATCACAGCTAGGGAGAAGCTCTCGATATTACCCGATAAACTTAACAATGAAATATCAGTCCTCAAAGCACGAATGCGATCAACGGAAAAAAGGGACAATGACGTCCTGAATAGTCTTAGAGATAGAATCGAGAGATTTCAAATCAAATGCGAAGAAGACGACATTCTAATTGCAGAACTTCAGAGACAAAACAAATTATTGAATGATCAAGCAAATATCAACGCGGAAAAAATCGAGGTACTGGAAAAGGCGAACGCCGAATTGAAGTCTGAACTCAATTCGAAATTGGATGAGCTGAATGAGCTCAGCAGTAAGTTTCAAGCCGTTGAAAGAGACAAAAAGCAACTGACTACCAATTTTTCCGAGGCCAATAACATCGCCGAAATAACCTGCAGACTGAATCACGCTGAAAATGAGAACAAACAGCGACAAACTGAAATCCATAAACTTCAATGTGACGTTAAATCGAGGAACGCTGAACTGAATTCACTCAGAGAAGAGGTCAAATTACTGACCGAGGAAAGAGACTCCCTCACCGAAAGAATCAGGGTAACAATTCTCGCAAAAAAATTTCAGACCAATAAAAGATGATCAACAATGTTACTGATAATTTCCAGAACAAGGAAATTCAAAATAGCCAAAGACTACAGGCCCTCAAAGTTACCTACGAAGGGTCATTGAAGGTCATGTACGAAAACCACAACCAAAGTGTCGCCAGATTGCAGTCCCAGTATGAGGAGGCAATTAAAGATAGCGACTACTTCGATTCGGAAAGCTGGCTACGCGTTAGTAATACATAGAAATTGAGAAAAAAATGATTATTCTCCTATCCCCATCATCTCATTCTTTCAGTCGCTGACTCTAAAGGAAATTTCGGATCTTCATGAACGAATTTGTATGTCGATAACGTCCTGTCCGGTGCAAACTGGACGAATTTTGTCGGAAGATGAATATAATATTGAGGGTATATCGAATCAGGGCTCGGTGATGAGTGTTCAGCGATATAGTCAAGATTTTATAGGCGACAAGCACCAATTAAAAAGAAAAATATCGACATTGCAAAACGAAATCGTGCAGAGAGAACAAGAAGCGCGGCAAAAAAGTTCGTTTGAAGAATAACGAGCGCTTTAGGTTGTGCAGTTGATTTGATTATTCATTTTTAACAATAAATTTTATTCTCGTTTCAGTATACGAGATGGAGATCGTAATCGAACAAGAAAAAGAGAGAAACAAGGAAATGTCCGAAATCGTTCGATTAGAGAGGCAGAAAAATGCGGAATTACGAAGCCAGCTGAGCAACAAAAGCGACAGAGACACCCAAAATATGATTCCGCAAAAAACTGAAAGCGAAAAGGACTATGGGTAAAAATCGAGCTGATTTCTATTTTCTGCATACTGTACATTGCCACGGCTACTGGATATTTTGTATTTAGGATCCAGCGGATCGATGAGCGGAGAAGAATAGTGAAAAATCTTGAGATGGATCTAGTAGAAACGTCGCCAAAATCGGAAGTGGTACGTTTGTTGTCAAAGAGAAAATATTTATTCCGGTAAATTATTGAGGTATTTTTTATTCCAGTATGATGACAGGAGGAAAAAGGATTTTATCTATCAATGTAGCCTCTACAAAGAAGACGAAAATAATTAGCTTCGATGTGATTCGAAGATGAGAGGTTGTCAATTATACTATAAAGGCCGGGGAAAAAATTCAAGGATTTGAAATCACAGTTACGATCATTTGTACGATATTCTCATAGTTTTTTGGTCTCTTTATTGTTATTGTTTATCAATTGTATTATACATGTGTTTTTTGTTTTTTAATTCGTAATGGACAACTATTATTTACCAGATCGATACCATCGGCAGATTATTCGTTTATTTTGAACTAAACCATGCCGTTGATTCGGACCTATAAAAAAAAAAAAAAAAAACAGCGAGCCGATGATAGCTATCCTCATCGGAATTTATCTATCGCCTCGTCTCTGGGAAAATCCAGAATGTGCTATCGAAACTTTACTTGTGGTTCCGACTGATACTTATTGTTAGTCGCATTTAATCAAAATCAAAAAAATTCAGTGCAGGGTAATGAATCATTCAAAAGTCTTCTTCACGTTTGTTATTGGCAATAATTACATCATCAACACTGTACATAATACGTTATTCATCATACGACTAATTCAACTATCTTTTTCACTTCTTGGCCCATTCTTTTTTTTCGCGCAGCTCCTTTTCCACTTCATCTATATAGGGCCGAAGATATTTTACGTCCTGTAGAAGAAATTAGGAAAAAACAAAAACCATAAAACAGCGTGAAAAAAGATTCTTTGTACCGCATCATTTTCTCACCTCTTCATACTTCGTCCACTGATCCTTCGGTAGAATTGATTTTGTCAGAGATAATTGCACTGCGCGTATAATGCGGTAATTTCTCTCATCGACTAATTTTTGGGGAAGTCTTCTGAGCGCTTCTTCGACGACCTCATCCTCGTGTAGGCAGTCATCGTGTTGAAGACCTGCAGGCATATCTTTCTTTATGATAAATACCGAATGAGGATGGGATGAGGAATAACGTCTCTAGGTATGACTTGAACGGCGCGCCTCTATCGGCGGCCATGTCAGTGTCATGCGTATTGAGAATTGAAACAGCACATCCGACTTGGTCAGTTAGTAACTCGCTGGTTTCTACCTTTTTGTCACACATATACGGCTGCAAACTAAAGAATCCAGAAATCAAACGAAGAAAATATATCATCTTACCCAGCTGGTTAAATCTAGACATGTTGTACGCCCATTTCTTGATTCCTTCGCCTGAAACATAAGATGAACGTTGTAGGGTCATTATGTAAGGTGCGACAAACGGTCACTTAAGCACTGTATTTTAGGTATTTGTTGTGATTCACGAGTCATTTTTATTTTCACAACTTACCGAAGAACCCGGTGTACTTTCTAGTCACCCAACTCATCGCAATTTATTTTTAAACGGTACAATAAAACGGTTTTTGTCGCAAGATCGACGAAATTGTCTGCTACCCTGAGCCTTAGAGTAACCTTTGCCTGGACTTGATAGACGAGCGTATGCAGCGCTACTGTTCGTAGTTATCGATTGAGCTGATGAGCTTTTCAAAGCTCGGCATTAGATGGCACTGGGATTTATGTTCCTGGAGTCAGAATACGTTGGAAAAGCATCATACGATTGAAGATACTTCATTTTTGGCCCAAGAATCAAAATTATTTTTCCAAGTTATTCTGATGTATTTGGATCGCCAGAATCCGAATTTGCAAGCACAATTGATCTATCTATGAATTTCATCGAGTTATTGCCAATTTTTCACTTTTTTTAGCATAAAAATGGAGATATCTCGAAGGAAAAAAATTTTAGCTCAATTTGGCCAACAGATTCGTGTTCCTGAGGTCTACGAGGGAGTCAGGTAGCCACAGGCGCGCGGTTTGTTGTGGGGCGTCACCTCTGCTCAGCCCCGAAGGTGACGTCTCACAACAAAGCGCTACGCTGCTGGCTACGCTGACTCCAGCAAAGCTCGGGCTCGTTGGTGAATTGAAGAATTCGAATATTTCGACCCATGCATGGATTGCGACGATTCAAAGTGGGTCTACGACTGAAACCAATCGATATGTCTTATAATTTTGCTGCTCCCAACAGCGAATAATTGATGATTACTCGATCGATTGCACGAGTAGATCATTTTGGCTCTCAGATTTGGATTTCTGAGCTGATTATATGTGAGATTACTCTTGAAGAACCAAAAAAAAAATTGATTTGTGAGCAAAAAATAAATCATTTTTTTAATTGAGTTTAATATACTTTTCTGAGGTATTTTGGCCTCAGAAATCCGAATCTGGAAGAAAAATTGACCTATCTCTAAAATTGACCGAGTTATCGCCAATTTTCAGCTTTTTGGGGTCAAGAATAAAAAATTGAGTTTTTAGTCTATATCAATGTAATTTGAGCTCTGGAATCCGAATCTGGAAGAAAAATTTAACTATCTCTAAAATTGACCGAGTTATCCCCATATTTTCGCATTTTTTGGTACAAATTTGAGGATATCTCGAAGGGAAAAAATCGTAGCTCAATTTGGACAACGGATTCGTGTTCCTGAGGTCAAAATACATAAGAAAAGTATCATACGATCAATTTTGAAAAATAAAAATTTTTGGTCAAAATTTGAAAAAATCGTAAGGGGTACCCCTTGGAAAAATCTCAAATTTTGACCAAAAATTTTTATTTTTTCAAATCGATCGTATGGCACTTTTCTTATGTATTTTGACCTCAGGAACACGAATCCGTTGTCCAAATTGAGCTACGATTTTTTCCCTTCGAGATATCCTCAAATTTATGCCAAAAAATGCGAAAAAATGAGGATAACTCGGTCATTTTTCGAGTTAGTTGAATTTTTCTTCCAGATTCGGATTCCTGAGCTCAAATTACATTGATATAGACTAAAAAATCAATTTTTCATTTTTGACCCCAAAAAGCTGAAAATTGGCGATAACTCGGTTAGTTTTATAGATAGATCAATTTTTCTTCCAGATTTGGATTCCTGAGGTCGAAATACGTAAGAAAAGTGCCATAGGGTCGATTTTTGAAATACTTAATTTTTGGCCCAAAAATCGAAGAAATCCAAAGGGGGCACCCCTTTTGGCGAACACACCCGAATGATGAAAGATCATCTTCATTCCAAACAGGAAACTTTTTTATCTGCCGTAAGGAAATGTAGGTTCTTATCTAATTTTTGCAAAGTTCTTTTCACATTATTCGTCAATAAAATTGGTCCATTTATTTTTATGTGCCGCGCTTATATCATTTTCTGTTTCTGTTTATTTTTTCAATTTTTTTTTGCAACTTTGACATCTTTTTTCCACACCATTCGCCAACAGTGAATAATTTGAATCCAAATTTCGAACCAGGATTGAGTCATTCGATTTGAATCGAAAGTATCGCGCTACAAGTTCCAAACGTGAATTGAAATAGATTCTTGAAACGTTTATTTAAAGTCAGCCTTTCTTAAATCGACGCATGCGCTCATTGTCAGTGATATTATCTTCCTCGATGATTATCGCTAATCAGACAGATTATTCACATTTTTTTCTAGTTATACATTTCTCAATCTTCGTACAGCGCGAGAAAAAAAGATCTTTCATAAGATATACAAACGTATTTGCGACCTCTTCGAGCAATTGCTGTTATGAGATCAGGTGGTGAAAACTTGAAATTCACTTTCTTCTCTTTTCCCCTCGGTTCAAACCTACGACGGGGGCAGAGGTAAAGGGGTCTTAGGCCTAATCCATTTGGACAGATTCGGGCGGGGCTTCTTGTACCCTAACGTCGTCTTGATATATATTTTTAACTCGGTTACATGTAGTCCCATACCGAAGGGGCAAGGAAGCGTGGGAGGTATGCGCCCTGGCAATCTGTTTCGCCGAGCAAGACTCCCCGGGAGTCAGTCGTCAGTCACGAGTTGATCGGAGTCGAGTTAACTCGGGTCATAGAAAATCTCGAAATATTTATCAAACGAAAAATTCATTCCGTAGAATGAGAAAACAAAATGTTCGATGAATCCTTGGTTTAAGGACCTCATATTCGTCACGATGCTGTTCATCTTTCTATTTTTCGAAAAGTGTTATTAGTGTCAGGGTGGATTCAAGGTCGCTGTGTTACTTGATTTACTTGTGGATCCCATCGAAGATCTGTTGCAAAGGAAAATCAGGATAACGATGAGCGTTACGATAATGAGGAAATGAGAGGGGATTTTTATGGTAAAAAATAATTTGAATCGGTGCATCCAACCATTCAAGATATCGGCATCCCCATAAGGTCGACGAAGACAGCGATGAAACCAAAACAACCAACTGCGTCTATCGACCTCGTTGACATGGTTAAAAGTTCTGGGAAAATTCAAGCTCTTGCCAGAGGCTGCTGTGGTCGGGATGATTTTTTCGGCATAGAAAACACGAATTCTCCTGTAACCAGGAATCAAAATTCCAACGGAAATCACAGGGAAGCTTTCATATTCGGTAGTTGGAAGCGTAGAACTAAACGTAGACCAACCGCAACCGCAACCGTCAGACCCGTATCCATCAGTGACGAGAACTTCGAGAGGTCTGTACGATGCAATCGAAAGAGATTTTTTCTTTCTTGGTTTCTGCATGGTTCAATAGCTCCAGCTGTTATAATATTTGGATATAAGCGTGTTGAGGTCAGCGTTGGAAACAAGCCGCGTTTTCAGGCGGATTTCGAGTTCTATTCCTGACGCATTCGCATTCCTTATGTCAGAAACTGAATTCCTATGGTCGCGCGGTGTTGCTGAATAAATGAGACGTTGAAATTTTTTTCTTTTCCTCTTTTTATTTCAAACTTCTTGCCGGGGGAAACAGTCCTCTCGTCGAGAGTACGACGGTCTATAGATAGCCCTACAAGCATTTCTTGTTGAGATACGTGGTATATCAGCCGTAACTGACCTCGCAAAATATTTAGACAAACTATGATCGCCGTGATCATCCGCGTCTTTTAAAACAGGAAATAGGTAACAAAAATATACATATCCTATATTGGTATACGTTTTCATAGGAACAATAACAACAATCTTCACGATATTGTTAACCACAATAACAATCAGACGAACAAACGAGGGAACGTCATTCCCAGTTCCCAAAGGAGTTCCACTTACTATCCATCTTCGTACACTACGAGTGCGACTTCTTCTTTGGGTTTGGAATGTCGCGTGACTTCTGGAGGAGATGGGAATCGAGGGGGTGAGGTCATTCAATGGGTGGAAGAGGAATTTTGGTGTCCGAGATGCAATCAAAAAATGCAGGAACCAAGACTTCTTCCTTGTCTTCATCCCATATGCACACCATGCGTTGATCAGCTGGTCAATCATGGTAATAAAAATTTATTATTATACATGCTCGTTGAAAATTCTTGAGATTATTACTTGGCAGGATGTTTGGTCTGTCTGGTCGAGTAGACGTGGAACCACATCTGCGCGTTTCACTATGCATGGAATGAAAAAATGATATTTGGTAGACTTAAACTCACGTATACTACGCTTCAAGACGCACGTGGCCCTGAACGAAGGGCACGTGTCAGACTGGCATCCTTAAAATTGTACGACTTTAAAGGGCGCAGGATGCTTGTGTTTACCATTCATACGTGTACACTACACATAAGCAAACTCCCGCTGTAGGCATCTGGTGGATCAGAAAAGCAACCGCAACTTCCTCAGCTTCCTCCTCGATCAAAGCCTCGGCGGAAACCAGTTTTTCCCCCATTTCTTTTTAAAGCTCATTTTTTTCCCGCAGGAGTTTCATCCCCCGGCTATCAAGAGGGATGCGCGATATGCGAGAACCCCGTGCCCCTTTTTTTAGGACCCAACAGAGCGCCATTGCCTCCTCCTCATTACCCCCTTCAGCATCGATTGGTTATGGATGCAGTCAGAAGACGACTTGCACATCAAGTTTTATGCTGCGACACTTGCCCTGAAGAAGTTCAGGTGAGATTTGAACCGAGGACGATGAAAGAAAAATTGTCGAAGGGAAGATGAAGTGTTTCTAATTTCATCGTATCGACTCCCGCAGGCTTCCGTTCATTGTCCGGCTTGTCTTCGCAACTTTTGCTCCGATTGTGGGACTGAACATCAAGAGCGGGAAGTGAGAGCTTATAAGGTTCACGAAGTTCGACCGCTATGGGAAGCTCGAAGAGTTAGAAGAACAGCTTTGTGTCTTGCGCATCCAACGCACGCTCTTCGGTTTCATTGTATTGCCTGTCAACAGGTACTTAAATGGGGTTTAAGAGTCTCTAAACGTAATTCCGTTTCCAAAGATTATTTAAAATCTTTGTCTGTTTTTTTTTTCTACGATTTCTCAAGGTTACGTGCAGAGAATGTATGTGGCGTGGTGCTCACAGAGGACACGCCAGCGAGGGGGCTAGTGGAGCAGGTCGGAGAGCTGCGACTCTGATTACTTCAGCCCTGCAACGGGCTAGAGGACTTCTTAATTCTCTTTTGGTTGAATACAACAGTCAGTTATTTTCGTCAGGTACTCTTGACCGACGGCATAGTCTTTACAACACCGCGGTGGACAACGGCGAGAGGTTTGTTGGTCGGAATTCTCAGCGAGAACTGCATCGGATATCATTTACGTTAAGAATGGAGAGCGAACGGATTATTTTGTTATATTTTTAGGTACTCCGAGACACTCGCGAGGGTTTCCCACTCAAGAAGTCGCTCGACTTTGTCGTCGCACACCAAAGAAGCGCGAGAAAGGATGCAGGAATTCGCGCGTTTACAAAGAGCTCGACATTTACTCGACGCGATATCGTTGGCTGAAGAACTTCTCGCTGACGGTGCTGACGTTGAAATCCTCAGCCTCAGTGGTATCATTCTGAAACGTTTGAAAAATCTGGGGGTCAAGCCGATACCCCCGGAGAATCGAAACAACGAACACGAGTACAACGATGCCGGGGGATCGGGTAAGTGCGAAGAAGAATATCCGATCGAATCGAAACTTTGTTTTTCAATTCAATGATTGTTCGTTTCAGACTCTCAGGAGGAATCGAGTGCGAGATTAACGCACACAGGTGTTTATCATTGCTGTACATTTTGCTCGAGTGGTGGCAAAAAAGAAGCTTCTTGTGCCTGCGGTGGAACAATGCCAGGTGCTTTGAATTTAGCTACATGATTATTTTGGAAAACCTTTTTTCTACTTTCAATTTGAAATTCATCTTTTTATTTTACGTTATCGATCGACTTTCTTCAGGGGGTTACAAGGGCTGCGGGCACAGACACCAAGGTCATCCAGGTGTCAGCCATTGGTCATGTTGTGCTTCGATACAAAGACACGGAGAGTGTTTGATGCCAAGGAAATGTTCGTATCAGATAATTTTATGAATTAAATTATATTTATGTATAATACAATGGTGTACAAAGACACGTGTTTGTTCGATCCTTTTATTCTTCTGGTTTTTCTGCTCTCTTCCGTCGAACCGATTACAACTAATTGTTCGACTATCGTTATGGCTACTGCGACAATTGATTCGGGTGAACTACGAAAGTACAGGAGAAAAAAGCGCTTAACGCGCTTCTGACATATGTATTATTACGATGTTGAAGTTACGCCCATTGCGCATCGTGATAAAATCTATAAATAGATCTAGAAGTTATCCAAAATCCCGAAACAGCTGCTGCATCACTGCAGTCTAATATCTTGTGAATGGGGTAATTTGTATTGCATTAGAAATTATCTACCAAGAAAAATTAAAAAAGATTCAAAGCGGTAAGAAAAAGTCTAAAAGCATATAGTGGATACAAATTATTAAGTATTAATTCGCAAATAAAATATCAAAAAGAAATTTTACTGCTAACGCGTAAAGTTGCAGCTGCAGCTGTCGAGCAGCGACATGTGGTACGTGTTCTCTGAGTGTTTTTGGTATTTATGTTATATGTATGTATGTTACATGTATCCATATTTCAGCCAAAAGAAAACAAAACTTATTCCCAGTAACGTGTGATGGGTGTAAGAAAGGGGTGATGGGATGTTTTGTCGGGTTAATTTACGACCTTTGGGTTCCCTTGGAAATTTATTGAACTCTGTTTTTGTATCGTAGTGGTTGAACTGGAGTAACCGATGCGGTAAGTTTGAAAAGTAGAAAATGGAGTCAACGGTAAGACAAATGACGATCGGGGTCTCGCGACTTGCCCTGAAAATAAACATTTGAATTTGAAAAGGGGAAAATGGAAAGGAAAAATTTAGGGAAACAGGACAAATTTAGAGGAGGAAATACCAGGGGCTGATTTATCGTGTGTCTACAAAGGAGATTTTGTCTGTTTAGACTTATAGCCACAGGCGAGGCCACAGGTCGAAGAACGAAGAGTTTTACCGACAGAAAACAGTCGAGCAACGTTCGAACAGTTCACACAGTTTCGAAAGTATCCTGTTGGTTGCGCATGGACCAAGCTGTCAAAGACAGATTGCATTCCAGCGTCGGGCCAAAACACGATTGATTTAATCAAAAATATTAGTTCAACTTTAATTAACGATCATGGTTTTGGAAGAAGTTGGAAAATTGTTACTAGAATTGGAGAAAGCAGAGTTGGAGGTTTGAGTGAAAAATTTTTATATTCTCATATTTCATTTGGTTTGGGGGGTGCTGAGAATCAAATTCTAACCTGAAAATTGTCTAGGAAATACAAAAAAAAAACATGGATATACTTAAATTAACTTGAAAAAAAGATTATGAAAATCAATTTATAAGTTCAAATACCCAATCTAATCAGTTTTGATAAGTAAATTGTGTTTTTAAGATGCTATTTGGTCAAGATTTTAGCTACTCAATATTGCTCCGCCGGTATTTCAGTCTGAGTACCTCTAAAATTCTCCGCTATGCGGCGTCGTTATTCTGTTTTATCCACCGAACATTTCTTTCTTCATCTTGATCTTACAAAATGCAAAAATTTCAGGCACCTGGGGGTGGAGCAACTGCTCAGACTTACACTCAACTATTAGCCGTATATCTTTATCAAAATGACCTGTAAGTACACAATAGTATATTGTGTACCAAGGGCATAAAGTGGGCCTTTTGACCTCTCGTAGAGTTTTCAGTACGAGACGAAGACGAGTCATAACACACGAGGTCAAAAAGCCCACTTGGCCGTAGTACACACCATGGTCCGTATCAACAAGTCACTTTGAGGGCTGAAAGTCTCTAACTAGTCCATTTATATGTTGAATTCCTTACGAGGAAAGAATCTTCTTACACTTTTAGAGCTAAAAGTGAATTATGAATACGGGCCGATATTTTTTGGAACGCATGTACTTTTCTTCGCGTTTTTTTGCGAATAAAGCGGGGCTAATGTGACCCTCTCTAGGCTCAACAAGTACGCGCTTATGGGAGTGTATCTAATTTTTCAGCGGACAACTAAAACTTGAATATCGCCCGCTACTGAGAGCAGCGGGCGTTTTTCATTTTCTTTCGTTCGCCGGTCTATAAGCGATCACTTGAGGTCCGCTTAGTAGGTAAATCAACGCGAAAATCGTGCTTATGTTACAAAAGATTTATTTCTCTGATTTGGAGAAAGATGAAAATATGAGTTAACAAAGATATTCTTGAACAGCTGCAATGCAAAATTTCTTTGGAAACGAATACCTGCGAATGTAAAATCATTTAGTACGGAACTTCAGCAAGTCTGGTTAGTGGGACAGCGAATGTGGCAACGAGATTGGGCCGCAGTCCACACCGCGTTAAACGTGGAATGGAGCGAAGATATAAGCAGCATAATGAACGCTCTAAAAGGTGCCTAATCCCGAAAATTCGAAATAAAGACAAAACGAACAACGCCATAATTATTTTCTTTCAGTTAGCGTCAGAGATAGAGCGATACATTTGATATCCGAAGCTTATTCCTCGCTAACTTTGACGACCTTAGCTACCATGACTGGCCTCTCAGTTAGCGATGCTCAATCAGCCGCCGTTGAAAAGGGTTGGATAATTGACGGGGACATGGTGGAACCGAAGAGAATAGACAAAGAACAATCTATGCCTCATACCAATCTTACGGAAGATCAACTTTATAAACTTACTCAGTTTGTATCGTTCTTGGAAAATTAAAAATCTCCGACAACCAATGCAATGAACTCGAAGAGGTTTTTGTTCTATTAGTAATGTTGACATTGTTTTACCTCATTTTTGTTATTTCACAACGATAATAATTAATAAATAATACCTAAAAATCGCCGAATTCATTTACATCACCCGACACACGTAGTTATATAGATCTCGTGGAGAACGAAGTTGATCAGAATCCTTTGTGATATTTGAGAGTGAACAAACCGGAGAATATGGACGGCCGTATTCCTATACAGAAGAGTGAGAATGAGGATGGGAGAAAAAAACAATAATAATAATAGTAATATAAATAATACTTCGGCGTGCAGTACACCGGCAGTCGCTGGAGGTTTTCCATACGCAATTTAATATGAAATCAATTCTCTATGCCCCATATTGCAGTTGTGATTCCTATGTAATTTTATTATATACCCGTACACCTATTCTATTATGGAACAATTCATGGCATAGACATACCTATATATAGTCTTATATATATACGAGTTAAAATTACGCAATGTGATCTCAAAGCGAGATTCTCGAAGACAAATTGCAACTGTGCAGATAATATGTCTAATATGCTCTGATAACAAAATGAGATACGGTGAGTTATTCAGTTATTTTATTTTATATATTTCTCAAGCTTTTTTTCCCTGCTTTTTTCCATTCTTAAGGTCCTGGTGAAATTCATATATCATTATACAGTTTGTATGGGTATATGTGCATTGATTCCCATAGAAAACGCGTTTATTGCCGTTCTACGTTTCTCTTCGTTGATCTGCCGCTGCTGCACCGTGTACATTATAGGTACAGGTATACACGCTATATTGTAGGTACCATACCTACACCTCGATTTGCTCGTGCTTTGAATAATGCAAATCATCATTATTCCAATGGTATAAGAAGTACGTACCCTACGATGATTGCGATTCGATTGTCTTTCTATCGTTGAGACACGACCGCGTATTCAACTCTTAAGGCGAATTGATGCGAAAGTATCCTATATATACGCGGAAGAGAACGCGAAACTAAAGAAGAACGTTATACACCACTTGATTTAGGCCCCCAATAAAGAGATACCAGCAGCTCTCCCCGTATCTACCCCAACATCATCTACATATCGACGGTGAATTGAAAATTAAATTTTTCGTCCCATCGTCGCATCGTACGACGAAGAAGAAAAATCGAAGATGCGACGATCGCGACCGCCTATTTATTCACAGTTGTAGAATTTAAATTCTGCATTTCTGATCGTCGACGTGGTCGTCATCTTGTGTTTGAGATGATGCAGAAAAAAGAGTCGAAAAAAAAACAAAAAAAAAAAACAAACGAGGAAGAAGAAGAAGAAGAAGAGCTCAGCTCGGATAGCTGTCGAAAGCGCGCAAGACAGGCGCCAAATCCGAGGTCGGGTGTGTCACGACGATAATCGACACGGGAGGACCAAAGGTTACCTGAGGAGTTGAGCGAGCGAGGAATGGAGAGAAGAGATTGTTAAGAACTCGGCGAAGAGCTGTTCGTGGTAACCGCTGCGAGCTTTTAATTACGTCATTATTATACATCTTATACGTACATACCTTTAAGCAGCTCTTCACCTCACCCCTCCACAGCTTAAAGCGAAAATTAACGTCGATCGTTTATGCCAAAGGTGCGCCGAGTACAACAGAAACACACACTTTATCGGTGGAAACGTGAATTGAAGAGGAATTGTTTATTTATTTATTTATTTTATTTTTTCTCTCCTCATCTCTTCATTGTTTGATATGGGAAATTTTTGTGAAAATCTACGATAACCTGGACAAATTGGAGATCATTTTATAAGCCGGTCTTCGAGGGGTTGTTGAGTTAGGGCTAATTAGAATTCTCGAACGCGTGCAAATTACCATAAATATCACGCATATTATTATACGGTATCGGACAAACCTCGTCGTAGGTGTGTTTGTGTATAATATGCTCTTTCGTTGAGGACAATCAAATTGATTGGGTACCGCGCGTTTGTGCTCGCGCCCACGTCTTGAGGTCACGCTCTCTAGTCCCGGGTTCAATTCCTTCTCGCTTGCATATACGCCACACTAGAGACTGGTATTGTGGCTATAACCCATATAATAAAACCAACTTTCCGAGAACCCGTGATCAATGTACAGATGTCATATTCATATGGTACAGATGCGCGAGCGATTAAATCGAGAAAGTGCTGGAATTTCAGAAGAAAAATTTGCGAATATATACGTACGGTACAGTGCCCGACAAGTGCGGAAATTCTAATGAGCCGAGTATATAGAGAAAAAAAAAAAATTGACGACCGCAGACACACGAATGGAAAAAAATCAATCTACAGGTTTTCATTCGAGCTCGTAAAACCATTTCTTGCTCACGGTGTTAATCTTAATCCGGAGTTATTACAAGGCTCTCCGCATAGTCCTGGATTTAATCGCGGTGCCTCTGTCTTTCTCTTTCTTTTTACGTTTCTTTTTTCCCCTCCTTTCTTATACCTTCTACGACCTCGGGTCACGTAGAGGAAATGATTATCGGTTTTTACATGTACGCGTTCGCGTTACTTCGATCATTTATCTATTTTCGTTTGTTGTATCCGATCATCACCTGCTCGCCTACGTACCTACCTACCTTTGAAATAAAATTAATGGAATTCACGTTCTCGATATTTTTAATCGTCGCGAAATATATCGTACCGTTTATATCCCTGTGACCGCTATGTATGATGTAAATTTTTTAAGTATATACATGCGCGCATCTATATACACGTAGTTCGATATTAACAATAAGTATAGATCGAACCGCCCGTGCTCATCGCTTGGTACCTATACATTTTCTTATCTGCTAAAATGAACGACACAATTGAATGTTCAAACGGTTTATTGAGGATCGTGGGCGTATACCCTAAGTTCGATTGTTTCTTTATCGCGATCGGTCTCGCATCGGCTTTATAATGCTCTCTCGATCCCTGGGGTACCTCAGGGGCTCGGGACCGTGTCGTCGGGTCGACGATGCGAACGCGAGCTTATGGTTTCTTCTAGTCTTTCTACGCGACTACAAAACATAATACTACGGAGGTGGGTGCGCTCAGAAATGCTTCGACACCTCTGCAACACTCCAGTCCACGCATTCCTGAGTCCCGATCCCCGTCATCGGGCGGACGCCGAGCTTCAAAGAATCATTTTTCTCCTTGTTTTTTGTTTTTTTTTTTCTTTCGTTACTCTCAACTCGTTCCGTCGTACAACATCAAATTCCCATTATACAATCCAGGCGTTGTGGTAAAAGCTCCGTCGAAAAGTCTAACGAACACGGCGCGGCTTCCCCTTTCCTCGCCCCCCCCCCCCCCCCCACCCCCCTGAATAACCCCGTAAAAGCGACATTTATAGAAATGCGGGAGCTCCCAGCGGGATCATACGCTGGGATACGGGTAGTTAGGGAATCATATCCAGTCCCGCGCGGACAGAGACCAGCTCCGACTCCGTGTTCACACTCTCCTGTAAAATCTTGACTCCTTCGCAGGGAATTTCGCAATATGCACCGGCGCGTAGAATCGTTTCACCTCTTTCCCCCATCTCCCTTTTATAAGTTCCCCCTTATCCGCGTGTAGTGGTATTTAATCGCCCGTATGCCCCGGGAAGTGACGCCCGTACTAGAGAAAGAACGTGTTCGAGTAGGTCTCTCCTGAACCACTGGCGGCTTTGCTCTCCGCGAGTATAATGCATATATGATGTGTAATATTTATACGTATATATACGTACACGTTAAATATAATAAATGTTACACACGACTGGAGAGACAGCAACCTGCTGCTGCTGCTGCTGCCGCTGCCGCTGCTGCCGCTGTTGGTGGTGGTGGTGGTAGTGGAGGTGGTGCAAGTCGCCGATCGAACGAGACTTTAGGAGTAAAGAATCGTTCGCGTTCGGAGCTTTTTTCTATTTTTTTTCTTTCATTCCGGTAATTTATTTGTTCTCATATTTTAAATTTCCATACTTTTTTCTCTTCGTCTTTTATTTTCGATCAGGTGGACATTTTTACTTGGATTCGACAACAGAACGCGAGGAGTTTCGCCTACGCTGCTATTGTCTTCTTGTTATAATGCGAGTGAGATCGAACGGTGCAACTTATTGTAACGCAAGATGTGTTGTTTTCTATGTAGACCGGGATGTGTATGCGTTATATTTTAATATACATCCAATGGACGAAGGCGCTGCGTACATAGGTATGTATACACGACGAACAGTTGCAATGATCTCTTGACGTTGCTCCGAAAGCGACGCGCGATCCCTTCGCCATAGTTCAAAGTGTGTACATATCGATATATGCATATAATATGTTTATATTTATATACATATATACATATATATATGTATATACGCGTACATACAGTTTAATCCAAGATATAAAGGCCCCCGAGGATACACGTTTTATACATCTCGTGATTATGCAGGAAAATAATATAATATCATTATGTAGTTCATAGGCAACACTCTTGGCGGTTTTGTGCTCCGTGTCGAGTAGTTCAAAACTCGTATATACGCCTGCCATGTGCCGCAGAACGCTATATACATAGCCACGTGTATATATACGTACACATTACACTTATGTGTATCCCCATACCGCCACGATTAGAAACATTCGTCCCGGAGTTCGTCCCACACTTTCGAAATACCTCCCTTCTTATACAGGTTTATATACACTACACAGATACGTAATGATAGCTAACTATGCGGACCACCTCATCGTATAGGGTACATAACCTGCATGGATATATATATATATATGTATATATATATATAGAAATGTGTATTGCAAATATACATATATAGATAGCTTGTGCAGCACTATCGGAAATCGGCGCGACCCGATACTCTATACCCGGGTTACGTAAGACCAACCAGCGGGTCGTGGGGTCGCACAAAGTCACCTTTTAAAGCTCTTCCTCTTCCACGTTTTAGCATCTGTAAATCGTCGGTGTTGATACTTTTTTCTGTGTTTTTATTTATTTATTTATTTTTTATTTCGTTTCGTGGCGTATAATTGCACTTGTGCGGTTCTCGCGCTGCCTTTCGGCGGTATATCGTTGAAATCGATTTTTGATCGATCGAATTTCAACGATCCGGCAAGTGCAGATGTGCGTGCTTCGCCTACATGCGTGTACAGAGACACGTAGTACGCGCATTCCCGTATATCGACGATGTGGAATTTCTTCGGATAATCCGGGTTCGCCGATTAACAGTCTTTGCGGTATGTGACGCCGATCGGTTGACAAGGACAAAGGACCGATAGATAAACCGACCCCGGTACTTCGGTGAACCGATCCGCGCGGTTATCGTACGTATCTCGTCATCGTTGACGTCATTGTCATAACTATAGCGGTTCTATCGGAGAATTGTTTCGTGATACGGATCGTTATTAATGGTACACATTTAATCAGGGACGTCAACATGACAACTAAAGCAACCGTGTACAATAACTGAACTACGTTTACACGAATTGCGCATGATGACCTTTTGTCATCACTCCGAAACATTCGTACGTATACATATATATATACAGGCATTTTATTTTATTTCTCTCGCTTCGATTCAAGACGGATTGGACGGCTAGCGTTGAAATCGAACAGCTCAATAAAAACACATCGTCGAATTAAAATTGAAGACTCGAGTCCTTGGTATCGCCGATATGTTTTTTTTTTTATCTTTCTTTCTTTCTCTCCCATCTCTCTCTCCCCCTGCTCAGACCTCCTGCGATCGGCCGGGTCAAAACTTGAGGGCATCGAGGCCTAGAGAGCTCAAGCGAGATGTTAAAACTGTCTCCAGGACGCATGGAGATTTGCTATGTAATATCGTAATATCGCACGCTCGGCACTCCCGCAAGGTATAACCTGCCGTACCGGTGGTGCGCTTAGCGACTACCATTGACGTAGAACAAATATCGTAACGATATCAGGTGAATTTTTATCGAACGATAAAACCGACGAAGGTCGTCGGAATTTCAGAACCGAGAGGATCGACGATTCTTCGGCTGAAATTCGAAAATTTGGCCAATCGCGATTCGCGGTGCTCGTAGATTCGCGTCGCCCGCACGAATCGGTAAGAAAGTCCCGGGTGCGGGAGATCAATAGATCGAATCGTATCGAATCGATTCGTGAGAGGTACCATCGGACGTGAAATTTGATTTTGGTTGTTGCGTTACATGGGTATCGGTACATAGGTATACACGGCTGTGTACGGCGATCCTCTTCGAACGTGTGTATAGAGGAGTTTTCCCTACGTCTATGGGGTCCGCGCGACGACGGGCTCGGCTCACTCACTCGGTACCAACCTACTACCTGGCTAACATCGGACCCAACTATATGTGTGTGTCTTCGAAGTGAAAGGCGGGCTATTCGACCGGGCTGCACGATAGTTTATGCCGCTACGCTGTAGTTCGCCATGCCATGCCAGCGAGGCAAGGTCCCCGCGCCCCTTGGGGTCAGAGGTCGGCTCACCCACCGCTATTCCACCTCCACCTCCACCTCCACCTCCACCTCCTTATCCTTTTTCTCCTTCTTCTTCTCCTACTACTACTTCTTCTTCTTCTTCTTCTTCTTCTTCTTCTTCTTCTTCTTCTTCTTCTTCCTCTTCATCATCTGGGTATACCTACCGGCTGGCGCAGCGTTCTTTCTCAAAGCTCTCCGGCAGTCCTTAGTCTCGGTCTCGGTCTTACGCTTTCAGTCTCTCGGTATCTCCCCGCCCTCGTACCGAACAGGATCTTACGGCGAAACGACGTCGTGCGAAGGTGCGGGAATACGCCGCGTGTATATTCCTCACACTGTTCGCAAAACTCTCATACCTATCCGCTGTCCTGTGTGTGGATTCTAACGATGAAGAGTGAACAGTCCGCGCAACCGTACGCTGTATACATGCCTACCGTACCCCCGATACTTTTAACCTCCTCTTTAAAAGACTCCCGGCTCAGGTACCTGCGCTGACACGAGCGTTTATCCTCATCGCCTATCTATCCGTCTATCCCTCCGTATGATCCTTCGCTACGATTCCTAATCGTCGATTGTAACAGATGCAATTACACACCGACGCTCGCGCCATAATGACAACTCTCCGCGTTATTTTATATATACATTCGCGCGCGTCCCGCGTTCGCGTCCTGGATATAAGCGGCCTATTAACTACACGTACACAGGTACATTCAGATTATCTAGGTGCAACGGACCGGATTTTATCGCGTCCACGATCTACCCACTTTTTCGCACGCGTCCAGTATTCTTCTCCGTATAATGTTATCTAATCGAATAACACCTGCGTGCATCTACGACGCATAGGTATATCTCAATCGGCGTTTACCGCGATCCTGTTTACCGCTATCAGTGGATACTTTTCGTCGTTTTAACATAGAAACTTAACACCGAATATTACGCGAACTCGTATCTCGTCCGTCGGTTCAACGAGTGCAGTCATTAAACCGGGTAGGCATACACCACCGTACCGTACACCGCTTATACCATAAATTGTTTGCGGTTTGAATTGCGGTTGAGTACATTTTATACGTATAAAATACTAACTAAGTCTCCGATCTTAACTCGGATCCTCGTCTTTAGAGCCGGTGCACTCTTGAAGGGGGAGGCGATGGGGGAGGGGGATAAGGCGAGCAGCAAAGATCGTGGGTAATGAATTCGTGGTGACTCTTTTCGTGCAACCTATAGACTTTATAGGTAGGGTATATATACATATATATATATACGAATGTACATGAACATAGGTGTATCTCTTTGGTACCCCGTACGCTACATACGTGTGTATATATGCACTCTCATATGCTGCACATGTCTTCGATTCGCGGAGCGCTACATTACTGTATAATTTGCATAGGTGATGAGCCGTTGGTGCTTCTGCTGCCGCTGCCGTTGCCGCTGCTACTTCTGCATTTCCTTCGTCCACACGGTCGCTACTACTGCCGTGGCAAAGCCGTTGCCGATGATCATCATCCCCCCACACATAGCGGGTACATATATATAACGAAGCTTACGAGTTACGAGCCGCACGTACCAAACTGGTTAGCTAATGTGCAAGTAATAACCAACAATCTGCTTTAACTTGGACACGAGAAGTGGTTGAGTATTCTTAAGTAACAGGAAAACTAGAAAAAAAAAAAACAAAAAAAAACAACAACAACAATAATAATAATAAGGATAATATTAATATTCCATTACCTTATCTCGTTACCGAGATTAGCCGCCGATTGCAGCCGGTGGGACAATGAAATTACCGTAATCTCGCATTGATCGTTATCAAGAATTCGTGAAATTGTTATTTTTTTTTTTTGTTCTACATGGCACCGAAGTAACAAGGTAGATGATAAGACGTTGATACGTTAAAAGAGAGTTCACAAGCTCGTTGTGATCTCGAGGGGAAGAGTTTCTAGAAATTCAGGTGATATAATGTAACGTTATTATTGTATTTCAATCAAAATTGATCGACGCATCGATTCGACACGGGGGCGAGCGGCTACAGGGAGTTCGAAGAGATCTATAAAAGCGATCTATAATTGCATCGGCACGTCATATAATCGCGAGAGTTCACGGTATACGATTATAACCATTGGGAAGAAAAGAAGAAACGAATAAGAAATGTTGGAAGATAGAAAGAAAAAAAAAAAAAACAACTAATATATTTCGTCTAATCTCGTGATCGGTACGGTGTTGTTACCCGGTAATGTGCCTCTTTCTTCTTCGGTACCGCGGTTCAATATATGGAGGTGAAATAATATCCGTGATGATAAAATAAGGATAATAATAAAAAGTAAAAAAGTAAAATAAAATAAAATAAAGGAATAAAATAAATGAGTAACGTCTTAGATGCGTGAAGTCTGACTATACCTGTACACGAACTTTCCCCG
Source organism: Athalia rosae (assembly GCF_917208135.1). Taxonomy (NCBI): domain Eukaryota; kingdom Metazoa; phylum Arthropoda; class Insecta; order Hymenoptera; family Athaliidae; genus Athalia; species Athalia rosae. The sequence goes on along the minus strand of NC_064028.1, from coordinate 23,985,266 downwards.
TAAACTCTTGTATTTTCATCTTCGGTAGTTTTGCATCATTCCATACGGTAGAACTAGGCGGTGTTCGCGGAATAGCGCGCGGGTGAAACGGCGGCAATATCATCCCTGTAGCGTCTAGTGTACGTTAGGAATTACACCGTGCGCGAGGTGTCGAGACCGGGATGATTTAGAGTCATATTTTCTTGAAGAATTGCGAGTATCGGGTTTCGCGGCCTCTTAGGTACGGAGTACGTACGTATCTTTGGCCACGTCGACTTTCATAGTTGAAGTTTAGTTATAGTTGTAGACTAAAAGATGCTATCTCGTAATAGTGCAATATACAATGAATATTTAGACTTCGGTACCTATTAACATACAATACTTATGTGGAGCGGATCTCTGCGTGCCCACAATTGTAAATATTATACTACAGAGGTGCGACTAAACGTGTACGCTCTACCCGTACCTGTGACTGGCTCGGATACGTAGATATAGGTATGTCGTCTCCTGGAAGTTCTGCATATTCCGTGGACGCAATACTTCAAATTTATTCCTATCGTACGCATTCTCATTGTGCTATATCTACAACGATCGTTGGAATTTTCATCCGCTCAAAAACAAGAAAAAAAAACCCCGATCACTCGTCAAACATCATCGTCACGGATGAATTTTATTCACCTGACATCGAGTTCTTGGAAAATTTCACGTACGGTTAATTATGCGCTAGTGAAACAATCTGCACCATCACCGCGACGTATGGGGTGTACACATACGCCAGATTTTGCAGAAGCTTTCTCAGCATGTAAAAGCCGGGGACTGCCGCTGCCGGTGTGCAAAGGTAGGGGAGTAATATGGAGCTGTGGACAGGACAATAACCGAATCAGCATAGCAACGCGGAAGCGGCTGTATGAATTTCTTCGGGAGTTTATCCCAAAGGGACGCGACCGGTACGCGCAACTTTAAGCGACGTGTAACGTTTTACGTTCATTGCGACTGAGGACTTGTTGTATATATATATGCTACACGTACACATCTACTCATACCTTATTGCACCGGTTAACATCGTCCCCCTGTTTTAACGTCACGTCCTTATGCTAATAAGGAATAAACCGAGTATACCTATGCAGGACGAATTACGACAAAAAGGAACTCGGAATTCGAATCATACGATCGGGACAGAAGTAACTGACTCTTCAAGAGCTTTCGTCTTCTCGAGTCAAGTTTATCTCAAATAATTTTATCGATTACTCGAGTGATCTGATCACTCGCGTTAATTTTATATGAATTCGATATGACCAAAAGGGGGAGGTGGGAATCGTACGGTCATTTTTTTTTCGAATTTCGTTTTTTTTTTCTTCTTTGCTTATCCGAAGTACACCACCCACCGTAATTGTTAGCCCCCTGGGTATTCGTGATCTCGTTTAAAACAATCGATGTATTTGTTGCAACAGAGAGTCGACTGTATATCTATGCGTGACTGTTTTCGGTTTATCACTATCGTATCTGATTGATACCATTTACGCTTTTATCAATCCTCTGCAATGTTCAACTCTTTTTTTCCTATTTTTTTTTTTTTTTTTGTTCAGTCACCGGCTCCTGCAGGGTTACCGCAAAGGATAATAATGAATTGGAGTAGAAAAAAACGCACCGTTCTCGGTTTGAAAATAGAAAAAAAAGAGACGAAAAAAAATTAAAAAAAAAAAAAAAAAAAGGTATCCAGTCAACGTTGTCGCAAACGGAAAGCCGAAGCAAGTCGAGCTGCGCTTATAAGCTAGCCACCGTGGGCAGTGCGAGAATTTCTACCCTGGGGGAACATACGAAGGAGTCGGAGGCTGAATAGTTAATTAATTGCCAAAAGTAAGACACTCTATCTGATCTCTCGAATTTGTATTGATATATACCAAAAGACGTGTTGTATATAAATTATAAACTTGCGCGAAGACTCTTATATATATACATATGCGGGGATTAAAGCTGAAACGTGACGGACGTGTGGAAGGAGTCTGCTTACGCTCAACTTATAATTATTATTAAAATATTACCTAATTTTATGTGTATCACAACTAAGGTAATCGCAACGTCGTAAAAATAAAAATAGTACCCGAGGTATAATGAATTTTCGACAAGTGGATTCTTCAAAATTTCATTATACAAATTATAGCAGCCAATCGAATCGAGTGAATGGCTGATACCCACAGAGTCTAATCGGATGTAACCGTACGATGAATGATTCACCCGCGAAAAAGTCGAATTATTTTTCATTTTGTTTGATTCATGGTTTTTTTTTTCTTTTTGCGATACAGGAATTCACACCGCTGATACACGTACAGTGTGTTTTCAGAATTATATTCACCTGACCTGACGAACGACACGCAAGTCCTGCAGTTCGCAACGCTGCACGATTCTAATTCCTTAGAAGGTTTAGAATTGGTGTCAGAGTTCGCATGGTGGCACTATACATGTGTATGTATATATACACGTTCAATTTCACCTTATATACTTTAAGACCACCGTATCATTATACACACGAAGTTGGGTTTATCCAGATATCCCGAACCGTACAATCTCCGTTCACTAATTGAAAGAGACATCAATGATTTTTTGGAAAGCTAAATATTATGAGATATTTTTAATGATTCTTTAATATTAACGAACACCCGTACAAGCGCGTCGATTTCACGCATCTTCCGGTTGTGCTCGTCTCGGCCTTTACGGATCTCCCTCCCGCCCGGAGAGGGTGCGAGTATACATTTTATCTCCTGAACATTGACAATAACGGAAGACGGCTGGCACAGGGGAGTGTATTATAATGCAAAGTCTGATCAGTTTCAGTGCGAGAAAGAGGTGGTCGGAGGTTGAAAGTCATCGCGGAGGATCGAACGTAGGCGAACAAAGCGCCCGCAAGAGGCTGAAGACCGCCGCGGGCATTCGGCTTTCCCTTTCACACGCAGCGTATACTACACGGGTACACGGGTACACCACATACACAAGTACCCCTCATCTAGTCACTAATCTGCGATTATACGCGCTGCTGACGCGGTATTTCGCAGTTATGTTACACTCGTAGCGTAAACAATTTTTAAACATTACAAGAGATTCTGGTTATTCTACATCTTCTTCTCGCGTACATTTTTTATTTTCGTTTGTTTGTTTTTTTTTTTTTTTTTCAATAATTTTATTTTTCAACATTGTCTTCTTTTCTTTTTTTTTTACGCTCTTTAATTCATGTATTCCTCCCATAATTGATTGCCTGCACAAGCTTGTTATTAAATAGGTGTTGTCGCGAAAGTGTGAAATAATCTCGCGTCACGATCCCATACTCGTACTGATTTTATTTTTACATTTTTTTTTTCTCCGTACCGATGGAAAGAGGAAAAAAAAAAAAAAATTTCGTAAGAAAAAGATGGAACGATCGTTCACCACACTCGTACTGGTCTGATTATAGAATCTCAACCGTGGTTGAATATATTCACGAGTGCAATTATTGACCCCATTGTCGCATCTCCTTTTAATTTTCGTTTTTGAAATTTTCGGTGTCTTGTCGCTGGTAGAAATTTGTGCTTTTTTTTTTCTTCTTTCAACCGTTGTTCACCGCGATTGCTATTATTCGGCTTGGGAAAATAGATCGTCGAATGCGGACCAGTTTTTGATAGCACATGGGCAAATTTTTCGACTTTCACAACGATCCGGCTCCTTGGTCGATCGGTGTGCCGAGCGCTAGAGCATGACGAGGATGAGACTGTTTTTTCTCTCTTTTATTTTTGTGCGCATTTTTATATTTTTTATTTTATAATCTTCATCTTCGCTTCTTTTTCGTTTCTTTTTAGTTACTCGTTTTTTTTTTTTTTATTATTTATTTGATTTTTTTTTTAATGCGAAACATCGACTGGTATGCCAAGGACTAGATTTATAATTAGCATTGCTCTATCATCCAGTATAAATCCTGAACGAATTTGCATTCGATGTTTGTATACATATATATATATATACACGTGCAGTAGTAGGTATAAGTTTATAACTGGGAGCACTGCACAAGTATCAAGTTAAACCACATATACGATATCCTGGCGAACAACACCGGTAAAATCTATATAATTTCTACCTATCCTTGAACACAACTGGTGGTCATTCCGAACACTATAGTACCAGATATCGATGTCAGGCATAATAACGTGGACCAGGATTCCGTAATATTTTTTTTTCATTTCATTTTTTCTATTTTTCATTTTTTATCACTCGTTTCAGAAAACTGGAAAAAATAAAATGAAAAAATAAAACAAGTCGAAAACAAGGACGAAGATGAGGATTTTTGAGGCCACCTCCGCACGTATTCTTTCTCATTTTTTTTTCGTTAGTTTTAAATAACGATTTCTAAGATGATCACCCCGTTGATTTACAAACTCGCATACCGATCGCAGATTTCCAGACATCCTTGCGGTGCTTCGATACCGGGATGGTTATACCTAACATTTGGTCGAGCTTTATGTAGCATACAGTATATCTAATAATCATTCATTTGTAACTGTGTTGTAGGTTGGCTAACCGGCACCGCACTGGAACTGGATAACCGGCACCGTGGAATGAATCGTCATACCTATTTCGGAATGACAGCGTGTTCAATTATTTTCTCGGTTAGAACCTTTTGCTTTGCATCTTCCGCCTAGATGTCTGCTCCTAGTTATATACAGGCTCCACTTATATACTTACAAACAAAACCGCAAATGGTTCGACATTATTCTTATTCAAAGTTCCACTCTTGAGATCGGTAAGACGTATAGTCTGGTTAGGGTGCAGCAGTTTCCATTTTAGAACCATATCTCTAACGATTGATTTTTTCTCAACGATGCGCGAGGATGTGAGTCGGAATTATCGAAGGAAATATATTTTTCTCAAATACACATCTGCCAATTATCATTGATTATTTATTTATTTGTCAAGTTTTTTTTTTCAGATTTTTTCGATTTCTTTTTTTTTTTTTTTTTTTTCAATCAACTTCCGTGTCGGCCGGTGGTCTTTTTCCTTGTCCGTATTTATTTTTTTTTCCAAGTTATTTGTTTTTCTGTTTTCTTCTTGTTATTTCTTTTTTCCATTAAATTATCGCATTAATGCGTCACCCAGACTTATTCTAATAGACTACGCGCGATGTAATATACGTGGCGAATAGTTATAATAATTTGGCCATTAAAATGCTTGTTAAATTTTACCCATTCGACGATCGAATGTGACGAATATTTTTTCTTTAAAACAGGCATGTATAAGCGAGAGAAATAATTTCAGAAATCGATGATCACGATGAATTGATCCTTGATCGGAAGAGGTGTTGCAGAGATCGGTAAGAATTTTTTGATATTGTGTAAATTATTCGAAACCTAGTTGTATTTAACATATCAGTATTTAGCGAGGATGTTATGGAAATTTTTTTTTTAAAACTTGAAACCTTGATTCGATTATCCGTGGAATCGGATTGCCTGATTCACGAGCTTCGAAATTCATTCCCGTTCATACAGCACTCTAGTGCAAAATCGAATTCGTATGATAGCAAACGAACATCCGATCATGGGGATAAAGAGATTTTATTTAGAAACGAAATAATCGAAAGAAAAAAAAAAAAAAAAACGAGAAGAAATGAATCCCACGGAGATGGTGAACTTACATAATCGGTTGAATAGGAGTAGTCGACCCACACAGATGATGTGAAACACGTATACGTGTCTGCCTAATTTATTTTATTACCAGATACTTTCAATTTCTTCGTTAATGGACGGTCACTTCGAATCGTTATTCCACTCCGCAGCGTTGATCCAACGCCCGTTACAACCTCCTCCTACTTATTTATTTATCATCGACTTGCAATCATTCGCAAAAAGTATGATGGAAACAAAATGAATAAAATTGTGGACTACGGGAACATGTTAGAACGTGGAAGGGAACGATCGATGTTTTAACGATTATTTCGAATGTTATATACGAAAAATCAAAACTCAAAACGACTATCTCATAATCTTTCGGGATATTGATCTGGTACATAAATAAAAATCAATCGATCAACAAGCATTTAAAATTCTACGCCGGTGTGCATGTGTTTTCATTAAATTTTTTCATTTTTTGATTCGTTTCTTCCGTCTCTTCGAATTCCACAGATATTTGATATTCACCGATCCGATGAATAAGAGGACTTGCAGAATATTATTAAAATCGTCTGGGAAGTTAGGATGAGCTTAAAATATTGGATATTGATAAGCCCGACTAACACGGATCACCGAAATTTTTGCGACTCATTCAGCCGCACCCACCGATAATCGGTATGAGAAAAAAAACAGAATCGGTAAAAAATAATCGGTCTTCGGTATGATCGTAAATTTGAAGGACCAAGATAGCGAAATATTTAATCCCAAGTCAAAACCGATCGCCTTTAAAGATCCGCAGCTTCGACATAGTTTCTTAGTTTTCTCAAATTTTACTCCAACCCGACTTTTTTTCACCAGTTTTGCATTTTTCGTTCAATCGCGGTTTTGAAGTTTTTTCCGACGATATCAAATCCTGGGCACCGAGAGGGACACGTCCTCCCATTTACGTATATGCAAACTCGACTTACACATCCAGGGGATCGTTGCGCAAGCAAACCAGGCGCCCTCGGCCAGTCCCTTCCTGGTTTACCGATCAAAGACCGGTTCTCGACAGTGCGTGGCAGGTGTGCAGCCTCGTATGTGACGATCGGGATGATCATGTTGACGATGATAATCAGATCGTTGTCTCAAATTCGAACTCGTTTGCGATATCGATTTTTCCCAGATTAATCGGTGGCCGCTCCTAAACCGATTTATTTATTTTTTTCTATTTTTATGTGTTCTTTTTCTTACCGATCGGTGTTTGAAAACTATAAAATCGTTAAAAAATTATCCTCACAACTATTGTAGCCAGGAACAGGAAGTGTGGATTGAGGTTGTCGCTATCACGATGATCGTAATGATGATCGCGGTGAGAATAACGGGGGTATGATTTTTTATTTCATTTTATGTTAGTTACGTGAATCTCGTAATCAGCAATTACGTGATCGTCAATTATGTTTATTGGGGGGAAGGAATTGAGCGATCTACCGCGTGCGCTAGCGTCATATCGTGAGATAATGAAAAACGTAATAGACGTCTTATGTTTTAATTGAATAAGATCCTTTCCGAAGGATTCGATATCGATTCGCCCACGGATGTCCGTTGTTCCGATCGATCGATCCAGAAATCCGTTCAATTTTTGTAACTTCGTGTATTTCGTTTTTTTTTCTTCCGCTCTTTCCTCAAATCGTTTTTTTTCTTCCTTCGGGAGTTTTGCGCCAGAGATCTGTTTACGATCTCATAGGAAGTCTCCTTCAGCATTTTAGACACGCAATAGTCCCGTCGCGCGGTTCGATGCTATTGTTAGATTAGTCAGCTAGAACGGATTCTAGCCTCTTTTTTTCGTCTAACGAACGAAGGCATTTTATCTTCTCTTGCCAAGATTTAAACGATGCGCTGAACCGAGACAAACTAAAACAACTATACATAACATCTGCGGATAGTTTCTCGTCACTCTTGTTGCAGCATGCAGTTTGGCAAGGTTTGGTCATTAGGTATATTGGAAAAAACCGAAAAAAAAAAAATGTAGAAATGAAACAAGCGAGCGAATAAATGAATAAATAAAATAATTACGATAATTACGGTAATAAAGAAAATTTTGTCGAAACGTAAGGAACGCCTAATGGTTGCAACCGTCAGCAGCTGGATCGTTACGTGACCTCTAGTTGTACAAGTCCCCGTGCAGTAATACCCGCCCTTTCCACCCCAAATGTAAAATAATTACACAACTCGATGTATTCGTCTTCCCGTTATCTCACCCCACGAGTGCGTCTATATCTATACATGGAGAACTTCGTCGAGATGCGTGACGCAGATCAAGAAATAAAATAAAATTTTCCACTCGATACGACAATACGTGCGGCGGAGATACGAAACGCGGAGGGAGGAATCTCGAGAAAGTTCGCGTGACGTCGGTATGGAAATTTAAGGGGGTTCAGGTGACACCGGGTCTGCTGAAAAGTTACCGCGCGTGGGTAGTATGCACAGGTAGAGAGGATAATTCTTTGATAATAAACCATCTTTCCGTACGGAAGCGCACGAAGAAAAATATCCGACGCCCGGCGATCGCATAATCGTCACCCGCGCCGCACAATACCTGAACACTATTGACGGACTCCCGAATGGAAAAAAAATAGAGAAAAGGGAGTTGCGAGTAATCGATGACGAACCATTGCACAAGAGGCATGTTGCCTTGTTCCTCTTGAGGAAAATCATGAGGAGTAGGGAGTAGGGAGGGCGGTAGCACGTGCCAACCAAGCAACCCTGTGGGATGCTGTTTCCTCTGAGGAGTTGCGTGGGGTCTCAGGGAGCAGGGACCGGTGCGCGTCGTCCTCGATTTGACCCCTCGGGTAGGCAGGGGCAGCCACGTGCTGCAGCCCGCGGGCTTCCAGCTCCCGGACTCGCTAGGTGGGTCCGACCGTACCAAGAGTATAGGTATAACGGTAGCTCCATGAATGAACCCCTGTCGACACCCCGATCGCCGCGGGTTCTCCCGGACCAAGACAACGCGACGGAGAGTCCGCTCTCGTCGAAATCGCCCTTGCGAACTTCCCAAGAAGAGCGCGAACGCTTTTCTCTCCCTCTCCCTCTCCCTCCCTCTCTCTCTCTCTCTCTCTACCTGTGTGTGTTTCTCCCTCTTTCTCGCCCCCCGGATCGCCGGGGATGGTCGACGAGTTACACGTACAATGGTTCTGGTGTACGGAGTTTTCGTCTCTCTCCTGTGTGACGTAGCAGCCCGTGACGCAATCGAGACGCGTCACAAGCGCCGGGGCGATCGGCGAGTGGAAGCGCCCCGGTCGTGGTCCATCGATCCGGCCCGCGGGAGACGTGACGTATCCAGTGACGTCACCGAAGTGCCGTTCGCCAGGCTACACACAGTACGGTTTTAATATAGCGGGCAACATCGCGATGCCCGGAGTCAGTTACGTGGTGGCCGGCTTTTAGAGCGGACGACCGACGAGTACTGTACGAGAATTTCGCTTTTTCGATGTACGGTATTTGCAACGTTCACCCTTAAAAATCTACTCGCTTGTCCGGAAAATTTAACGATATCACGCGCCCCTTCCGAATATGAATTGAAAGATAATATTCGCAGCCGGAATCCCGTAGGCCACCCTCGTGCAGAAATTCCGCGAGCGTTCGTCCGAACATACCCCGATACACGCAGTGCGACGCGTCGAAGCGGATGATCGAGGATTTTTCAGTGGCGTGCGAAAAAATAAAATTACGACAAAACAAAAGTGAGACGGAAAAGAGACCTCGAGAGTTTTCGCTGAGGAGATAAGAAAAAAAAACGAACGAATAAAATTATAGATCCGGATCACGCTGTACACGTGGTGCTGACGCGCCACCCTTCCGCGCGAGGGTTGGAGAACACGAACGGACAAAAAGTGAAGATCGCCGAAAGTGACATCGAATTGCGCGATCGCCGATGACATTTTTCAAATCGTCGATCGCGGGTCACCGTCGGAAACCATATAGACGCCAAACTGCAACCTGTTGACTCTAAGATTTTAAAGTGTCAGTGTTTCGTGTTCGTACGACATAGACGAAACGTCGCGGGTACACCGAATCGTGGAAATGTACGTTCGGGTGGGCCGATTATGATAACAAAATCGCATCGGTGACAAATCGTTAGATGGACAAGAAGAATTTGACTCAAGTGTTTCGGGACCAGAGGAGATCGTAATTCTCGATCGTTTCAAAAAAAAAAAAGATAAAAAAAAAAGCAGTGTCCCTCCGAAGTTGATTATCTCAAACGAAATTACAAGTGTCCGAGTTCGTGTAGGGCCGAATTGGACGATTCATCGATCGAGTAGCAAGGATGAAGAGATGGTCTCCTCCGCGGCCTGAGTCCACAGCAATGATCTAATGTTTCCTCGTTATCGAGGAGCTTAAATTTTCTCCACATCGTACTGTCGACCTGATTAAAAGATTAGCCCCGGCCCCGGACCGGCGTCCGGCTGCTCGGGGATGGTGATCGGTAGAACTTATTCGTAACGCGATCAAAGAACCCCCCCCGGATGAGGGGAAAGTTTTTCAGTGATAATCCGCGGTTACTGTGCAATGCGTACTGTCGAGAGCGCCGGGATTACGGAGACTACGACACCCAGCTGTAACGCAGGGTCTGCGCACCACGTGCACCTACGCGGACTCTACCTGGCTCAACAAGCTAATAGACATTTAAACGAAACACGCCCTCCCGCGTCGGTCACGTCCGTCGCCTCGGCGATCGCCTTGGCCCCCGCGGACACGAATAACAACGACGATCACCATAGAAATTTGGAATCCTTCGAACAATCCGTCGGACAACGTCGCGATATAAGGAATAAGTGTAAGTCGATCGGTATACTATAAACTAATCATTCGGATGCAAAAAAAAAACAAGAAGAAGAAAAGTCAGTTTTCATTTCAGCGGTATTTTTTATTTTCACAATTTTCATCCCCATTCCGCTCACGATCCATTTTTCGAGTTCGAACCGCGAGCACGTCGCGTGGGAGGTACGTATGGGCGAATGTGTGCGTCGATTAACAATGCGGAGTGCATCTGTTACAACGATGGACGGATGTCGATGCGGTGCAAGTAGTACAAGGGGGTCGCCTCCGGGTCCCTCTCTCTCGGCTGAGTGCAAAGGCTTCGGCCAATTGCGTTTGGTTGCGTAAATCGCGGAGGGAATACCGATCGTCTATTGGTTCTCGTTCCTCACCCACCGGGGCAAGAAATAGGAATGGTTATCGCCACTCTCCAGCTAATAGAGAAGACAAATAGCGAAGAGCGTAGCGCACTGCACTCGCCACCTATTATCGTGTACGAGGAGAATGAAAAAAAAAAAATACAACGTTGAACAAAGCCGTGATTTCAATTCCGCATTAAACAGTCCAGCGTTAAATTTGATTGAAACAGATTTAGAAACTACACATGGGATTCGCATACAACGTTCACACATGATGCGTTACGCAAGGTCTTCGAATTATCAACGTTTTGTTTCTTTTCTTCTTCATTTTTTTTTTTTTTCTTCTTTCTTATATCACGTCTGTTCAACGTCTGAGTTGTAAGGATTTTTCTGGAATTACATCTCAGTCGTCTACACATCACGCGCTCACGTATACCACTCGCATCTTTCTAGGGTGTACGAAGTTATACAGGGTGAGTTTTTCCAAACCTACGAGAATGGGAGGAGCTTCGTTTGGCTGATAACGCGCTTGACCTCAACTCGGCTTCCTCATTCGCCGAGTATACTAAATTTTTGAATGAACTTTTCTCGTTGTTTTCATATTTCCCTGTGCGGCGCGTTGATTGGGCGAGAGAATCGAACGAGGCTCCTCCCTTCCTCGGCGTCTGAAATGACTCACCCTGTATCCATTAGAAAAAAGATCCGTGCTGATGATCGCTTGGGCAGATTTTATTATTAGCAGATGTTCCGAACGTTAGTCGTGTAGGAATACATATGTATAATGGCGATACATATAATCAGTAATTGTATATCATCGGGTCAAAATGTTGACAATAATATCATCAGGCTCCGAGTCTCGATTTCCTTGGTGCAAGCTCTCCGGTTCACGATTACGTCCATTTCATTTTGCACCAGAGATCATTGGCTGCCAACCGATTATTATCGTTGGATTGGGTATTCTGAATCCGATTTCTTTTACGGTTTAAACGTAACGAGACATTACGACTGTATCGTAAAAGCGTTTATCATTAACAATTTTACGCTTCGATATCGGATTCTATAATTACGCGAATGATACGGGACGTTTAATTTATGGTCGTGCATATTTCGCACCATAATTTCTCGTCGCGTTGGGTCAGATTTACCGAGGGTATACACGTTCGTGTACGTGTGTGTAAGTTTTGCTGCCCATAGGTACATTTCGGAACCACAAGTGGGTTAAACCTATTTTCGACAGTTGCCCGTATCTATTTTAAGTCCCAAGCTATTTCCACCATCGACACAATCGCATACGCTACTCCATTATGCGGTAATTATATTACCGCACATAACTTCCAAGTCACTTTAATCGATCAAAAATCTGTCGGAAATATCGACGGAATTTCACGCGGTGCAACGAACGTGCAAAAGCTCGATGTCGATGTCGCGACCGTTATGATCTTGCTATTTGACTGCGTGAATTCAAAAAATTCGTCGTCTTGGATTTTTTTGTCTTCTGGATCCGGACGATCGGTAATAAGTTACATAATCTCGCGGATCGTCAGGCGTAGTGCAGTGTACGTGCGTAAGTTTTTTTTTTTGCTTTTAGTTTAGGTAACATCGTTTGACATACACTGCCGAAGATTGTCGTGCAGCTGCGGCCTACGCGCGATCGGCACTCGGCTGCACCTGATGTTATACACTTTTAGTGTTCTAAAAGATGTTCTAAAGACGTGCCGGAGTGATCGAATAGTAGCGACTTCCTACAGGCCAACTGCATTGTTTTCTCTTAACAAACTATAAATATATACATCGGAAAGGACCGCGCGCGTACGTCGCGATCCGCGACTGCCACTAATTCTCCATCGCAAAGACTTTAATTCCTTATTCTTTTTCCTCTCTCTTCTTTTCGTTCGTTTTTTGTTTTTATTAATTTGCTTTTTCATCCTCCATTCTTCCGCCTTCCGGTCGCAGCTGTTACCGATTTTTCGCACCCTCGTCACGATCGAACCGTTCGCATTCATCTTCGAATCGGTAGTTAAAAATCGAACGAAAAGGAAGAAAATTTTAGCGCAGGAGCAATATCGTTCGATTACAAAGGGTCAATGTGATCGGTAAAAATTGGAACCGTGTTTATAGCGTCTTGACAGCTCATCCGCTGGCTCGGTGCCGACGCGGTACGACGCCTCGATCTAATATTGAAACGCAACGGAAATTATGATTCCGTGTAGTCACCGTGGAGCGGTAACTCGGGGAATCAGTCGCGTCGCAAAAAAGAAACCACCCAAGTTCCATTGTTTTTGGATATTTTTTCTCCAATTCGGGAAACATCGGCGATTTTTGTTTTTTTCGACGGTGCCGGAAAAGCGGACGCTTCGCGTGGCTCGGTTTTTTTCGAATCTATATCGATTCGCCAGGCATAGGTACATATTGGCCTCGGGTTCGGGTTCGGCGTCGCGACGCGGCGCGGCATCATCGCACCCCTGCTCGCGCGTCTTTTGAGCACGTGACGGTTATGCGGAGCGTCATACTGTTGTTGACGTCATTTCTTTCCGCCCCCGCTGGCATCGACCCGACGCCCTAAGACGTCACGACAACGCCAAGGACGCAGCTATTTCAGGCATCCGTCGAACATACACCGTCACGATCTCCAGCTACCAGCAACCAAGCAGTCAGTCAGTCAGTCAACCAACCACCGGCCGGAACTCGCTCTGTGACGGGATGCGGAATTTCAAATTATACTCCCTCGATTTTCCGGTCACAGGGTTTCAGCGATACGCCGACCGCGAGCTTTCGAAAAATTTATGCGACCGTGAACTTCGGTGCTGGTGATGGTGACCGCGGATGTATAGACAATAAAATCGCAACAATCGCGACGCCAAGTTGGGATTAATGGACGGACGGGAGAGAAAAAGCTTTTGAAAAAGCTTCGGGGATCAGCGGATCGGGGGAGGGAGCTTTTTTCATGTCTCCGAGCGCCAGTGTTTCGATTACCGTACGGGAATCTAATGAAATCCAGTGAAATCTCACGCGGACGGGGTGTTTGAGGGAATAAAGAGAATATAAAAAAAAAACGATCACAATTCTGGTGAGTACACTACGATCATCGAGGTACCAATAGCAATCGACACCACATGCGCCCTTCCAACTACAACATTCGTCACGACGTTCGCCACGCGGTCATTTGAAACGAAAAACCCACGCGATGGTCAAGCTCGATGCGGATTTTTCGAAAGTCCATCTTCCGGTAATCTCATGTGAATCTCATACGCTGTGAAGACATCCTCTTCGAAAACTACAATAGTTTCGAAACGGATACACGTTAAACGCACAGTGTCGTGTATAATAATGATTTAGGATCGCATCGATCGCGTGCGAAATTATTTTTCCTTTACAAGTGAAACTGTATGGTATAATATGCCTCGGTTTAGCCTACAGCCCATATAGAACTGCCTGCCGGTATGAGACCCGTAAGAGAGAACCCGAAGAGATCTTTGGATTATGGGAACGGCACGTCGCCGAGAGGTTGGAAATAAATTACACGTTTCTCGTGCCCCATGGATATCCACTTTACACGGTCCCTCCTTGCTTTGTAAACATCAACGAAAATTTCTCTATTTCAAAGAGATCAAAATTACGATAACTTTGTCCGGGCTACGCAAAATGTACCTTCAAATGTCGAATTATACGGTGTGTTTCGTCTGTATCATAGAGTCATTATACGAAGGGTCGGCCGATCGATCGATCGATCGTTGAGATCGTAAAAAATAATTCATTTGGATCCGATTTACCCTTCGATTATAACAATGATCGGCACGATAATCGGATGATCGGTATCGGGGACTCCGCGTAATTGAATGAGTTCGATCGATGGAAATGAGATCGGGATCAAGAGCCGCGAATCGTCGTATAATAATCGGTAGCTTTTATACACGATCCATTTCGCGACACAATCCATACTACGTATCGAATCGAGGGAGGTTTCTCGTTCACCTTTTTCTCATCTATATTCGTGGATCGCACGAAAGACGGACGGAAAATCTAAGAATAATTCTAAATTAGATTCGCGGCTATAACCACCGGGGATATTCGTAATCGTGATTGCTTCGAAATAATTGGAATGAATTATTGATTGGGAAATATTATTCCATCGAATTTTCGACGATAATAACACTTTGTGATTCTCTGAGATTCGGTTATACTCGATTTTTGAAGAATGAGAATGAATATTTGTCGAGAGATTTTCAGCGACACTATAGCTTTCCGAGGTATAACGATTCACCACCTGTCTCGATTCCACATTGGTCAGCTGGTGTACGTGTACGTATATCTCCACCCTTTAAACCGGAGATCGATAAACGGAACTGCGGCATTACCGTGACGTCACCGACGCTAGTGTGACGTAGCGGAGGGTGCAGGCGTGGGCGGCACACCAGGTCAGGGAAGTCGTTTTTGAGGGGGTAGCGCGAGGGGAACGAACAAGGTCAACCTAAAGGGGATATTAGAAATTCACGGTTCGCATATGTATATATATGTGTACGCGTAGAAAACGATCCTATTTTAGCCATGCATAAAATATCAGTATACGTGTCGCTCTTTAATTTTTTTCCAAATCCCAAAAGTAATTTTTTTTTTTTTTTTTGGGTATTTCGATAGAAATTTTTACAATAATTCACGTAGAAGATAAAATAGAAACGGTTAGAAAAAAACCTACTTGCCACAGGTTTTCATAATCGCATCTAGACCGTGTATATATACTATAGGTATTTCACACGGTCGTATACGTCGAGGATTATCCATAAATCAGGGAATTATCATTTCAGCTATATTTCCACCATATGATGATGATGATGATGGTTTCGAAATCCATACAGATATATATATATACATATGCCGGCATACCTGCTCGTTGGTTGAAAATCTTGCAAACCTCCGGGCAAGGACGAGTGTCGTAGGATAAAATAGGATATAGGATGTGAACGATAGATAATTGGATAAGACAGCGGGGAATAGGATAAGACAGAGGTAGGATAAGATATGTTTGATCATGTTTTCCGACCAGGTATGTACCTACCAACGTATACCTGTACAAATATCGTTGGTGATAAATTGATTAAAATACACGTCGTATATCGTGGTTGCGTAGGCGGTTGAATATCGCACGCGCTAACTTCCATCGGCTCTCTACGTATAATTTCGAACATGTATGTAAAGTACATCGGTACGGGTGTGTAGAAATTTATTTTATACATCGATGATCGTCATCTTCATCCTGCAACTCTGAGCAGAAGCGGCGGCATATTTCGTTCGGTGTACATATTTCGAATCGAACGTAGGCTTCGTATAATAGACATCGTTCGACCGCTTTTATATATATATATATATACATTTATACGTATTACACACCGTACCTATGTATGTGCATGGATTTATACGTGTATACGTACCTATATGCCTTCGGGAAGATATGTATTATAAGTTTATTTTATTCCCTAACTTTCTCAACTATCTCTACTCGCGCCCCGCTTCACGAGAATATTACACTATACACCAGGTCGTACACTAATTCTGGGATAGGCATGTATAGCAATAGTTCATACTCATTGCTCGCAGGTATATGTTGAAAAAAAAAAAAAAAAAAAAAAACACCTCTTAAAGATAATTCGAAGACAGTAACGTATTTGTGAAATTCGGGCCCCGCCCCCCTCTTTACCTCTTTCACGCTTACGGGATGAAGTAGAAAATTAATTAAGACATAAATTTCAAGTTCGTTAAGACGGGGGAAATTGATTGTAGGATATTTATATAATTCTTTTTCATATGAACGTGTAATTATCGATTATTCATCTAGTAACGAATGGACGAGGATTTTTAGATGGGTGTATTATCGAGAGATTAAAATTCGTGAGGGTCGTGGAAAGAAGAGGCGATGATTTTTTCAGATGAATTAATCTATTTTTCAAAATTATATTGCCACGTAGCGATTGAGCAAGTCATATATATGTAGGATTATAAACTATTATTATTTACAAACCGATTTCGATTAAAACGAGGTCATTTCTGACGGTATGATGACAGATTTAAAAAAAATAACGGATTCCAGAATTTATAAATTTATCAATGTATGGGATACGCCGTACGTGTATACGTATTTAATTATACATGTAATGTATATAGCCTAACCAAGTTATACGTTTCGACGACTTCTGGAATTATGGTAAATTTGCTTATTATAAAGATAAAATGTTTAATTTATTGACCGAACCGAAACGATGACCATTCTCTCTTAATCGCTCTCGCGCATAGCTCGTTTATACCGCGCGTTGCGTTTTACCGATACCAGAAGAAAGCAAAAAAAGAATAAAAGAAGAGGAAAGAAAAAATCGCGATCGGATTCGGAGGAGGAGGAGATTCGGTTTGCGGGTATACCTACACGTGTGTTATACGTACGTAACGTACTTACGTATATGTATGCTAAAATCGCTATCGTATTTATTTATTTTATTGCAATTTAAACCCGCGCAGAATTTTAGGCGGACATTTCAAGGCGATATGGTAAGCGGAACCCGAAAATCGCGACCTTCAGAAAATTATCTAGCTAACATCATCCGCACGTATACATCACAATTCGCGTTAGCTTCTCTCTTTTTCTAAATTTCAAATTAATAACGAAAAAAAATTCTTTGTCGCGTTATACTCAAAATATTTGCCAAATGTAATTGAAAAGAAAAAATTTTTTCTCGCAATTTCCACCGGAAGAAAGAATAATATCGAAGTATACGGGTACGTGCGTACGTCCGTGCAGGCGTGTTCAACGAGTTATTTTATAATTATTATTTCCACATTGTCAATTTTATCCTGAATGCGAAATTGCAGAGTGGACTTGAGATAACCGCGCACGCGTGAAATTATTCACCATATTATCGTTTGTTGGTGTGCGCGGTATTCAAACGCGTACGGGTGTGTTTGTATTTCACATCTAACTATTTGCCTATTCCAAGGGAACGCGAGGGAATTCGAATGAACGTTCATTCGAAATCCGGTACATGAGGTTCACAAGTGTCGCACCGGTGTGTGCCTCACGTTTACTCGCACACACACGTACGTATACATCCTAACGTCTCACGATCAAAACTCTTGTATCCACAAGGAGCGAATGCCCAAGAAGTCAAAACCTGTCCGGACAGTCGATAACTACAGGGGCACCCCGTATATACATTCACGCGCCAAAGTGTGGGTGAGGTTTAACTTATTACATACCATTACTCGAAGGCGTACCACCCGTTGTGTGGGCCGCCGCAGAACGACCGATTTACTCCGACAATGATACCATTCAATTTTGGCGACCGCTGACGTCGTTTTTCTTTGTTTTTTCTCATTTTTTCCTTCTCTTTTCAAACGGAAACGGTGTTACAGTGCAGGTGTATCGCGGTCCCCGGTTCCGATTCGTCGATTCGAACGATCTGTCGGATGATTAATTGATCTCGGTAATTACGATCGTTTATACGACGTACGCAAGTATAATAGTTACGTACGCACGACGAGGCGTTGCAAGTATGAATGACTACTTTCTTTCAATTACCATTATACGTACCATCATCATTACGGACGCGGTTAATGGCATTATTTTGTTTACGGAGAGTCAAATCTTCCGCAATGTTTAAAGGCTTAGACCGGTAGCCTCGTGGTTAATGTATTTACATAACGCTTAACTTTATACTGCGTCAACTGTGTGTTGGTAAAAGGTACGCTACGTAAGTGTACTGCACGCGGGACTCCGGACATAATTGATCGTGCTCTGACAATCGTTATAATTATTCAATCTGTTTTTTTTTCTCCCTTCTACTTTTGCGCAGTCTTTTCACATGTGAACGGTAATCGTCGTCGCATAATAAGCGCGATCAAATCGTTCGAACGGATCGAAGCAGTCTTCGCCTATTCAACAATCCGAATGACCGATAATCCACGCACTCGGTGGCCCGGGGTTACAATGGTCAGGATCGCGTCGGTGGCCCCGCCGAGTTCCCTCGCGGTCAAATTCGAATAAGAAAGCAAAATGCGCGTGGAAGTTTGTCATGCTGGTCCGCGGGGGTCAACAACCGGAACTGGAGCATCATTGCGACGAAAGGGTGGTGGCCCGTGGTTACGATTAATTTTGTTTACGCGACCGATGACCAAGATTGAAGTTTGGCAGCCGTAGGCCACAGAGACCTGGTTCGCACATTTCGGTGGGCTGCTGAGTAGCAGCGACCGGGATGAGTTTCGGTGTATCCGGTGGCCGGGATAATTTTTAGTGCTGTTGTAAATCTCGTCTACCTACGTTATACAGGAATTCTTATTGCGATTTCTCCCGCGAGCTACGTTAGATTTATATACCTGTAATCCGAAGAGCGGATCAGTCGACGGCTAACGACCGTCTATAATTTCGTATATACCCAAACGACATTGGTATGCACGGGGCGAAATATACCGAGGAACGAGGAGCGCTTACTTCGAATGTGAATCGCGTGTCACTCTGAAAAATAATAGCTTCACGAAACAAATGGAAAAATGAAAACGAGGAATGAGAAAAGAAAGAATTAGCGATATCCACCGTCGGAGTGCGCGCATACCCACCCATGTACGCGTAGATATTACCTACGATCTTCGAAGTTTAATTTATTCGAATAAAAAACCAGAAGAGAACAAACAATTTTAAACTCAGATCGGTCGATTGTTTTTGATTCCTTTTTTTTTTTCGGTATACTTGACAATTTTCGAACTAATCGTTGTAATAGTCCCACATAGACGATTTCTTCGGGTCGTTGAGGTGACGTTAGTTGGTTTGCCCCGTCTATTCCGCGCCCACATCTCCGCATACTGATGATGTGATCGGGTCTCCGTATCTGCTTCTATACGGTTCACAATCGGTCTCTACGGCTCGTAGGAATCAAGGTCGTCGTCTTTGTGCTATACTATCAACCTATAGCTATTACGGATTTCTAAATTCCCTCCGATCTACAGTTTCGAATTTATTTCTGTTACCCGTATCAACGTTTTTTTGTTTTTTTTTTCTCTTTTTCCAACTTTTGTTTCTCTTCTTCGACGACGGTCGTACCTCTCTTCGCCGGTCTCATCGCGCGCGGCTACCCTGAAATCGAATCGTTGTTGAGCAATTTTCGCGCGCGCGCTTTTTTTTTTTTTCTCTCACACATCTGCCGTACGGTTGCGAAAATTTGGCGAATTAATGCGATCGTAATGTGTATAATTGCGAACGCCTCGGCGCCTCGAAACTGTCGTCGATCGATGGATCTTTGTACGAAATTCGTGGATCATCGCCGCCTCGCATCGTCGTCGTCGGCGAGGCGGCCGGCAACTCCCGTAAATCGATCAGCCGACCTCGTTCACCTCGCCAGTCGAAAGCAAGAGAACACGAGAGTGTGCTAGGCCAACGTAAAACCGAGCTGAAATCTAGCGGGCGGCGTAGCGGGGCTAGGCGAGGCGATCCAGGTAATCGAGGCAATCGACTATGAGACCGAGCAGATTAGAATTAACCACGCTGACGCCGATGGTGCCGCGGTTTAACGGCTCGCGATAATTAAGAGGGGGTTAACGAACACGAGATTTGCGCGACGGATGCGCGACGTCGAAGGATCGCTGGATGAATTCGATGGCGTCGATTGTTTCGCGGGCGATTACGGGGAGATACGGAGGTAGATTCGTTCGTTGTTTTACCGAGGTATCCCCTCATCAAGATTCAAGAGCGTTCGAGAATTGCAAAACTCTATAAATCAAGTTTATCCCAATTTGATACGCGAATCTCGAGATCGACCTTGCGATATTCCCGTATCTCCATATTTTTGAGCGAAGATCGCGTTAAACCGACGAAAAAAAAACCAGTCCGATATTATCACCGATCGATCGTATTTTTGTAAATAAATCTAATGATGCTATACAAATAATCATAAATTATCCATAATCGTTGAAGATCTCGCTCGAAGCTTACGCCTCTTGTAAAATAATCATTTTTGTTATAATTTTTTTCAAAAATCCCTACTCGACCCAACGTTGCGCAAGTGGAAGTATTTCTTTCGTCTTTCTTTCTTTTTTAGCCTGACGTAATAATAGGCGCGTTAACATGCGTTTCGTCCGTACCGATCTCATTATTGCGGCAGGGGATATACGCAATTAATTGCCTCGCCGTTGGGTTCGCACGACCGCCACGTACAATGCGTAATGACGGCGATGTGCAATGGGCGAAGTAATTCATCAACAATTCGACTCTAAAGCGGACAGTCGTCTTCGAGTATTTCGACCCGCGAATTTTGGCGGCGTCTCGCGGACGCGTCGAAGTAGCCGCAGCGATTCGATCGTTCGTCCGTATGCAATAAAATGCGAGATTGTCGAACGATGGAGAAAATAAACGTTATGGGTAAGCGGAGGATCGGCGATCGCGCGCCCGTACTACGCTGCGCGATATGCACGGTTGGGATGTATGTACCCAGTGTGCAGGGAGATGATGACCCCGTCGGAGATCCTTTCCCTCATGGCATGGTGACTGCACCGTGCCGCGAGCCAGAGGCAACCCAACCAAAGCTAGCCAAGCAAAAGCCGCTAATTGGGGCCAACGTTTCTCACATCTTGTACAGCCGCAACTAGCCGGTGCTCGTTGGTATATAAGCGCGGGTTCCCATCCACGGTTCGTAACCGTTGGACACTACGGGGCAAGCTGAGCATCATCATTATCAACATCGGCATCATCGTCGTCCCCGCGTCGCAACGAACATATATTTGCAGCTGGTATATACCTACCTATACAGGAATTTGTCCGGTGATCGATGGATGCGACGTCCGTCTTGTTCTTATTTCACATTTTTTATCCCCCCCGCTTTCTTTCGTTCGAAAGAAACGCGGCGCGGGGCTACTGCCGTTTTAATTTAGACGTTCAACTGGAATATGCAGTACAAGGAAATCGGAATTCGAAGGGCATTTTATTTTACTCGTGTTATACACACAGAAAATACACCGCTGCGGCCGCCGTGCGGAATCCTATTCCTATTCCCTGGAATCCCTGCTGAGAGTGAGAGGATGGGCAACTAATCATCTGTCCGTACTACCTATCTTACGTATTACTTATATATATATATACATATATATATATAGGCATACGTATGTACCGGCTACCTACATATCAATGCGTCGGGGAAAGGCGTGTGTAATACGTAAGTCTGAAGAAAGACTCTGGTAGTCGGACATATCTGACTGTGCGTTTAAAATAAACTTACATATATTCACGAATACAATGCCATACACCGCACACGATCTGTATATATCAGCAGCTCGTTTCAGGGTAAAAATTAACCAGGTAATCTAGAAAGCGAATGTGTATCAAGGGTGCGAACACTCATATCCAAGTTGACACAGTTATTGGTTTCTTTCTCCTTATTTTTATTTTTTTTTAATCTCCAGTTTTTTCCCCTACGAAATCAATTCGACGATCTGATTAACAATTTGAACGTGTAACCGGTTACCACCCACTGAAAAAAAACTGAGCAAAGAAAAAAGAAAACAAACAAAAGACTATTAATAGATCTCTTTGGAAAGATATTCGAAAGTGGCGGCTCGTGAGTTTCACTGCGGTGAAATATTGTACTCCGAATTATAATATACGTTAAATTAATTTTTCTGATCTCGCGCCTCTCTCATTTAAACACATCTTATTTTCATCGAAGACGCCAGAAATCACATCCGTTCGTTTATCTCGTAAACGTAGTCGAGCTCGTATTGACGAAGTGCGCGGGCCGTAGCCGTAGCCCCGCGCTCTCCTAGGTAGGACGCGTGGTCTGAATCTTCGGTGATTTCAATGCCTGGGATACGGCTCTCGCTGCGGGCAACACGTTGACGCCGCGTCGGTTACTCTCCGCACAGTTTCCACGGTATAAAATACGAAGTCTTTACGTATACACGTACCTGTAGGTAAAAAAGAAGTGGTAAGAATCTGTTTCAAAATGGAATGGCTCGAGCGCACAATGAGTTTAACCTGCAGCATCTGCTCCCACGGTATGGATCGGTTTATATACTAAGGTCAATCGGGGCGATCGAAGGAGCAACTTTATAAGGACACACGTTGTTACTTCGGACCCCCTGTCAAACCCTTTCCCGATCACTCGCTACCTATATTCATACTGCGGATCACCGGCTGTATTATAATATACCTATATAAGCTTTTACCGTGTCCTCTTCAATTTCTCTTAATATATCTTGCCCGTCTATACATAGATTAAGTTATAATTCCAAGCGGTCGATCGCACGTACTGTACAGCACATCTCGCAATCGCAGTTCCGAAGTAACTACATAAAATATATATATATAGTTTCATTCTTTTCTACGTTGTTTTCTATTTTTTCTCCACCCCCCTTCTGGAGTCAATGTACCCGCGCAATGCTCGACGTAATAATGCATTATATGTGCTGTTTTTCTCGTATCTATACAATATACTTAGGTATATACATTGATACGGAAGCGTGGGAGTCCATAAACCGCGCGGTGTCGAATCGACCAAGAAGAAGAGTATAGAACGGCAATCAGTCGACCAATCAATCAATAAATCCGTCTATCAATCCGTCTACACTCGATACAATTTTGAATCCGATCGGCGTAACCGCACCGGATAAAAAAATAAATAAATAATCGAATATATATTTGTACACGGTGTGGAGAAAAAAAATTGCGTGTGGCACGCAGACGTTCATGCATAAATGATAAAAACGAGGAGAAAAAAAAAATAATTACAAAAAAGTATACCAGCTGTCCACATTGCACCCGAACGTTATATATAGGTACGTGTGCAGCGAAACGCACGCGTTCGATAATTCTTACGACTTGAACAGTAATTGCCTCGATACACCGTACAGACTTCTGCAGAATCGGAAAGTAGTAAATCGACCAGTGATAAAAGAAAAAAATAAAATGAAAAAAACGAAACAAAAATTCATATCTATGTAGCTTGATTTTTTTTTTTTTACTCATTTATTTTTTTCTAATAATTGATTCCATCGATTCGACGGATGGCTTTCGCAATTACGCCGAGGGTTGTCGTTTTTGTGAATTATGCCTTTTTTTTATAATTTCTGTTTCTCTTTTTTCTCATCTTGCTCCGTTTTTTCCTTTCAATGTGATTTGAGCTACACATACGATACATATGTTAGTACATAAGTATGTACTAACATAACGTGCGTATACCACACCATGTTGAATTCGTGTATGGGTTGCGATGCACGAATCCGTTTATCTCCCGGCGCCCGAAGACTTGACTGACAACATTTTACTCTCGTCGACCTACTTCCCCCATCCCGCTCCTACGGTGTGCCCGCTTTTAATATATCGGACATCGCGTGTACATTTATAACTGATATACATATCTGTATCTGTATATTATTATTAAATATAAGCAGATACACGCGACACTGTACCAAACTCACAGATCAGACGTTTTACGAACTGATCCCTCGACGGAGATTTTTATTCCAGTTACTTTTTTTCTCACGTCGTTTTGGGATAAAATTTTCTTACGGCTCATTGCGGATATTTTTCCATGTTTCGTGCGCACTACATACGTACAAGTATGTGTTAATCTTCTTTTTTCGTGCCGCATGGATCCGCTTTTTTTCTTCTCTTCTTATTTTTCGTGAAATATGTAATATTTTTTTTTTCCTTTTTCGTAGATCTCCTTGATATTATGCCAAGGGCGTGGACAAGATTCTCTATACGAATTAATTAAGAAATCTATTCCCGTAGGCCTTCCTAATATCCTTGACATCCATATCACAACCCGACGAGTTGCTGCTCCTTGAATACCTCCAGGTATTATCATTGATAACTTTGATTATTTATTTATTTTTTTTTCGGATTTTCACTCGATGGAATTTTTTGTTTTTTGATTTCATTCCATTTCTCGAGATTAGAAACGTCCCGCAGCGAATTTCAGACCACGCGCAACGTAATTACCATCCAAGGGGTAATCATTCATCTTGGTAAATTTCGAATTTCGTATGTATATAATACCTGTAACCGATTTCCTTGCGCAGGAGATGTATGGAGTGGTATCGAGGGTAATCAAAATTTAACACCGATTCACCGGTCGCTTTAACTTTTTCTCAATATTATAGGTTTCGACTTTTTAATGCCGTTTTTTATGCACGTTAATACGTTCGTATAACCGATCGCTAGAAAACCGGAAATCGGGAGCTACGCCTATGTTGTATACGATCGATACAATTCTTTCGTAATAATAATTCGAACGGTAGTCGCACTGTGTACGGTAACAGTGGGTACAAGTATAACGCGTGGTTTGATCGAGCCGAAGTTTTTAAGAAGTTTTCTTATCTCGCAACGGATCGGTATCGCCGATATCATCGACAATTAATCTCTGCATGCGCTCAAACTACACGTGAATATTATATAGGTGTAGATGTGTTGTGTAGGTGACTACCGGTACCCCAGATATACATTCGAGGATCGATACAAATAAAATTGATCCATACACGGGTATCGGTATTCGATACAAGATCGCCATTCATAACCGATATCTAATTATTCGAACGATGATCGGTGATTATTTCCATCACAGCGCGGGCTGTAGTATACCATGTGGAAAAAGCATATACCGATCTATCGGTGTCAAAATATCTATCTCTTTGAATGTTTTGTTCTTTTTTCACGAGTTAATGCATTTTAACGCGTCATAATTATAATGAGATGAGTAGGTATAGGAAATGCTTCCCGCTATGCAACTGATGTAGTCGAAGGCCGATTGCAGAAGCCGTAACTTAAGGCATTAGAGGTATAAGGTTATGTGGTAATAATCGCAATACCGATCATTAAATTACTGCGATGATTGATTGGTTGCATAGTTAATAAACCAGGAAGAAGAACCTGAAACAGTCAACCGTCGCATATATAGCAGCATCCGGCTTACGGGTCCTTGACGTCCTCCAAGTTTGAGGGGAAAAAAATAAAATTTATTATGCATTTTCAGTTCGTCTTTTTATCTTGCACTAGCATTCCTTCGTCGTTTGGATTTATGCCATGTAATTATTTTTTAATTTCATACGATTATATTTCACACGTCTGTTGCTCCAAAAAGCGAAAAGCTGGCGATAACTCGATCAATTTTATAGATAGATTAATTTAGCTTTGGAAATCGGATTCCTGAGATCAAAAAAAAAAAATTAAAATCGCATAGAAGACCCCGGAAAAAAATGAATGTTAATTTTTTACCCAAAAATTGAAAAAACTCCAAGGGGTACCCCTTGGAAAATTTTCAAATTTTGGGCGGAATTTTTTATTCTCTTAAATTGATCGTATGGCACTTTTCTTATGTATTTTGACCTCAGGAATCCAAATCTGGAAGAAAAATTGACCTGTCTCTAAAATTGACCGAGTTATCGCCAATTTTCAGCTTTTCGGGGTCAAAAATAAAAAATTGATTTTTTAGTCTATCTTGATGTAATTTGAGCTCAGGAATCCGAATCCGAAAGAAAAATTGATCTATCTGCAGAAATGACCGAGTTATCCTCATTTTTTCGCATTTTTTACCATAAAAATGGACATATCTCGAAGGGAAAAAATCGTAGCTCAATTTGGACAACGGATTCGTGTTCCTGAGGTCAAAATACATGAGAATAGTGCCATACGATCAATTTTAAAAAATAAAAATTTTTGGTCAAAATTTGAGATTTTTCCAAGGGGTACCCCTTACGATTTTTTCAAATTTTGACCAAAAATTTTTATTTTTAAAAATCGATCGTATGGCACTTTTCTTATGTATTTTGACCTCAGGAACACGAATCCGTCGTCCAAATTGAGCTACGATTTTTTCCCTTCGAGATATCTTCAAATTTGTACCGAAAAATGCGAAAAAATGAAGATAACTCGGTCATTTTTGAAGATTGATCAATTTTTCTTCCAGTTCTGGATTCCTGAGCTCAAATTACATCAAGATAGACTAAAAAATCAATTTTTTATTTTTGACCCCGAAAAGCTGAAAATTGGCGATAACTCGGTCAATTTTAGAGACAGGTCAATTTTTCTTCCAGATTTGGATTCCTGAGGTCAAAATACGTCGGAAAAGTGTAATACAATCAATTTTTAAAGTACTTTACTTTCGACCCAAAAATCGATTTTTTTTTTGGCTTCTCAAGGGCAATCTTACGTATAATCAGCTCAGGAATCCAAATCTGAAAGCCAGAATCATCTACTCATGCAATCGATCGAGTAATTATCAATTATTCGCTGTTGGGAGCAGAAAAATTATCAGACACATCGATTGGTTTTAGTCGTAGACCCACTTTGATTCGTCGCAATTCGTGCGTGGGTCGAAATATTCGAATTCTGCAATTTACCAACGAGCCCGAGCTTTGCTGGAGTCAGCGTAGTCAGCAGCGCAGCGCTTTGTTGTGAGACGTCACCTTCGGGGCTGAGCAGAGGTGACGCCCCACAACAAACCGCGCGCCCGTGGCTACTTAACTCCCTCGTAGACCTCAGGAACACGAATCCGTTGGCCAAAATGAGCTACGATTTTTTCCCTTCGAGATATCTCGATTTTTCTGCTCTAAAAAGCGAAAAATTGGCGATAACTCGATCAATTTCAAAGCTCGGCTTTTTTTTGGTTCAATTTTTGATTTAATTGATCGAACCATAAATTATTTAGCATTTAGCTGAGACATTTGAAAAATTGAACGTTGACCCCTCAGCCAATCAGTAATCGAATAAAATGTCATCACCGTTTAGCGGCACGATGACAGGCATCATCAAAAATGCATCAACTTACAAGTTTACTTAAGTTCCAAGTTGTTAGTTCACAACCACTGTGTTACTTGTATCTGTTTGAAAAAGTTTGAAGACCTCTGTAACGCGCGACGATATTTTTAGTCGATGGAAAAAAACCAAAGGCTTCTTACATTTCTTTTCATCTCTTTTTCGGGGAGACGTAATCATCATCGGACGAGTTGAATTCGACTCCTCGGATCGGCGGCTCGACGCATTACGATGGGAGGACGTGTCGAAAAACCACATGTGTTCCTCGAATATGGTGGCAGATATTTTTCTTACAAACTAGCTTACGGATGCGGCTGTAATCGTACGCGTACAGCCAAACCGCCGCCCGTCCAGATACGTACCTACGCATGTATGTAGGCCACGACGAGCAATTACAGGAGCAAAAGAAATACGCGTGTATACGTATATAAGTGAAATAAAAAAGCCAACCGACAAACTGAAACGGCGCTCTCCGTTTTTGCCCGAGATTGTGGGAAGACGCTGATAATCGTTACCACGAATTCATCGACCGTAACGATCGAGTCCGATTTTCATTTTTCGTCTATTTTTCAAAGGGTAAAACTTTTCGCGACATCCACTTTTCATCGTGATCGATCGTCGTGTGCCGATTTCGCGGTGCGCGCCGCGTCGAAACTCTAAAGTCCGTCGATATCGGAAGCCGAGTTGCGTGTAAATTTAAACGGAGGACAATCGCTTGTGATATGCGAGTTCCATCCGTGTACGGCACATCGCGTATAAGGTTCACCTGCAGACTTATGGCACGTGAAGAGGCGTGGCTTTGATCACCGTGGGTGTGACGCGTGGCGCCGGTACAACCGGAATTTATTGTGTACACGGGTACGGGGGTCCGGTTGAATCGACCCCGTATGGAATATTCTTTCTGTCTTTTTGTTTTCCGTGTTAAAATTTACCGATACAAATGCCCGGATTACTCAACGCTTGCGAGAGTTACGCGGGGAATGATGCGATCGAATTCCAGATCGGTTTCGTGTTTCGGAACTTGATGAAAAAAAAAAAAAAACAGAAAGAAAGACACGAGTCTGCAACGTTTCGTCTCGTCCGAAGAATATCTCGCGCGGTCGTCAGTTCGTCGAATATATTGAATTTTTGGTAATTCTTCGTTACGTACGAACGATACGAGAGGAGAGTAGAGGAAATAAAAAGAGATTCGCTGGACAACGCACACTCGAAATCCAGCCTTACCTATAGATCACAATAAGTGGATTGAATGTGATCGTAACCGTGACTATCTGATCTGATTTCTGAGATCGTATCTTCATCGAGTTATGGCCTAGGGGACGATATTATACGGTGTCAAGTTTCCTACGGGAGGATCGCTTGTTCCAGGTTCTTTTTCATTCCTAACTCGGGCACTAAATCATCCCGATGATGATCGTGGGGCAACAATAGACAAGGGGCGTTTAAAAACCTTTTCACTGTTGTTGCCACTTCCCATTTACTACTGTTGAATCCCGTCTAATTCCTTCCTTCCTTCCTTCCTTCCTTTCGTAACGAATATAGCTACCTACATGTTTTTCTCCGATAATATACAAAAAATATGAAAATGAAAAGAAGAAAAAAAAAAAAAAAAACTAGAATCGAATTATCCAACCCTTGAGAAGCGCTCGCTCTCTCTCTTTAATTTTTTTTCACTGCCCGAAGACTCGCGGGGTGATATTCTCGGTATAATAATCGTACCGCTGTTGCTGCTGCTTCTTCTGCATAGCCGGTGTCATAGGGTGTTGGTGTGGTGTGGGGTGCGGAACACGGGGTAGTATTTTAAATGCCAATGATTTCACTCCTCCCTTGGGTCTTCTCGCCTCTATATATTAGACAGGATGGTTCGCTTAGGTCTCCAGTCGACTGGAGGTCCCTAAACTTTGCGTTACATCATGTCCTCGCAACAACGATCTCTCGTTGTTTTTATAAAAAATTGAAACGAGAAAAAAAATCGAAAAAAATCGAAAAAAAGGAATTTCCAAATTGTGAATGAGAAAGTTGCATTTTGCGCGTGAAAGTGAGGATTGTGGTGATCAATTTTTTTTTAAAAAAAGCAAAAAACCCAGGAAGGATTTAATCTTGAGAAATGACCACGATGGACGATAGTCAGGCTGTTTATTGCAGATACTGTGGGTTGTTCTTGTACATTGATTTCATTCCTTTCGATTTTGTTCGATAATTTTTTTAAATTCGCTGGCTGTGATGAATTGAAAATTTATTCGTTTCAGGGCAGCTGCATTCCCCGGTAACCGGCGACAGCGAAAACAGCAACAGTAACAGTAACAGTGGATCTGTCGTTCCGAGTAGGATCGAGTGCGACCAATCGGTCCAACAGTCTCAAGCAGTTCTTTGCAACGCAGTTCCTCTCCCTGTTCCTGTTTCTGTTTCCGTTCCCGTTCCTCCAACGTTATTAACGAATACCGTACCAGTTCCTAATACAGTTAATGAAAATACTCCCGTCACCCTACAACCTGGTCAAAGACAAAATCATCCAGGTGCCACGAACGCCGCAACGACCACAACAGCATTTACCGTCGCTTCAAGTATGCTTCTGCTGCAGACACAGGTAAAGAACCAAAGAAAAAAAAACAAACATTTTGGATCCTTTGGAATTTGTTTAGAATTTTTTTCACCCCACCTTGAATTTCATCAATTTCGTTTCTGCGTCTCTCGATGCATTCATATTTTTCCCCCACCCCATCAGCTAATCACCCGTTGCGTAATAAAAATAATACCAACGATCATCGCGATGGTGATAATAATAATGATAATAATAATAATAATCATAATAATGATAATAATAATCGGCCGTAAACGGGTCACTAAAAATCCAATCGAGGACAATATGAATTATTGAAGGGGGGGGTGGTGTGGTAGGGGGTTGAAACCGTCGCCGTAGCGGCGAAGGTGGCGAACGGAGTATGACAGAGTAAAGAGAATGAGCAGTCACGGCTCGGCAGACGGAGTTGTCCGGATCCCGAGGGAGCGATGAGGGAAATGTCAGCCAGTAGCGGAACCACCGCGACGCAAATTGAATATCCTTAGTCAGTGAAAAACGCTTATACTTGCTACGAGCTAACGTTGTCTATAAAATACGTTGTAACAATATTGCGAGGGGCGGGGGAGGAAGGGGTGGCGACAGGCGAACAAACGAAAGGATGAGAGAAATTACCGAAGGAAACGGAAACCGATCGTTTTCCACCCCTCCTGAATCCTGCGTCTCAGGAAAATGCGATTGAAAAAACGACAGATCCCACTATCGATTTTTCACCTCAGTCTTTATGCATTTTATTTTTGAGACAAAAAAAAATTGAACAACCACTAGGCGCGATATCCTTCGCCTTTGATCATTTTGAATATATGGATTTCCGATATATTCCGACGACCTCCACGCATGATGGGAATCTTTTAGAAACTCGAAGGTCTTCGATAAGGGTTGGAGTTTGGTCCGTGAGCTTTTTTTCCTTTTTTTTTTTTTTCGGGGGCGTGTTTCTCCACAACGTCTCTGCGCCGAGTCTTCCGGAGCTCCGCCCTCTGCTCAGGTGCTCACTTTGTAGTCTAGGCCCCCAGGTACGAAACGGGTGTTGATATTCATCGGCGATCTGGAGGTCGTTCTTCATTTCTAACATTCGGTCGCGTTTGGCCGGTTGCTTTGTGCCCGGACGGATATAATAATAATAATTAGATTTACAAAAGGAATCGGTGAGAGCTACGGTAGCAAAGTTGTGCAAAAAGATCGGCGTCTCTCTTTCCTCGACCTTGTGTGATTCGCTGATTTTTTTCTCAAGCAAACGACGATGACGCCGGTCAACGAAAACTGTCGCCGACGATCCTCGCGGTTCGTCTAATCGCGACTCCCGATTGATTCGAGACATGTGGATATTCTGGTTGTCGGATCCAGTATTTTGAGCGCACATGAAACGACGGATTCCGTTCGATTCTGTTTGATTCGATTCGATTCTAGATTTCTTCATACCGGCGCGGACCTCAGACCCGATCGACTAGCTCTTGTGAAATGTCACGTTCACCATCGCGATTGCTGCACACGCCTATACAATTTGTACCGGTCGGTTTTAGGAGCGAATTAATTCGACTGGTCTTCAATATCCGAATACACGCGCGGGACAGATCCACAGTTACTGTCGCTCACGTCAAAACCATCCAGTCGATCGTGCCGAACAGTACGTCCCGCGAAATACTTGGTTCATTTAACTTTCTTTTTATTTATTTTTTTTGTCGTGCTTTTGGTTTTCCTCAATTCCTCTGGTCGCGGTTCGAATTGACAGATCGTCCTTTTTCAGAGCCCCTTCGGATGTAGCAGTTTCGCCGATCTCCTGACGGCACCGTACGCGGACCCGATAGACGCCGGTCATTTGTCAGAGGAACTTGACCCCTTCCCAGAATTGCAACTTGGCAATCACCATCATCATCATCATCACAATACGACCGCACACGCCGCCAATACCACTCCGGATACCCAAAATCATAACTCAACGCAACACGTGCCCCAAATTATCCCTGGAGACGTTCAGGCCGACTCTCTGAGGTCAGTATCAAAAGATGACGTAAGTTTTAAAGTTAAGATAATTTCACGGGGTGGCGAATGTGCGAAGTCGACGATAATCTTGGTCGCGGGGATATTGAGATATCGGGTGAATTAACGTCGCGGCATTCCGGTTTCAACATCCAGAAGTGCAGCACTCGAGTCGAGTCGAGTGGAGTCGAGGCGATTCGTTATACGATGACATCCTTCCACGGTCCGGAGATAGATGATATTCCTTTGTCGGTTTCAGTCCGACCCCGCTTCCGAGTTTCCAGGAGACTTACACGGTGCAGCGATACACGAGGCAGGAGTTACAAGGTCTCGGTATAAAGATGGACGAGGACTGTTACAACAATCCGGTGTACTCGAGCCAACCGTATACCGATTATAACCCGGCGGTATCCTATCATCACCATCATCATCATCATCATCAGGGATACTATCAACAAGAGCAGACTCCCACGCCTAATCCCGTTCCTCAGGAGCCTCAGTACTCGCCAATGCCAATGGTGTACAGTCCTGCGGCCACGACTCCGGTACCACCGCCAACAAACGTACCAATTGATCTCCATACCGCGGCAGCTGTCACGCCGAGACAGGGAAGAGCGAGTCTTCCACTCCAGAGATCAGAATCTACGAGGTATGTCGCTTACTTTTTGCTTCATTTTCCTTCTCGTTCCTACTTCGAGTTTTTTTTATCGGTCGTCGATCGATCCTCGTGATACGAAAATTCAGAGTTCGTCGGTATTTTTTCTATTCACGTTTCTCTTCGAACCACGCAGTAGTAACGAGTCACCTAAACCACGGGGTGGTTCCGGTTCCGTTGGTTCGGCGAGTCCTGGAACCGGTGAACGCGCCCCACCGAGCCCGAGCCAACTTTGCGCCGTATGCGGGGACACAGCGGCCTGTCAACATTACGGAGTTCGTACCTGCGAAGGTTGCAAAGGATTTTTCAAACGCACCGTACAAAAAGGTTCGAAATACGTATGCCTCGCTGAGAAAGCGTGTCCGGTCGACAAACGAAGAAGGAACAGGTGTCAGTTTTGTAGATTCCAAAAGTGCCTGATGGTCGGGATGGTCAAAGAGGTAATTGAAAAAAGGAACTGGACGAGAATGATCGTCGACGTCGGGTGGGTTTTTTTGACGTTGGAAATTTTTTTTCCTCTCGGTATCAGGTGGTCAGAACGGACGATCTCAAGGGTCGCAGAGGACGACTTCCGTCGAAGCCAAAGTCACCTCAAGAATCGCCGCCGAGTCCACCGGTCTCTTTGATAACCGCACTGGTCAGAGCGCATCTGGACACTACGCCGGATCTTGCGAATCTGGATTATTCGCAATACCGGGAACCGGGACCGGGTGAATTACCGGTCACCGAGTCAGAAAAAATTCAACAGTTTTACGGACTCCTGACGACCTCGGTGGACGTAATAAGAAATTTCGCCGACAAGATACCCGGTTTCACGGAACTTTCGAGAGAAGATCAGGTGAGATTTGAAAACGTATCGTACGATCCGTTCCTTTTCGTTTCGTTTTTTTTTTTTTTTTTCTTCTTTCTTTTTTCTTCTAGTTTCCGTTACACAGACCGTAAGTACGAGTAATGAAAACTATTCCTCCGCTTTCTCTCCCCCAGGAGCTCCTCTTCCAATCGGCTAGTCTCGAACTATTCGTATTGCGACTTGCGTACAGGACAAAATCGGACGCAACGCAATTGACCTTCTGCAACGGTGTTGTATTAGCGCGTGCCCAGTGCCTTGGAAGTTTTGGTGACTGGTTGCACGGTATTTTAGATTTTTGCCAGGGTCTTCATAGTCTAGATGTCGACATAAGCGCCTTCTCATGCCTGTGCGCTCTCACCCTCGTCACAGGTGAGTGTACAACGGAATATGTGAAACCGAGTAGAGTGAAAAGAGAAGCGAAAAACGAGCGAATGAGAGAAAGAGAAAATAAAAATCAGATACGTACGTATCGGTGCGTACGTATACCCCATTATCGGACTGACCGCTGACAGATTGATTGACTCGCTGTTTCCAATTGCCTGCAATGCTTTATTCAAACCCATTTCGAATCCTACGTCCTACCTATGTGCTACCTATATATATACCGTTCTCCGCACCACAACATCGCGTGACTTGAGAAATTCAGTCATTATTTGATGATGCGGTGGAGAGGAACTTTTTTCGATACCTCAACGGTAACGCCGACGGGTTAGCGGGTGGGGGGAAAACCAGCGGAATCGAAGCGGATGATAGAAAAAGGAAATAAAAACGTTGCGATTTTATGGGGCTTTTGTTTCAGAACGTCACGGTCTCAAGGAACCTCACAGGGTCGAACAGTTGCAGATGAAGATAATAGCGTCGCTTAGGGATCACGTTACCTACAACGCCGAGGCACAACGTAAGGCGCATTATTTTTCACGTCTTTTAGGTAAGCTACCGGAACTGAGGAGTCTCTCGGTTCAGGGTTTGCAGAGAATTTTTTATTTAAAAGTAGAGGATCTCGTTCCACCTCCGCCATTAGTCGAGACGATGTTCTCTGCCACTTTACCCTACTAATAGAAAATAATATCATCGCATATATTAGGACAATTTTCATATTTAATGAAAAGAGAGAATATCGAAAGAGAAAAACTATCTATACATATATATATATATATCTATACATATATACATACACACGAAACAAACAAATAATATAATACATTATATATTTATACGTCTAGTCGTATATGTTTAATAATAAATGTAACTGTAAATATATATCATATATTACACGGTACGTGAATTACATTATTATCTGAACGTATTAGTTGCGTAATAATGTGTCGAATACAAATGTTCATAAATAATTGATCATCCTTTGCTACATACATATATATAACAATATATGTATCGTAATTCCAGTGATAATTATCTCGTAATACACAAAAAAAAAAAAAATTAAATAAATAAATAAATACATATATAGATGAATATGGAGAACTCCTACCAGTTCTCATTATTATAACATACTGTACATAAATATTTTATGGGCAAGAAAAAAAAGGTATATACTATGATATAATATTATTTGATGAGCTATCTGAGTGCGTGCTGTTGCACACACACAAAAAAGGAAAAGATACATCAAAACAATATGGATAAAAGTTAGATGCGGCATTGCCGAACATATTAATTGTTACGTCATTATGCAACATAACGTCGATTTAATTATATTGTTTTTTTTTTTTTTTGTTTTTTTTTTATACTTTGTCTTTTTATTCCACAGACCCCCATATTATAACCATAAAAATTCATCATTCGATGCAAATTGCTAAATATTCGACGTCTAGCAGGTCCATAAATGCGACTAGTATTGCGTCATTAGAAAGTATAGCCAATTTATCATATCCACACGGTTACATCTCGGCAGCTGCCTATTTTATTTTTCATTATTTTCATTTTCATTTTTTTTTTTTTGTTTCAAATTTCCAATGAAATTAATTTCATTATTTTTTCCCTTCATTTCTCGCGTTTGAGGTATATCTGCCTCCCACCCTCCCCCGATAATATCAAAGCGTTACAAAAGACAAGGAAAGAAATTAAATAGTGAAATAATAAAATCATTTGAAACAAAAAGAACATTACAATTTTCGTCTTAATAAAACAATATTACTATATCTATCAAATACATGTATGAAATATAGATGTAAAAGTGAAACTTTGAATCCTAAAAGTTGTCCTAGTAATAATAATAATTGTAATAACAATAATAACAATAACGATAATAATAATAGCAACAATAATAAGTAATGTATTAATAACAAGTACAATTACAACAGCAACAAGAAGTAATAATAATAACAATAAATCACAATAATTTAGCAACAACAGAATGTTAATTCCTATACTGCAGTAATGAATGACGTGAAAATATTATATATACAATTGGTAAGAAAATTTGAATGACCGAATGAAAAATAAAAATGAATAGTAAAACCAGGTGAAAAAACTGACGTAAAGTGGAACCAGAGTACATAGTATTTGTACGTTTACATATTGAAATATTAAATGCATAAATATGACCACAGTAGAAGAGACGAGCCCTTAGCTTTTTTTTCTCTTGTTGATTCTATACGTCAACGGCAGCATATCATATATTAATGATAATGTTAATGATAGTGATAATAATGAAGATAGTAACGGTAGTTGATGTAATATTGGTAATAATGATGCTAATAACGATGTCCAAAACAGATAAAAAAAAAACATGTACTTCATATACATATACCGGTATGTATAGATCGGTTCGAAACATATCAATGATTGTTATAATTGTTCAGGTAAAAGAGAAAAACAAGCAGAAAAAAGATATCAAGAATAGATAAATAGACTAAACACTAATAAAAGCATAATTCATGAACGACATGAATAAAGAAAATGATCAACAAAAAAACCACAAAAAACAAACAAACAGATATAAAAAAGGAAGACATAATAGTGAGAGAATGACGAATGTGTTGTATGAATAGCGATTTTAAATATAACTTCTCACCCTTATCGTTGTATAAATATTTGGAACACTCTTATATGTATTTATAATAAAAGAAGAAAGAAAAAAGAACATAAAACCGGAAATAATATAATTAGAAACAAGAAGTAAATTAAAGTAAGTAAGGTAACAGAAGAATGTGAAACATATTATATTATATATGTATAAAATTATGTAACTTACAATAGATGGGTGATATAATGAACGTGAAGGTCCAAGAAAGTTGATAAATGTTGATAAAAAAATGGAGAATAAAAAAAGGGCAAAATAAAAAACTGTGCATGGTTCGTAAAGTTGAAAAGGGTATAATTTATATATGAAATATATATAATAAAATAATTCAGTGCCTTCGATCGCTGGAGCTATATGAATACAAAATATAAATATAATATACGTAATGACATCATGTTTAAATTTATAGGGACAAGAAAGACAAAATTGTATTTGATCAACTATTTCACCAATCATTTGTGAAATATTAAACGTACAAAAAAAAAATGCAAAGAACGAAGAAAAAAGCGAATTGAAGAAACAGAAAAATTGAAGAACAGAAGAAAAATATAAAGAAATAAAATAATGTCTGTGTACCTAAAACGTGTATATGATTTACATTATATACGCAATCAATTAGGTATAATTATAACAATAATACTAATAATAATAGTAATAATAATTATACATTAAGTTATGTGTATATGCGTATAGAATACATATAATATACCGGCTCTGCATTATCTCTGTCCAATTTAAATATAAATACATATACATAATACATACGATATAATATATACGTAGATGATGTAGATGATATGCATATATGTATATTGTATTAACTATCATGTTATTATGTAATGCGTAAAAGAACATTTATTACTATAGTTATGATTATTTAGGATCGAATCATGTACACGTAGATATGATAGCTTATTATATTCCTTTTCATTTACGTAAATCATCATCTCTTCCCCCTTCACTTGAATTATGTTCCTTTTTACAATCTATTGCATGCATATTATGAGTATATAGTATGAATGTATTATACCATCTAAATGCGTGTTGTATATTGTCCTTTCTATCGTGATTTATAATATATATTTATATCTATACTTGAATTTTTAATCATTCGAGAAAATGATCGTACATATTACCAATAATCAATGATCATGATAATAAATACTCGAACAGTGTGTCTTTGGAATAAGCGAATTAACTAGTATATGTATCAATACATATTCATATACATGAACAACAAATGAAAAAAGAATATCACATTAGCTAATAAAGTATACGTTACATATAACAAAATGAATGAATATTATACATAGATAACATGGAAATATAATATGAAGTAACGATATCATATGTGTGTGAAATTGCAATGTTATAAACTGCTTACCCTTATATTTATATATAGAATATATACATCGTATATATATTTATATAAATAGGTGTAAATTTTCAATGTGGCCTGATTCGCTGTAAGTTTCGTGTCAAAGTTAAACTGATACAATTATTACGTTCATTTTAATACGTTGTCCGAGATTCCATAACATAAAATTGATAAAACTAATGAAGAAGTAGAAAAAAAAAAAGGAAAAAACGGAAAACAGAACGAGAAAAGACAAAAAATACAAAAAATATAAAATAGTAATAAAATTTGAAAGTATCTATATAACATTCTATTTTATAACTATAAAAGAAAAAGTAAAAAAAAAAGTCAGAAAAGAAACGGGGTAAGAACATTTGATTGAAAATGAATAATATTATAATATATATATATAATGTGTAAGAGAGATATGAATATATGAATTGTGATATAGAAAATAAGACACGCATAAACTGCAGTGCAATGCATATAATATCTATGTATATTAATATTAATAATATAATAATATACGACATACACATATTATATACATATACATCATACATATAATGTATTCTGTATATTATTTCATTAAAGCAATTAAAAATATCCTCCACACGTAGTCGTGAGACACTATCCCATGGAAAAATTGAAATAAGCAATAATCGATAAATTTTCTTCAGACTTTTCTCGGCAGCGTTGTAACTGATGCAACATTTCCTAAAATTTTCCCTTCTGCCCTTGAAGCGGTCGATAATAACGATGAACCTTTCGCTGGCTACGAGAGTTGATGGACCCAACTTGAGGAAAACTTTTATCTACTGCCGGCTCCTGAAACTCTACGAAGCTGAAGAACTACCATGAACAGATACGCAGGTTTGATTTCGTTCAAATTTAAGGCTTGATTAGGACGATACCAGTCCCTTTTGCAGCTACCGACATCTGTGAAAATTTATAGAAAGTCTTCGTCAAGTTCGATTGTTTGGAAAATATCATCGAATGTTCATCTGTCTAGCTTTGAAAAATGACGTTGAGGTTTGATAACCAAATTGTTTAATAGATTGTTATTTCGTCGTTTCAGTGCGTGGGTGAAACCACGATTTGTCTTCCAATGGAGGCAGAATTTACAGGTTTTTTTTTTTCAAACTTTTAAAAATTTTTTCCCCACGTTATCAACATCTGGTAAACAACCCTCTCTTACCAGCGGTTTCAATTTCCTTCAGATAGCAACGAGCCTATGTTGTGTGGTTCCCCAGAGTCTGGTGCGTTGAGAACAAGCTCGATTAATGAGCGTCGCAATTTTTCCAAGAAATTTTTCCCTCCCGCTGGAGAAGGCGATCACGCGATTTTGGGAATAGAGAAAAAATCGAAACGTCGATCACCGATGAAGAGATCAAATGTACTTCGAATTAATTCATCAGCTAAAGAAAGACTGGCGAGGGAAGAATTCAGGAGATATTTTGTAGGATGTATGGTAAAACCGGAAATACCAGATCCTGAAATCGACCTGAAGAACGATAGGGATGTCGGCAGATACTATTTTTACATAAAAAATGGAATCGACGCCACACATGTGACACCCATAGAAAATAAAATGCTCAAAACCATCACCGAACTCATTCCTAGTAGACTACAAAAGTTTGAAGACCTCTGGTTTGACCTGGTCAAAGAAATTAAGGAGGAGTTTACAATCGCGGTGAAAAAATCCGCCGTTGAATTTGTATTGAAGGATCCTTACCAGGAGGGAAGTCAGGAGGAGGTTGGTTTCAATCACCCTGCTAGAATATTCATTGTGCACTTACACGGTAGCCCGATCTTTAGGAGTCTACAAAAACGCCGGAACAACTGGAGTGCCAGAGATTTCCTGACGAACATTCGAAAAATTTTAAAAAACGGCATTCGACTATCCAGAAAAATCTGTACCTGGTACATCTGAGCATGCGGCAAATGCTGGAAATTTGGATTCGACAATACGTGTAAGTGATCGTCGTTGCTATTCAGAC
This sequence comes from Athalia rosae, assembly GCF_917208135.1. Taxonomy (NCBI): domain Eukaryota; kingdom Metazoa; phylum Arthropoda; class Insecta; order Hymenoptera; family Athaliidae; genus Athalia; species Athalia rosae. The sequence continues at coordinate 23,945,267 of NC_064028.1, read as the reverse complement.
GATGAAATGCTCACAAGGTTTTTTGTGTCGCTCTTCTGATTAGCGAGTACCACTTGATCGACATGAACGTAATCAGGGGACACAAGGAAAGTTGGGATCTGATAGCCTTCCAAACGACCTTGACCCAGCAGATCGAAAGGGCGAGAGATTTTTTGAAGTATTCGTGGTTTAGCGATAATCAGAACATTTTTTTAGTGGTGGGTGAAACAGAGTCCGTCAATTAATTACTCGCAGATTCATATTACAAATCTCCTGTGCCCTTCAGAATAACAGGAAAAATATTATACCCAGCCCTCTTCAGGCGAAGAAATTCAAGAGATTCTACGACTGCGTCTACAAACTCATGGAATCACAGCTTCTCACGATATGCAAGCAGACAATGTCCGCCTACATGGATTATGTCCTTGGGGTTGATGTAAGTGACCGATGAAGCGATTGTTCCAAAAATCTCAACCCGGGCATTCGTATTCAATTAGGTCAATTGCGCCACTTTCATATTGAGAGTGACTGTTAAGAATGGCGAGTGTGTGTTCGATCCATCCTGTAAGTATTTCGTCGAAGTCCTTTCGAGTCTTTTGGACGCTATGCTCCAAGCCGTCTCCGGCTTCCCAAGACTCGAAACCCAACTTTATTTGGACTGGAGTGGTCCTCCCGCCTTTCTCAAGGTCCGCATTAATGTATCCTATCAGTACTCCAAAACTTTGCGACGGTCAATTGATCGATCGATTTTATCCCGTCCAGCCAAAAGTATCTCCGTTACAAATTTCTATATACAAGCAAGAAATTCGTGCGTTGATCGAAAAACAGCGGATTAAACCACAAGAAAAAATGGAAGATTTTCAAAGGTGTGTTGCTCGGTACTTTTGCAATCCATTGGTTTACTTTAGCTCGACTTGTTCAGATACAAGCATCTCCTGAAAAACGAAGAACAAGACAGGATCAACGCTTTCTTGGCCGACGACACCAAAACTTTCGCGGAATATGCCGAACGGATAGCTAGTTACCACGCGTTAGCGTTGAAAATCGCCGAGACACACGAGCCCACGATTTTCATGGGCCTCTTCGAAGTCTCTAGAAGAGAATGCCTCGACGTGATAATAGGGAATGTCAACGGGTTCAAAAACGCTTTGATAAATCGCATGGTCACTGACTATCAGAAAATTTGTATCACGTAAGTGTGATGGGGATTGGAAAAATTTTCACCGTTTCTGGTAACGCTTTGATGGTCTCATCAGGGTCAGTCAGGAGCAGCAGGCTATCGCGGACAGAGGACTTAGCCAGCCGATTAATACGGCAGCACTGATGGAGCTGAAGGAGTTCATGGGGAGGGCTGAACAAGTGACGATTGTTCAGGTGGAGGCAAAGCTCAAGGACATCATTGATTACGTTATATTTTTATCGGACTACTGGCTCCTCACTTCTGTAGAAATAACGAATAACAACAAGACCTTTCAATGGTTCAACAAGATGCCGCAGATATTCGAAGACCATAAAAATATGGCTGAAATAAAAATCGTCGAGTTCCAGGAGGCCTTGAAGGGTAATCGAGTTTGGTTTCCATTTAACAGCAAAAATTTAGCCTCATTTATCATCTCACAGTGAAATATCAGAAGTTTACCGAAGAATTGGCGCAGTACGCGAAGCAGGTTGAAGAATTGCAGGAGTGGAGTGACGTGGAAGAGGTGTACCGGTATCAAAAGAAGGCACAGAATTTGGAAAACAAGTTGATAGGAGCAATGGAGAAGATCGATCGTTTCAACGAGGAAGAATTATATTTCGGTTGGGAAACTACGCAGTATCCAGAGAGGAAAAAAATCGCGGATCGGATGACGCCGTTTAAAAAATTGTTCGACAGCGCGTGTGAATTTCTGACCAAATACGATCGTTGGATGAACGCCCTAATCGGGACTTACCAGCCGGAGGATATCGACAGTGACGTGGGAATCGCGTACAGAACTATTTATAAACTTGAAAAAAGTTTTTCCGAACCAGGATCGAAGAAACTAGCTATAGCAGTGCGTGAAAAAATTGACGAGTTCAAGCAACACTTGCCCGTTATCATGACCCTGGGGAATCCGGGTTTGAAGGCGCGACACTGGGAACAGATTTCGGAGATTGTCGGTATTCCCATAAAAGTTGACGCTGATCTCACGCTTGGTAAGGTCCTAGATTTGGGACTCGACAATTACATAACTAGATTTGAAAGCATCTCTGAAGCTGCTACTAAGGAAAATAGTCTTGAAAAAAATCTGGAGAAGATGCAGAGGGATTGGGTCGACATGAGTTTTACCGTTAACCCATACAAGGATTCTGACACATTCGTTATCGCTGGCGTAGACGAGATCCAGCTGATGCTGGATGATCACATAACGAGAACGATGACCATGAAAAACTCCGCGTACATCAAACCCTTCGAATCTAAAATTTTGTAGGTTTTCTAATTGGTTCTTAATCAGAGATACAGATTTTTCTGAAATGGAATTTTTCAGCCGTTGGGAGGGAAAGCTGCATCTACTTCAAGATATTTTAGACCAGTGGCTGAAGGTTCAAGCGACTTGGATGTACTTGGAGCCGATTTTCTCATCGCCCGACATACAGCAGCAAATGCCCGAAGAAGGCCGGAGGTTTAGCGCGGTGGATAAAACCTGGCGAGATATAATGAAGACTGTGGATTCTGATTCTCGAGTTCTTTCCGTTCTTGAAATAGAAAAGATGTTGGAGCGGCTTAAAAAGAGCTTCGGGCTTCTGGAACTGATCCAGAAAGGGCTGAATGAATATCTGGAGAAAAAGAGACTCTTTTTCCCCAGGTTCTTTTTCCTTTCCAATGATGAGCTCCTTGAAATACTATCGGAAACCAAAGATCCCACTCGGTATGACTGGAATAACACTGTGAGAATAGGATGCACAATCAGATAATTTATATTTCCAGCGTCCAACCCCACTTGAAGAAGTGTTTCGAAGGCATAGCTAAGCTAGCGTTTAACTCTGACCTCGAAGTAAATAAGATGAAGTCGGCCGAGGGGGAGGAGGTCGATTTGATGGACATTATTTCCACCGCTGCGGCGAGGGGTCAGGTTGAGAAATGGCTCCTAGAGTTGGAGGGAGACATGCGTAAGAGTATCCGCGAGATGGTGATTATGGCAATAGCTGCTTATCCCATAAAAGAACGGTCTACTTGGGTCCTCGAGTGGCCCGGTCAGACGGTTCTCTGCGTTGGTTCGATGTATTGGACGTTACAAATCGAGGAAGCGATGCCCCTTGGGGTCCCGGGGATGAAGAGCTATTTGGATCTTTGCAACGAGCAGCTCAACGACATCATTCTTCTGGTCAGGGGAAAGCTTTCCACGCAAAACAGAATCACCTTGGGTCAGTCTTCTGGTCTGAACTGCGAGCGCTCTTCGCCACCTCAACTTTTTTCATATCGCAGGTGCACTCGTCACTTTGGACGTCCACGCGAGGGACGTTCTTTCCGGACTCTGGCAGGATCAGGTTACCAACAATAGTGACTTCAAGTGGCTCTGCCAGTTGAGATACTATTGGCAGGTAGTTTTTTTTAAATCTAACGCACTAGAAAAAAAAAAATTCTCATGGCAAATCGAATGAAAAAAAAAAAAAAACTACTTCACCATCAGGAAGAAAACTTGATTGTCTATATGATAAATTCGTCGCTTTGGTATGGCTACGAGTACCTTGGGAATTCGCCAAGGTTGGTCATAACGCCTTTGACGGATCGCTGTTATCGCACACTTTTCGGGGCCCTAAGTCTCCACCTGGGAGGTGCTCCCGAGGGTCCAGCTGGTACAGGAAAGACCGAAACGACGAAGGACTTGGCCAAAGCAATAGCTAAGCAATGTGTAGTGTTCAACTGTTCGGATGGACTGGATTATATAGCTCTTGGAAAGTTCTTCAAAGGACTAGCTTCCTGCGGGGCATGGTCATGCTTCGATGAATTCAACAGAATTGATCTTGAGGTTCTTTCCGTTGTGGCTCAGCAGATCCTGACCATTCAAAGAGGGATAAACTCCGGAGCTTCCAAATTGATGTTTGAGGGCACGGATATATGGCTGGACCCTTCGTGTGCGGTTTTCATTACGATGAATCCTGGATATGCCGGCAGATCAGAACTTCCGGATAACTTGAAGGCCTTATTCAGATCCGTTGCGATGATGGTACCAGATTACGCGCTTATTTCCGAGAACACACTTTACTCCTATGGATTTTACAACGGGCGTCCACTTGCCGTTAAAATTGTAACCGCTTACAAATTGTGTTCCGAACAATTAAGTAGCCAGTGTCATTATGACTATGGAATGAGGGCTGTCAAATCAGTCTTAGTTGCCGCCGGAAACTTAAAACTAAAATACCCTGATGAGTCTGAGGATATTCTGATGTTGAGGAGTATCAAGGACGTTAATCTGCCAAAGTTCTTAGTCCACGATCTACCATTGTTTCAAGGTACCCTTCTGACTCCGACATCATCGTCCACCAATGCGAATGCGAATGGAGTTTTTTTTTTTTTCAGGTATCGCATCCGATCTTTTTCCCGGAGTTGTACTTCCCCAGCCTGATTATACGCACATCAATTCCTGCACGATGGAAGCATGTTTAGCCGGGAATCTACAGTGCACTGATTTTTTTTTGGAAAAAGTTCAACAGATATTTGAAATGATGATAGTTAGGCACGGTTTTATGATAGTAGGACTTCCATTCGGAGGTAAAACATCAGCGTATAGAATGTTAGCCGAATGTTTGGCTCGCCTTGAAGAACAGGGGCTCATGGACGAGCACAGAGTTGAGATTACGGTAATCAATCCAAAGTCCATCACCATGGGACAATTGTACGGACAGTTTGATCCAGCATCACACGAATGGAGCGATGGTGTACTCGCTGTTAGTTACAGAGCATTTGCAGTGTCTCAAAATGATAACCGTAAGTGGCTCATTTTCGACGGACCAGTCGATGCTATCTGGATAGAAAATATGAACACTGTACTCGATGATAACAAGAAACTTTGCCTTATGTCTGGTGAGATCATACAGCTTGCTCCCACCACAAATCTTATATTCGAGCCGATGGATCTAGAGGTTTGCCACCTTCTCCGAAATTCTGTTCGATGTTATAAGATTTGGAATGTTACGCAGGTCGCATCTCCTGCGACGGTATCTCGTTGCGGTATGATTTATATGGAACCTGTGACTCTCGGTTGGACACCTCTTTTGATTTCCTGGATGAACACATTGCCTGGTAGCCTCAGTGAGCATATTAAGATCCAATTGAAGGAGATGTTCATAAGATTCTGTACGCTCTTGCTGCACTTGATTCGCCGTTACGGTGCCAAGGTGATAGAAGCTTAAGCGCCAACATATATTTCTGACCGAAAACCATCTGAAATTGTTTTTCACGCATACAGGAAATGGTCCCCATGCCAGACTCGAATCTAGTTTCTTCGGTAATGCATCTATGCGACTGTTTCATGGACGACTTTAGAAACCCAAAATACGTCGAAGGCATCACCGACTTGGAAATGAGAGCGCAGATCGAGGTACAGATTAAATCACGATCTTTGCACCGAAAATCGATTAATGACCTTCATTCCAGGGATCATTTTTCTTTTCTTGCGTCTGGGCTATGGGCGGGACGTTGATAGCAAAGTACCGAGAATGGTTCAATGATTTATTCCGGGGTTTGATGGACCGAGAATTCCCGCCTGATCTCATAGAGCGTTTTGGTCTTCCCGAGGACACGACTGGACCAAGGAAACCCTACATTCTACCAATACCATTGACAGGTCTGGTCTATGATTACAACTACATCAAGGAGGGAAAAGGACAGTGGAAACTCTGGTCGGATAGCTTGATTGACATCCCGCCTATCCCCAGGGACATGCCGGTGAACCAGATAATTGTACCCACCATTGAGACAGTCCGGTACATGGAGCTATTCAAGAAATTAGTCTCACACCAAAAGCCGGTACTTCTGGTGGGCCCAACAGGAACTGGAAAGTCTGTTTATATTATCGAGTTTCTCCTGAAGGTCAATGATGTCAAAGTCTTCAAACCACTGTTAATAAACTTCTCGGCACAAACTACAGCAAATCAAACACAAGACATAATAATGAGCAAACTGGACAAACGGAGAAAGGGTGTTTACGGTGCACCTCCAGGAAAGTTCTGGGTGATATTTGTCGACGATGTTTCCATGCCTCTGAAAGAGGAATACGGAGCACAGCCACCCATCGAATTACTACGACAGTGGCTGGACCATCGTCAGTGGTACGATCGGAGGGAAATTGTGCCGATCAGGCTTGTCGATGTTCAGATAATGTGTGCCATGGGACCACCGACCGGTGGCAAAGATGTGACCCCGAGGTTCAAACGGCATTTCTTCGCTCTGAGCATATCAGAGTTCGAGGACGACGTCATGACCATGATATTCACAAAGATTATGCAATGGCACATCGACGCACAAGATTTCGGAACGGAGTTCATAAATTGTGCCGACCAGGTGGTTCTCGGAACCCTTGACATCTACAAGGAGAGTCTCATCAATCTTCTTCCGACGCCAGCAAAGTCTCATTATCTGTTCAATCTACGTGACTTCTCTCGAGTAATTCAAGGCGTACTGTTGTCCACCCCTGAATCAATGCCGAGTCCGGTACGTTTTTTTTTTGAATACGTCAAAATAAATTCTCGCCAGCTGCACGATCATTTTTTCAGGCGAAAATGAAACGACAATGGGTGCATGAAGTTCTCAGGGTGTACGGAGACCGTCTGGTTGACGAGGGAGACATCGAATGGCTTGTTGGACAACTCCGAAGAACGATGCACGACCGCATGGACGAGAATATGGATGAAATGTTCGAGGATTTCACGGGCAACCCTGAAACAGAGGTGAGGTGTCGGACGAGGACTGAAACCCCGGAAACAGAGTTGAATATTTTTTTATCCCCAAGATCACCGATCATCACCTTCGGAACTTAGTGTACTGCGATTTCCACGATCCTTTGGCAGAAAACCGGATGTACTTAGAAGTTCAGTCTTTAGATAGACTGGCAGAGGTTGTCGAGGAATATCTAGCCGAGTATAATTCGATGACGAAGAAGCCAATGAACTTGGTCCTGTTTAGGTATTTAACGTGTTACGTTTTGAGCTGGTATTCACGAAACTGTTCGATCTCGCAGATTCGCAGTCGAGCATCTTTCGAAGATCTGCCGGATAATAAAACAGCCCAGAAGTCATGCTCTCCTCGTTGGAGTGGGTGGTTCTGGTCGCCAGTCATTGACTCGTCTTGCTGCGCACATATCGGAGTACGATATTTTCCAAGTTGAAATATCAAAACAGTACGGAGTGTACGAGTGGCACGAAGACGTTAAAATTGTTCTTCGAAAAAGCGCGGCTACGGATCTGCACGCTGCATTTTTATTCACCGACAGTCAAATCAAGGAAGAGTCCTTTCTCGAGGACATCAGCAATCTCTTGAACGCTGGGGAAGTCCCGAATCTTTTCGCTGCCGACGAGAAGGCAGAAATTTGCGAAAAAATGCGTCAGATAGACAGACAGCGAGACAAATCAGTTCAGACCGATGGAAGCCCAGTCGCTCTCTTCAACTTCTTCGTCCAGGTGGTTCGCGAGCAGCTCCACGTTGTCGTCGCCATGTCGCCGATCGGCGATGGGTTTCGAACTAGGATACGAAAATTTCCTGCATTGGTCAACTGTTGCACGATCGATTGGCTTCAACCCTGGCCTGAAGATGCGCTTTTAGCAGTTGCTACTAAATTTCTAGAAAAGATTAAATTGCCATCGGAAGAGAGGCTAGCGTGCATAGAGATGTGTCAAGTGTTCCACACCTCGACGCAGGAACTTTCTAAGGAATTTTTGTCTCAGGCTAGGAGATGGAACTACGTTACCCCGACGTCATATCTTGAACTGATAAACACCTTCAAAGATCTGCTGGGGAAAAAACGTCAAGAAGTTACGGATGGAAAAAAACGATACGAAGCTGGGCTTGGAAAGTTGGATAGTACTCATAAACAGGTTGAAAAAATGCAGGAGACTCTGATGGCGCTTCAACCAAAGCTTCTCGTAGCCGCCAAAGATGTTGAAAAAATGTTAGAGAACGTGAAAAAGGAGAGTGCGGAAGCTTCGGCTGTTGAAGCAGTCGTAAAAAAAGACGAGGAAGCTGCAATGGTGGGCGAATTTCCAAACATCATGTATAAAAAGTACATAAAAAAAAAAACACCTTTTACGCAGGATTTTAAATGATGCGTAGGTCGTCGCTGGCGAAGCAGAAGACATACGATCGGATTGTAACGCAGACCTTGAATTGGCCATGCCAATTCTTAACGCGGCAAACGCGGCACTCAATACTCTCACACCACCGGATATAGTGATAGTCAAGACCATGAAAAATCCACCGGCAGGAGTTAAATTGGTGATGGAGGCTGTATGCATATTAAAGGTGAAAGATTCGGCCTGCGTGTTTTTCGTATGTCCTACTTTTCGAATTTCATTATTCACAGGGTGTGAAACCTGATAGGGTTGCGGGTGATGGTGTTCGTCAGGTGGACGATTATTGGAAGCCTTCTTTGCGTATCTTGGGAGACATGAAGTTTTTAGACTCATTGCAACAATTCGATAAGGACAATATTCCCGAGAAAATAATGACCAAGATTCGAACCTCGATATTGACAAATCCAAACTTTGACCCGGATAAGATAAAAAATGCCTCCACGGCTTGCGAAGGACTTTGTAAATGGGTGTACGCTCTTTCAGAATACGACAAAGTGGCTAAGGTAGTTGCTCCGAAGAAAAAAGCTCTGGCTAAAGCGGAAGCTCTGTACGCGGAGGCGATGGGACAGTTGGAAATCAAACGGTCTCAGCTCAAGGAAGTACAGGACAGGGTCGCAGCTTTGGAAAAAATATTGGAAGAGCGTAAAAACAGCTACCAGAATATGATGGACATTGTCAACGACTGTGAACTGAAACTCTTGAGGGCTAAAGAGCTGATCGGAGGATTGGGGGGCGAATATACGAGATGGTCGGAAACTGCGAAGGCCCTCGGTCAGCGTTACTTTCGGTTGACGGGGGACGTTCTAATAGCTTCTGGAATTGTTGCCTACCTCGGGGTCTTCACCGCACAGTTTCGCGCTAAGCATATTGAATATTGGGTCAATCTTTGCACCAGTCTGAACGTTGTTTGCTCTTCGGACTATCAGCTCACCCAGGTATTAGGGGACCAGGTCCAGATCAGGTCTTGGAATATTTTTGGTCTTCCCAGCGATTTGTTTTCCATTGACAACGGCATCATTGTCAGTAACTCCAGACGATGGCCACTGATGATCGATCCTCAGGGGCAAGCTAATAAGTGGATTAAAAACTTGGAGAAATCCTCAAATATACACGCAATTAGATTGACTCAGGGCGATTACATGAGGATTCTGGAAATTGCGATCCAATTCGGCCAACCCGTTCTTCTTGAAAATGTCGAGGAAGAACTTGACGCAGCTCTAGAACCGCTATTATTGAAACAGACCTACAAGACCAGTGGAACTCTCTGCATAAAACTCGGAGATTCGGTTGTTGAGTATAATGAAAAATTCAGGTAAGACTTCTGAGGTGATTGATGCTGAATGATCAGGGCTCACTTAGCTTCCATTTACTCCCTTAGACTTTACATAACAACAAAGCTCAGGAATCCACACTACCTACCGGAAGTCGCGGTTAAAGTGACGCTTTTAAATTTCATGATCACTCCGATCGGACTGGAAGATCAACTTTTAGGGATCGTAGTTGCAAAGGAACGACCGGATCTTGAAGCTGAGAAAAATCAGCTGATCATTCAGAGTGCAGCTAACAAAAAGTAAATGAGAAACGATGAGATCGAGCTGCGACTGATTTGAGATTATGAGGATTTTCTCTTCGCAGAATGTTGAAGGACATCGAGGATAAAATCCTGCAGGTTCTCTCCTCTTCTGACGAGAATATCCTCGAAGATCAGACAGCGATCGGTGTTCTCAGCTCTTCAAAAGTACTGTCAGATGATATCCAAGCAAAACAGGCTTCTGCTGAGGTTACCGAGAAGTCCATCGACGTCGCTAGGCTCCAGTATACCCCGATCGCGGTCTACTCTACCATCCTCTTTTTCACAATAGGTAGAATATCCGGTGAAACGGTCTCTGCGAGTAATCGAATGAATATCATATTTTTCCTCCGCAGCCGTACTGGCAAACATCGATCCGATGTACCAGTATTCTTTGGCGTGGTTCGTCAACTTGTTCAAATCAACCATCGACAATACACCGTCAATCGAAGACGTGGAACAGCGCCTTGCTGACCTTACGAAACAATTCACTTATTCGCTGTACATCAACATATGCCGATCGCTATTCGAAAAGGACAAACTCCTCTTCTCCCTCTTGCTCGTCATCAACCTCCTCGGTAAACAAGGAAAAATTTCAACATCGCACTGGATGTTTTTTCTCACTGGTGGGGTCGGACTGGATAATCCTCACTCCAATCCCGCAAACTGGCTTCCGATTAAATCCTGGGACGAACTTTGCCGACTGAATGATATTCCGGGATTTTCAGTGGGTTTTCAACAACCAAAAATATTTCAATGTCCCAAGATTCTATGCGTCTTACTCTTAAGGGAATCAGAGAAGCTTTCACCGGCGATCTTCAGGCATGGAAAGCCGTCTTTGACCATAAGGATCCTCATCTCCAGGATATGCCAGCGCCGTTCAACGCTCTAACGTTCTTCGAGAAGATGTTAGTGATTCGGTGCATCCGAGCTGACAAAGTAGTACCGGCGGTTCACCGTTTCGTTGAATGTGAGTTTCGCTGAATTGTCTTTTTTTTTTTTTTTTGATTTTTTTTCTCGCGGTGGAAAATTAACGAGCGTCCGTTTTTCATCAGCCGAAATGGGCCGTCAGTACGTCGAGCCTCCTCCTTTTGATCTGATATCCTCGTACGCCGACTCTCACTGCTGCATTCCTCTCATCTTTGTCCTTACTCCCGGCGCTGACCCCACCGCAATTCTGCTGAAGTTCGCCGATGACCAGGGATTCGGAGCAAACAGACTCTTCTCTCTGTCCCTCGGTCAGGGTCAGGGGCCCATAGCCGTGCGACTGATAGAGGAGGGTGTAAGACACGGGACCTGGGTCGTTCTCCAGAATTGTCATCTTGCCAAGAGCTGGATGGGAACACTGGAAAAGGCAAAGTAACTCGGAGAAAACAAATCGAATCGAGCTCATAGCGGTTTTAATCATATCGCGTAGGTTTGCGAAAATCTATCTCCGGAAACAGTGCATCCAGATTTCAGACTTTGGCTCACCAGCTACCCGGCTGACCACTTTCCGGTCAGCGTTCTCCAAAATGGTGTCAAGATGACCAACGAACCGCCCAAGGGTCTGCGCGCTAACATCATCAGATCCTACCTCCAGGTGAACCTGAAGTTCTGGCGATCGATCGACTCGTATCGATTCTCACCTGATTTTTTCAGGACCCGATATGCGATCCAGATTTTTTCGAAAAGTCTCAACAGAAGGTCGTCTTCAAGAAGCTTTTGTTCGGGCTGTGCTTTTTTCACGCCATCGTTCAGGAGCGTCGTAAATTCGGTCCCATTGGTTGGAACAATCCGTACGAGTTCAACGAAACCGATCTCCGTATCAGCGTACTTCAGCTGAAAATCTTTCTCGATCAATACACGGACGTTCAATACGAGGCTTTGAAGTATTTAACGGGTCAGTGTCAACTGCTGACAGAAGGAACGAACGCTCGTATAATTCTTTCGCTCTGGATCACTAACAGGTGAATGCAATTACGGAGGTCGCGTTACCGACGAGTGGGACCGGCGTACGCTTATAACGATACTATCGAATTTCTACTGCCCCGCGTTGGTGGAAGCGGAAAAACACCACTTGGACAGCAGCGGGGTGTACTACGTTCCCGACGTAGCGGAACACTCGGAATTCCTCGAGTTCGTGAAAACCCTACCGTTGATAACCGGACCCAGCGTTTTCGGCATGAACGACAACGCCGATATCATAAAAGATCAACAGGAAACCGATCTCATGCTCTCGTCGATTCTGCTCACTCAGGTATTGAGGGAGAAGCAGAGGCTAAAAAAAGTCCAAATGATTCTTTTCGAAATAAGGTCTCGCGAAATACCCAACGCGTTATCTATCCCTCAGGATACAGCGTCCGCCGAATTAGGTGAAGGCGGAAAATCCCCCGAAGATGTTGTCTTCGAAGTGGCGGCCGACATCCTGTCAAAACTTCCGCCAGATTACGACCTCGTAGACGCTTTGGAAAAGTATCCGACCTCCTACGAGCAGAGCATGAATACTGTTTTGGTACAGGAAATGGGGAGGTTCAACAAGTTGCTACAGACCATAAGAACCAGCCTTCTCAACGTACGAAAGGCCATTAAAGGTAGACGCAATGCAACGACTGGTATTCCATCGTTTCAGTCAGTAATAGTTGAAGTAATTTTTCCCGTTGCTATTTATTATCCACCTTTTTGTTCCTCTCCTTTTTATCGACATTTTCATCACATGTAATTCTGATTGTTTGGATCACAGGACTCATCGTTATGAACGCGGATCTGGAGGAGGTCATGACGTCCGTTATAACTGGTAGGATTCCGTTAGTTTGGAAAGCTCGATCGTACCCTTCGCTTAAGCCGCTTGGGAGTTACGTGAACGATTTTTTGCGAAGGCTCGCATTTCTCCAGGTAGTAGAAGAGAAAAGCGTTGGAATTCAAGCGGTTCGATATATTAAATGTTCTTCGTAAAATTATATTTCAGGATTGGTACGAGAAAGGTCCTCCGAGTTCCTATTGGTTATCAGGCTTTTATTTCACTCAAGCTTTCCTCACCGGAGCGCGTCAAAATTTTGCTCGGAAATATTCAATCCCCATCGACCTGTTGGTATACGATTTTTTACCGCTAAAGGAAACTGTCTTTCCGGTACCTCCGGAAGACGGGATATACGTGTACGGGCTTTTCTTGGACGGGGCGAGATTCAATCTCTCTACGATGCTACTTGACGAATCCATGCCCAAGGTCCTCTACGACGACGTCCCCTTCGTGAGTTATATTTTCAAAAAACTTAATCATTTTATTTTTCATTTTTCCTTTGCCTGAAAAATAATCCGGATTGTTTCGAACGTTCGGAATTCACGGTGAAACATTTTTAATAACTTCGTAGTTGTGGCTGGTACCGATAAAAAAGACCGATATCAAAGAAAGGCCGACTTACAACTGTCCGGTTTACAAAACTAGCGAGCGACGCGGAATTCTGTCAACAACTGGTCACTCGACTAATTTTGTAATAGCCATGTGGCTGCCAACCGACCGACCACCGGAACACTGGATAATCAGAGGAGTCGCGATGCTCTGCCAACTGACTCAGTGAAAAAGAGAAGAGTAGAAAATAAGAGAAAATATCCGGATACGTGAATAAAATATTAAACGAAATTCTACGGGATTTCATTTAATTGGCGAACGACGAAATCGTACGAGTTACACACATTTCGTCTCGTAATTCGTTGAAATGTATCTAGTCTTGGCTCGATACGTACATAGGAGATTTCCCGTACACACCCCATGTATACATACTCGTCATCTCGTATGTGCGCTTCTACTCTCTGTACACAGGTGGTGGCATTATTTGGCGTCCGGTTGCTCCTATGTGCTCGGGATGGATGCCGGGGGCGTAGGAGGCTCCGTACGGGCTTGAGGGTATCCCGAGGGGTACGGGGGACCCGGGTCTCAGGGGGTGGTTCGTGGCGGCACCCTGTCTACCCGGACCGCGAATGCCGGAGGCTTGTCGCTTAGCAACCCCGTGTATTGATCTCTCTCCGTATCTCTCGCCTTTACCCCCCTTGATTTCTCCCTACCTTCCCCCCCACCCCCCTCGAATTTTCCCCTCGCTCCTCTTTGCCACGGGTTCCCAGCTTCTATATACGTATCATACGCCCTTCAACTCTGGGCTTTCCCAGGAAGCATATGTGCGAACCTGTGTAGAGACCGTGCGTACACGCTGGACCAAACAAACCTTGAAAGGGAAATTCGGAGATAAAAGTTTTTCATTTTTAACGCCTTATCGGATGATATGGATTTTTCACATCCCCGAGTTTCGATTGATGATATTTTTGTGTGATCAAATTTACGTATAGCGGTGAATCGGATATTAACGGTCGTCGCAAATACGACACAGGACAGAATGATATTTTCTCCAACGCATTCGGAATGTTCGGAAAAGCTCGCTTGAAAAATTGCGGATACTTACTTTTTTTTGCTCCCGCAAACTTGAAAACGAAAAAAGAGGATTTCAGATAAAAACAACTATCGGGATATTCCGACGTCTTTACCGGATCAGTGATGATTTCGGAATAAAAATTGCATAGTTTTTGTAGAACAATGTTCCTTCATCCAACCGCAATCGATCAAATAACATTGCAAATTACTTGAATCGTCAATTTTTACGATTAACTGTAAAAAAATGAAATCCATGACGACAATTCAGTGTCCGCTGGCTTCGTTATACGCGAAAGTCCTGCGGAAGGATGGTCGGGTATTATACTCGTATTGACGCATGGCGTTGTTCCTTCGGCCCTGGTATCGGAGGTGGAAGGAAGGAGAGAAAAAAAAGGAGGGAAGAAGAAATAAAAATGGCATCACCCGAAGAGGGACAGTAGCTGAGCATCGAAGGTTGAATAATGTAGCCCCACGTCGTGTGACGGTAGGAGGAACAAGGTAAAGAAGAGTAAGAGCAGCAAAATCATGGGAAGAGAGGAACCGAAGAGGGAGGAGAATCACGAGGTTACGGGTGCGAGAAGGACGCCGTCAGGGATGGTCCAGGGAATGAGATGGGTGATGTTGCCAGGCAACCGTTCACCCAGCTACGTTACACCCCCGCCTCCCTCTTTTCCATCTATTTTCTCTCTCTTCCTCCACCTTCTCTTCTGTTTTCATCCCTGATTCCATCCTGCATCCCCTGCACACGTTATACACCTTGGAACATGCCTACCTATACACACCGTAATTCGGTCGATACAACAAGCCCCCGTTTCGCGTACGCCCGGGGATTCCCCCAATTTCTATCTGCGCGCTCCAGATGAGGACGAGACGGGAAGGGGGGAGAGAGAGCGAAGAGAAGAACCCGTGGGATGCGCGGGACGAAAGGGGGGATTATAACTGGGAGTTTTCGTTATCCCAACTTCAGGGGTTGGACTTTGACTTTAGAACCACCTCGTCCCTCCCTATTTTCCCTTACACCCTCGACTCCCTCGTATCCCACGGGACACTTAAAGCGATTGCGACGGGACTAAATGTGGTTCAACGTTCAACTGCGACGCAATCTTTTCGTTTTTTTCGTTTTTTCTTCACTTCTTCTTTTTCTTCGAGTCGACGGGTCCTCTTCGCATAATGTTATCTATCTGAATAACCATCCAGGTGACGATGTTATTTATAACTACTTTCGGGGAATAAGGGAAAACTACTCGAAATGCGCGTGACCAGAATTTTACAACCGAATTTACGGTATTCGAAATTTCCTGTTACGCACATCGGGTCATACGGCGTTTCCCGATTTGGGAAACGTTGCGCTCCTCGCTCGTTTGGGGATTAATTGATTGGTTAATTAATTGTCATAATCTATCAGCGAATGCTACCAATTCACTACTGCTCATCTTTTACTCATTATACATATATTATGAATCAGATATCTACTCGGGATTGAAAATACTTTATGGGACATGGGAAATGGTTTCTCTCGTCATATATCCGACGGGAATATTTATGTAGTAAATGATATGGTTCAAGTTCAATTTATTACAGAGATAGATACAAATTCAGGTAAATACTAGGTATATGTCGTCGATTATGATTAGGTTTCAGATAATCTAGATATCAACAACTACTTTCTATGAAGCTATAAATGTAGGAAAAAAAAATCAAAAAGAAGATCAAGTATAATCTCTACAAAAAAAAATAAATTTAGGGTGGAAAAAAAAGAGGATAACGAAAATCAAAACTGCCTCCGACTGGGAGGAGAGGATCGGAGAAAAAATGAACCCCAAAACTCGGATGATCATTAAAGAAATAAAATAAAAATTCTACATCATTTTCTTTAAGGGTTGTTATCACATACGTCGTTGGACGTCTTCGGGTGGTTCGACGAGATGTTCCCGGACGCGATGACAACGTTGAATTATGTCCGCTCTTGGCATTCACCGCGTGCCTTATGAATTTTGAAATTTTGGCACATGGAAGCCCGCAGTGAACGCAAGGAGCATAGACTCACTCGGGAACGGTAATTAATTTTCATCTTCTCTGATTTTTCGCATTTCTCTTCGTGATCGGTGGCTCGAAATACCTGGGCTGGTATTCGGGGGCAAGAATTAGCGGCGAATTAACGAACCGTTGCCCTGTTCATCTGAAAATCGAAACGAAAAAATCAAACATGAATTTTTCACCGGTGAGTGTGAATCGTGAACTTTCAGTTCATCGAAATGTTGGACTGGAAAAAAAAACAGCAAAGAAATAAAGGAAAAAGATTTAGGGGAGCGAGGGGGGGAAATTAAAAGTACAAGGAGGGTGAAAACCAGACAGACCGTATACGCCAAAACGCGACACGCGCCCCTGGTCGGAATGTATGGAGTAAGTTATTGCTTTTTTTTTCTTTTTCATTTTCTTTTTCTAGTTAAGGATAGACCAACGTGTCGAGGGGCATAAAACCGAGTGCCCCTTTTATTCTCTTGCCCAATCCCCCCAAGTTTTCCTTTTTGTCTCCCCACGTCACGTATGCGCGTTTCTATATGTATCCATCGAAACCGAATAAGGGGAGCAGCTGACTGACTGACTGACTGGGAGAGAGCCGTTCTTCCCTAGGGTTCGTTTCCATTGTCTGTAGTTATTCGCATAATCAAGTACCCCGAGGGAAAAACGGGGATTTCCCAACCCCCCCAAGTATAACCGGCTCCTTCTCGTCGCGACGGGAAAAAAAGAAGAATACAATACAAAGGGAGAGAAATAAATATGATGGAAAAAAGAAAAAAAAAAAAAATGGGAGAGTTTCAAAGTTGACGGACATACGCATCGCCGATGGGGAAACATTGCATAAATGCAGATTTGGTACACTGTCGTCGAAATTCCCACGAAATAAAAAAATTAACTTTCGTATAGAACGTCTTACGAATAATTATAAATGGTCACGATGATTTTTAGTACTTCGATAAACGAGTTTCTTTACGTCTTTGAAGAGAATCTTTTTACTTATTTCAGTTCGTTGGTTCTTGGACTGGAAATTGCGTAGTTTTTTTTTTTTTGTACCCTTATGTAAAGGGAGTAGTTTGTAGAATGAATGGGCTATTTTTCGTCGTGTGACGTCACCGTAAAACCACCACCGTTTTTCCCCCCCACCTCAAAGAAGACCACGTGGATGGACTGCCACGTCACGTACCTCGACCATCGCAAACTGACTAGAGTTGCTGGGACACGGTATATAATACACGGTACACGGCACACCCTCGCATCGATCCTTCGGTGTACCGGGGGTGGGAGAGACCGAAAATGGGAAGGGGATGTGGACGTGGAAAGGGTAGAGAAACCGCGACGCCTTCATTCATGGAATTCCCACTTATCGGACTCCCCGATGGTGATCATCCTCGTGATCCTTTTCATACCTCTTCTCTTCTTTTCGACCCTCGCAGACGTCCTCGACGAACTCGAGTCCTCAAAGTCGACGTCTGCTCGACTCTTTGCCAAGGAATATCTGAAAAAAAAAAAACGACGAGACTACAGACGGAAAAAAGGGTGAAGAATAAAAAAAATAAAAAAAAATAAAAAGTTTCGTCGAATTTCGAGACGAAAAATTCGTGAAACAAATCGAAGATGAAACAAACGTTCAACCGTTGAAAATGAAAAAACGTGTAAAAATAAAAAAACGATGATATTCTAAAATGAAAGAGATCGCGTCAGCTGATTAAACATTGACAGTTTGATAAGACAACTCGAAATATCATCCGATAGTCGAACGTTATGCATCGGGGTATCGGAAACGAGTAAAAAATTTAGGACACCCGAAAAGGTGGTTTTCTTTTTCTGTTTTCTCTTTTGATTTGCCTCTGGTCGATCGCTCCGAGTTTTCAGGTTCGTGCGATTGGCCGAAGCGAAAGAAGCTCGCAGGGGCCCAAAGAAGGTGTAATCGTGATCAGTGGGGAGCGCAATTTACCGAGTTACTACTGCAAAGCCGCAAAGCAGACGACCATAACCAGCGACCCTGGTATACGCCAGGTACTTTGCGTAGTCATGGCGATCATGCACTACTGATAAAACAACACCACACACGATGTATAGTATATTACCGTTATAAAGAGAAATGGATATTCTAGGATACACTTCGAGTGGAACGAAAAAAAAAAAAAATAAATAAACAAATAAAGAATATGAAAATAGAAACCGACCGATCAATGGGAAATTTAAAAACTGAACAGACACACCGCGGGGGAGTGCGTCGTCGCTCTATTTCCGGGGCGGCAATGACCCTGAAGAAGGATGAGACGACGAAAGAGAGAATTTAAAAAAAAAAATAAAAAAAATTATTCTCAAACTTTTACCGAAGAAAGTCGGGCTATTTCAGGGGTGGAAATTTGAACCTGGGGGGTTTGTTTGCCTCGATTCGCCATTGGGATTTAGTTGGGGGGGGAAGCAATTCTGGTCGGTTGGTAAATTTAATCGTATGTTGTTAGCCAGTTTTCTATATCGTAGGAGATTGCGTGACGATCATTATACTCGACCCACTCTCTTTCTATAGCTGGTCGTGGGAGTCGGCGACAATCTCAAAACCCTCCATTATACGACGAGGATGTAGTGGTAGCGTCGGTGGCGACGGTCGTAGTATCGGTAGTAGTGGTGGTGCTCCTGCTGCCTTCCGTAAGGTCTGCTGATCGACTACTAAGCTAAGTCACTAACCGGGCGACATTCCCCCACCCCTTGCCGACTCACCCCACCCCCGGTACCCCGTCTCCTTTTTACCCCCCGAAACACCCACGGTCATCGTAAGGGCTTATTTATTCATTTACTTATACTTGCGTCCGGGAAAAGCTCTCGGGACTTGCGGAAGGACCTTGAAGACGAAGAAAATGTGCTTTCTGGCTTTTACAAGGTCGTTTCAACGCACCGACGACACGGTTACAAGTTCATCGCGAATTCTGCAAACCTAATTCTTTGATTTTCTTCAATAATTATAACGACGAAGAGAAGGACATTATAATTTTCAAATTGTCAAAACATTACATTCGTTCGAGACGATCGCAGTGCGGTAGAAAAAATTCCCGAAATCGAGACCAGAAAAGCTTGCGAAAAAAATACTAAAAGCTACCAAGTGACAAAAAATGAAAAAACATACCCTGCTTCCAGGCAATCATTAAAATGGATAACCAATCGTTTACCTGCTCGAGAAAGTCGTTCTTCAGGATCTTCGTCATCTTCGTTATTTCCCTGGTTCTTTTCGGCGTGAAAATAATCGAGTACAAAAACTTCATACTTCCGGTACCGATAATTCAAGTTGTCCACGTTTGTTCGACGTTCTACTCTCTGTGCATCGTTGTTTTCTCGAACCGATACCGATGATGCTTCATACGTGTTTTAACTTCTTCCGATCCGTTCCGATACTCTATCCACGAACTTTATCCGAATCGTTCCGATACGGCTCATTTCGTTGATATCCTTCCCGTCGTCTTCCTCGATCGTCGAATGATTCAGATTACCGATGACAAAGTTGCCTTCGTGACTCGATCATCACCATCATGACGCCCTTGATCGAAAGTTCGTTTCGCTCTTCTCTCTCCTCCTCAAGATAGTCCTTCCATATGAAATTGTGTACCTCGATAATGATATCTTCGGGATGATCGTCGATCGTGTCCTTCAGGTGGGTACGACGAGGAAGGTGCGCTGATAATGACGATGACGTTGATCGTCGTTTATTTCCTCGATCAGTTTATCTGGCGTCGCGGTTCTCCAGGTCGAAGCCGGCAGCTGAATTCGTGTTCCTGGTTTGATGGTCGCGCCGCTACTGCGCCCTCTCCGCCGGCACCCACCCAGCCCTGCCCCTCGACGTCGACAACCCCGTGGTCCGATCACTCCCTCTAACACCCCTGGAAAATCCATATCTCTGTCACACTCGCACAATACCGCGCCCGCGCTTCCCGTGGATTGCGGTTTGCGCCGTCGCTGTTTCACCCCTCGCCCTCCTCGCCCTTTTCATCAACCCCCCTCCCCCCCTTTTCCCCCCTTTTCCCCCGGAGCTGCCAATCTTCTCACTCTTTTCACTTCTGTATGTACCAACCTAGTTTACTTCGCTCCTCTCCCTCTCCGCGCTGTGTATTTCTATACTCGTGGTGCACGGGGTATCCTGCAGGATTTTTCATATTGTACTCTACGTTATAACCTGGCGCACGCGCCACCCTTGTTCCCGGGAGTTTAGGGACCCGGGGGTAAGCCGCCCCCAGGAATATACGGGAATATTATACCCTTCGATGTTTTTTGAGAGGGAGTGTACGACGACGCAAACGGCACCCGCACACCCAATTCTATACGTCTCTCTCCCTCGTAGCTGAGTTTTGTATGTATAGTCGCAGGAATTCGCAAATTGCGTTTGCACTACCACCCCTTTTCATCCCCCGTACAACCAAACCAAACCTTATAGCGATTTCTCGCCCTGTTCCAGCGGCACCAAACAGCAGCACCAGACTTTGTCATAGTAACGCGAGTGTAATTTGAGGGTGCAAAATTTGACAAAGAAAAATGGAATGAGAAGTCATAGGTATATATGTACCCAGTGTGTACGTATATCCGTATACCCGTCTATACCTACCTTTTTCTAGAGGGGCTTCGGTTTTACCGAACTACGCAAAGTCTTCCTACCTATTAATGTCCGAGCGAACGTTATCTGAGAGCCACGTAAAATTAGCTCACACATTTCAAGTTCAAGAATTCCCACCGCACACATTTGAAAATAATTTCATTCACACGGTATTCTCTCGCACAGCTTTTATGTCTTGAGAACGAATACCGCGCTACTTTTGGCTACACAAATTGGTATCCCAGAGAATGGAGCTTTTTACGAATTCTGTGTAGCTACCGCTGCTGTAGAGCTCTGATAACGCGCTGCTCGAGAATGTGCACTTAACAAAATTTGTAAATCGCGTGGAGCAAAAATTGGCGAGGGAGAATTTTTCGTGACTCTGGTCATACGTGTGTAGAAATGCAAAAACAAGGCTCACCGTTTTAGTTTCTCCATTTTTTCCGTCTCTCTCCTAATTCGCTGTAACTGACAGCTACGTATCACTTGAGTTTGAAAAGAAGGAGAAAAAAAAATCTGTATTCAACCACGTGGAGTGAGGAAAGCTTTGATGAACCGTGAGTAGGGTGATTGGCCACCACAGAAGCCGCGGGGATACCAGTAATCGTATATCAGCAGGTGGCCAGCTTGCTTTAGCTGCGATCACACTTGATCGGCGATGGTGTAACTGCAAGCAAAGAGTTTAGCTTTACTTATATTCCCCTACGCCCGATGAGCCGCCAATCGAAACCCCTGCAGGACGTAATACCCGATTCTGATTTTTACGCTACTGTACAAACACCGCGGGGGGGGTTCTTGTTTTTTTTCCCCAAGCAACGCGTTTCCACCACCGAATCAAACCGGAGGAAATACAAGTAGGAACAAACTGGATGAATGAACGGAAGTGCGTGGCGAAAGAAAACGTAGAAAAAAAAAAATATATTTTTTTTTCATAGCAAAATATTTAACCCGCGCACACAACAAAACATCAGCTTTCAATTTCTACCCTCGATCTCTCTGCGTGGTCTCCTCGAGTCCCTGGCGTGGGTCCAACTGCTGGCCTGCATCCTGAATTCACTTTCACCCTTAATCTTCCCTAGATATCTTGTAGTGTGTATAACCTTGACGTGTGCGACCGCGGTTTACATTGCATCTCCCGGATAGAATGTAGGAGTGAAAAAAGAAGAATATATTTTTAGAATTGGAAATGCACCGTTGTACGGAATCGTAATTAAATTGGCGCACGTACACGTATAGTCGTAATTTGTGTGCGTGTAACGTATACGTATACCTGAGTCCTTCAGGAGGACGCTCGCGAACGCCCGAGAGATCGATAGAATTCGGGGCACAAGTTCTTCTCTCCTCCGTTGTGCTGATGGATATGAAAGCCTAAGTTTGGAAAAGGAATGTCGAAGGGGGCGGAGGAAATAGGTGTGCTGGTTCCACCGGTGCCTTCGCTGCCTCTGCTGGTAAAGGTGAAATGAGAGGAGCGGAAGAGCGCGGAGCAAAAGAAGAGGAGTAGTAGAGGTAGTAGTAGTAGTAGTAACTCGAAAAGAGAGTGCGACGTGAGGCGCGAGGAGTTCGAGTCAAAAGAAGAAAGACGGAAACCCGGCCGCGAGAGACGCTGGGTCGCTAGGCAACCCCCGTTTCATACCAGGATCCAGAAACCGAGAATGAAAACGACCGGGGATACGCCGCAGGAAGAGCCACCGACGCTGGACGTTTCAAGCTTTCTATATAATGGAAACTCGTACCATTACCCAACAAATACGTCATAACGGATCGCCAAACGCCAGAATATAATTAGCAACGATTCGAAAACGATACTTATGTAACATTTCGCCGCGTTTCAATTCAATGTACACCGAATTAAATCCGCCCCCGGAATCTTTTTTACTACTCTTCGCAATGTTTCGTTACTCGTCACAGCGGATCTGCGATATTTCGTCGATTTTCCTCGATATTCTAGTTTCGAGCTTTTCTCCTTTTTCCATTTTTTATTTTCAAGTTTATAGATCATCCGACTAGATAACGTACGTAACCCATTATATAACGTGAATCTCGTCTACATGCGAACGTGTGTTATGCAGCGTGGCGTGCGATTATGGGGTTGAGATTCCCCTTCCTCAGTTTCCTACGGTACGTTCACAGCTGATCCAAAATTTCATCCCCCTCTCCCTTCCCCCCTTCCTCGTCATCCTCCTTTTCCCCCGAACCCCAAAGACCGACCAGGGTAATCACCGGGTCGGTGCCCGTCAACTCGACGCGACGCTACGCGGGCGATTCGGTAGACAGGGTGACGCCATCCTTCGCCACGCGCTGCTACCCCCCCCCTGCTCCTTCATCCCCCAATATCCTCTTGTTGAGAATATTATTTATTTACGTTTTCCTCTCCTGCCTCTCATTTATATCATTTTCATTATAATCACATATATTCTTTCTTGTTATGCCTAACATTATATGTGTCTTCTTTTTCGAAAACTTTTCTCATTCGTTTTATCATTTTTTGTACTCATATTTTTGTCGTGTACGAAAAAAAAAAAAAAATTCAAAAAACCGAAGGGGCAAAAAAGTAAAAGCGACTGTCGGGATTATCGACGAAACCGATGTCGAGAAAAGAACACAATGAATTTTAATTTTTTTATCCTTCTTGTTACACTCGTTTTTACGTTGACACGACAATTTTTTGTTCCGTATAATTCCATGCTAATATCCTTCGTAAAACATACAGCCTGTTTTTTTCTTCCTTCTTGTCTTGTGCGTCGCCATCTCCCGTGTAGCGGGTTGGTCGTATTGTATGGCGTATAATATATTTAGTTTTTCCTTAATTTTTTTTTTCTGAGGGGCATATCGTTATGGGAGGGGGTGGATTGCGTCGGTGTGGGCGGTGAGTAACTCGAGAATGAAATAAGGGATGGTATCCGTCTCAATAAAGCTCGGTCGCTTCTTTTCGCACCACGTAAGACGGATGGACGGACGGACGGACGGATGGATAGACGATGGAAAAATAGACGCTCGTGGATCGGAAGGATAAAAAGAATGAGATAAAATTCGACGGAAATAAGATACATGCATATATCGAAGAAATGAGAGACCGAATACGCTCGTCTACCACGCGTGATATGGAAAAAAGTTGAAAAGAAGAAACGTGGTGAGAAACAGAACCAGAGAGAATAAAAAAGTTGGAGAAATCACTCCGTTGAGGAAACAAAAGATACGAAATGGGGAAACAAGTGATCGGTATCAATCACGTAACCATGATAATAAATCTATACCACCCACGGTGTTCGTGAGTATAAATGATCCTTCGCCGAGAAATTGCGTATGTGATACGTGCACACGTTTCACCGTTGATTGACTTTTTTCTCCGCTTCGGGGATTTGTTTTTTCGTTTCTCAATTTCCGTATCATCGTGATGTTACGTAGTATGGAAATTAAAAAACAAAAAACTTGAATAAAATAATCTTACGATATTTCCGTACATCCTGACAACCGTACAGTATTACCGTGACGAGAATTTCTCTATGGTTGCTCGTACAATACATACGATTGTTGTAATTCGAACACTTCGTACGTAAGCTTGTATGTATATATAGTGTGTACAGGTAAATACATAGTATAAATGTGTACATATAACCTGGAAGTCGGAAAGTCCAGGTAAAGTGTGAAACGGGAGATGTAAAATTGAATAAAGCTTAAGGATGGCTGGGGAGAGTACGAGGGGGTTAGAGATGAGGAGGGAAGAAGGAAGAAGAAGGGGGTCGGGGGGCCTAGGGATGAAGAGGGAGAGCAGCGTTGTGTCCGGGTCGTTGGCGGTCACCATGGTAACGCAGCCTCCGCACCCCGTGACGTCACTGCTGCATCGATCCGAAAACCTCACCATATAAATATACATCTATTTATATTATATATATAGGTATATAGATCTCCATATAAAATATAGATATGTACGTACGTACGTGTCACGTATGTGGATACACAACCGGCTATCTATAACATTCAAATTTCAAAACTCTCGAAACAGTCGCATTAAGTATTTTTTCCCCTATTTTTTTTCGTCGTCGTCGTTTGTCTCGTCCAATTTCATGAGATGAAATTATTCATTTCTCCTCTCATCATTAAGACGCTTCGTATTAATAAATTGCCGCAAACTCTCCATCGAAAGGGGATGATGCTTAAAATTGTACAAAAAATATAAAAAAGCGAAATAAAATATGCCTTCTGCCAGTCACTGTACAATCGCGAGCGCCCATTGCTTACTCATACTTATACGATAAGAATCTTCGGTAACATTTTTCTTTTTCTACCGATGATTCAACAAATTATCGAAATGCTGAGAAATAATCAACGGATAAATCGATCTGAATCATAACTCGTAGCGAACAAAAAATTGAAAAAACTTGTTCGACCATCGCGGAACTAACTTTTTTCTGTTCGTTTTTTTATCGAAAGTTTTTCCGTCCGTCCGAAAATTTCGCCTTCGAAATAAAGTAAGCAGTAGTAGTAGATTACGTGTACAAGTATGCGTAGTACATTCGCGGTAGTAGTGAATTGTAGGTAGCCCTCCGAAGAGGAAATGACTAAAACCACGCCGAGATCTTGTCACCCTTTAACCCCTTTCATTCCTCTTTACCGCATTAGCCTTATTTATCATTTCACCGCGTAGTTATACGCGAGATCCCCATGTCCCTTTTACGCGTAACTCTGTAGACTGTCGCTTAGTCAAGGTTAACAATTCCTTGATTTTATTTCGTTAAGTGATATTTTACTCGCGTTTCTTCTCACCCCGCGAGCGTCGGATCATCGTCGAAAAACTAACCGTACTACCATCGTACGTTCCCCTACCGCCGTACCAGCAATGATCCTGTCAAATGCAGCCCACCCCTCGCTACCTCCCTTTTGGTAGAGAGCTCTTTAAGCCGATACACTGCAGTACTACCCCCCGTTCTAAGCACATACGAAACTGCTCCCTTATACCTACACCGTTACATATGTAGACGTATATATACCGTATAAATACGTATAAGGTACATGTATCCGACCTAACAGGCTACGCCGGATTCTTTTTTCCTCAAAGACAATGATTAGTCTTCAAGACAAAAGTAAATTCGAAAGATAGAGAAAAAAGTTGAAGAAAAGAACGGGAAAAAAACGCCCCGAGGAGAAAGAATAAATATCACTACTACCCCCATTCTCGATGATAATAGAGGGGAAGTTACGAGGGGATTCCTTCACATTTTTATGTATACATTTTTCTCACCTTCCATCTTTCTTTTTTAATCAATTATGGCTCCTTTGATGATATTCTTCTTTTTGATTATACGTGTAGGTATACACCGTACACCATTACACGCGATACAAGTTCAACACACTCTGTACTACGCCTATGATAAAGAAGCGGCGTGGAGAGGGTGAAAGGGAAGGAAGAGGGTGTAAAATTTGGATTAGGATTTTTGTATCCGACTGTACAACCCCCTGCCCCGTTCCCCGATTCCCAGGCGTTCGTTGGGGGTGGATAAAAGTGGTCGGGGGTTTGAGGGCTGAAGGTTTATGGTTGGGGGTAGCAAAGGGCGGAGGGTTGGGAGAGGGAGGTGGGATTGGGAGGGGGATGGGGGGGCTGGTTTTGGTCCGGGAGCAACTCTGCTAGGCAGTGCAGGATGCTGTATTGATCTGCAGTAGTGCGCGCGACTCGGCAGTATGTATAAGCGACGATAGGTATAACGGGGAGTAAAGTAAGCTAGCATACCTCCTCTTCTCTCTTTCCTCTTCTCTTCTCTTCTCTGCTCTTCTCTTCTCTGCTCTTCTCTTCTCTTCTCTTCTCTTCGGCTTCAGATTGAAGCTATATAACTGTCCTTTTCTATAGTTCGAGTTCGAACGAGCGTTGCCTGGGTAACGGGGGATCGCTCGCTTGCTCATTCGCTCACACTATAGTTCGCTCGCTCGCTCTCTAGCCCCGAAAATCATCCCCCAGAACGAAAAAAAAAAAATGAAAAGAAAAACAAAGAAATTCCGCCCCATATTGCCCTATGCTAAATATTTCCCATACATAATACCATTGCTCTCCCATACTTTATCCGAATCCCCCGTCCCCATCCCCTCACCCTCTACACGATCTAACGTAGTCCATTTTTTTTTTCTTTCTTTTTCATTTTTTCTTTTTTTTTTTTTGTCGTTTTCTTTGAACCCTTTAAAACTGCGGCCGTTCAAAAGTCCGTACGCTATCACATATGTACCTACATAGGCATATGGGTACACGTATATGTACTTGCGCGATAAATTCGATCCCACCCTGTTTGGAAATAAAATTTGGAAATTATTTATATTTTTTAAAAGAGGGAAGTTGATAAAAATCTTTTTCTTTCAATTCCGGAAAATTACTTGTCCGAATATTTCAAATAAAAGAAGTGTGAACTTTTTTACGCGGCTTCTTCTTTTCGTTTTAATTCGTAGTAGTCCACACCTGAACATTTTTTTTCCATACGCAGGAACGCAAATGGGAAAAAAAGAATCCCGTTACACCTTGCAATGTTTAATGCGCGCGTTCTATAGTGTGCAGTATAAATATTTGCTGAGAGCGTATAATGTATGTGTTGATTCAACGTTTGACTATAAAGTTCATACCGGTTGCAGAGTGTGTACATATAGGTACGTATAATGTATTCAATATATGTACACTATCACATTATGCCGCTGATGCATGCACTCACCAATTTTAGGACGTCTGAAATTCGAGTCATTTGGTACCTGCGGTAATTAGGTTTTTCAATTTTTTTGATTAATTATGGCCGAATGAAGAGTGATTTTTTTCTTTCATCCCCATATGATAAAGAGAAAAATTTTAATAGATATGAAAAACAGTTTGGTAATTTAAATAAGAATGGAAGACCTTTAAATTTTTTATTCACCTTTCATCGATTTATTTTCGTCTGATCAATCAATAAGGGAAATAAAAAATCACCATAAGCAATTTTGACAAAAATGTTTAACAAATATCCACTTGGAATATTATTGTGATTTTTATTCTCGTTTGTTGTTAATATGGATGTTACAACCAATACTGTTGTCATTATTATTAATATTACAATTTGACATACCCGATACAATATGAGCGAGAGCAGATGCAGGAACAATGAGTCTTGAACGCCCCATTCTGATACGCGCGTACCATACAGGCGTATTATGTTCAATGGGGAATATATAACACACTCAGATTGTTGTATAGGATATCGAACTATATGCGGAACGTTAACAATCAGCTGTCGATTTTCCGAATGCATAATATAAGAACAAACCTCCCCTCTCCCGCCGCTCCAATTTGATACGAATTAAAAATCTAGACGAAAATTGAAAAATTGAAGAATTTGAACATTGAACTATTGGTAAGATTCAAGGATTTCAAAAAAATGAATCGATCAATTTAAAAACGAAATCTCAACAAACTAAAAGTCATTTGATTAACGAGCATCGATTATATTTCTTCGTTGCTCAAACCAAAAAAAAAAAATTACCATGTGAACTGAAAAAAATTGACCGTTTGCGAGAAGAAGGAAGATTTTCAATCTATGTAATTATTTTATTCGAATTTCGTATTTTTTTTATCCGTCGATAAGGGTGGTTTTTCAACAAATTTGAGATGTTTAGTTCGGTGGCATAAGGGTTCTTCCAGGTGTCGCCAGTGGTTGGGTTATGATCTGAAACAGGGTGATTTAAGAGCGCGCTCTGGACGAATTTCTACTGAACTGAAAATGGGGTTGATTGTGCGTGGGGGTTGGGGGATGCCGTGACGACGGGCGTATACGCTGAAGAGCGATCCAAACATAATAATTCGGTAGAACGAGAGTAGAACGAACAACCATCTGAAGAGGAGCTTCTCTATTAAAAGTAAAGTGTGCATTTTTTTTTACATTTTGTTCGTATAAAATTATTAACAATAATCACAAAGACAAGAATAGTAATAATAGTAACAATAATAATAAAAATATATTTGAAAGTGACGAATTATGCAGGAATTAAATCCTCCCCCTACGGTAACGAGATATGGAAATTTTTCAACCGAATACATCGTTGAAAAAAAGTGGAAAATAATTAATCTTCAATAATGCGAGTGCGAGGAAAATGAGATAAAGTTAATCACCTATATATTTAAACTGAAAGAAAATGACGGTGTCCTGATTTTGAATAGGAAAAAGAAAAAAGAAAAACATCGCTACAAACGAGTAAACGCAAAATAGTAATCATTTAATTTCAATAATATTTTAATCGATATATAAAAGTGTGATGAGGTCATACGACGGTGAGAGCAGTTCTGGGGATGAAGATGACCGTAGGGACGCCCCCCACGAATCACATCTGCAACAGGGGGCCTGGCAGAGGTCCTCATCGCATCCGACGTGGGCCTGGGATCATCGGGGCGCTGTAAGTAATCGATATAATCAAAACAGAGCTCGGTAATAAAGAAACCAAGGCAGACTCTTCAATCTCATCGGTTCTCGTTACGCAATAATTCGTTTCTCGTCTTCAGCATCAACTTCCCTCGCAGGCGACGCCGTCCCTGGATACTATGGGTTATTCAACCCCCGGTGTAGCGGCTGGTGCTCATCCTACGGGAACTGGGATACCACCGACTGGAGGATACTCGTCGGAACATCCTCCGCAAGGTTCACAAGGACGGAGAACACCCCTCGGTGCCGTTGGATTGGGCGGTTTTTACTTTCAACAACAACCGCAACCGCAATCGTCAGCTGCAAGTCTTTCAGACGAAAATAGACCCGATCACGAAAGGTTCGACCCATTGGTTTTTCAAAGTGAAATGCATCAGTTTCAATATTTCTGATCTTCAATAAAATAAAATCATTCCGAACAAGATTAGTTTCCAATCAATTGCAGCGAATAGAAAAAATGATAATCTCCGTTTAATCCCAACTTCGAAACGCAAGACTTCTTCATCGTTTAAATCGTTACAATTTTTCTATTTTCAGACCCGGAGTATCACGTTTAAATTGTCCTCCGAAAACTAAAACTACTCGTCAGGGTAAGAGCGTACGTTTGAACATAAATGCGAGGGAACGTCGACGGATGCATGACCTCAACGACGCCCTTGACGAATTGAGATCTGTTATACCTTACGCGCACAGTCCGTCTGTGAGAAAATTGTCGAAAATTGCCACCTTGCTTTTGGCAAAGAATTACATTCTGATGCAGGGTGAGTAAACTCGACGCTGTTCTTCCCCACTGCCCTTGAATGTTTCGATTAACGATTCCTCGACCTTCGTAGGAAACGCTCTTGAAGAGCTAAGACGAGTTATCGCGGTTCTTCAATCACCTCATGCGCACACTACCGCCTTGCCACCGACTCCGGCTTCTTACGACCTACTTCACGGCTTTCCCGGTAAATTGTTTCAAGGGGTGCAAGGTGTCGTGCACGGAACCGGAAATGTCGGTGGTACAGGTGCGGCAGGAAATTCTTCGTCGTCTCAAGGCGTCACATCCGGAGGTCCTGCGCCAGGAGACAGTGCTGCGGGTAGTGGCGAATCGACGTAGGTATATAAAAATTTCGTAAAATAAAAATGGAAAGGATGAAATGGCGGAAAAGTCGAACACAGAAGGAACGGTGAGGAGGAGGAGTTTGTGAGAATGTAAAAGAATCTTTGCCAAATTGATTATAATCATTCAAGTGAAAGTAAATATAGTACATAAATATATCTAGTCATATAGTATATGGAGAGAATATATATATGAAATTTTTTGAAATCAGCTATACATTTAACTATACGTATACACAATAATATTGTACGGGCAATAATCGGAAGAAAGTATTAGTTTTTAAGAAATAACGTAAAGCAAAAAAATGAAAGTAAAAAATCAATGATTCGTCTAGTCCATAATTCGTACGAATATGATGTAAAACTTTATTTGATACGTCGCGTAACTAACACCAGAATAATCCAGAATAATTAACCGGTGAACTGTATGATTCAATTTTTTTTTCATACCTTCTGGTATTAGTCATGGGATGCGTACGTTTCGGAATTTAAAAAAAAAATTTCCAGTATATTCCGTCTGCAAAACGATAGTCAATATAGGATGTGATATGTGTCGAACGATTATTGTAACACATTTATTATACATAGTTAATGTAATTGATAACGATTTATACATCGATTATTGAAAAAAAAAAAAAAATACGATACTAAGAAGAAACGTAGGACGAGTAGAACTGAATGAGAAAAAATATATATAATATATACATACAAAAGCGAGGGTACCAGAAAATGACAACCATTACGAATGGCGTATTAAGATTTCTATATGACTATTGATTTCACCTTCCGACCATAGAGGGTGGCTTTATTTTTTAGCAATTCATGGACTGGTGCACTCGCTCTATATAGATTTATATTTGAAATCCTAAGCAAAAAACGATCAAGTTCGTTTATATCGTTGCTATAATTGTGTGAATTGAAAATCTGAGAGAAAAAGTAACGTTCGCGTCTCGTTGAAGAGAAAAAAATTCAATTGTCAGTGATCGTTAACTCTTGTTCCTCAGCTACTATATCCTTATTCTTCAGTTTTAGAGGTTCCGTCAACTATACGCCATTGTAACTGTCAATGGCGACTAACTAATGATAAATTCTAACTATTATACCATGATACAGATGCCAAATAAAAAGCAATATTATGCCATTCTAATTCGATGTACAAATCATTACAGGGATGTGCGGAGAGCAATCGGATAATGCAACATTTTAACTGCTGATTGATTCGATTGTAAGACAAGAAACTTAACCTTAGTTAATGGATTGGTTTATAGATTGAAAATCCATCAGCAGACCAACACTGCAAATTTCAGTTGTAATGTTGCCTAATTGTAAGATGTTCATATCGGTAAGTGACAACGAAAAGTAAAGCTATCATTTGATTTCGTTGCTTCTAATTTTGTCACCGATATTTTATGTTCTCAGACATTTCAAAATGGCGATCCAAACGCCATGTTGAAATGTTATAGGAAATTTTCTTGCTGCTTGGTATCGATTGTTGAGGAAATATCATTTTCGTCCTGTCATTTTTGTCCCAAGTTGACGTGAATATGAACTCTTCAAGTTTCCACTACCTGTTGCAGGAGTTAGGCCATCTTGAACGAAAGTTTTGTTGTAATCTTTTGTTCTTCAGCTTGTACCAAATCTTTGGAACAAAGCTCGATCAAGCAGCCATTTTTAGACGGTGAACAGCAGTGGGAGAATTCTTTTTTTTTTCAACAAATGATCGATGGTTCGTTTCGCATTTTGGAAGCTCAGAGTAAGGAGATGTTGATGTGGATATCGAAGCATCGAAGTGTTTTGTTCGACCGAATGGGTTCGCGCTCGTTCTTAAAAAAGCAACGAGGCTCGACCTGGGGCGACGTCTATCTTTGAACGGTTCAACATTTTGAACAACCGGAGCATACAGTACAATCAACTGTAAATTTTATCACCTGCAAGAGGCAAGCTATGCAAGCAAGCAACAAACCGAGCCAAGAGTTGATCAAGGCAGAACAGAGTTTCGCTAAGCGGTAGGGTGGCGCTGGCGTTGTTCGGCTGTCCAATATGGCCGGGGGTATCTGCGTCATGGAGTGATTCTTATCCCGTGAAAGTGTAAATCAGTGCGATAATCACACGCTATGCCGATAATCAAGAGGTTAATAAATAGCGAAATGTAATTTGAAGAATAAGGTAAGTATTTCCAGATTAATAAGTCGCTTTGAATTTTATTTATCCTCACTAATAAACCGTGACAGATGACGGCGGTCCCATAGCGGTCCGCAGTCACCTAACTCTCCTTACCTTATTTCACCACGGAGTTGGAAGAGGAGTGTATAGTAATTATTAGAACCAAGGGGAGCATGAGGAGAGGAACAAGAAGAGGAGACTGACGCCATTCTTACTATTATTTGTGTTTTTTTTTCATTTTCATTTCTTTGTATTTAATCGTCTTTTCGTTGTATGCTCTTATCTGTTTACATTTTTATCCTTTATTGTTACAGTCATCATCATTAACATTACCAATTGTAATAACACTATTCTCTTCTTTGTATGTTGTTTTTTATTCCTTTCCCAACAACGCTTGAATTTTTTTTGAATCGTTTTGTTTGTTTTTTTGCAACCAATTAATAAACCTGCACACCGTTATCCTTATTACAACCATCCTTCACCAATTCACAAACGAATAATATACATAATCCCACCGCCCAACCACCCCCAGTGCTACACTTCATTATTTATTTATACCCACACACTTTTATGTATATATATATATATATACATACGTATACACATATATCATCATTTCCGTAACCGCGCGCGACTATCGGCGACCCCCATCGCTCGAAAGTTCGCAGCACACATTAATATATATTTTTAGTTCCATTTTCCATATTAACTTTTTTATGGTAATTACTTTGATGTTTTTCCATACGCATGACAATGTGAACAAACTGTGATACAAGTGATGAAACATGAAGAACGAAATTGGAAATAAATAACTGAAAAAGTCCTGAAGAGTTCAGGCGAAATACCAGAAGGAAAACTTTTACGATCTAGTGCATGGATCCCATTATAATTCAAACTGCACTCGGTCACTACCATAGAACTCCATGGAGAAAGGAGAATTCCTTGACGGATAGAAACTTATACGTATAAGTGTCTATACGTCAATCATTTGTAGATTATTTTTATAAAGATAAAATTTGCGCCAAAAGAGAGAGCGAGAACAATCGGAGAGAATCGTTCGAAACGAAAGAAAAAGACAACGCAAGAAGCGAATGGATAAAAAAAAAGAGAGAAATGGAGAACGTATAACTTAGATTTTGAGCGCATGCGGCTGATAGCCGTGACGTCAGGTCATATACAAGATAGCTACATGTATACTGTTATATGTCATGACCACGTTCAAATAGTGCTGAAGAACTGAACAGACTCGCGCGCGCAATTGCAGCCGAGTTCGAATTTCATTACAATCTCCTCGTGACCTGGAGTTCCGAGTCCAGTCGATGAGTGGTGAAAATCCTTTGGATGAAGAGTTTTCATCCTCAAAGGCACGAAATTTTTAATGACCATTGCCTTATGGATCTCGCTGTTGTCAAAAATCCAATGGGATGATATTTGATGACTCTGTCTCGCGGGGTATTGCACGTTGCGTTCATTTGATTACGCATCTTCGTAAAATTCAGACTATTATAGAGTCCCCTGTACAGACTTACGGCAGGTATAATAATTCAGCTCATGGAAGGGGGTAGAGCGGAGGGGGTGTACCCTGAAATTCCGCCCCCTCTTTTGCCCCTCTTGGGTCGTTCGTTCCCTCGTGAGAGCAATTCTAAAAGGAAGGAAGACCGGTTCCTTCACATACATTATATACAGACACGCGTTCCCGCACCGGCAACAGAAGGGATATCATACGTGTGTGTGGAGGAGATCCAAAGGCTTTGGTGACAAGGAGTAGAGTCTATAGTTTGGCAAAACAATGAAGCGGATAATCACGTTGTACGGGATATTCCATGGAAGCACCTGGTTAACGGTGCGTTTATGGGAAAAGATTAAAACGAGCCGATCCTAGGTAGTCGAAGACCTCGAAGAAGTTACTTTCGACTCAAAGGAGCCTTGAGGTGCATGCGATGGTGGATTGAGGTCTCGCGTACAAAGTTCAGGTACAACCAGTCTGTCGGATTTTGATTCGCTCGGATTAACTTTGCTTATGACTAAAAAGTCACAGAATCCGATCGTCCGGTCTACCTACCGAACCACCAACTGTACGGTCAGCGTAGCAACCAATGCGCGTTTCACGTTCAGAACCAAACCGTTCGTCGCTCGCAGCTTGGTGGAAAGATCGGGCGCCAGTGGTTGCCAGGGTAACCGTCATTGATTCACCCCCTGGCTTCAGGGTTCCCCGCAGTCGTTTCCTCGCTCAACCCACAACCCTCAGCCCTCAGTTCTCGGCCCTTTGCCCTTCACCCTATGCTTCGTTCCTGCACCGATCCCCACCACCACCATAGAAACTGTATGACACTACCACAACGGAAGGCCCTCGTGATCGTGCGGAGGTACGTTGCTAGGCGACCGATATATTGTTTCCATTGTTGGACCACCGCACGTAAATATTTTACACCCCCCGCCCCCTTCCTTTCTACGTCCACGGGTTTTCTTCTACTGGTGGTTTTCCTCCGGGATACACACATTTTCGACGTTATATATTTATACTTGGCATATTTTTATCCAAGTAGAAAACTTATTCATTCTGATCCTAGTACGGATTCATTTTTTCATTTTCGTACACCGTGAATCGCGAATTACGCGCGCACGAAGACGACGCGATATCTGTAAAAACGCGTGGACGTTAGGAATGGTCAGTTACTACGAATTTCCGAGAGAATGAAAAGGAAAGAAGGGAAGCGCATTCAAGGGTCGTATCGCGCGAGAAATCGGAGTTACTGCGTAGGTGGTGACTCGGCTGACACCGATGAGGGTGCTCACGCTCATGATGACGATGACGATGACGATGATGAGCGGTGGTACGTCCTACGTTGACGCTATATTGACGTGGGTCGTCGCGTCGGGGTGATTCGGAAGGACTCGGTTTCTCCTGTTCCACGTATAGGATAGAACTGTGTGCGCGAACCGTATCGGTGTACGACTGTGTACACGATTTTCACAACGAGTTTTAGGATAAATGTATGCGCGGATTCTCTCCGGTTGTGTATATCGACCTGCCAAACTATAGCTGCAGAGAGAGAAGAAAAAAAGAGGGACAGAGAGAGTTCACATTTTCCTCGTGAATTTTTTCCATCGTATCCGGATTTTCAATCATATGCGAAAACCAAATTTTCCATACATTCCAAAAGTCGTTGGTAATGAGGCAATTGAGACGGAAAGTCATCCCTTAATCACTACTCCCCAGGTCATGTATCGTCGGATCAGGGAACTGATGAAAGAAGGGAAAGGTGATGGAATTGGGAAGAAATGCATGTCCTCCTGATTCGGAAAGATTTCAGGTAGATAAGAAACCGTGACAATGAGAAGCCTCATTCACTACGGAGATGTAAGTGGGCGGGAGTCCTTAATCCTAGGAAAAAATTGCAGGGAATTCGGAGGAACTGCGGCTCCGGTATTATGCGCCCACCTTCTCAGCTTTCATCTCCTTCTTTCCACTCCGGGTGATATCATGCAGCGATTCTCCAGCCCCTCTTTTCCTCCCACGCTTCCTTCATTCTCCCTCAATTTTCCATCCATCGCAAACAGCTACACACCAACCGACTACCCTTAGGGTTCGACTTTCCTCAAAGAGACCGCGTGCAATGCTTGCCTTCCTTCCTTCCTTTCCTTTCCTTTACTCCTCCGCTTTGCAGCAAGTTATACAGCTATATACTTCTGGTGGTCCTGTTATTTTCTACGGGGCTGAGAACGTTGCGGCTGCGCGGCAGAAATTGAAATTTCGAACGGAGGGGATAAAAGAGAAGGGATTGCGCAGAAGCAGCGTTGCCATTTGGTTCGTTGAACCGTATCGAGGCGCTAGAAACGCTATGTACGACCCCAGAGGAGCTGGCAACTCAACCCCGATACCAAACTGGGCGGTCATTTGAATCCGAGATCTTGAACGCGACGGACACGACGAGGTATAATAAGCGCGGGGAAATCCGGATACCCCGGTACAACCGATAGACCAGAGAAAAAGATATGTCAGAGGGATAGTATAAACAACGAAAGCTACGTTTTTTGATATAATCAGGCTCGATTTCGCTGAATTTAGTCGTTCTCGCTTTTAGACTCGGAAAGAACGGAAAATACCTCACCGTTGTCATCAATTACGAGAACGAGTACCGTACGACGTAGACACCAATTTCTTTTCCTGGGGGGGTTTTCGACTCGTCATTTGATGACCGTGAAATAAATACGGAGATTCATCGTCGTCGAGTCATTAATTCACTGCAAGCTTTTATGCATCGTCATACATATTTTACGGTACGCGGAGCAACTTGGCATCGTTACATAAGGAAAAAAATTAAAGATTCAAGGGTCACGAACTCCCGCGCATTATCGCGAAGTAGATAATTGCAAAAAAAACGAAAAGAAAATAACGAAAAACTATCATGGATGGGAAAGGTAATTATGGTACCCGCGAGGCGATCGACGAATGGAATTACGAGACTACGTAAATTTAGGGGTAGAATTATTGATCGGCGATTTTCGGGTTCTATCGATTGAAAAACGAAAAAGAGAAAAGATTGAAAAAAGAGGGTGAGATCTTGGCGTTAATGAGAAGCCGGTGACCGACCCCGGCTGAGGAAAATACATAATTTTGAAATCTACAGCTAAGGTAATTGAAAAAAAAAAAAATGTTCGATTGGGTAAAATATAATCAGGAGCGAGACGAAATGATGTTGAGCTGGCTGCACACACTATCCCGTTTGTCACCAAGTTTATTTATTAAACAATTTTTTTTTATCCAAACGAAATCCGAGTGCAAAAATCGCATACATGGTAAACACTTGTCACGATTCAGAGAACCCTGGCGCCGTTTTTTTTTTCCCTCCCCATCCCTTTTCGCTTCCTCCTATGAGAATCAATAATTTCTCTCCCTCGCTGTTTTTTTTTTTCTCTCTCGCACCCCATAGCCGCCTTCTTTTTCGCTTTGTGCTTTAAATCGACGCAAATAATTTCCTATCGCCAGTATTTTAAGTGAACACGATCAAAAAATCCGAAGAATTGTTTCGATGGAAAATCGACTGGTAATTTCCCTCCAACGTTCAAAGTCCAGGCGCTGGAAACGTAAACAGATTTCGCGAAATCACTCGTAGAATCGTCTTTGTTTCGACGTGATTTTTATCCTTTTTTTTTTTATGGACGTTGGAAAAATGGAAAGGAAAAAAAGACAGAGTTTGCTCTCTGTGGCGGGAACGGTACTACCAACTTATTGATCCCCTCCGAGACTCTGAGTATCTGGAATTTAGCTCTGTTTACCATTTAATACAGACACCGAGGAGTGAATTTTGATTCAATATTTTTTTGTCGAGGAAATTTTGAGGAGATTTTGTTCAGTTTTCGGAGTTTTGTGAAAATCATCCGATCACTCCACTCGTTGACATTTGAAGTACCGGTAGGAAAAGGAAAACTAAAATTTGCAGTTTTGGAAAGATTTTTGTTGTTTCTTTTACAGTCCTTGATTGAAACGAAGACAAGACGAGATGGAATCACTTTCTGCACCGGACCCCGGCCATGACATGGCCCGAGAAGAATCCAGATTATCTGCCGAAGAATCGGTGGAAACCGGGCTACCGACAACTCTTGGATTCGCCGAAGCGGGAAATCCTCACCGGGAGCCTTCGGAAACCCCGGAACTAAGACCTCCGTCGCCGGCAGTTAATTCGAAAAAAAGACCCGCACCCGCTGATTTCTTACCAATAAAAACGGAAATAAAAAAAATGGGCGTCGAAATATCGGACGAGCGTGCCGAACAGCTTAAAAACGATATCAGGAGACTGTCGCCGGAGGTTGTGAGCCTCAGGGAACGGACATTGGGCGAAATATCGCTCACTCCGGACTCTGCTTTTTTTGAAATTGAAAATATCGAAAATCAGAATGCGTGCGATAAACCAGAAGGGACTTCTCTATGCGTTAAAGAAACAATAAACGGCGAAACAAACGCGCCGGACGAAACATCAACCGTTAAATCGATCACGAGCGTAGACGAATCGGCGATAATCGAAGGTGCCGATAATTACGAAGGACTATCGCGAGTTAACGGTGATATTGACGAGAGTACGTGGTGGTCAAACACTACGTCGAGTCGCGGTGGTGAAGGTGTTGCACGGTCGTCTGTAAATTGTGATTCCGAGGTTGTGCGTGGGAAAGAACTGCAGCTAATGATATCGAGGGACGGTGATATCGGTGGTGATAACGACAGTGTACGCGACGATGACATTTGTGTCGACGGTAGGACTGAGCCGGAAACGTCGGGCGAAACTTTAAACCCTGGAAATAGTGACGATGAAATTGTAGTTAAGAATTCCGTTAATTCAGACTCTAACGATGCTCCGACGGTCCCAAAGGCGGTGATACAGAAACTGGAAGAAGGTGTGGAAATTGTTTTTAACAGTGTAAATGTCTCCCATGTTATCCAGTCTTCTTTATCATCGTCATCGGCTTCTTCTTCTACTTCTTCTTCTTCCTCCTCCTCCTCCTCCCCGGGTACAAACGGCCTCGCTTTTCTCGCCGTTTATCCCGAATCGAGTTCTTGTAGCTCGACGGAAAATGTTGAGGATCCTCTCAGGGATCGGGGGGATACCGAAACAGATTCCGACGGTTCAGAGGCCACCTCCATCCAGTCGTCTCTGAATCCGATGTCGGACATTGATCCCCTGTCGCTTGGCGGTGACCAGAATGATCTATCTTCGGAAATCGCTATGTCCTGTACGAGGATAATGGAACCTGAACAACCCGAAGCGTTCACGGAGGACTCGGCGGAAAGCCTTGCCTTGGTTACGGGAACTAGGGATGAAGTGAGATCGGATGGAAGCGATTCGGGACTGGGTGGAGAAATTGTTGGAGATCCGGGACCAACACCTGCGCCCGAAAGCGACTCGGAAACCTCATTTTTGGACAGGATACCGGACGAGATATTATCCGACAAGGACAAAGGTGGAGTATCCGCAATTGTTGTCTGTCCCCGAAGTGGACGCGTTAAGTATTAAAAAAAAAGGTTCATCGGTGTTTTATCGCTGTAATTTAATCTACAGATCAGAACCAACTCGACGGTGTGTTGCCCGAAAACAGCACCGAAGGTGCATCAGCTTTGATGCACGTTAGTCAAAGTCTGACGCTTTCAGAAATACCACTACCCGCAAGAAGAACGAGCTTTCCAAAAAGCAATTTAAAAAGACGCCCAGTCGAGGGCGCTGAAGGAGAACCAATTCTGAAAAAACTGAGTCCAAACAGACCTCGCGAAAAGAAGAATATACAATTTGACGCAGTCACTGTATATTATTTCGCTAGAGCTCAGGGTTTCACCTGTGTTCCTTCCCAGGTGAGGAGGCGTTTTGGATGAATAATTTGAGAGGTTTTTCACGATGTCCAACTAGCGTAAGAGATCATTATTATTGTTGTTGGCGTTATTATTGTTATTTTTATTACACAGGGTGGCAGCACGTTGGGTATGGAAGCTGCGCATATACACGCTGAGAGATTTACGCTCACCGAGCACGCGGCCGAACAGCGTCGTATACATCGGGCACGATTAGCGGAATTACGATCGAAAAAAGCTGCGAATAATGTAGTCGACGCCACTTCGAGTTCCGAAGATCCGAGCGACGAGGAGGAGGAAGCTAGCGAAGCTGAAGATCTTGAAATTGACGGCTTTTACTTCCTTCTCCCCGTACCAACCTGGCAAAGACGATCTTTACTCCGAGCTTCCGGTGTTCCGAGAATTGAAACGGAAGAAAAAGACGAATGTCGTCAGATACGCACCAGTCGAAAACAGTGCGGATGTAGTTGCAAGGGATACTGTGATCCGGAAAGTTGTCCGTGCAGTAGCGACAACGTAAAATGTCAAGTTAGTTACACGTTACTGATTAATATCTGATTTTCCCCCCGATGATCGAACCCCCATAAATTTTTATCCATTCGAACCCACCAGGTTGATCGGGCGGGTTTTCCTTGCGGTTGTTCTCGCGATGGTTGCGCGAACAGTTCCGGCCGTATCGAATTTAATCCCGTCCGAGTACGAACGCATTTTATTCACACGTTGATGCGGCTAGAACTGGAGACGAAAAATCGAGCCGACGAAGATTGCGCCGATCTTCTCGATCTCGATACCCAACCAGGGGTACAAGGTCCCCTGAGAGATCCAACGCGGGGTATAACGATCGATGGATATTCGACGAATAATCAACAGATGGCTATTTGTAGTCAACCGGAAATACCAGGGACAAGGGAGGACAGCCTCGATCTCTACACCATCCGAGATGAAGACGCGGTCGATTCTGGGGAACAATCTTTACACCACCGTAAATTCATTCACCCGTCTGAATTCAGTCAAGTTTTCCAACCGTTTCCTGGCACCGGGAATAACGGTGATGCGGAAGGACTTCAACACTATCCGCAGACTTCGTATCATCCGGATTATCATCAAGCTTATCAAACTTTACCGTCGACATCGAGGGGCCAATTTCATCCGCAATTTAGTCAGTACGGTTACGGGCCAGAATCATCGTCGTCATCAACGGTAAGAATATATATATTTTTTCATTTTTCATCTCCCTCTCTGTGCGAGATCGGAATAAGACGGGGACAAATTTTTTTATTTTCATATTACCGATTTTTCGACCAGCAGCATCACCATCAGCAGTCTCAGAACTATGGTGACACTTATCAACAGAACGATTTAACGGCATCGTCACAGTATACAAATCTAAATTCAGTCCAGCAAAATAACCACCATCATCACCACCACCATAATGTTATGCAACAGCAACAAGTCGGAACGCTCGAACCATTTTCGGAAATTTTATCTGGTCGTTATTCATAATTTTATATTTTCAATAGAGGTTCCAATTTTCTTCCACTTTGTTTGATTTTTATTTTTCTCTTCCTTTACGTTTTACACGTGAACACTTGTATGTAATATTGTACGTTTTCAGAGTTCAAACAGTTCGTCTGTTATTTTTATCCATTTGACATATGTTGAATTATGAATTTACATTTTTTCTCGGTCTATTTCCATTGATTTCACCGAACCATTTGTCTTTTGGTCGATCGATTTTTTATCCCTCTCAAATCAACATGGACTTTTTTAAATGAAATGCTAGCGACGATTATTGGAGAAACAAGAAAAATTTATTAGAATAATACTAATAATGATAGTAATAACAGTAATAACAATTTTAATAATAAATATAATGGGACTATGCGATCGCTAAGTTTAATAAATATAGAACATATATATATATATGAAATGAAAAAAATATATATATATAAATAAAAATATTGATAATTATTATTATTATTATTACAATGTAATATTGAATTTATACATAACATATTATATATTATATTAAGTATATAATAAATATATGCTTGAATATAAAATGGACGCGTCACCCACCGTGCAGTGTCAA
The DNA here is from genome assembly GCF_917208135.1 of Athalia rosae. NCBI lineage: Eukaryota > Metazoa > Arthropoda > Insecta > Hymenoptera > Athaliidae > Athalia > Athalia rosae. Next base: position 23,903,284 of record NC_064028.1, on the reverse strand, counting down.
ATGCAAGTTATAAATATTTATAATATTAGAAAGAAAACAAAAAGAAATTCTATTATACGTCTTTAGACGGAGTCTTGACGAAATTGTTATCTCAGAGATGAAAAAAAAAAAAAACAAAGTAATATTGAATAAAAATGAATTAAACTTGAAAATAAAATGATACAAATTGAGTGAAGTTTAATGATGATTATTTGAATTTTATTATCGATCGATTGATTTATAATATGCGACGAAGGTGGTGCTATATAAATATTAATAATAATGATAGTAATAATAATTATAATTGTAACGTTACAATATATACTGATCGGTCGGTGACACGATTCCACCCACCCTCCCCTTAACATTATCTATGTATATAAATTAAATCAATATATAGATATAGATATATATATAGACACATACGCATAATTTAGATATCGATTATCCATGATATAATTTAACATTACTATATACATTATCCCTGAAATATTTGATAAAAAGTGAAAAACGAAGAAACAAGCAAAAAAAAACAAAAAACCAACAAACACACCGTATAAATATACAGTTAAAATAGCGTTTTATTAAATGTTGTGAAAAAGTCTTTGTACAATGTTGGTGTCGTATCCGTTGTCGTCTAATTAATTTGTCTTATAATTAGTACAAATTTATGCGTTTTGCAAGCGTTTTATTAATCATTTCTTAATTTAATTTCAGTGACAAAATGATATCGCTTCAAAGCTAATATAGTATGTAGCGAAATATGCGGACTATACAATAACAAAATTCAACTGCAGTATGACAGTATATTGCAGATTTACGTTCTTGACGTTCGGCGAAGAAGAAACTTATTGATAATTGATCAATTGCGAGATAGATATAATATCACTTACATCTATATAATCGAATACGTATATTTGAAAACTTGTCGACGAAATTGAGGTCTCCCATTTTGTCACATATCTTTATAATTGATACGATAACATCCTATACATCCTTTTGTAAAGTGATAAGAAAACTGCAACAATTTGCGCTGAAAAAGAGAGAAAAAAACATGAGAAAAAAGGAAGAAACGTTGGTGAAAGCGTTTCCCTCTCTTGAGGTCGTCCAGGCAAGGCACGACGCGCAACGGCGGCCATTTTGTAACGCACCCAACAGATGGTAGGTATATCAACGCGGATAATATACGAAACTAGCTTTGTGTAATAGTAACTTCACAGGCTGAACTTTGAATTAACATTTGCAACAAAACGTTGAAGTTCAGAAAACGAGAAGAATAAAAAAAATAAATAAATACACAAGCTCCAGATAGAAACATGCTGGACGGTAAGGAAGGCAACCATCGGCGAAACGTCATCGGGTGATCGACGAGTAACGGTTTATTGAATATATTTTTTATATTCCCCTCTCCTTTTTATTTTTTTTTTTTTTTTCTTACATTACACACACCAGTGTTGGTATAGTGTGACACTGGAGTTTATGTCGGCGTCGAGGGACGTTGGGAGGTCGAATACGAGGAAAGGAAGAACTGAGGAGAGGGAGTGAAGGAGGGAATGGCGTCTACCATCATCACCATCACGTCTAGTAGCATAACCAAGACCACGAAAGTGGAAGGTTTGAAGCTCGGTAAATCAGTTGTATTCCATCAAAAATTATCCTGTTATACTTAAAACCCAAGACTCGCGGTAATTGTAACATCGATCATACTTTCCGGCGATATGAATTACATTGTTTGACAAAAAGTAATAAAAAAAAAAAAAAAATAAGTGAAACGTGCATATTAAATATACCAACATGTTCACACATATTTTAATATTTTATACGGTGAAAATCGCGACGATATTACATATGAGAAAGTTTGATGATCTCTACCAATAACCGTGAAAACTAGAAAAGGAAAGAAAACGAAAGAAGGAAAAAAGAAACCAACGTACACGCCACTATCAAATATCAGAAAGTATAATGGTGTCATCTTGTCATCAGTTGTCAATCCATATACCTATATAAAGATAACAAAAGTTTTAAATCATACATTAACCGAATATAATTGTATCAATTTATAATCGTACAGTGTAAAATAAAAAACGAATGTGAATCGACCTTCTGACGTGCGGCTGTAATAATTTCCAATGTATAGATAATATTTCCGCCGGATGACAGGTGCGAAAACTGTCAGTGATCTTGTTTCTTCTTCTTCTCTCATTGTAAATCATCTGTTTTCGGTTTTTGTTATTTCTCACGGAAATGGACGAAATCGTCGTCTGTCATTGGCAGCTGATCGTCTTTAGATCGATACGACACATAGTCGCATGCATGCCTTGGTCGGAAGATAAATAAATAGTTGAACAAATGATTTGAAATTATTTCACGTTACAAAGGATTATATATACGACAGCCATAATGCAGAATAGTGGAGAAAGTATCGGGGCGGACAGCTGGAGAAAAAATTACAACTCTTTGGATACATGGAAATTGAAATTACGAGTTAAGAGGCGTGACTTACATCGTCGATCTGCTGTGCTATGAGTGGTGACAATGCCGACGACTCCTTGGTAATAACAAATCACAAAAAAAAAAGCAAATAAAAAAGAAAGAATTTTTTTTTTCAATAACAATGATATCTATACGACAATAACCATAACTAACATCATGTATCGTGATCACAGGTCGTTCATTCTTTCGTATATTTTCTATCTTACGTGGATCTCAGAAAAAGCTGCACATCCATACACGCATATCATTATTATTTCACACACAAATACCTATATGCACTATACCTTTGCCATTAAAAAAAAACATTAATTATTTTGTGTTTTCATTATATTTATTCATATATCCCGCATTCAACTTGTACATTAATTTTCGGACCCATTTATGCGAATTGTAATATTTACTCTTTCAAATTCACACACGCTTTTGTTTGTAACTGTAGGTATAAGTTCTGCCTAATCATTAACCCTATGACTGAAAAAAAACATTCAAATTTTTGACAATGGAACAAGAAATATTCGACGAATCAATTCTCCGTCATAAGATACAGGCGGCTTCAGGACTCCGCCTCATTTATTCTCGAAAGAGATTAAAAATTGGTTTCTCTCAAAAAAGGAAAATAAAAAAAGAAACCGGAAAAGAAAATCAGAAGCCGATACAGAAATTTGTAAATAAATTGATAGGTTTAAAATGTGTCAGGTACGGGTGATATAAAAGAGGTGCGTCGTCGAGGAATGCTGGCAAGAGAATCGCGACGAGTTCTTGGCAGCATTTCTAGGTTTGTCGTCTTCTTCTCTATGGTATATACCGTATACTTTTTTTTCGTTGTTCAGCCATATAGCCATATACCCGTAATACTTATATACGCATATACGTGCACATGAAAAAAAAAATTTATTACATACAATACGAATAGTAGGACACGAATCGAAATATTCACACACCAGCAGCTGGTGGTTAGCGTCGCGACCTCATGTCCAGACTAGAGTCAGACCATGTCAGGTAAATTCTTTTTTTTTCTCTTTTTTTTTCTTTTTCTTTTCCTCGTGTGTCTCAACATACTTTTCATACACATAGTCATGTACATGTATTATTTTATATATATACTTTTATGTACACGGAGAGAACCGCGCGTTCACCGAACGCCCAGCGGGCAAGCTGCCTACGTCCGGTACAGTTATTCAAAGTAAATCTAGTTTTTGTTGTACTTTTTATTCTTGTTTTTTTTTTTTTTTTTTTGTAGTTTCGTTCTTGTTTTTTGCTTGAAATGAGCTGGGACTGTGAGGAACTCGTATAGAAGAATCGTAATAAATTTAATTTTTGACAGAAAGAGAAAAATACGGTTTTAATTTCATATCCCGTTCACGGGAATCGAAATGCATCAGCTGTTGAGATTTGGAATGAAATACGTGGAAAAATTGATGGACATCGAGTCGAATATCTGCGATCTCGTTCGACAGACGGATTCAATGAATCGAACCAACTTGACTGACTTTCTCAAAGTGGAATATCTACATAACATGGCTAGGATTCTTGACGTACAAGTATAACCAGACCGATGTCGGGTTCGCGACTCTTATAACGCTGGATTCAACGTTCAACGTTGAGGCACCAGTTTCTGAATAGAAATCCCCTCGATGGGTTCCCACGTATAATTGTACGCCACAAACACATACCTACATCAGGTCGGACAAAACTATATTATATCTTGAAACAATAGATGTTATATGTTCGTTTTCCTTTTTTCTATTTTCTATAACTATCTGTAACAAAAAAACCTTTCTCATTTGGAATTAGTATGTACAACAATGGATTCAATTTCACTATCTCTTATTCAATTTCTTTTTGTTTTTTCGTTTTTCGCTTCTCTTTCTAACCGTTCGAAAATTTGGTCGGTATAAAATTACATGGAACTGAGCGTACACGAGCATTCGAATATCGGAGATAGATTTATCATTGCTAAGTTTAGATACGCGATATTATCACGGGGGAGCTGCATATACTCGCAAAGCGTCGATCACTTAAGACTCACTTAAAGGCACTTAGCGGTTTCAAAAGCTTTGAAGGTTTGAACCTGTGCGATACTCTGCGTTACAGTTCACTATAAATACCTACACACGTACGATTTTTCTCGTCAGAGAGGATGGAAAATTTTGAATTTTTTTCAACGTATTAGCGCGCACCTCGATCAGCGGGAATTCCGATTCTCTACTTTTCATGCGTTCGTCTTTCTTCCTCTCTCCTCTATTTTGCCACCGAATTCCTCCGTGTTATCTCTTGCGCTAATTCTCCTCATTGGATTAGGTCCGGCCGTCTAGACTGCGGAGAAAATGGAAGAAGAACGCGCGTTCTATTTTAACCACGGGGATTCCCCTTTAATACCTACGCCCGAATTATCTACCGCAATATCATATTCAGGGGTCAACAAAGGTCGGTAAACCGAGGACAACTAGATCCTGTGCTCCTAACAGTTTTTTCCATTCTTTATTTCCAAAGCTCACGGAAAATTTGAAAGATACATTATACATGGATGTGGATGGTGTTAAATTTATTGTTAGTCAAAAAAGTATCGATCGCGTCCTGCTGGTTTTTAGCTCCTGACAAACGTGCAGGATGTATAACTAGGATTAAAGTAGAATTCCTCTTCCGCGCTTCGTCCTCACGGTTACACGAGTGTCGCTTTAAGAGCACCAAGAGATGTGGGTGCCTACGTCAACGGGTAGTTGCCGTCAGGATGCAGGGCCCTTGACGAATATACATACATATGTCAACTATATATACTACGTACATACCTATGTAAACGTAGACCCGACCAGCCAACTACTTTAGCTTGTTGAGGAAGGGTGCAGGCGGAAAATCGATACACCTCATAGCTACCCGGTACACGTTTCACCCCAACCTGCCCGCACGTGTACGTATACGTACGTAGACGTACGTGTGTGTAGATATTTCGAAAAATTGTGCAAAAATTCAAAAGATATTCAACTCGGATTATTTCGTGTTCGCAATAGCAAAATAGAGCTTTAGTTATTTTATATTTCACGCCGTGTAGCCACCGCACTGCAAGATAACGATATTCGAGTTATAAGTCAAGTCAAGATATGAGATTTTACTTTGGAAAGTTAGAAAATCTCTAAACTTTTTCAACCCCTCTAAACTTATCCAAGAGACTTTTTTTCGGTATAAGCATTACAGTTCGTTCTTCCTACACGGTTCTTTTTTGGTTCAGTTCAAAATTTTCATTGGAAATCTAGCCTGTAGCGATCCCTCTCGAAATTATGATTCTTTCGAAGCGGGACAATTGCAACAACGATTATCAACGTATTTTCAAATTTTGATTTTTTTTCATAGATCCAAAGAGGTAGCAGAAAAGTAGACGAAAAATTTGTTGTTTTTATGCCGAAAAAAAAATATGGACATTCCATCGGGATAAAAATAACTCGGTTATTCTGCGACTGTTTAGTTTTTCGAAGTAAAAATTCAATCATCATTGCAAAGATAATTTTTTTCTTCCTTGAGCGAAGGAAGCGGACTTCCGTACGGTATCAAACAATTTTTAACGGAATTGAAAACTCGACTACTACATCTGCTAATTAACTCCGTTCTCGTACACTTCCTAAGTATATGTCAACGAGTTCAAGAACGTTATCGGTCACGTGCATTAAAATATTGCAATATGTAATTCCTCGACATTACACGTGATATCACGTTCGATATACGTTATAATTACGTCATATCATAACAGCGTTCACTGTGAGGTATTCGGAAGCGCGATGACAGCCATGTATGCGGTTTGTAGATTTACGTCAGAGCTCGTAAAGCTGCGACGTCGCAAGCCTTGCTGCACTTCTCTGTTGACGATGTGCAGCACCTGCAGAGTTCGTGTAAATAAACACGTATAAATTTAATTATAAAAACATCACGTCTTATTTATTTTTCGTAAACCAACAAACAAACAAATCGTACAACGATAAAGTTATCGAACCCGGACGCGCTTCACTTTCACGCGCGAAAAAATAATAAAATTAACAAATTTTTTCAGGTACAGATCCTTTTTTTTTCATCTATTTTTCGCGGTTCGACGGACAGAAAATTTTCATCGCTTTTATCGGAGGGTTAGATTTGCCAAAAAAAAAAAAAGGAAAGGAAAGGGAGCTGAGTTTACCGGCACCCCTCATTCGGGGGATGATTCGGTGACTCAGGTCTCTTGTGTAGGGGTGAAATTCGACCGTGCGACGCGTTTGAGGGCCTCCTTTTCTACGTCGAGCGTTAGAAACAATCCTGAAAAAAAGCAGAAAAGTGTCGACGAAGATCTCACACATTCGAAAGCTTTTTACCGATGAATCAGAGATCGCAAAATCGATTTTACCGACCGATTTATAGCGATCATCTCGTAGGCGATCTGCGCAACCGCAGTGATAACGGACCGTAACGTTCGGCCGTAGAATCGCTCGTGCCTCAGCGTCGCGTCGCCTGCCGCGTGCTTCGCTAGTTTAGCAGTAGAAACGGTCCGTACATGTCAGACACGGTAAGACGCGAATGTGGCGGGAATAACTGCGCGCGTTTACGAGCCGTAAAGCTCGTCAATTAATCGGCTATTGACGATCAATCAGTCGTTCGTAATTAATATCAATCGTACGTAATTACGTCGATAACAGATCTCCAGGATTTTTGATAATTCAATCGACTCCAAGAGTGCGAAAATTGTTCACTAAAAAAGTGTTCTTCGTTCCGTTTGTCTTCTCACATCTCTCGTTGTATTTTTCGAAAAATTTCGTAGTCTGGAACACGTAATTTCGTTTCAGAAAATTTGATGGTGCGATCAAATATCGTGGGCCATCGAATTTCTAGTCAAACGTCAGCCTCGGAGCTGGCGTATGATCCGTCGTATAATAAATTTCATCAATTCTCCAAACGATTAAGGGTTGGTGAATAAAAAATACTATTCAATTTCCCCTTTCTTTGATAATCCTATTTATATATATTCTTTAAATATATTTGCTTTTTCTGTATACAAGCGTACACGCGGCTTGATCAGCCACCTCCGAGCTTTCGATTATTATCATCATTATTCGATCCTCTGCTCCTCAAACGGAGGTTGAATACTGATCAAAGTTTTATATATACGTATGTATAACAAAAGCTTTTGCGGGAACCCCAAGGACAGAAATAAACCAATCTTTGGTTCTCCAAGCTTGTTACGGTATACCTTATTATACGAAGTCACAGTACCGGTGTTATTGATTATCGGTCAAACTCGTATCCCGTAATTGCCCCTCGCGATATGGATTTATATACCTGTTATTCCCTTATCAGATACACACGTATTTCTGTATTTATATATATATATATCCGATATATATATTTACATGTACACATGCATCCTCATCCGTATCTAGTTGAAATTTTTCGATGTATGGGTTTCCCATTTAATTTTTCTCGGTAAAAATTCAAAGTTGCATAATATCGTAATCTACAGATACACGAACATTCGTACTTAATGACATACCTGCTGCAATAAGCGGAATTACTTCTGACTAATCAATGGTAGTGCGATAGATCTCATTCAGAACTGAGAGAAATATAGAGAAATACATTACGTACGGCGGTAGACTTTATTATTGTATTATATACACCTCCTATTCACTGAGTCATCGCGGCTATATTTTTATAATTGCAGCATAAGTTCGGTCTGAATCAGAAGCAGGAAACATAAGCTCTTGTTTCTACACATTATCTACTGTACGGTTATCGGAATTAAGGATAAGACGAGATCAAAGAGAAATAATTTGTTTCTTTTTCTTTTTTCTTCTCTGATTTCTTTCTCTTGTATTTTGACACGATTCGTATTTCGGTTTCGAATTATGGAGGTACATAATTATACCAGAGGCACTCGTTTATCGCAGCCGATTTTTTTTTAATTCTTCTTTCTTTTGATTTCTAATCTATATGAAAGATGTTTCAAAATATCCTTTGTACGATCAGCGCTTTTACAATACGCACTTAAATAGTTGGGATGTTTGGATTTATATTATTCGTTACATAACGTAATAATAAAACGTCAGTCGCGTTTTTCTTTCAATTTCTTTTTTTTGATTTTTATTTTTTCCCACAATTATACCAGTTTTATAATTCGTAGTGTCCTCGGATAATAAAAAGAGAGGAATGAAACGAAACGAGAAAAATAAAGTAAAGAACAAGACCGGTATTACCTTGTAGTGTATTGAAACATTAGCAGGAAGTTAGTAACTTTGCTATGTGTTACGCGATGACGAAGCATCAGACTATAGTACCTTGTATACTATTCATATATACACATGATCTGCACGTGCTAAAAAAAAAACAAGAATTACAAACTATGAAATAATTTTTATTCCTTCAATATTTGTTATTTATTTCGGTCTCTTTTTGGTTTTTTTTTTTATGTCCGTGATGAATGTGCATATCCGTACAATTGAAATAATTTCGGGGCAATATTGATATTGAATATATGCGTATCCTCAGGATGAATTGAAAGAAAAAAAAGAAGAAGAGAATAGAAAAACGTACAATCATTTTGTAAAGAAAAACCATATAGACTGAAGTAAGTGCAGAAGGAGAATCGCAAGTGGGTTAAATCGAAGTGACAGTGATCCTTGGATGCTGTGGCCAGTGCTCGGAGACGATGGGCTGAGGCCTACGGGACCACCATCTGGAGTATCAAAGCCACCTGCAATTATTAGCGGTTCAAATTCCGCAGCAGCTGCATCTGCTGCGGGAAAAGGTTCCGCAGCAGGTCACGGTGTCTCGAAATTTGCGCCGTTGCTTTTGTGCGCACCTTGTAAACCACAGCACAAGAAAAATCAAAATTCAACGCAGTGGTACGTGCAGCAGGTAAAAATAACGAAAACAACCAAGGAAACAAAAAATAAATAATTATCAAACAAATCCAAAAAAAAAAAGTATAAACAAAAATGAACCATGTTTGTTGTAACGAAAATGAGTTGTTATTAAAGCAAACCGTTATGCATACATCTATAGTTGTTACGTTTGTCTGCACGATTCATATAACCAAGTTGATAACTGTGTCACAGATTGTACTTGAGCCCGAGTGTCTTTTGTTTTATTGTCTGTGTGTTGCGTCTTCCTTTTATTAACATATACATATAATTGTAAGCGAAGAGATTTCTTATTTTCGTTGTTGATAGGTGAAATTTTATGTCCCGAGTAATTACCTACGCGATGGGTCTGAAACTTTCTTACTTTGGGTTTTGTACTCTTGCGAATTTGCGTGTAAAATAATTGCGTTTTTTTTTGTTTTTTTTCTGTCTTTTTGTTTTTGTACACACGCATTTGCAGGTCAGTAATAACACGAGCGTCACCAAATTACGCAAGTTATTCATTCGTTCCCGCGATTCTAAAAGACGTTAGAAAACAGGGACGACCGCTAATGGCGATCAACGTCCGTGACGAACAATACGTGATGAATACATACTTTGGAATATAATGTTGCAGTACGATACGGCTACAAAAGCTGCTTCCGTGAAAACGGAGATACGAATTTCCTCTTTCGTGTTCTCGGTTTTTAGTACAAATAACAATTCTCCGCTTTTTTTTTTCAATCATTTACGCATGCAGACTACGCTTATTTTCAGCCAGCTCATTATTTCCGCTTCCTCTCATCTGGTCTTCTCTTCTTCGTTTTTTTCGCATCCTCCGTATGTTCATTATCCGTTCAGATTATTACCTCTGCATCATGTCCGTGATAGTGCAACGTGAATTTTTTGATTCGCAGACATTTCGTTTCCCTCGTAATCTGAATTTTTTTGTTTCCACGTATCTAGTCGTTTGGATGACCGTAATTATCTAGTTGCACGTGTGACCGGACTGATGCGCCGATGAGTTGTAGCGTGAAATTAATTGTTTTAATGTCCGCAGCTTTTTTTTCCCTCATTTCGGTTCTCTCGTTTCAGCCCACGTGGCGATTATGGGGCGAGGAACGAGGTGACGGTGTCATTTACACTGTTTATCTGAAGAAAGTTAGGTACCACAGACCCACCAGAAGTTTATCCGCATCGGTAAGGAACGAAAAATTATCTTTCGAAATAACAACGAATTAGGATAAATAAATATACGAATCAAGTAAACGAAATGGAGTGAAGAAAATTCCTTGAATTCGGTTGAACATTTACATCGTCTACGTATCATCGGGGTTCGTGTTTATTTTAATAGCGATCGGCTTGTACGGGAAAATTTGTTTCAAGTTGCACTCATATTTTCAAACGAAAAACAAGGCGGTGAAACTTGAATGTACGTATCGCACGATACGGATAAAAAACCGATGTGAAAAGACCTCGCTATATATTTAATAGATTTCACTTGACCCGGATCGAACTCGCGAACAAACATTCGTATTAAGTCCATAATCTTTACTCTCAGTATCAGTCGCTCCTCGTATTATTTCGCAACAAGTTCTCCAATTTATACTTCAATGTAACGAGCCGCTGAATTCCCTGCAGGATTCAGACGACGAAATATCTCATCTGGAATGGGAGACGGTACGGGTTCGTTTCTTGAAGGCCGGAACCGTTCAGCGTTTGGTGGAGAGTTTGGCGAACGACGACGGGGAACTGGAATCAACCTACATAAACGTATTCCTGGCTACTTACCGGGCGTTCACGACGCCGAGAGACGTCCTGGAACTTTTACTCGCCAGGTACGACGCGCTGGACGAAAATTCGACCGCTGGTACCGGGGAACAGCACAGAAAAACGCTGGTGCAAGCCCTTCACGTATGGCTGGACGCTTATCCCGGGGATTGGAAGTCCCCACCGAGTCATCCCCTTCTCCACAGACTCCTGGATTTTACGCATCGGCGTTTACCTTCCTCGGAATTGGAGTTGAAAGCGAAACATCGACTTCACTGTTTCCAGAGAGCGGACCAAATAATCGGTAAAAAAAAAAAATTGAGGATTCCTTCGATCTTTCGAAGATCGAATTTCATTCTGACTCATTGGAAATACTTGCAGACTCCTGTATGATGTACGAAAACGGTCGTCTACCCCTACACTCTCACGGAGGCGATCCGATCGGCGATTTATGGCCAAGTTTCGCCTTCCCAGAAGTACCGCATCGACATTTTGCCGAACAACTGACGAGAATAGACGCTGAATTGTTCAAAAAACTCGTCGCTCACCAATGTCTCGGTGCGGTTTGGTCTAGGAGGGATCGATCGCGGAATCACGAAGCAGCTACTGTTTTAGCTACCGTAAATCAGTTCAACGCTGTTTCACTCCGAGTTATAACCACGGTCCTCATCGACTCGAGTCTCAGGCCTCAGGAGAGGGCGAGGATATTGGAAACCTGGATCGATATCGCCCAGGAGCTGAGGGTACTGAAAAATTTCAGCAGTCTGAAAGCGATCGTTTCGGGACTTCAAAGCAACCCGGTCTATCGGCTGGAGAAATGCTGGCAATCCATGCCGAGGGAAAAACACGAACTATTCAGGGAACTCGAGAGGATATTTTCCGAAGAGAATAACGCCTGGACGCAGAGGGAACTTCTGATTAAAGAAGGTACCGCGAAATTTGCCGATACCGCCGGACGAAGCGATAGACATCTTCAGAAACTTTTTCAAAAGCAAAATACGCATTCAGGGGTAAGCGATAGTGTTTTCTCTGGTCAGTTTTCAAGGCAGAATCGATGGCCTCGAACCTACTTTTTTTTTACGTGAAACTTAATCTTGCAGAACATCAGTTATGGGACCATACCGTACCTCGGAACATTTTTGACCGACCTGACCATGATAGATACCGCGATTCCCGATACCATTTCCGATGGATTGATAAATTTCGACAAGCGTAGAAAAGAATTCGAGGTCTTGGCTAGGATTAGACTTCTCCAAGGCGCTGCTAACGCTTACAATATCAGCACCGATCCCGTTTTCGAAAGGTGGTTTTACTCAGTCCTCGTTCTCGACGATAGAGAGGCTTACAGACTTTCTTGTCAGATCGAACCACCACCTCCGGGGAACACCATGAACAATCGTGGAAAGAACAAAAAACAGGTTTGACGTCTTTTCAGCATTTGCGGAAAAACCATTTCTCGGACAAAAAAAAAATGTTCGGAACTTGAGACTTTTTCGTTATTCCAGGGCAATCCCGGGCACCGCAAGAACGACTCCATCACTTCGACGTCAAGTTCGAGCAGTTCGCAATTTTACTGCGACCTTGAATCGCTTCCAAGTTCGCCGCACAATTCGTTAGACCGACGTACATCACCGTCGCAAATGTCAAGCAGTTCGTCGAGCTCGTCTCTCCCGTCCTTGGACGTATCCCTGAGTTCTGGAGGCGGCACAAGCTCTGGACAACATTCCAGACTGGTTCCTCCTAACATAAATACATCCAATGGATCCGCAGCGAATTCCGGAAACAGCCCCATGAGTCCGACCCATTCGCACAAAAATTCACCTGATTTTTACATAATCAAGGTAATTGAACCCTTTCGAATAATCGGCAATATTCAGAGTTATGATGATCCGACAGATGATATGACGTCACGGGTATCACTTCCACGTCTAAGTAATTAAAAGATTGAAAAAGTAAAATTTCACCATGCCGGATTAAAATTAGCGAAAATCGTTGTATTTTTACCAAAACCAAAATTATCGCTCGAGGATTTCAAAAATCGTTATTTTGAATAAAGTTTTTTTTTTTTTTGAAATCTGTCCAAACAGGTCACCATGGAGAGCGAGAGCGTCGAGACGGAAGGTGTAGTATTATACAAATCCATAATGCTCTCGAACAACGAGCGTACACCTCAGGTTATAAGAAATGCGATGCTGAAGTTGAACGTCGAAGGAAGTCCGGAGCATTACACGCTCGCCCAAGTCCTCCCCGATCGTGAAATGGTTCTTCCAAGTTCGGCGAATGTTTATTACGCGGTGAATACAGCTCATAATCTAAATTTCATACTCAGACCGCGAAGAGATATTACTGACGGTAACGGCGAAAGCCCGAGGAACAAAAATGGGAACCCAATCAACCACAGGCGATGATAATTAGAAGGAAATAATCTCTTCGTATGAAAAGAAAAAGAAGAAAAAGAAGAAAACAAAATATTCCTTGGAGAAGCTATTTCTTTTCTTTTAATTTAGCTTGCAAAGGGAATCGTCGTTTCTAGTCCCTTTACCACGACATATACACGCAGGGATTCAAAGGCCATTCTTCAGGATCTCCAAGTGCAATCCCTGACCCCAGTGCTGCAAGTAATGATAATAATAATAATAACGATAACGATGATGATGATAATAATAATAATATTTATTAATTGATAAATAATCATTAATCAATGATAATGATCGGAGAGAACTGAATTATCTGTCGAATGTTTACCAGTGCATAGACTAGTGAATGAAAACATTTTTACCACGTTTTTACCTAATGAACCTAAACCTAAAGTTTAAATTTAAGAAAATCGAAATAAAAAAAGTAAACCTAAACTTTCAGCCCTTAAAAGGAACCCTGCGATGATATGTTGATATTACTCTGTGATACATTTCGGATCTTGCACAATAAGTGGCACGACGAGCAGAAAAAAGAAAAGTAACGATCTTACACGTTGTTATATACATACATACATATATGTGCATAAAATATAAATGCCTCCGTACCTGCCCACTTTTGTATACCTATACGAGAAGAAAAACGCGTAATCAGCTGCCCGTGCCCTCTAATCAATACTCAATCGGCAAAAAACAAGAAAGGGAAACAAAGTCGAAATAAAATGTTGTAAAAATTAAAAATCACCTCTTTTCTTTAATTAAATAGAAACCGGGGGCCCCGCTGCCTTCGTGATTCTCTCATCACGTCTCGGCACGCGGGTATTGATGGGTGGAAAAACATTGCTTTAACATTGTATCTAGACACACTTTATACATATATACACTTATCAGGAAGTAAATAAATTATTTAGATACTATTTATTGATCCCGGCCACCCGCAAGCAGCTCCGATACATTAACCAAAACCTAAATGGTAACGCTGACGTTGGTTGGACGGATGAACCACACCTTCGACTATACAGATATTATGATTCCGAGGAATCTGCTGCCTCGATTTAATTTGTGGAGAGAATAATATTCCTGGCCACGTGATTATTTTTTTTCCTAGAGATTCTGATATAATCATCTACGTATACTATTTAAAACTGAAAATCAAATAATTTGAGCTTAAAAAAAAAGTATGAATAAATGAATAAAATTGAATTAAAATTGAAAACTTGTCCATGAGTATAATGTATATACATATGATAGACGAATATCATCCCAGTATATATCGCGAAGATGATATTCGCACGCGGGAATCTATTATTGAATAACAAGACGAGAAGAATAACAAAAAAATACTACAACAAAATTTGTTTTGTTAAATAATTATACATTACACTAGGCAATTTTGTACTTATCTCTTAGCTGCTCCCTCCTTTTCCCCTCGCCCCTCTTCACCATTGTACTTTAGAAGTAGAATTGGATGTCTAAATATGTTCGAGTGTAGGTAGAGAGTTTGAAGATGTGATCTGAATTCTGATCGGAGACTCGACAAATTTGGAAACTGCGTTTCTATAGAAAACGATCTATAGTTCAATTTCATTGTATTAATAAAAAAACGAATTGGATTGATGGCCTTGAAAGTAGTTGAACTGGACGAAATGAAAGGTGTTTCTCGATCTGATTTGGATTGAAAATGAATTTTTTTTCAATTTTAGATCATTACATTTTCGTGACTTTTCACTTTTTGGATCAATAAATTGATGATAACTCGATCAATCTTATAGATAGATGATTTTGGCTTTCAGATTTAGATTCCTGAGCTGATTATACGTGAGATTACCCTTGAAAAGCCAAAAAAAAATCGATTTCTGGGTCGAAAGTAAAGTAGTTTAAAAATTGATTGTATTACACTTTTCCGACATATTTTGACCCCAGGAATTCGAATCTGAAAGAAAAATTGATCTATCTCGAAAATTGACCGAGTTATCGCCAATTTTCAGCTTTTTCGGGTCAAAAATAAAAAATTGATTTTTTAGTCGATATTGATGTAATTTGAGCTCAGGAATCTGAATCCGGAAGAAAAATTGATGTACCTGCAAAAATGACCGAATTGTACCCATTTTTTCGCATTTTTTACCATAAAAATGGAGATATCTCGAAGGGAAAAAATCGTAGCTCAATTTTCTCAACGGATTCGTGTTCCTGAGGTCAAAATACATAAGAAAAGTGCCATACGATCAATTTTGAAAAATAAAAATTTTTGGTCAAAATTTGAAGAAATCGTAAGGGGTACCCCTTGGAAAAATCTCAAATTTTGGCCAAAAATTTTTATTTTTTAAAATTGATCGTATGGCACTTTTCTTATGTATTTTGACCTCAGGAACACGAATCCGTTGTCCAAATTGAGCTACGATTTTTTCCCTTCGAGATATCCTCAAATTTATGCCAAAAAATGCGATAATTCGACGATAACTCGGTCATTTTTGGAGATAGATCAATTTTTCTTCCGGATTCGGATTCCTGAGCTCAAATTACATCAAGATAGACTAAAAAATCAATTTTTTATTTTTGACCCCGAAAAGCTGAAAATTGGCGATAACTCGGTCAATTTTAGAGACAGGTCAATTTTTCTTCCAGATTTGGATTCCTGAGGTCAAAATACGTCGGAAAAGTGTAATACAATCAATTTTCAAAGTACTTTACTTTCGACCCAAAAATCGATTTTTTTTTGTGGCTTCTCAAGGGCAATCTTACGTATAATCAGCTCAGAAATCCAAATCTGAAAGCCAGAATCATCTACTCATGTAATCGATCGAGTAATCATCAATTATTCGCTGTTGGGAGCAGAAAAATTAAGACATATCGATTGGATTCAGTCGTAGACCCACTTTTATTCATCGCAATCCATGCATGGGTCGAAATATTCGAATTCTCCAATTTACCAACGAGCCCGAGCTTTGCTGGAGTCAGCGTAGCCAGCAGCGTAGCGCTTTGTTGTGAGACGTCACCTTCGGGGCTGAGCAGAGGTCACGCCCCACAACAAACCGCGCGCCCGTGGCTACCTGACTCCCTCGTAGACTTCAGGAACGCGAATCCGTTGTCCGAAATAAGCTACGATTTTTTCCCAACGAGATATCCTTGATTTTCTACTTTTTGCAGCGGCAAATTGGCTCTGTAGTGAACTTTATAAAAGACACACGGGAGATGAGATTGGTTTGTTCAACAAATAATTAGGAAAAGTATAATGAAGATGGAAGAATAAACAAGAAAAAAAATGACGTGGATCGTCGATGATCAGCAGTTATCTAAGATACGTTCATGTATCAATCGAAACAACCAAATCCATCAAGGTACATACATAGGTACATAGGTGTATATAGAAATATTAAAATAAATGATACAAACACAGAAGACCCACCGATAATTGGATGATATTCGTAATCCGATCCCAAAATCGACCCTGAAAATATAACAACCATGCGTGTAATAATAATATCATAAAACAAGAAGAATAATTCGATAACTCCGAGCGATACGCCGAGTTGATGTACGCAACGTGGACTAATAGTGATAATAATAATGGTTGCAATAATCATAAGTAAAACGTAATTCGTTGATCCATCGTAGCCGATTCCTATCGAAAGCCGAATTCCGGTCATTAGTCAATCCGACGGGTTTCTTATCGCCCTTACTGACGTGAGCTACGTCTTATAAGGTTGCTCGTTGAGCATGGGCAACGGTCTTTACAGTCCTTAGAGTCTTTACACGGTTGATGAGTGGACTTCCGTTATATGCGCGCTGGTTAAAGGTTCCGGCACGCAAACCTGTTGATACCGCAGGAACGTGAACCTCGTTATTATATCGCGTTAGAGAGGAAGAGAGAGAGAGAGAGAGAGAGAGAAAGATGGTTGCCGCCCACCTGCACAACCCTATAACAATTCACCTGCAGTTGCAACTAAAATTATACCCACTCTACGTGGGGTTAGTTTAAGTTTTATTGCTGTTTGGCTGTTTAAGATTTTCTAAATAGATTAAAATCGCTCGGCCACCGTTTGTGGTATTAAATAATTTTAACACCTCACTTGAATTCCAGTCGCGTTTAGAGAGTCCGATGTAACTTCGATCGAACTTTAACGCGAAATATCTCGGAATCCACTTGAAAATACCGAAATTTTTTAATGGTACCTCAAAGTCCGAAGACTGGACCAAGTTTCGGATGTGTTTTAAAAAAATTTCACACGGTTTTTGCAACTTCTTCGGGGTGGAGAACATCGCCGGGTGTACATGGATGAAAATGTCCACTTTTATTCCGATCGAATGTACGTATGCCCATCGCGCGTGTATCGGTGCGTGGGTTTTTTCTGCGATTTCAGAGAGGTGAGGAGGAGGAAGAGGGAGGGTTGAACAAAGATGGCGCTAGGTGGTAATTTCGTAAGGGTGGTTCGAATGATCGTCTACAGCGCTAAGAAGAAACAAAATGTGTACATATATTTTATCGTTGGAGTTTGCGCCATTCCCTGCATGCGCGATGTGAATAGTTTCCCGGGCATCCGTCTGCGGCGTTGGTTATTCCGCCCTTATTCATCCTGGGGTTGGATAGGTACCTCCACCACCACCACCACCTCCACCACTATCAACAGCAGCAGTAGCCGCAGCAGCAGCCCTTAAGTTAAAACTACCCTGGCAGTGCCAGTTGTAGAGCCTAGGCTGGCTGGTGAAAATGCGCGATTACTTTTATCATTCGGGTCTTTCTAAGGTCATCGTGTTTTAACATTAACGATGTATCAAAACAATATTCCATATTGTCAATTAATACGTTAATATTTTAATCGGCGATATACAAGACGAATAAAAACAACAAAAAAAAAAAAGAGAGAGAGAGAGAAATCATCAAGTAGAGTTTTAAAACCATGCTTTAATTGAAGCGCCGGATTATACAACCCCTTGATACGGGATACTGGATAACAATTACCATGATAAAAGTAAGTGTAGATGATATTTTTTCGTCGCAAAAAGTGCTCGGGATTCATTTGGCACAGTAAACAGAAACCATGATTCTCGTCGGTTCTCAGCTTCTGTGTGACCTTGAAATCGAAAATATTCGTTATTCAACCCTCAATGGTCAACCCCTCTCAGTCGTACATAAATCGAAAATTTGAAAGAACGACTTGAGAAAAATCGAAAAACCGTGTAACGCTTCAAGTAGAAAGAGAACTGCGATTTTTTCAAAAGTACCTGGTTTAAAAAATAGCAGAACATACGATGCAGGGATGCCGGATATCCACATTCACAATGACGATACTTGTTTTCTTCTTTATTTCTACAATTCAGCTATTTCAATTCCACCTCGGGGGTAACGAAGCACCCCTTCGACAACTCCTTCGTAACATGAAAAACGTGTTAGGGGTGAATTTTCGTTATCGAAATGAGCTTGAAAAAATTCACTTCGAAAGTGAATAAAAAGAAGCGAGACGGTATAGAAAAAACGCATCAGGGTTATTGCGATCGAAAAACGGCGGTTAAAAAAAATAAAATGAGGACTAGGAAGAAATACCATGATGTAAATAGTAATTAAATCAAGGTGAAATGCAAATTTGAAATGAAACTCGAAGAACAGGATGAGAAAGGCAAATGGGTAAATAATAAATATGAAATGAAATGAACAAAAAAAAAAAAAACGTTCTACTATAACGCTATATCGTACCGTACGACTTCGTGACACAGAACCGCAACAACATGTGGCTCGCGGAAAACGCACTCACGCGACTCATCGATCGTGTACACCACCCTTACGTGTGTGAATTTACTCGTTATTAGGCTAACGAGTAAGTAAATTCTCGGTTATTCCTTTTCTTTCTTTTCCATCGCATTGTACGTGAAAAACTGTTATTAGTAGGTGTATTTAATCAACATGGCTACATGCACATGCAAATATGACGAAAGACGAGGGAGGGGAGTCAAGAGAAAGCAAACTAAATAACTAAAACTAAAAGATAAACGAATACCGGATAAACACATATTTGTTTTTGTTTCGAGCGTGTATGTTGCTTTAAGGGATGAATATATGAATGAAAAAATTAAAGAAGCAAACGCTCGGGGGACGAATTATATATAACTCGAGGGTGGAAAGAAGGATCGCGGAGGGTGAGAGGCGGCGAGCGTTGAGCAGAAGAGGAATGAGGGGAAAGAGGAAGATTTTCAGAAACTGGGAAATTCGGGAATTCCGGGATGGCTCCTGATGCCGGTATTTATACAGGGTCGTCGTTTCTGCGCCACCGGGTTTTATTTATAGATCGCGCTTTGCCTTCCTTTACGTGTTTATACCGAATACAACCCCGCAGCTACTTCTGCTCTATATTAGAAGACACGACGTTCACGGCTCAAGGGAAAACCCCCATAAGCCTTTGTATCTTATCGATTCAGTCGCCACTGCTCTCTCGCCGCTTATCCAACAAATAAACCATAATATTCATAAATTAGTTACACTTGTGTTTGCGCAGTACAACAATTCACGATGCATTTTTCATGAAAAAATGCGGTGAAATTGACGAACACGTTATATATGATAACTAGGGTGAAGAGTAAAGTTGGCGAATTGACAAAAAACAAAAAAACAAAAAAGACACATACAGATAAAAAAGTCCTAGGCATGTACAGGCGTATATATATATTTTTTATTTAAATGCAAAATGTGGGAATTTTATTTACGCATGGCTTGCAGTCGCTTTAGCGATCGTTGAAGTGTTTTAATCACGGTAGGTCGACTTCGAATCGTTGCTCCTGCCGCCGCTGTGCTGGGGGTTGATATATAAAAGTATCAAAGTCCGTACAGAGCGAGGGGCGGGGGGTGGCGGGGGGGTGGTTCGCGGGCGTAGATTTGCTGGTCCAAAGCCGGCGAGCCAATCAAGTATCCCATTTCCCCGGACAAAAAGGCTGTCAGCCTCAGAGCACGGGGTGCTCCGTTGCACGACGCGACGCGGCGACGTATATCCCGCCCGGGACATCCGCATTGTGTGTTCGTCTAACCCGCATTTCTTCCGTTTTGAACAACCAGCCTTTTTCAATCCCCGTTTCAGTATAGGTAACCGCACACCGTCTAGCTCGTGCGATTGTTACTCACCCGTTATCCGTACAACAGAAATTTCCTGCGGCTAGGACGAGGTAAAAAAATGCCATTGAAACGCGCTGTACGGCCGGGCGAATATCTGTACAGATTTATAATTTGGAATTTGGAAAACTTCAACCCGTTGTTACACGATTGTTGTTGAAATACGAACACGAGAGTTTGTGGGAAATCTTGATTTTGATGCTCTTTTCTTTTTCCCTTTTTTTACCTTTATTTATTTTTGGTTTTATCGATCGCCGCACGCAGGTCACGATATATAAAGGGAAAAACTACCCCTTGTTGGTTATATACACGAAGAAGAGAAACAAAGGTTACAATGAAGAATGAGAGAAAAAAAATGGGAATATAAAAATACGAAATACGAGGAGAAATGGAACAAAAGATAAAATAACAAAAAGTAACCGAAACAAAATAAAAATCATCCGCGAACAACGTCGAGAGTACGGTTTATTTTATTGCGAAAACGCGTAGAGAATTTGCCATGAAATGATAATATTTTAAACAAGAGTTCATAGTCCCGATTCTCGGGAGTAGATCCTGCACACTTTTATTGTTATCATGATAATGATATTCTTTTTTCCTTTTAATTCATTTTTTCCCCTATTTTCCTTGACATCAAGAGCCCTCTAATTAAGCTGAGGAGATGAATATATGTATAGGCGCGCACTCGGGTCGCCAGACGTCGGGACGCGTCGGTTTTTTTTCAATTTTTAAAACGGAACATGGGAATTAGAAAAACGAACGACGAAGAGGGAACAGAAATAGAGAAGATGAAAAGAAACAAACAAGGTGGGGGGAGGAGTATCCGTAACACGGGTTAACGGTTCGAGTTAAAATTCAATCGTCACACCGTTTCGTTATTCATTTATTTATTTATTCAAAGATTTCTATCTACATTATGGTACTTATACCGTACAACAGATCGGCGATGACGGTCGGTATGATGTGCGGAGGAAGGAAACCGAAGGCGAACAGTTTATACGGGTAGCAGCGATTTACATCGCGTGATTACCCGCCATCCGCACAATTATTTTTTTCTTCATTTTTTACGACTACTTTCTTCGGATAAAATACCGCCGAGCTTGCGGTATCATCCACATAGAACTGAATCTTATCGACAAACGATTGATCAACCGTAACAACCGATGCAAATAATATCTGGTGAAAATAGTTCTGCTCAAGACGGTCAGAAAAAACTTTCAGAAAATTGAATGTCGAGCAAAGTTTTTGGTTTGGTGTTTTTGTTTTTTTTTTTTCTCTCCAACCGTACGTCGACTTTTTAAAGCTTCCCGCGCGAACAATTCCCATTCAAAATAGAGTGTAATATAAGGTATGTCCAATTAATTTTGAAAGCACTCCGCGCACGAAGCGCACCTGAGTTTCTCGAGGTAACCTGCAACCCGTGCTCTTTAGTTTCCCCACCTATTCCGTGAATTATTGCTACTGCAGTCGCCCGCAGTCTTGGAGCGCCTCATTTCGCGGTGATACTCGCGTACTTCCTACCTTATTCTTCTCAACGTCCTCGAAACTTTATACCAGACGTATCGCCCGCTGGAATAAGTGAAAACTTGATACTCCGAATTCCTATAAATCGAATGAAAAGGACGCTATCGCGAACCGTGGAGATATAATAGCGAAACTTTCGCACTGCCGCGAGTGCCGCCGCAAGCGCGCCCGTACGTTTCAAATCGTTCGAAAATAATTCACGTAGAAAAATAATATCGCGTGATGAACTTTTGCGTGCTCTCTGATATATCAACTAGTTTGCTTTTAAATATCCCCCACCGCGACTACACGGCATTGATACTCCGCAGATGTTCAGATTTTCCTATATTTCGTTTACCTCATGGTATATCATTATGGTGATTATGATTATAGGTATACATATGTACATAGAGATGGATTTTTTCAACCGTCAATCTTTCGTACGGAAACAACAACGCGGATTCCGTTATAGTTTCTGGTTTCAATGGTGCACGTCGCGTGTCAAAGGACCCTTGTTCGATACGTACGACGAATCACGATAAACGTCAATGTTTCCACACGTTGTACCGTTGCCGCGATGCTCTTGCGAACGCTTGATTTCGAATTTTATATAAATAGCAATTATTTTTCGCTACTTTACCGAACCGTTTTGAAAATTCCGCGTTGCGTTTTCCCATTCCGTCTGATGTTTCCGCGAACGTAAAAATAGAAACCAGTTCTCCTATCGATCTCTCCGTTGACGGCGTTTAAATAATCCAACAGTGGCTGGGCGCTTTTTAGAACTGGCGTAGAAATGGAAAAAAGAAAAAAAAAAAAAAAAAAAAAAACGAGAAAATTAGCCGAATCATTGCCTTGACCGATCTCGATACGACACACAGCTCTTTGTTTGACATGTGCTTGTATATACTGCACTGTACGTATAAATTGGTAAAACGATCGCCGATTTGAATAATCCACGTGGTATTATATAAACCGCTTTTCACGATTAAGCGGTTTAAATTAAGCTCGTATTGATCATGTGCAGGGGTAGATTTCTTTGAACTTTCCAACACGTAAATAGTACTTACACCGTCTATTTCGAAGTCTCGGATTTTTTTTCTTCCTCTCTCGACAAAACAGGCGTCGGGTTCGCTAAAAACTGACGTGGTCAAAAAGAAATGGAATGTTTGAATACTCGCGTTATCTACGGGGACGCATCCCCGTGTTCACCGTAATTCGGGGGGGGGGGGGGGGGGAGGGGGGGAGGTTGATCGTAATGAGAATTAGACATAGGGGTCGGTGCTGATTCGGGTTTTGCTGCCGCGTCAGGTTGTCGCCGTCGTAACTCCGTGACGCCGGGACGCCTCGGAATATATTATACGGGATGAGTCGGAGGATAAGGACATCCTGGGGGTGTCTCTCGTGAATGAAGCCGGCTTCGGGGGCTGCAGTATTGATCTTCCCATACCTCGAAATATAAGCGGCTACCTCTAACCTCGAGGTCTCATACCCTTATATATACCTACGAACTCGCTATATTGTGCTCTCGTCTTCAACCCCCGTCCACCCCTACCCCTACCGACTACTACTACTGCTACTACTACTAACCAACCCTCGTTCGCTTAGCTTCCCTTTCCAGCGTTCGCGTACGCCGCTGTATTCTCACAGCCAACGGCAAACAATCAGCCTGCTTTCCAGTGTCAAGGTTGGGTCAGCCGCGGATCAAACTACAAAGATATTTACTTTTTTTTTCTATTCTTTTTTTTTTTTTTTGTTTGTTTTCCTTTTTATTGTTCTATTTTTTTTTTTTTTTTTTACCTTCGAATGGTACGATGTGAAATGTGAAAGAATGCTTCGTGTCCGTATAGTTTTATGCGAGAATTTGAGGAATTCGGGGTGAACTGCACACTTGTGTGTTTGTGTGTGTGTGTGTGTGTGAACAGGTATTACAAGTATAGCGTGCCGAGGAAGGAATAGATTCGTGGATATTTTTTGGCGACTCACCAGAGAACGAAGATTCAGTGAGTGCTCGAATCACACCCGATGTCATAAGAGTACATTTTTTTCCTCATTATCTTCAGACCACTTCAGAGCACATATTGCGCAATTATTACGCCTCGAACCGATGATCGATAATTCATAAAATCCGTACTGCACACTACACTGTACACTATACGTCGTACTATCCTCAAGAAATTTTTCAACCACCTCCGAACAAAACCGTCTGAAGAGTCGCGAAAAATTCTGCCAAGGAATTAGCGAAGCGATCTATACACTCGATCGCCACCATCCCCTCCTCCTCGCATTCGAAATATTTCGCTATATTGTACCCATTTTTTATGCCAGCGATATATTTCCACTCAACTGTCCTAGAGGATTTCCGACACCGTCAAATTTTCTGGATTTTCCTCGGAGCCAAAAAAGAAAAAAAAAATGAAAGAAAAATTCATTTTCTTTCTATTGTAAGCATTATTTTCTTTTTTTTTTTTTTTTTTGCACAGATATAACGTATTGCTTCCAAAAGCCCGAAGCTACGAAATAATGGATCCAAAAGCCCTTTCCTTTTTTCAGATTTCTTTTTAATACCGTTATCTCTCTCCCTTTGTCTTGCGATAAATAAAAGACAAACGGTTTGATCGTTATCGTATAGATCGGCGCTGGGAGATAGATTCTTTGAACTCTTCAGCTTCTGGCTTGTTTCTGTACCCTCTTCTGATGATATCGATGCACTTGAAACAGCCTTCGCCCTTTCACCCTCAAGAAGAATTGGGTAAAGGTTGGGTTATACGTGAGACGAACTAATCGGAATATATTATAGCCTAGAAACGAGAAGATTCCAAAATTCGCCCATCAGTTATGACCCCTCGTTAATAAATAGAAGAAAAAAAAGGAAAGAAAAGAAAGGAAGAAAAAAAAAAACGAACGAACGAACACTCCCGCGATGAGGTGACCTTACTGGAATTTAATCCGCTTAAAACGCTTCGGCGTATCTGACCGATTGATCAGTTGGATATCACACCAACCCCGCGCATGAAGTGTAGGAAAAACATCGCTCTATTAATTCTTTGGTTCCCTTTTTTCGTCTTTTGCTCAGTTTTTTTTTTTCTTTTCTTTTTTCTCTTTTTTACTTTTGTTTCACTCTATGCAGCAGCGAGTACTGAATGCATTATACCGGATCAGTGACCGGAGAAACCTTCTCGAATGAAGCCATAATGTGGTGAGGGCGTGCCAACAACGCAATCGTTCAGAAGTTCATTCCGACGATCACTGATTCATTAATTTTTAATTTTCATTCATTTTTGCTCCGTCTCCGTTTCGTCAATTTCGTTTCTTCGTCAGGCGTGACGGAGTCCGTGAAAAGTTCATCAGCTAGTTCAGCATGGCCAGTAGCACGGAAGAATACGGTTCGGAACTCCAGGAGTTGCAATGGGGAGGCGGCGGGAGTGGATCTCATTTTCTGAGAAGCGGTTCACACTTTCTCAGAACCGGATGTTACGAAGCGGAAGACCTCGAGTCTACGAGGCATCACGCCGGAAGTCAAAACAGAGGGTATTACAGCCCTCCGGGTACGAGTTACACGATCGTAGAACGACCTCCGAGTGCTCCTCATCATCATTCGACACATACAACGCCGTACAGAAAACGAGGTCATGGAACTACAGCTGGAAGTGGCGCTATTTCGCCCGAACAAGTTCTGAGGTGGGTTGTGCAAATTCGCGAAGAGTTCGTGCAAAGGTCGTTTGTCTTTTCGCATGTTGATTGTATTTATTTTGTTTTGTTTTTATTCTGGTACGACGTCGACCGCGCCCGATGGTACGACAGACTTTTCGGAAACGGTGTCAACGAGAGGAGGCAAACGGACAGAAGGACGCCCGCATCGAGTCCTGCCAGCGTCGCGGCTCTCAGAAATTCCACGTCGCAGAATTCAACCGGGCAACAAAATTCGCAAACCTCCCCTCCTCCGCAGCCCCCAAGCCTTCAAGAATTGACGGTCAGGACCATAACGATGGCTAGAGATCCACCTGACTCTCATCATGGCTTTGGGATCTGCGTGAAGGGAGGTAAAGACGCTGGTAAGCTCTCTTAACTATTCATCTTAATTATATCGATTATCTCATAGAATAAATTAGTTATGTATACCATTCGAATAACGATGAGCCGGGAAAATTGATTCAACTTTGTATCAACTTTTTATTTTCTATGGAATTTTTTTTTTTTTTTTTTTTTTCGTTTTTTCTATTCTTTACTACTTTTTTCTTATATGTATACTGGCGTGTGTCCATTATTACATTACAAATCGTACATTATGCATTGTTATATTATATTCTGCTGAAAATCACATCTCGACCACGTGCTCGATAACTCTATACATATATTGAAGTTATTATATTTTTCGATAGACAGCAAAATCGAAGAATCTTTTCCGTATGATGTCGAGTTTCGCTCAACTTTCGCAATAATTCAGAACCATACGTAACTCTGTGGTAAATAACTTTGGTAGTACGCAAGCTTGTCGAAGAGCTTTGGGAGGATGACAATTTCAACTGTGTCAGGGGAGATCTCAGAGATTCGTCGATGATCGGTCAGAATTTGATCCAAATAGAAAATACATTACTCTTTTTTACCGCTTTTGAACCACATCAAGGATTAAAAAATTGTTTCTTCCTTTGAAAACCCAATCACTGGGTGAGTTTTCTATTTTCACTGTTAGTCATTGAATTGGTAACCAAAATCGATGGTGAACCTTTGACAGGACCTATAACTCTATTATCGCAGGAAGTTCAGCAAAAACGCAACCACAGCTGCTCGATTGGTATTTTTGAGCTTTTCGATTGAGCTTTTTTTCCATCGAATAATCGAACTAGTCTCTCGCTGAAAGGTAGAAGGCTGAAATTTTTATCACGGAGTTACGCAGGTTTTGATTTTGTATACCTTTCGAGAAACAAATTGAAATTAAAAGAGCTTCAATTTTGCTCTCTAGTCTACGTACAGTATAGGGTGGACCATTTCAAATTTTGTTCTTCGTCAATTTCTCGGGGCACCTGTCACAAGTGCGCAAATATTTATCGAAAAAATTCTCACGTGACATGAGGTTTGAGGCAAAAAATAAAACAAGCAGTTTGCGATCACGTCAATTTTTTGGTGGTATTTATTCTTCTGTCTATCAATTCGGCACACTTTTGGGAGAGCTGGCCCGAGAAATGAAAGGAAGAGAAGCAAAATTTTTTAATTTTCCATCCTAATCTAATTATACAGATAGCAAAAGCATCGTTTATCTATTTTTATGTTGCTTATCTAGCGAATTAGTTGGCTCAAAACAATTTCAAATTTCTATAAATTAAAAGTTAAAGATAACGAATAAAAAAAAAAAGAAAAATTTATAATAAAAGCTGAATACTTCCCCAGAAAATTACTGGCATACCTACACAGTCTGGTGTACGTTGTATCAGCTAAATTTTCAGTCTTTCATTTTCATTCTCAACTTTTTATTCTCACTCGCAAATTTGCGATATAGTTGGGCGCATACGCAATATCAATAAAAATAACAAACGGTATAATACATAGGTAGATCGTATATGTATGCACATATTCATTTCCCAGCTAGTCACGTTGCGCACACTTTGCCAGTTTTTTTAATATCCTGCGGTGCGATATATGACCTAAAAAATGTTAAACGAAAAAAGATCACGATAAAATAACGTGCAAAAATATTCATCAGCGGTTTTATCTCGAACACGTTGTACTCCAATACTCACGTGACCATCAGAGAATGAAGCAAAAGCTGATTTCTTTTTTTGGGAAGTATTCGGTGATCGAATGCAAAACAAAAAAAAAAAAAAAACAATCAAAAAAATAAAGTGTGTCACTGGAGAATCTTTCTGTCTGTTTCGCTGTACCAGAAGTGCAGTCAGGTAACCAGCGTAGCCCAAAATCCATCAATCTTCGAACCGATCGTATACCCCGTAATCTGATTATACAGATTTATTTAGTTCATTTATTTAATTTTTTTTTCGTAGATCGAATAATAAGATACTTTAATGTACTTATCGTAATCGAATATACCATTTCTTTGCCTATTTCGAATTTTCAAACTTCCCGGACTATTCAGATCTCATCTAATCTGAACTGAACTGACACGATACGATATCCGTCATCTGCGATCTTCAATATTGATGGTTTTTTGCCTATATTAGATGTTGCATGACCCATATAATTATATGCACGTATATTTCTACCACCTTGTAGATTTAGAAAAAGAAAAGTTACCAACGACGTAATTTGATCCTCAATTTTTTTTTCGTTTCTACATTTATCAATCCATTTGAGAAAGTAAAAAAAAACGAACTAGATCCATCGCTTATTTTTTTTCACATAATCAATTCGATTTTTGTGACAACAATTATTTTATAGTAATATATGTAATTGATGAATTCACTCCGATTGTCATACACCGATATTGACGTGACTTCACGTATTCGCATGTCGTAGATCGTTTCATTACATCAACTGAATATTTTACACCTTACGATCATGATGCATGACGAACGAAACTTCATTAGTATTGTAAACCGCTTCGCGCTTCGCGCTTACCGCTTTATGAATTTAGTTTTCCAGCAGTTGAATATGAAACTTTTTCGATGCACATATAGACTATCCTATATTATCCGCTTTGACCTTTAGATGCTGTAATGGATTATTTTGAAAAAGAGAAAAAAAAAAAATCACCTCACTATCACAGCGCGCTGCATTGATCACACACGTGTACGGTTTTAGTTGTTTTTCTTCAAATTTTTTTCAATTTTTTTTTTTTCTCAATTTCTCACTCTACAGAATCATTTTTATGATGTTATTAGGTATATATATTTCTGTATATAATATACATAAGAATATGCATCCTTTATTAAATAATTTTATAACATTAAATAATTTTATCACCATCGAAAGTTTAGAAACATTCCCTTCCATGGCGTTTAAAAAGAAAAATCCAAGATAAAAGAAAAAAAGAAATAACTTTAGAAAATTGCTAGAAAATAATCGGACGCCATAGAGGGGTATGAAAATTATATATACATACGTCAGAGTCACAATTGCAAATAGTTGATGGAAAAGAAGAGAAACGGAGAAAAAAATCTCTTCAGTTTTTTATTAATTCTTAAAAATATTTTTGGTCGTTGAATTAATTTTTTTCAGGGGTCGGTGTTTATATCTCAAGAGTCGAAGAAGGTTCGGTAGCTGAAAGAGCGGGTCTTCGCCCCGGCGATACGATACTAGAGGTAAATGGTACGCCATTTCGTGCAGTGACACATGAAGAGGCTCTAAAGGTGAGAAATATGCGTACTGGTGGTACTCCGTATAAAATCGACCACGATCTCCACCAAATTTACTTCGTTTTTTTTTTTTTTTTTTCATCGTCAGTCTCATCCGTTCTCTTTTTTTTCATGCTTTTTTCCACCGGTTCGTATGATCTCGTACGTGTTTTGAATCTGGTGCACAAAGAAATGCAAAGAAAGAAAGAAAGAAAAAAAAAAGAAACTGGAGAAAGTGAATGAAGCCTGGAGATTAGTTAGGGTCGATGCGAGATGAGTGCCAAGGAGTAGTAAAAGGAAAGGGTGAGGAGGGAAAACCGGCGATACCTCGAGGAGCCCTCCTCCCCCCTCCGCCCTTCCTTCCTCGAGGCTTCCGGTGGTCCATATCAGCTACCTCTACCTCTGATGGCCCATTGTCGCCAGGCAGTTCCTTTGTCTTGAAAAGGCTCTCTCGTGTACAACTGATCGACATCCGCGTGCAACATGAGAATTTCTCGCTTTTTTTGTTCTTTTTCTCTTTTTCTTTTTCTCCTATCTTCCACCCGCGAAATCGCGGGATCGCCGATTAGGTACGACGATGTGGAAAAGTACGTGTATCGGCTGCGTTTCCTCCAACCAGAGAAAAGTGGTTATCTTCGAAAAGTTGTGCACATCCGAGAACGCGAATCGCGACAACGGTTTTTCGACGTGGGGTGCAGGTCGTACAGACTCCCTTATAAATCGCGGCGCCAGGCGTCTCGGCGCCTCGTCTGCGAACCGATCGACATTAATGCGTAGGTATATATGTATATGTTGATAACAACTTTTATGTAGGTATATAAACTATACATATATACGTTGGAGTCTGAAAGCTCTGCATTTTATTACGGTATCAAATTAGGATTTTATTCTTCAATTTCCCATTCGTCTTTGTTTTCTTATTTTTTCCTCTTCCGAATGGGCGACATTCGATTATGAAACGTACGTTCGAAATTTGTCTAATTGAAATGGAATGTGAATCACAACTATTGCAAAAAAAAAAAAAACAATCGAAGAAAAAAAAAAAAAAAATTTATCCAGCCGAACGAGGGGTGGGATCGGGATTGGAATTCGGATTGGGAAAAGGGTCGTGGAGCTTTGAAAATTGAACTGCAATGGATAGCTGAAATTACACCACTGAACGAAGGTAATTTGGGGGGTGTATGTATGGGTATAGTACTCGGGCTTATTCGAGGGGGGGAGGGAGAAGTTCAGAGCAGCTAGCCTGTTCGCGGCATAGATATCGATCTGTCGAGGTTCCACGTTACGTCATATCCTGCTTATCCTTGACCCAAGTCGAAGCAAGGCTCATCCCAACCAACGTGCTTCGCTCCACATATACTTCGTTTTTATGTTCCACACACATATTTGTTCATTCATCTCTTCTTTTCTTTCACTCTCATTCCTCGAATCAATCTCTGCATAAATTAGAGACAATTACTCATGGAAAACAAACGTTATGTCAAGTCGAGTTCTTTCGATACAGAAATTATTCATCACAGAAAATATAATTTCTCCTTTTTTTTTTTCGGTGATCG
The DNA here is from genome assembly GCF_917208135.1 of Athalia rosae. Taxonomy (NCBI): domain Eukaryota; kingdom Metazoa; phylum Arthropoda; class Insecta; order Hymenoptera; family Athaliidae; genus Athalia; species Athalia rosae. The sequence continues at coordinate 23,872,333 of NC_064028.1, read as the reverse complement.
GTGAACTCAATTTCTAATCCAGATGCTGAAATCCTGCCGGACACTCAGTATGACGGTACGGGGTCCTGCGCTGGATCCTCGATGTCGAGGAGGTCATCCCGGATGGTCGTCTTCGGGAAGGCAGCAATCTTGCAGTTGGATGGATCGTCAGGGTCGTCCGGCATCTCCGCCGCCGTTACAAAATCGAGACGCTCGTTACGCCGCCCACAGAACGCGGAAGGTCGAACTTTGCATCGAACCAGGACAATCCCTCGGTCTCATGATAAGAGGAGGTTTGGAATACGGACTTGGTATTTATGTGACCGGAGTGGACAAAGACAGCGTGGCGGATAGGGCTGGACTTTTGGTAATTAAAACCCGGATTACCGATTTTATTTACCTGAACTAATTGGATTGAGTTTTTTTCGTTATTTTCGTTTTTTTTTCTTCTGCGACGTAGATCGGAGACCAGATAATCGAAGTCAACGGTCAGAGCTTCGAGGAAGCGACGCATGACGAAGCTGTTCAAATACTCAAAACAAACAAACGCATGAGTCTGGTCATCAGAGACGTTGGAAAAGTACCTCATTCGTGCACAACCAGTCAACCGATCGTAGTCCCCTCATCTAGGTACCAGGAACACGATCCGTTGCTTCTGGAAAGTCCGGCTAGTCACGGGAACCATCGACCACCTAGCCCTGCGTGAGTATCGGGGAGGCAATGCGAGAGGAGTCGAAGGTTTTTAACCTTTGCCAGAGTCCATGGTGTGTTATTCAGAAATTGTACAATAAAAAAAAAAAAAATCGATTCTAACGAAGCCTTTTGGTAGCGGAGTGTAAACTTTGATTGGAAATAAGACACTGTGACGGATACCTCACAAAACTAGTGCTGAACTATCCGACGAAATTGACTCGTGAAATCATTCAAGCTACTTGTTCGGTCAATTTTTGATTCAGTCAAGATTTTCAGGGCAATTCGCTACTTTTTTCAATTTGCGAAGTCCAACAGAAAGACAAACTGGTTCAGCGATTCTACTGGTTTGAACGGACTACTTATAGTTGATTAGTTGTCAGCTCATTGTCAGACGGTTTACGACGGGTTGAAACAACTTGGGAAATCAGTTGCCGATCGAATTGATTAAAACGGTGACCTAGTTTTATGTCTACTTGCAGTCAGATTAGCCGGCTCAATCGTTGAAAATAGTCAACCCGAATGTTTGATGGTAAATTTAACCATTTCAAATGGTTAACCTGGTTCATTGGTCAACAAATTTTCTGGTTTGATACCCATTTAAACAGTTGACAGAACGACCGTTACAAAATTATCGATGATAATCAACCCGATTGATTGGTTGCCGGTTCGATTGGTTCAACTGTACCGGACACATTTACCGAACAAATTGTCACAGCGCTGGATCGTTCGAGGGTCGCCGGATTTCATGGTATTTCTTTTTTCTCGATGTTCTACAGAACCGGGAATACGGAATGGAGAAACCGCGCCCTTCATTCGGCAACCGCGGCGATGGTAGAGGAGAAGGCAAGGGTGGTTCTCGCACGTAGCGAAAGAGCAGCGCTCTCCCAACTCCTCGGAGACTACAAAAGCCGAAGACTGAACATCGAAGACTTGGTCGCCAGTTTAGCCGACCTCCTCAACACCCATGAAAAACTTACCCTTCTAACCGAGTTGCGTGAACTTGTCGACGGAAAAGACAGGGCGTCTTTTGACGACCTCGTTTACAGGCCGAGGGGAAGCGCCACTCTTACTAGGGTACGTTCGCGATGTATTGCGATTCGCACGGAAACTCGTGTGCATTATATAGAGAGATTTTTGTTTCTCCTATGAAATCAGAATTTTGAAATTCATATACAATTGTTTCAGAGGAAAGGCGAGAGAACGCATTCGGACTTAGTAGTCACTCCGTCTATTCATGATCTTCCGGTAAGTGATCCTTTGAGAATTTTTTTTTGTTTCTTTAATCTTTCTAGATTTTCTCAATATTTATTATAACTGATCCGTGAGGATGCATAAACTTTTAAGAATATGACGATCTGTAGTTTTACATTTTTATTAAAATTATACACTGTTTATCGATCTACATTTATACGATTACTACCTGACCATGCTACTTTTAGATTTCCACTATCTCTTTCTCGAGTGTAAATTTTCCCAAATATGTTTTCCTGGCACTTAAATTACCTGATTGTAATTCACACACACGAACACATATATACCGGGTGTCCGGCCATTATTTTTACGACGCTCCACATTCGCCGTAAGATCACAAAAATTGACGGAGAAATTACGAGAAAAAAGAAACCGAACCCGTTCAAGTTATGTTTGACTTTTTTGTTCGCGACACCCTGTAAATATGCCTATATGAATATGAATTACACCCAACCCCAGGGAAACTTTATGATAGGTTATTAAAATGATAATGATTATGCCTGTTATACGCGCCCCTCACACTCCACTGCCAAATTACACCCCCTGTCAGTAGATATTTTCCATTTATTATACCTATAATACTATACTGTAATAATTGTATGCTAAAACGACATAATATAAATCAAAAAATATCAATCTGTGTGAAAAGGAATGAGAAAACGAGTATTAAAAGAAAAAGAAAATTTAGACGCGGAAGAGGGGGAGAGAGTAATTTTGGATTTTTTAGAAGAAAAAAAAGAATGACCAGAACGGAATCTGGTAGACACAGCTCGTTGTCGTCGTTTGGAGAGGTGCGAAGGTCTATAGATACATGTGATGGATTGTTAAATGAAGTATGCCTGGAAGGCTGAAATTGCGATTCCATTGTCATTATATATACACATCGAATTGCACAACTGAAAATATTTTCCAATCATATATACGACATAAATAATCGACGAATCATAAAAAAAAAATAATCATAATAACACACGCCTGTCGCTTTGTATATTTTTTCAATCATTATTATCACAATTATTGATATTCTTTTTTATCAATGTTCGTTCGCTTATTCCTATGTCCGCTGCATGCTTTTGAATTGACGTCATTTTTTTTTACTTTTTTATCTTGCACAGAGCTTATGATTACCATCTGAAAATGGTTGAATTCATGCAACATGAATTCACCATTGAAACCTACCGATATTCAACGTTGACCCTTGATTGAAATGTCAATTTTAATTTGATAGTTTTTTTTTTTTTTTTTCTTTCATTTGATTTTATTCTTCTTCAATATTTTTTCGGCTTTTATTGTGAGCCGCATGACTTGTCATCATTTATCCATGCATAGGTCATCCGAAGGACTATGTAACAGTAGCCTGCAACCTGCTCGCCATTTATTTTTCTCTATCGATGTCACGTGCTGATCACCAGGTCAGAAATTTTTTGAAACTAGGAAAAAAGCGATACCGCGAGAACCATATTTTTTAGCTGTTTGCCTCATCGTTTATTTCACTTTCAACCTTTGGAGGGCCGGAAATAATGCGTCGATTCTTCATATTTTCATATCGATTCTGATACCGAATGAATATTGAAATTGACGTGTCCAAAGATTGTCTCGGGATTTCAATATTCACGGTCAATGGGGACCTGATGAGGTTGTTTCAAGGTGAATATCGGACAATCAGCAATGACGAAAGAATTTCCAAAATTTCCAAGAGTGGAAGAATAAATTCGTAGCAGATGAAAAGGAGACCTAAAAAACAAGGCCCCGGCCCTCCAAAGGTTGATTCTTCCACTTCTATATTTCGCTTTACCGGAAATTACGATGATTTATCGCAGAGAGGTACGGCCCCCGGAAGTTGTTGCCGACCTGCGAGGCTCGTGGACGTCGAGGGAGATCCTCTGGGAGTAACGGGGCCTCTTATACCGAGGGATCAGGGCCAGGGGGAGTATAGATCACCGAGTGAGGACAGCGGGCTAGGAGCAGACATACCCAGAAGCAGGTCGACACCCTAATTTTTAAATCCCACTCCTACTCACCGACCGCATAAGTACCAGTCCATTCGGCCATTCACTCGTCTTTCCATTAACTCACTCGTTCAGTCGTCCTCTCTATTAATTATTTCAATTAGCCGAATGGGCAGGCTCCGCAGTGCACGCGTAGTGCTTTTCCTTCATTAGCACATTTTTTTTAATTTCTTTTTACTGCCTTTGTTTTTTATGTTCACCTGTGACCTTGACACGGTCGCACACGTGGCTATACAGGGTAATTTTCTTTCAAATTCCCAAGTAGGCGGAGCCTGATTTTGAAAGTTTCCGCCTCTTGTCATTCGAAACTATATCGGAATCGAAATTGTTTCGCTTCTCACTTTAATCAGTCACAAGCCATGAGTCAATTTTGAGTCATCATTACCTGCTTACTTCACTTCTTGATCAATTAATTCATAATACCGGTTTTAGTGATGAGGTGGTGAAAAAATTGCATCGGATAGCGAAAGATTTTGAGTCAGGAAATTCCATCAAAATGTGAAAATTGTGCGCTGAAATCAGGGCAGCATAGGAGAAAGGGGCGGAGCGTGAATCGGCTTATTCCCTGATCGCCTGATAATTTTTGCGAAAAAATGGATTGCTCGATACAATCAGAATCAGGTGTGCCGATGGTGTCGGTGTGTCCATTTTATTTCAACGAATTGGGCCAAAGTAAATTTATTAAATCGATCGCACTGGGCAACCGAGGGTTGGGGATGGTAGGGCTAGAATGAAGGTGCGGCGTATGTGCTCCCCTTACACTCGAATCCGGAATTCTGGTCACCTGGGTAACTTGGGAAAACAAATAGTTCATACGTAAGGTACACCTGTACGTTCCGAAGTTTATGTTATAAATATAGTACACATTAAACCACACGTGAGGTGCAAACGGTGCTGTGACCACTTTGCTTGAAAAACTACGATCGAATGCACCGCGCACTAAATCAAACGCTCCGATTCATTTGTCCGAATAAAAAATTAAAAGTAACAAAAAACGAAAAGAAAATTCAGAGGAATGGGAAAAGGGGTGGTTGTTGAGTAATCCATCTCGGAGATATTTTTTACAATGTGTTCGATTTCAAGTATTTCAAATTTCACCGGGTAAGAATGATATTATAATCAACTACTTGTTGTACGGAGATTTCGATGCTTTTTTTTATACTTCCGCGAACCAAAATATGGTGAATTTCATCATCGTCACTGTTTCTGAAAAAATCGTGACGAAAAGGGGTAGAGGAAATTAGTTATCTCATTAAGCAAACGCGTGACACGGAGAATTGAGTAATAATTTTCGGAATTGCAGAGCTGGCTGCAGACGAAGCCAACAGCACCAGGTAGCGACCTCAGATCTCGCCCTCTCCAACGATGACGAGTGCGACAATCAGGTACAAATTGCAGTTTCAAAAAAAAAAAAAAAAAAAAACCAAAGAAAAATAAAATGTAATTGCGACGTACTAGATTGAATTGTAAAATATAGAATAATATCTGACGGTTTTTAACTAACCGTGATAACTAGATACGACAATTTTTCCTAAAATTTATCATTATCGTTATCGTTTTTTTCCAATAAAAATTCTGTCGAAATCCTGGTCGGGGGATGAATTTTATTTCTCCCAATTTTCTTCCAGGACTATGAGGACGAAGGTGAAAACGACAGATCAGGACGTCGGCATAGTTCTCCAGGTGGTTCCCGAGGGAATGCCAGAGATTTTGGGCACCATCATTTACACGCTGATAACTTGGTGAGTGAATTAACGATTTCCCTGATTAATGAAATCTAATGATCACTTGGTGTTTTAATTTTAACGAATTTATTTTAATTCACTCATCTCTTTCGTTAGTTTCGTTGCAATTTCGAAAGATCTGAAATGGTCGTTGATTATCGTTGTTATTATCTATAGTGTGACGTTGAAGAATTGTTTGTTCTAACATTGAGAGTATACTTAAATTGTGCAGATATTAGATATGAAGATAAATTATTCGTAAAATTACTATCTAGAGTAAATATACATATCTGACACGTACATACGTTTTGAAACGTAGAATTTAGATACCCTGCCAGCTGTAATAGATCTATTAGGAAAATATCGCATATAGATTATTAGACCTAATTTCATAGAATTTAGAAACATCAGTCACAGAAGAATAAAAAAAAAAGAGAGAAAGAGGACGAATCCAACGACATCGTAGGAAGAATAGAAAAAAAAGAAAAAACTTCAGGCGACACTTTTCGTAATCAGAACTAACCGTCGGTGCGGACTAACTATATTATAATACGTTACAATTGTTGGAAACTTTCATTTCCCACGGAAAAAAGAAGCGAGAAAAAGTAAGGGAGGGAAGGGGTAGAGAAATTCAACGGCGACGATCGAGGCGTGCGTGAAAATATATAATTAAATGTATTTCTTCTTTCGTATTAATATAATAATATTCTTAACAATAACAATTAACAATTTATTGTTATTTATTTATTTATTCATTTATTTATTTATATTTTTTTGGGATAACAAGGTGATTAATTCTTTTTTTTTACTCTTATTCTGTCTCTTGCCGGAAACGAACGAAATTAGTTGGGTGGGGGAACTATGTACAGATCGAGGATGGGACGTATAGTAATATCGATTCGAAATAATCGTGGATTGGTTAGTGCCTACGGTTAATTATTATATTCATATGTTACAAACATCGTTCCACGCGTGATGATCACACGCGCGGTTCGAAACGACGAGTCCGACTCCGCGAGGATCATAGTTTTTCTTGCAAAGCTTGCCGGAGTTCTTCGGTTGCCCTTAAAACGTCCTGTGGCGTTTGACGCGCGTGCGATATTTCCTGTCTGACGTGTTGCGCCGTCGAATTTGACCGTCTGACGGAATTTCCGGTGCCAAATTTCGGACGGGGAATCCTCACGCGCTGTACGTCACTGAGCCAGGACTCCATATCTTTCGTTTTCTTCCTGAAAGAAGGAAAGAAAAATGTCGCAGTTGTCCGGATCATCTCGCTTTTGTGGAGACCGATCGGAAGAAAATAATGTGGGTCGAGGTGCACGCGTCATCATAATAGCGGCCCGATGACCCCAGCAGAAAAGTGGGGAGGCATAATCGGGACCGCGACGATGTCACTGGGGCAAGACGTTCCGTTCGTGACCGAAGGAGAACAACGTTTGAATGACAATCGGGCCCTGGGTTGGGCCATTATTCGCTTCCACTTTTGTTCGTCCGGTTTGTCTTGCTGAAATTTTTTGAACAGTATTTCCCGTGGATCGGCACGCGAGTTATATTCGGTGGTAAACAGACCGTGCGCCTTGCCGATATTTGGCAATACGAGGCCGATAACGTTAATTAACGCAACTCTGATGTGAGTAAGTAACGATCGAGTAGCGAAACGGAAGACCAGCTGCGTCCGACTCGCGGTGGGGGAAGATAAATCGGCAGAAAACCGGTTGTGAATATTATTAATTCTATGTATACACATCAACGCCGACTACACGTACGATGATTATACCTCCGTAATAATTTTACCATTATATGCATATACGTGTGTCTATACAGTTATAAAATTGAGCAAAGGCAGCGTTAAAAATCGGCAAAATAATTTCATCGCTTCTATCCTTGAATCTTGAATATTATTTTTCGTTTACTGGGTGCAATGGTTACACAACGTATTCACACATATACCGCTCAATTCAAACAGCTGCTGATACTTGTACTAACTGGACACGTGATGTTTGGATAACGGCTGCAGTTTCACTGACCTAAGACGTTCGGTTGTACGCCACATATATACTTATAATTCAAAAAATCACCGTCAATATTTGTTCCTGCCGATCTTTTTCGGTTTTTTGGAATCATATCGCGATCGGTATACCACGGTTCGTATGATTAATTTTCATGGAAACACCGATCAGCGACAATTTTTTTCTCATTTTGGTTACAAGTGACTTTGCGAATGATCGAACCGATCTTATTTTTCACCGTACGCGTTTTCAGGCTTTAAGTTGTAGAAATATCGGTATGAATGAAAGCCTGGCTTACTTGTTACTCGTTATTCCCAACGTCAAACCGATCCGGTTGCTGTCAGCGATTTCCGTCTCGTATATATTCCCTTGGTTTGCATGAAGTCACGACCGTCCCTCAGGAGGATAGCGAAGCGACTGATTCAGAAGCTTGTGTACCAATGTAACCAGGCTTCGTCCATGGCGAGCTGGTTGAGTTACCTGATCAGGCACGTGTGTGTGCGCGCTGGTGAACGGGCGGGCAACAAAGAGAGATCGGTAGCGAAGGGCGGTCGATCGACGAGGACGGAAAAAGAGAGAGGTTTTCAGTTAACGGGAAGTGAGGGGAACAGGAGGCAGGTAAGAGAGCTGCACAGGTATTGCAGACCATATGCCAGCGTTGCCAAGTTAACAAACACGGCAATACGCGTCATAATCTCTACGCAGGCCAGTACCGATCTTCATTGTCATCGCTCTCCGTTGGCCCTATTCAAGTACGATCATCCGTTGTCATTTTTTAAAAATATTTCTTTCGCGATTAATTTCTATCGATAAATAATTACATTTTTTTGTAAGCTCACGATCGGTTAATCGATTCGATCGTTTGCAACGCGCGTTGGGTAGCGGCCGACCACAAAAGGGATACCGATTTTCGGTGTAGATATCGCAGACAAACGAGAAGCGTAGATTTACTTCCGCGATCTGTGGTGCGGGGGGGTAGCTCGGATCGAGGCCCAACTTTCTTTATGAGTCACTTTACAAGAGACTACGAAGCACAGATTGTGCGAATCGCGGGTTGTGACGTAGTTAGGAGAACATATCCGGGGGTTAGTGACCCATTTCTTTATTGTCTTCACTCATTTGGATTTATCAGCGCGAGTTCGTGGAAAAATAATTTTCATCCCATGACAAATCATAGTTCCGAGACGTCCGAGCGTAGGATAACCTACTGACACAACCGCAGATGATAGTTTCTTGAGTCCGATGTAATAAAACCGGTAGACTAAATTACAAGATCGATCTGGCGGGAAGAGAGAGATCGGTATTCTCAGATTACGGGTATAAAATCCGTGTCATTAGGTACGTTCAAGTCTATGTCGATCGCAACGAGTTTTCTATATCCGAGAAATGTATACTCCGTGAATCGTGAATCCTAGGCGATCGTCAATTATCTTAGTTGTCCAACGGTTTTTTATCACCAAATGACCTCGCAGCGTTCAACTCTCGTCATTATGGACACGGAGTAAAAATCCCGTAGTATGACCTCTTATATCGATAATATTTTCACCGGTTGTCGGTCCATTGGAAGAAAGAAAAATCGAAGATTAATACGAAGTCGAAGTATAAGTATTACCGATCGCTATCAATACCGATCTGTAAGCCTAAAGCAGAGAAAGTGAGAACACATTTCGCCTGATTATATCGTATCTTTTGAGATTCGCTAATCGCACTCGATCGTCGCCACATACGTTGATCCTCGCTCGCCACATACGTCGGTGCACTGCTAGGGGATGAATCGGAAGTGAAAAAATTGTTGGTTCCAAGCCGAGTGTTGCGGGGATCGTTGGTCCTCGGGGTGACTCGAGTCGTTGGCGAGCCAGTCTTCGTTGTCGATTTCCTTTTCGGAGATCGGATCGGCAAATCGACGACCCGTATCGATCTGGTGTTTGGTTGACCTCTTGCAGCGCCCCATGTAATCGTGAAGATTCAACATTAGCAGCAGATGATGATGATGATGATGATGATGATGAATAATGATCGTAGAATATTTCGGTCTAACTTAAAGACTGGTGTTTGGGGGTTGTGTTGTGCTAGGAGAGCGACGGCTGTTGCGATGGTAGCGACGCCGAGATGATGGGAAATGGGAGACGAGGCGAACGTGATCGGGAAGAGGATGATGAGGACGAAGAACTGGGCAGGGATCAGGAGAGGAGCTCGGAGAGTGGCGGTGGGGGTTTCGGTGGGTGGCGGACACACCTTCTCGGTGGCCTTACACAGCGCGTCAAGTCCTGGTACTGGGGCGCCAGGCCCCTAGTAAGTTAAAACAAACAAAAAACCAAACGAACGAATGAAAAATCAAAAATTATTAAACAAATAACTCGCCGAGCGGGCGCTCCATGCACTACGCACACACCGGGGAAAACGATCGCACCAATTAAATGAGATTGAACGAAAAAAACAATCTGACACTGATTACCACGACATTGGATTGGGAGAACTGGAGGGCGTCCCTCACACATTAGTTTTTCTGTCACTGTTATTCGGCTCACTCTTGAGGAAATAAAAGAAGAGGAGAAGGAGGAAAGAATTAGATTTCGCCCTCCAGGCTCCACGTCTATTTGGCGCAGACTTGGACGGCATGTTTTTTTGGTTTCGGTTTTTATACGAACGCTGAATAAAACATTGAATTTAATGGGGAATCGATTGCACCGTGAAACTGAAAAAAAAAGAAAACACTCCAATTCACCAACGATCATTCGAAAAACTACAATCTACAACGACGTGATTGTAACCATGTACGATAATAGAAACTCACCACACTGGCATGATTAATTAATCTACATAATTAGAAATTATCGTTTTGCAAATTTTTCGTTTTTCTTTCATTCCAATGATATTTGGTTGTTTGTTTCTTCCTCTACATACACTTGTGCCATAGAGATAGTTTGACATATTTACACATAATATTAATATAGTGAATAGCGTGTGTTTGTGTCTTAGATGTCTTGCACATTTGAATATTTTTATTCTACAATATATTCTACATATATATATATATATATATAAAATCGCATATATGTTTTACATATCTTTTTACTACTTTAAATTTTCGTGCAATATGAAAGACAAAAAAACAACTTTTCCATACTATATGAGTATATTTGCGTCTAATTATTCGTAAGCACGGTTCTATATATAGATATAATTGTCTTGGCATGCATAACTTGAATCAGAACCATCACAATTTTATAAGACGTCACTATGTCTGATGTCATTCTATGGAAATAGCGTACGAAAATCGTGGCATAGATTGATTATAATTCATTTTTCAAATATTCAAGAACCTCTACGTAAAATACTAAGGAGATAAATTTTCAAATACACATAAGAAGACAAAAGAACAAGAAAAGCAACCGAATTACATTTTTTTCATTTGATTTTCTATTCCGCTTGTACTGCAGATTCCGGGATAAACTCGGCATTCCCACGATGAACTTTCTATTAAACGTGAAACGACAACCGCACGTACATTGTCAACTATCTTTTAACGTTAACACACAATGTATGCCGAATATCGTAATCTTTACACTTCGTACAAAATCGTTGAACTCTTCATTCTTCGATAAAAACGGTTGAAATAACGATACAACTCAATAAACAGAAAAGAATAATATGTGGCGCATTACATATACGATTATGATAATGCTTGTATAAGTGACACCTTCACTCTCCGAGCACAACCACACCCCACCCACCAACCACTACTACCTGCAGCCTATAAATATAATAATTATATGCAAGCATGATACTTTCATATATTTTATATATTATACATATTATATATATTTCTGAATATTTCTACCATGTGATACAATGCAAAATTGATAGTCGATATTTTCAATTATTGATTCATTTCTTTCTTTTTTCAACTATAAAGAAAATTTGAATGAAGAATCGGTCATCTCTATAGCGCAATTTTCATGATATTTACAGGAATTAGCGCACAAACTATCCCGTAGTTTCGATATGCAGGAGGCTCAACTCCTCGAGGAAGTTGGTTCCGGCAGTGGAGGAGGTACTAACGGAAGTGGAGGATCCGGAGGTCCTCCCAGAAGACATCACAGCGCTCAAAGGTTAGCTCGAGGTGACATGGGAGGCGGAAGAGAAGACGACGGTGCCTTGGTGGTACCCGATCACCAAGGTAACCTGAGAATTACCGTAAGAAAAACGAAATCCATTCTCGGAATCGCTATCGAAGGTGGCGCTAATACGAAACATCCTTTACCAAGGATAATAAACATTCACGTGAGTAACAGATCCTTCTGTTCTCATCCTGTTCTGAAAACTTGACTGGATTATTCATAAATTATAATTTTGATGAGTCTGAGGCAGTAGGTTATTGAACCAACATGTATTGGAATGTTGGTAAGTGGTGATGAAATAAGGATTACAAAATTTTCAGCTTTGAGCGACGTAAGAATTTTTTCGATTTGCAGCTCGAAAAAAAATATTCTCTTTTATTTGCTATTCCAATGTATTTTGATCTCAGAAATCCGAATTCGCAGGCTAAACTGATTTATCCATAAAATTGATCAAATTATCGTCTATTTCTCGCTTTTTGGAGCAGAAAAATCGAGATATCTCGATGGGAAAAATTCGCAGCTCAATTTTCTCAACGGATTCGTGTTCCTGAGGTCAAAATACATCAGAAAAGTGCCATACGATCAATTTTAAAAAATAAAAATTTTTGGCCAAAATTTGAAAAAATCGTAAAGGGTACCCCTTGGAAAAATCTCAAATTTTGACCAAAAATTTTTATTTTTAAAAATTGATCGTATGGCACTTTTCTTATGTATTTTGACCTCAGGAACACGAATCCGTTGTCCAAATTGAGCTACGATTTTTTCCCTTCGTGATATCCTCAAATTTATGCCAAAAATCGCGAAAAATTGTGATAATTCGGCGATAACTCGGTCATTTTTTAAGATAGATCAATTTTTCTTTCGGATTCGGACTCCTAGACCCAAATTACATTGAAAAAGACTAAAAAATCAATTTTTTATTTTTGACCCGAAAAAGCTGAAAATTGGCGATAACTCGGTCAATTTTAGAAATAGATCAATTTTTCTTTCGGATTTGGATTCCTGGGGTCAAAATACGTCGGAAAAGTGTAATACAATCAATTTTTAATTTACTTTACTTTCGACCCAGAAATCGATTTTTTTTTGGCTTTTCAAGGGTAATCTCACGTATAATCAGCTCAGGAATCCAAATCTGAAAGCCAAAATCATCTACTCATGCAATCGATCGAGTAATCGTCGGTTATTCGCTGTTGGGAGCAGAAAAATTAAGACACATTGATTGGTTTTAGTCGTAGACCCACTTTGATTCGTCGCAATCCATGCATGCGTCGAAATATTCGAATTCTTCAATTTACCAACGAGCCCGAGCTTTGCTGAAGTCAGCGCAGCCAGCAGCGTAGCGCTTTGTTGTGAGACGTCACCTTCGAGGCTGGGCAGAGGTGACGCCCCACAACAAACCGCGCGCCCGTAGCTACGCTGACTCCAGCAAAGCTCGGGTTCGCTGGTATTCCTATGTATTTTGACCATAGAAATCCGAATTCACAAGCTTAATTGATCTATCTATAAAATTGATCGAGTTTCCATCAATTTATCGATCCAAAAAATGAAAAGTCAAAGATATCTCGATGGAAAAAATTCGTAGCACAATTTAGTTGACGTATTCGTGTTCTTGGGATCATATTACGTTGGAATAGCGTCATGCAATGCTAGTCAGAATAAATTGAACGAATCAACAACCGAGCCAACTAATCTATCCCACTTCGCAGGATAACGGCGCTGCGTTCGAGGCAGGAGGACTTGAAGTTGGCCAATTGATCCTAGAAGTTGACGGCCACAAAGTGCAAGGTTGTCTATAAATTATCCAATAAACTTTATTTTTATCGCAGAAAAATATAAAAACTAAAAAATTATTATTTCCTCGCAGGACTCCATCACCAGGAAGTTGCCAGATTGATAGCCGATTCCTTCGCCCGTCGAGATCGCAACGATATAGAATTTCTCGTGGTCGAGGCAAAGAAGAGCAATTTAGAACCAAAACCCACGGCATTGATATTTTTGGAAGCGTAGCAAGAGTCCCCCACCTCTGAGCCGGAGCCTCCATAGCTTCTCTAGATCTTCAGAAACGAGTGTAAGAAATGATAAACTATTTCTATCGTCATACCACGTAACGAATGATAACAATATTGGAGCCTACAGCAAATATTCATCAACGCCTACTGATAATTTGCTGAAAAAAATTATTCTATGCATTAATTTTTTTTCTAATTTTTTTTTAATCAGTCAAATTTAAATTTATGTGGCTCTATGATTCGCTGGTATAAAGAAAAACAACCGAAAACAAAATAAACGAAAAGAAAAAACAGAAAACAAATTCATCGCACTCGATAATTTCTCAAAGGGATCTGGCCCGGATGGTGGGACCGCGGAAATAATAAAACAAATTAAAACCAAGAAATTAAACATAAGGCTTACATAGGAAAAAATTTCTATATATCTGATAATAAAACAAAATGAAAAGAAAAACGAGAAAACTTGTTGATTGTTGGAGATTGTTTCAGTATTAGAAGATGTTTGATGTGCAGAAATTGTACATTACACATGGTTATAATAATTGCACTGTGCCAAATTATATTGTACTAGTTTATTGTTATTAAAGCGACGAAGAAAATTCCTGAGAATTACATTCATACATGTGTGCATGTATGATGACTTGTAATCGACACATAATTAAAACATCACGATCAGTTCAAGCGAAGGAAGAATGAGAAACCAAAATTGTTGCTGCTTAATTTATTGTATGTAACAATAATGTTTGGAGAGTTTGAAAAAAATCAATAAAGAAATGAATGAATTATTAATCAAACGGGAAACAAGAAGACGAACGACATACACTTAACATGTACAACAATATACTATTATTGCTAATTAGCAGTGCATAAAAATATATAATAATAACAAAGACAGCAACAACAATTATACATAGGTATCCATATTAGGACAAAAATTTTCTGCTGCAGTTGGATCGCGTATGATACGTATTTTACTTCAATATTTAATAGGTGATAATTATTATTAACATATTGTACTATATAATAATTTATAAATTTTAGCAAGACCTGCGCAGCTAAAAGCCTACGTAATAATACTAATAATAAGAATAATACTAATAATGATATAGCAATGCAATTATAACAAATTAAATAGAAATAAATTGATGAATAACAATTATTAATTAATAATTAATATAATCGATAAACATGGTTATGCTGTGCGCGCAATTATGGCGGTGCGAATTGTACAATATAGTACTATACATGGATATACGTTGAAATATAATATATGGTGCCAAATTACATGCGATATGTTATAATTATATTAATGACGTCATGATTATAGGGAAAAAAGAGATGAGTTCTACTGAATTTTTATTATTATTATTAATTATATATATGTATATGATCATGTCGATATTAATTCGTACGGCACAGTGACTTTTCATGCACTGAACAACTAAAACGATATTATTTATAGTTATCAACAAATATAAGTACTTACAGAAATACTGGCGACGATAATATATAAATATTGTACATTGGTCTTACGATCAGAACTAAATGCAAAAGTTTAGAAGGGCTGATATACTCGGGGCTAAGCTTAGCAAGGTCACGTAGGACACAACATTCCGGCGCGAAACGCAACTTTTCAACCGCTCATATTTTGGAAACGATACCTCAGAGACCACATGTAATATACGGGAATTCACTCATTGCCAGTCCAGTCTCTTTCTCCTATTACCCCCTTCAATTCTTGCATCTAGATCTGAGACACCTTATAGATCTATTACCTATATAAATTTAAATTAATCAAATCATCGGGATATTAACGTTCAAATTGTTAATATTCAAAAGCGTTGCGAACGGAGTGAAGAAAATGAAAAAAAAAATTAAACAAAAATCATACGTTTGATTGATTAATTAATATTTAACATACGTATTAAATAGAAAATCAACTATATGAATTAAACAAAATAATAATAATAATAATATATGCGCAAATTATGTAATGTGATGGAAATATTTTTATAAGCGGCTACAATTATGTTATCGATAATAATAAAATAAATAATGATACAGCTGCAATTAATTGCAGTTATAATCGTTACAAATGGAGTTCCGCAAATGCATCCGCGATATGATAAAAAAAAAAAACATTATTAATAATAATAAAACTAATACTAATAATGATAATAATAATGTTATTAAGAATATTAATAACAATGGAATTAAGAGTCTAACAGTGCTGACATATCCGACAATGCCTTACTGCTTATTAATTAGTACATTAATCGAAATTTAGTTTTTTAATTAATCGAATTCGATTGTTATTGAAAAAAAAAAAAATAATAATATTAATAAATAATAATTTGTTATGTAATTTGTACGGCTAGGATTCGGAAAGGAGAATGAGAAGCAAAAATTCTGGCGGTGTGGTTTTTCACATTTGAAAAAAAAAATGTTCATTATTCGATTCGACAGTAAGCTGCAGCTTTCCCCTCTCCTTATTCCCTCGCTCCGCCGAGATTCTAATAATTATATCTGCGCGATATTGATATTGTTTTTTAGTTGTGTATAAGTACTATTGAATAGTTGTTAATTATTATGGTAGAATAGACGGTAGAATTTATTGGGTAGAATGTTGAAGAGATTTCCAATCACCGTAGTTGATGATGATGATGATGATAACGATGTTGCGGATCTAGTCATTACGTACGTAGGTATATCGATTGATTAACCTGAATTAAAGTGTTATTACACATACCACGATGCAAAAAAAACGTGAAAAAAATAATACGTAATGGTAATCAAACTATATAGTTTATTAATATATAAAATTTGTAAATATTCATTCATATTATATACTATGATGATGTTATGCTACTACGTAACATAAATGTACTATATAGTATACGTATTTTGCAAGCATAATTTTTTGCAGCAACGAGGCAACGTAAAATTAGTATTATATACATATATATACATACATATAATTGCATTATTGAATATGATAATAATAAAAATGATATTAATTATTAATAACAAAACTTTGAATTATTACTTGTACATTTTTTGACACATAACGTTTAAGGAACGAGACATTTTTTTTCAACAAAACGACGATATGATCCATTTGACGTTCATCATAAATTGAGCAAAGAAAGGAAGTTACTTTTTTTGAATCCGTAATATTAGTAAAAGTTCGAGAGAGAATATAATCCACCAGTTTGCCGCGCAATGGACAAAAAAAAAAAGAACGGACAAAAGAGTTTTTCGACTCGACTCAATTAGCGCTACGACTAGGCGACTGTACGTTTAACGTGAAGTGTGCAGTAGCATCGACTCGCTATGATTACGTAATTAGGACAAATTTTAAACTCTCTTAATTTGATATTATACCTTGCAGCCGTACAAGATATGATGGTAAGCAGTAGTCAGAGTTCACCTTTGACAATGAGCAGCGGTGTAAACTTTCTGCACGAAGCGCAGAGGCGTCGAGCGTATGATTCGGTGTCGAATGACTTATGTTGTCATTAAAACCGATGGCCGTCCACGATTCCCTCGATTTTTGTGGTCCCCATGACCAAGCAATTCGGAAATGAAGTTCTCCGTCATATATTTGTACCTCGGGACCTAAACTTTGATGTACCACTGATCCTGTTAGATACCTGAAGCTACCCTTATACGGTCGGTTATAAAATTCGAAGAACCGGTACCCACTTTTGTTCGTCCGCCACTCCATTCGCCAAGGACTTCCGGTGAAAGAAGAAGCAGATGCGTGCACGTGCTGTGGTAACAATGCATAACCGACTCAATGAAGCGAAAAAAGGCATGTGAGCTATCCGGAGGATCCCAGGTAGCAAAAATGGAATCCGAGCACCGTCAAGAACGGCACGAAAACCAGTCGGAATCGAGAAGATGAAGAAGCGATCGGTAACCCGACCCTGAACATCTTGGCTTGAATTTAGTCCAAGTTGAAGAAAAGAGGGCTTTTCCTGGCTCGCGATCGCAAAAGAGAGAGAAAGTAGAAGAGTGCGTGGTGTCGGTTCCTAGTACGCGAGACGCGTGGCACCTGGAATCGGGCATAATAAGCCCCGTGGAACGTGACGAGGGGGGGTTTCCCCCACCCTCGGGAACCCCCGGGGGTTCCGACAGCATGTCTCTCTCAAAGGCGTAGCGGTCCCCCTTCACCGAAACCCCATAGAGGGTAGAATTGATCTGCCATGACACACGTGTCGCTCGCTCTCTTCAGGGTAGTGGAGTTCGCCGGAGGGGCCCCTATTTTTGGAGGGGAAAAAGGACCGCCAACTATAGTCCCGAGTTGAAAGTTTATCGGTTCGAATAAGGGTAGGGAAAGGTGCATGGATTTGGTAGTTTACCACTCGGCATATTACATTCTAGGTGTATGCTAGGAGAGGTTGAACCAACCGCCCCGTTTTCCTCCCGTTCTACCCGAGCACGGTTCAGAAAGTCCGAAGCCTCGTGGTGTTCAGTGTCCGGCAAACCACCAAAGCGTCTCGACGTCGATCCATGAAGACAGAGATCCATACCACCCACACCTCGTCAGGTTTTTAAATATGAACAGGCTAGGTGCAAGCTAACGACCAGACACCAGTAGTGAAATGCTAAGTGGGAAAAAAACTTAATAAGAAAAAGAGTTGCGAAAGTACCATTTTTAGACAGTGTATCTCGAAGAGGCTAATTTCGTCTCAAGTTGTTCGACAGTGATGTAAGGGGTGCGAAAAAAAACTCTTCCTTGGCATAACAAATTCGCAAAGCCAATGGATAAGCAAACACTTTCGTTGATCAATCACGGAATGTCATAATAAACAGAGTATTGGAATTTAAACAACGGTATCGTAACGACTCTACAAATTCCATCAAACTGACAAAGAATAAGAAGAATAAGAAGAAGAAGAAGAAGAAGAAGACGTAGAAGAAAAGAGGTTGAGCTGTTTTTAACTTGCTATGACAAAAGCGACATCCTATCAAAATGCTGATGCTTGAAAAGGAGTTTGAAAGATCTGAAGAAGAGGAGGAAGAGGACGTCGAAAAAGCTTTTGCCTTTCGTAACCTTTGAACTTTCGTCCTCCCAAGAGTGAACTATATCTCAAGAGGTGCGTGGTATGACGTTGTGCATATAAATAGTCGAACCTGCATAGGCATCGTTATAATCGCTACATCACAAGTGGTTGAGTCTTTCGCGGTTGGTTATGCTTTTCAAGTGGTTCCCAAGTGTTCCGATCAACTCTGATCCGGCAGAACATCACGGACGGTTTCAATATCCTCATCTCCGCTACTCAGTGTTCAGGCTGCATTGCCAGTGAGTTATCGATGCCAATATTACGGTGATGATCGGCCATGGCGCAGAGAATTTCGCTGACAAACGTCCTTCCATTGATAGCAGTGGTTACCGTGGTGTTGGGAAAATTTGGCGCGACCTCGAATCGAGATGTGTCCTTCCAAAGAGTGAGGGCAGTAAGACTCAACGGTGGTCACATGGAGATTATCGAAGAAGAAACGTGCTCAAGAGGCGTTACGAGACTGACGTGTAGATCACTCAGGGCTTCTTTACTCGTCCTTGAAGCAACCTACCAAACAAACCACTCGGATCTATGTCGACATAGGACATCGGAGACCAATTACGGAAGAAAGAACACGGCGAATTTTCACGCGAAGATGGTTAGACACCTTGGACTGAGGGGAAATTACATGGACGATTATCGAGGTCATTCTAAAACGGAACTCGCTGATTTGAGGCTTACTTTGAACAGAAGGTGCGTCTATTGCTCTCTCTCTCTGTATTTTTTTACGTTTCACTTCGTAATTATGATGTCGAAAGGATTTTTCTCATTCGATTGTCACTACGATCCCAATTTTTCGAGCGGTTCTCCTGGAAGCTTTCCACTGGATGCATGGTAGAGGTTCCGGTGGTTTAAATTACTATGAAAAATGAAGACGGAGAAGCACTTCGAAACGGTGAAAAAGACGTAACTGACTGCGCAACATCAAAGACAGTTGTTCTCTTCAACTTTTTCTTCTTTCTTAATCTTGTTCTTCTTATTCGCGATGTAACTCAACCTCGCATAAAACACCTACTACGGTACATGTCAGAGAGAGAGTTAAAAGTCGTGTTAAGTTACGATGTGGGTACCGCATAGAGCAACCTTCGCGGCTAGGGATTGTGCATAGAGTGCAATTTCCAAGCTGTCTACTTCTCGACGATTCGCTATACCTTATACGCTCTTTTGACTCAGTTTTTTTTTATTTTTTCGAGTCTTCGAACGAATTTTTCATTTTTCTTTTTCTTCGACCTGCACAGCTGTGTATCGGATTACCAGCAGGGGTGTGCTGTAGCTCGCGAATTTTCTCATTCGATGTTACCGATCAAGTTAAGTTTACGTAACTCGGAGAGTAGGGAGAAAATGGTCGCCCGGTTATGATTTCCGAAGCAAATTTGCCATTGCTTCGTAAACACCGGA
Organism: Athalia rosae; assembly: GCF_917208135.1. Taxonomy (NCBI): domain Eukaryota; kingdom Metazoa; phylum Arthropoda; class Insecta; order Hymenoptera; family Athaliidae; genus Athalia; species Athalia rosae. Next base: position 23,852,071 of record NC_064028.1, on the reverse strand, counting down.
TGAGCAATCGCGTCATATTTCGGAAGCTAATTCGAGAGCAGCCATTACCTTCAATTGCTCGAATATATATCGCGGATTTAATAATGTTTTGTTTGATTTAACGGTGCACCTTATAGCGTTTGTTTTATACGCATAGAAACGATAAAACTGCGTGAACCGAACGTTCGTTCCCCTTTTGTAGTAATTCAGGGGGGTGGTTGAGGCTTTTGACGCCCTCACGCAGCAGCAAACGAACGGCAAAGAACGAGGGGGTGCATCAACCCTTACCAATTACATTCACGCTACGTTGCGTTCTTCAATTCACGAATTGTAAACGAATTTGAGTTTTATAACTTTCGATCAATAATTCTGAGGTTTTATTCGGTTCGAACTATTTTAATTTTTCAAGGAATACACGTGATGTAACGAAACCCGAAAAAATACGCTCGCCTATCGATTGAATTCTTTGACCTCGGCATTGTTTGTTCGTCGGCCTTCGGATAGTATACGATTCCAACATTTTTTATAATCGTATACTATTTTGGTTTCGGTTTAATCTATGCGTACATAGAGAGGGTATATTTTGTTCGGTTTAATTGCACGCGTCAGCTGTTGATGCGATAATATTATCGCCAATCTCATCTCTGCGCAATTTTGATAATCCGTCAAAATTCTGTATACATGACGAAAGATCGCGTTTGATCAAATTATTATTTCACCAAACAAACAAAACTTCTCAGTTCCATGTACTGTACCAAAACCCTTCGATTCCCAGATGCTCCGGACTTCAACATTGCCGTTTCAACGTCCACACAGACCACCCCGAAGCCGTCTCATGGACGCCAGCTAATCTCCGACTAAAGTACGCCTGTATACCAGGTAAGTGTATTAAAATATTGGAAGTCGGAGGGAGACGAAAGAAAATAAAAAGGGGGGAAAAAACTGATACGACGAAGATAACATCCATCCCATAATATTTTATCTGAATGTTTCGATGCACGGTAGCGAGGACGTCAGACACGCGTACGAAATCTTGATAACCGAACGACGATACGATCGGTGTTGGTTATACAACAGCTGCAATGACGTCGAAACTAGACACGGGGTATACAATGGGATATTTTACCAGTAACGGTGTGATTGTAAGAATTATGACCAGTAATTCCGAATTTTCGACCGGTATTTATGCGTTTCCCGCGAATTATCACAGCTGCAGCTTTATACGTAGGCGAAAATCACACGTGTCTCCGAATCGCTGAGTTTATTTTCCATCCATCACATTTAACGGTAGAGCTATTCGCCCTTGCCCTACTTTATGCATCCAACCCATATTCGACGAAGCTGCTACTGTTCCCAAGTATATTTGCAACGGGTCCAGATGCGCACAATGCACCCCATGCTTTGAATTGTGCTCAGGATAGGGAGTAGCGAATTATTCGAACGTATCGAGGGTGAATTCATAGTTTGATGTTTCCACGTTTCTGGACTCACACAGTGATGACGTCTGGCCATTACCTACTTTTAGATACCCGCACCCTGAAAACATCGTGTTTACCGAACTGTGAATGTAAACACATGAATTATGAAATTAACAACTACTCAACGTCACATCCACTCGTCGTGGTAACCAACCGACGCTCTCGAGGAAAATCATACCAGTTTCAAAACTGTTCAAAGCTGCAGGCTACCAACGAAAATTCTCGAAAATGAAAACTCTGATATTCATAATCTTTGATAAATTTCAGACGCTGCGATCGGCAGATACTGCAACAGCAGGCTATTGGCAACGGGAGGAGATGGCAGCTACCTAAAATCTCCAGGTTATCCACTTTACTATCCTGGTGGCAGCTCGTGCGGTTGGACATTTGAATCACCGCCGGGTCAACGGATTTCCTTGACCCTCTATGACCTAAATTTGCGCAGTACGTATCACAATACATGACGATTATCCCCATAAGATGTCTGTCATTCTTCCTATCCGAACTCTGCTCTCAATTTTTTTCATTCATTCATTTTTCTTTTGTGTCAACAGGCGCCGAGCAGGATGGAAGTTGCGTTGACATCATAAGAATCAGGGAGAACGGTGTGACGCTGTTGGAGTCCTGCGGGACTGCCGCTGGTATCCAGGTGGTGTCGGAATCAAACGTAATAACACTGGACCTGATAGCCTTGGGGAACTTGTATCCATCTCGAGGATTCCTGCTCCAATACAAGGGTCAGAACAAAAGACGCGTGCTTCGAGTTGTAAAAACTGGCAACGAGGAAATACCGCTGTACCATCTGATCTTTCTTCCGGTTTTCAGCTGTTGGTTGTCCTCGAGTGGATCCGCCGAACGGTAGTTACGTGGTGAACGATACCGGCGAAGTTATGACCTTTCGTTGTAGAGTGGGAACGTTATTTCCCGACACTAGACAAAGGACTAAGATTATCAGGTGCAAAGATGGTCTGTGGATGAACACGGCGAAGGATAAGGGAGGCAGAGAGCGAAGTTGCGTTCCAGGTAAGGACGAAAGTTTTCATTTCATTTACGCTCTTATCAAATCCGTACCAATCGATCATCGATCGCACACGAGACGCTCACGATTGCTCAATAATTTTTATGAATAAAACGTTTCGTAAATGCCGATTGAGCACGATGATCTTTAGTTACACTCGTAGTTTTTCTTATCAGTAAACTCATAATTCACGCGTTACGACAGAAAAAATATACTGGCATAGATGTATTGATGTACCAATGTATCTTACACTAATGTAATACTCGTGGAATTTATTGCGACGTATTGACCTCTGCCGAGCTACGAATCTGTCACTTTCTTATCTTATAGCTGAGCTGATATATTTTTTTCTGCCAAAGAGCTCGTGCTGATTACTAATTCTCTAGCAAATTGACAATCCCCACATCTCATCGATCACCCTTTAATGGGATTATACCGATGTATTACCTCGAGTTCGGCCTTAACGAAATAACAAAATGGAAGGTCGGCCGTAACGTAGTGTTTTTAACCACCCATAGCTGCGGCACAGGTGGATTTATTGGTCCAAATTTTACGATCCTTGGTTCAGGTGAGCTTATAACGAAAGAGTATCGGTGTTCAATATTTGCGGAGGGGGATTCACTTCTGTGAGGAAAAAAAGAGGAGACGATCACGCGCCGTATTGAACAATGAAGCCGACGACTCGGCGTCGCCGTATGAACTGTGGGTCAAACGACCCGATGCTTGACAAAAATCGTCTTCCAATACAACAATTTCTAACGATTTCTGGTAAAAATGCAAAATCATAACATAAGCGGAAAATTATCATAATGGATTAAAATCCAAGGCAATGAGCCGACAAGGCGATCATTGGGTGACTATTGAACATCAGTTTTTTATTTTTTTTAGCTCACGTTAACCTTATCGTGAGTTTTTGCCGTACGCATAGCTTTGGATATAGTCGTCAGCCATTCGTCGAGAGAAGACCACGCCACGCGTATTTTATTTTTCCATTTTAAGATAGTTTCTTTGGTTTCTCCCCGCCTCCTCGTTCGTATATGAGATATGAAACGCTAAGACGAATGAGATAAATGCGTATGCTTCTCATGGGTTTGGTTTAATAATTGATCAGGGTAAACGAGGGAAGCCGGGTCAAAGGTTGTCTCAATATCAAGTATCGAATTGATACGGTAATTGATGTCGGCAAATCGCTGCGACACGTTCTAGTCACGCCATCATCAACTGCCGATGAATAAAGCTGCCGGAACCGGCGCCTCAGATTCAGTCACGTTCGGTGATCAGTCCGGGAAGAAACTAGAGCCGGTATAAAATTTCCATCCATAACAGTTGAGCGGAATGAATGGAATAAAACTAAACAAATAAAAATTAACAAGTAACAAAAGACACACGCTCGTGGAAATTGAAATCAGAGGACAAGTGTTCCGATCGTTCGATTGTTTTTGGATTTGGAACAAAATTTGAAAAAAAAAAACAATAAGAGAAAATTGATAAGAACGAAGTGAGCCGAGCTTGACAATTATCGTGATTCACCCACGCCCGCGTCTACGTCTTTTTACCACCGTAGCGCATATTCATATCTTAATCCACTGCACTGTTAGGATGGTCTGAAACGCGGAGGCGCCAGTTCTGCGCGAGCCATCGACTTGTCTGGTTGAAAAAACGAGCATCGCCCTCGTCGTGACGAAATTTTTGGTGTGTACCGTGGAGACGACACGTACACCTATACAGAACGGCGAAACACATAAAGAGCCTTTCAAGATAAAGAGAGAAAGATATAAATATATAATAAATAAGAAAAAGAGAGTTTTCGTAACGGTTAACAAAGCATACAGGTATAAATACATACGTATAGCAAACACGTAAGAGTTTTAGAAGAAGGCGCGCGCGCGCGCGAACAAGACGTGAAACGAACGAACAAACCTTAAAGTAGTTTATATTCTACTGCTGGCTACTGCTGCTGTTGGATAGAAAATCGTGATGGTGGTTATCCTGCTCTGCAGCAGCTGACAAAGGAGATTTTTATCGAAGAAAGACAAAATTTCACGGGGAAACTCAACACTGAGGCGGAAGAAAAGAAAAGCTACAAAATGATTCGCATATTCTCAGAAACATTTGCGAATCTTATATGTGAGTTCATTACTCAAATCAAATCTTCATCTTAACTCTGATAAATCAATCCATTTTTCTATCGTCTGTTTTTTCATAAAATCATTCTTTGGTTTTCAAAATTATCACCGTAGATTGTCATCCCACGAACGTGCGAATTCGCACTCGACCTTTGCAACATGGAACTCGTTGGTTTTTCACGGTTTACTTCTATTTGCACGTTGGGGTCTTACGCTAGACACACATATCTATCTATAACACGTAGTATCATTATGTATACATGCATGTACGTGTATATATACTTCCATATCGTGAATATGTAGTTACAATATTCTGTGGCAGGATACAATACGTGCGTATCTGCTCGGGTCGACGTTCACTTTTTGTTTCATTTCATTTTGTTTCGTTTCGTTTCGTCGTTCCGTCGCCACTGCGCCGTGTATCCGACCACACCACACCACACCGCACCACGACGGTACCACTGGATTGTTTTGACAAGGACGCACGCTCTGCGCAGTCCCCGATGGTTGGCTACGTGAAGAATTACACGTGCCACCGGCATGACATCCTGAATGCACCCGATCATCTTATTGTTAGTATTCGATGGGACATGGCAAAAAAAGAAGCGAAATGAAATGTAAATGAATCGAAAAATTCGAAGCGAAGACCAGAGGCGAAACCGGTGGCGCGAAATAGAAACGAATACTCGGACATTGGTTTTCAAGATTTTAGCGACACGAACATTTATGGAAATTATATTTCTTTATTATACGAAGCGTAATTGAGATGTGAAACCAGCTACTGTAGAATAAACAGCTATCATGTTGGTGTAATCCAACTACTGTACTATATTTCTTAGGAGTGCAAGGCCGCAGACTAGAAATATTTGTTAACTTTTGTAGTTTTCTTTTTTTTTTTTTAGGTCAAAAAGATGATATGCCATAAGCTTCAGTTGTAGAACAGATTGCACTACAAAAGCTTGAATTGGTAACACTCATTGTTATGGACGTTCTTTTGAACATTGTTTGAGCCCTATAGGGTAGGCACCGCGACGTCCAGTTAGTTTACAATATTAGAAGAAACATTCGGTTGGTTAGCGACCAATTTAGGCACTTGCATTAACTGGTGACTGGCGTTAATTGAATGACCGTCGCAGTTGCAACCCGGTTGTCAGGCATCGTGGTCAAGATAAATAATTTTTGATAACTTGGCTCTTTTCCGTATTTCATTTTCTCACTTTGTCGCACCGGTCAAAAACCTTAAAACGTCCGGTTCCCGCGTTCGGTGTGAATGTAGATGTACCGAATTCTGGTAACTAACGCTCATGAATTTCGGGACGGAAATAACCGAATCACGTGACGATCACGATAACCAAACTTCAAATTCATCGCGTATACTCGTAAATCTTTTTTTTCTAATGATGGCCGCGTGCCAAACGGATTTCAAAACAGGAATGAACTGAACTGATCATTCCGAATTCGCCGTTGAATATGAAATAAAGCTGCTGGGGCCTGGAATTCTTCTCCGATATCCAGCAACGGCGTGTGCTCGAAATTATTCATTTTTGATACTTTGCTTTTCGGACTTTAACCATAAAACACGAGAAGTAATCGAATTGGTGACGAATTGGACCGTGATCGGAATCAGCATTTTGTGGTACTCGAATAAACGAGTATCTAGGGTGATCGATAAATCGAAGAAGCCAGACAATGGAGAAACGTGTTTGACCAGACTTAAATCTTGAATGAGGGTGTCTAGAGCAGCGAACACGTAACGAGGCAACTTTTGTTCGTTTTTTTTTTCTTCATCTCTCCAGAATGACTTAACGTAACGATCGCGTCCTTTGTCAGAACTATTTTCCATCAAGGTAGTCCTACGTATAATCTGATGTATTGAAACGTAATGAAATTCGATTCGTGTTACAGATATCGCAAAGTCTCTGACGTCTTTATCGTAACGACATCAGACGTGTAGATAACACTCCTGGAACATATACCTCTACGGCCTAATCTTTTGGAGATAAAATTTTGCCAAATATCAAAGCAGAAAAAGTATTCAGATGTTTCGTTCATCCTTATGAATTCATGGTCTGCGGTAGTGAGATAACCGGGGTCTTATCTTGAAAGTAATATATGTACAGCTATGTGTAGTTGCTTGATTTGAATTGAATTCATCCCGCGGTCGAACGACGCTCGAAGCATTTCAGGAAACAATGAACTACCATCATGAAATTATTATAATCAACTATAATTATATTCAGATGCGCCATTATGTTATCTAAGAATTGTTTAAGTTGTCATTGTTCGATACGCACGTGTCTAGCGAACTCCGGTCTCATGCGGACAATGAATAGTTTACAACGATTCATATTTCAATGTACAATTTGAAACCGACTGACATCCGAATTATCTAAAAGTGTACATAATTGTAAAGTGAATTGAAAAATTTCACAAAATGAAATACAGTTCGACTAACAATAACATCGTTGACTGAAAACTTAAAAATATCGCGTAAATTAACTCATCGCTAATCGCCATATTTAACTACATTCATCAGCAGAACTTGCATAATTTCGAGAATTTTTGCACGAAAAATATACCAAAATCAATCATTTCAGAATTCCGACCGATTTATACATCGCTGTTCATTGAAATTTCATCTTTGAAAACGTTTTAAAAAAAAAACGAGACCCGGCCATGACACCTTGCTTGTTTTCTACAAAATTTTCGAAGCGTTTCCCAGCCCCAGTGTCAACCATGCCGACAGTTTATTTTATACCAGTTTGGTTACAATTCTAGATTCGTCAGCGGCGATATTAAAAGCGGAGCGGGAAAATGGCCGATTTACGAGCTTGTCCGAGGAACCCGGAAGCGCCGGATTTTTCCCGCCTGGTGGAGTAGTCGAAAGGTCTGACGACGCAGTCGCAATGAATTTAGGCACTACTATGGATCCAGGACGATCAGCCATGGTGAAACAGGGAGATTACGTAGTGGGTGAGTAAAATAGTTTTAAAAAGAATTATCATTTCTTTTACGTTTGAAACTTGTACAATTTTTCTCTTCGTTATTTTTACTGGTAATTTTTATAACAAAAATGCATCGAAGTTCATTCATATAAGAGTTATTTGAAACCATAGATTCTGCATGCATTATCGCCACGTGCTGTGGAATTCATTCATTTTTCGATGACTCCAGTGTAGTAACTAAATTATCGCGATCGTGGTTTTCGCTTGGTCAGACTTTCTGTAAAACGATTCTTGATTTTTTTGTCATTCCACTTTTTTACTTACTGTAGCATTTTAATGCATGATTCGTTTGGTCGATTATAAACCATGTTCTACCAAGGCTGCAAGATCACAACCTTTCATGTAATCTATTTGTAGACCGCATGTGAGATAAGAATGATCAGTGTGTTGAAAGAAGATTGAAAGAATCTGTTCTGCAAATGTATAAAATTCGAGTTGTATAAATAGATACTTACGAGACGTCTGCTTCTCAGAACTATAGAGTATACACAGACCTAGATCTATAATTTGGAAGCAAATTTTTTTTTTTGACCTGGCCAGTTTTTTAGGTCTTTGAAATTCTGATTGGTGAATTTAATATAATTTGATTTTTTTTTCTTTACAGATGTGGTTCTGCCAACAGTTTTAATCGCCTTGCTGTTCATCGGCAATGCAATAATCGTCTACGTGATATTTCAATTTAGAAAAAGGTAAGATATGTTTAGATAAAATAAACATTGAAATCTTATTCATTGCTCTATGATTTCACTGTATATTTATACTGATTTTCTGTTATTTTTCTCCTTTTTCTGTACCACGTATTTAATTTGCAGAAAACAACCAGAACTTAGTGGGGAAGAAATGGCATTGCGAGGGAACGATCCCCAAGGTTTGCCACAAGTATGATAAGCCAAAAAAACAAAAAGATTATCCAAACTGCGTCACAATGCCATGTGTAATACACGCACAATTAAAACTCAACTAATAACGTGTGCTTACAGCCTGATTATTAGCGATGACAAGGCCTAAAAAAAGACCGTAAGAACGGAAGCAACAATAAACAATATGACAAAACAATAAAAAAAAAAAAAATAGAAGAAATAAATGAAGGAAATATTAAAACTGACAGAAAAGAAGGGTATAGAAACGGGCAACTATATCGATAACAATTATTTTTTCAATTATATACATACAATACGAATATGTGTAAAGTATACTGGTAATAGATATGTTGAAATAATTCAAAGATCCGGATTGATAAATCCGGAAAATTCAGCGAAAGAAAACGTAAACTTGAAGTGTGAAAATCGCGACGGAGTACAGGGAGATACCCTATGGTGTATCTCAATTTCAGGAATATTAAGACGTAGCCTTACTTAAATTATAATATTATCGCATTTTACCGACGAGAAAATGACTACTAATCGAGAGATAAGATTTTCGTTCGACATGAAAAATTGTAGATGTCTAGACATCGAAGTCAGCCAAAATATCGCCTCATTACACTTTATGTATTGATTTAAACAGCACACGCATATTTCCATAAATAAATTTATGAATATTTTAGCATCGTCACCATTACTATTACGATTATTATTACTATTATAGTTTACAACGCTGTATTATAATTAATTATAGGAGAATAATATATTTCGTCCAAAATTATACCTAAGTTGATAATATAATATATATGTATAAATAATGAATATTATTATATAATTATGATGAAATAACAAATTGATGTTTCGTATGAATAGACTTTTTAATTTATTCAACTATGCACTCATATAGTTTACTACTATGCGAGAAAAAAAAATATACGGGGAAAATAAATTGAAGTTCCAAATTTATTTTTGCATTTCAAAATATCAGAATTTATTCATCAACCAATCGTTGAAAATTTGCTACATCGTAAAGAATATACTTTTTCAATATTCTCAAAAATATTTTTGCAAAGGTTCGTCGAGCACCTCTTCCAAAGTCCGAACAGCGTCTTGTGCGAGCTTTTCGGTGTCTTCGTCTTCATCTTCTAGTAACTCGGCCAAAAACGGAATAGTTTCTGGTAGAAGTGGCATAAAGTCTTCTCCCAATTTTCGGGCGATTTCCACCTGAAGAGCGATAAGTTTTCAACAGTTTATCTTCACTGTTGATTTTTATGAACTTTCAAGTATTGAAAAATCACTCACCACTGCGTTGAGTGCGCTACCTCTAACAAAGGATTTTACGTGTCTCGTTTTTAGGAGGGTTTGATAGACGAGCTGCTTATGCAAGGAATCGTCCTGAATAGCACCGGCGAAATTAGCGATGCACGGAACTATTAATTCTTTGGATCTCTTTTCGTACGCCTCTCTACCACCGACAATATTTTCCAGCTTAACGAGGTCGGGAGAAAAATGTCAAAAGGTAAAAACTAATTAAGAATAAAAATTCTCCACACTCACAACACTCACCTGGTCAATTATAGGCTGTGCAAGAGTTGTGAACCTCACTTCGTCCACGAAATTGCGAGGGTCGTACATGAAAACCCTGTACAGAGTGAGGAGAATCGCTTCGATCAGCTCTATTTGATGGACTTCATGGTCTAAGGTTAGCTGTTGCGGCTCATCGATCAATGATTGATTGTTACTGGTCAATAACGAACCAGCATGCTTCAAAAAGTGACCGGCAAACAGCACGAATAGAGATTTTAAACTCTCAGCTATGTTTGCTGATAACCTGACGAATGAATACAAAGTCGTCAATAATGGCGAATCTCATGGGGCAATCTAGAAGGTTTTCTGGTTCAAATATTTTACCTGTAGAATGTGATATTACGAAGTTTTTGACCTGGGTTTCTCGCAGCCCAGTCATAGAGACGATAAAAGAGCGGTCGGAATGTAGCTTCGCTTAGTTTTAGTATCAAGGTGACCAGTGACTTGCTGGCGCTTTGTTCAATGATCGCTATATCTTGCTGAAGATCTTCGTTTTTCAGATCTTCGCGATCGAATTTAAGGTCTTCTCGGAATTGTAAAACCTTCAAAAAGAAGTCTGCAAGGTCCTGGATCGCTGGGTTTAGATCAGCAGGTTGCGCGGTGGCGAATGAATCCGACAATAAATTCATAAGCGGGTCCACAGACCGATACAATTTCTCCGACACTAGTTTCTTGTAGGTCTTTGTAACTGTGGGCAACAAAACCCGCAATGGTATGGACGCTGATAATTTTTGCATCGTTGTTTTAAGACGCTGGATTATTGGCGCAAGCTGTGAAAGGGTAATACCGTGGTTTTATTCTGAAAAATTGCATCCTGTCGAAGAAACTCACCTTTGGTTGCTCAGTGTCCATGTATCGAGACCTTAATCTGGCTAATTCAAACAGTAACTGGTCAAGATAAAGAGACAAAAAGTTCCCTAAGGACTCTACGATTTTTTGGAGTGCAGCGATTACGCTCACTACTACAATGTCGGGATTATCCTGGTGACATTTTTCACGAAGAAGATCCAAAACTGCTGGGAAAAATTTGTTCAAATACTGAATAGAATGCGGGTTCATCAGCGCACACAATTCTGCAAGGCATAAAACTGCGCTAGCCAATACAGGACCCTCTCTCGATTTGATCAATCCGATCGTCAGCTCCAATGTCTACAAAATTATGCCAAAATTGGTCAAAAACGAGATAAATATGGTGCAAATCTTTCGAGAGCACATGACTTACGGGTTTGAATGTCTCAGGATCGTCGGCAGCAAGTATTTTGGCAAGTAATTTCAGACTGATCAGAACAGTTTGTTCGACTACTTCGGAATCTTGGTTCTTAGGCTTTTGCTTCACACGTACGATTTTCATTAAAGGTTTGACAAGGGTGGAAAATGCCTGCCGATCTTCAACGGTGAAGGTCTTTTGCTGGAGTCTAGCTATGAGTAGTTCAAGTGCCTTTCTTCTCACGGATATAGCCTCGTGGTTGATCAGGTCGGTTACACTCTCAACGAAAGTTACATTAGGTAAGAGTCTGTTCACGCTATCTAGAATGTCGTAGAGGTGATGAAGGAGCACTTTCCAATATTTTCCTTCATTCGCACCCTGCAGGAAATCAGCACGCTTCGATACAACGGGAATGAACATGACCAGGTCCACAATCAACGCGTAGTATTGCGTCGTCATGTTGTTAGTTTCTTCGACGTTGAGCTCGGCAACTTTATTGACGAATTGAGAGGATGATAAGAGTGCGCCAAGAAATCTAACCAAGGTGTATTTATAATGTCTCAACTGTTGGTCGGTATTTTTCTCAAGGTCAAATATTTGATTGCCTTTGAACTTCGGGATGCGTTCTTCAACCGTTGGTGGAAGAGATCGAATAAACCGAACAAGTTTAATGCAGACGTCGAGAAGCTGAGGAGGCGTAAATTCATGGGCAATATTCAATGCGAATTCAAGCTGCTGGGACCAGGTGTCCTGGCTAGAAGCGAATTTTCTTTCTGTGAGGACGTGGCTCTCGAAGGTGAGTAAAAAGAATAGATGCAGATAATTTTCCAGAAGCTGAAGAAGTTTAACGAAAAGTGGGGCTCGTCTGTGTTCAGGTATATCTGGAAGCGAACTTATAAACACTCTGAGGACTCCGCAGGCGTGACTTTCGTCCTCAGTGGCATTGAGCACAGGTATTATGGTTTCTATAGTCTTCGATATTATCTGGATCGAGTAAGCGTCGTCCTGTCTGATAACGGTACACCCCATAAATGTGAATATCGGCATGATATTGTGGAGTGCGACTTTGGTATCAGCTACCTTGAAGAGTTCAACGAGGACCAACAGCGCGTGATGATGTGTCTGAGGGTTTTGCGAGGTTCTGATACATTGGGCCACCGCATCGACGTGCAGGTGAGCCTGTGGAATGATCACCGAGTTTCCGGTCAGGTGGAATATCGATGACAGCAAAAGCTGTTTGGTATACTCGAGGGCACTTTGTTCTTCAAATTGCAGGGTCATTCGGAGCAGGTCAAACAGCACTGGGACCATAAGTTCCTGGTTTTCTACGTTGTTAGCTCGCTGAACGAACTCCAAAAGTGTGATGCCGCGCTTCCAAGCTCTCGTATTGACGATGCCCGAATTGAGAACAACTTCTGGATGCTTCCGTGACCTTCTTCTCTTCTCTGTAGATCCGCCGTCATCTATAACCGGCATTTTCGCTTCTCTCATCAGCTTGAGTTCGTCAACAATGAGCTGTGCATTTACTTTAATTCTCCTTACTGCCCTATTTCCTGCTGCAACAACTGAGCTTATCTCGCATTCTGTAATCGCGTCTATAAGCCCCGCTAAAATCTTGGCTTGATGGTTCTTCGAAAGCTTTCCAACTTCCTCGAAGAATGTCACGTCGATTTGCTTCATGAGGAGAACACTTGGCGGCAGGTATTCTCCGTTATTACAGATTCGGGATGTATGATCCCTCATGCTCATTTCAAAAAGCTTCCATACAGTTGAATCATCCAAAGATTTTGCAGTCGATCCGTCAAATCTGTTCAGTATGTTCTTTAAAGCGTTACCAGCAAACCTGGGGGCGACTGGTTTCTTTCCAATTTTATTCAGCAACTTTATACCGAGTGGTGCTAATCTCTGAAGCACAGTAAGTCCGTTAACGTGACAGAGAACATCGAGGAGTTGGGAGACGATATGAATTGGGGTGCCCTCCTTCGTGATGGTTGTCATTAAAAATGCAAGTCCCTCTTGGAGTTTGACTCTTTGTTTGACGGGTATTTGATCTTGAACATCGGGATCAGGTGAGAGAAGGGAGTAAAGTATGAGGGATAGCTGATGGGGGTCGATCGTGATTTCCGCTTTTCTTTCAGCAAGTTCGTAGACAAGAGTCGAAAACCCATCGGTAGAAAAATTGAAGGTATGTGAGAGTTTCTCGAGTATTTTAACCGCGCTTTTTCTACAATCAATATTTTCACTTTCCAGAGCTATGAGCAGATTTGGGATAAATGTGCAGTCTTGGAAAGCCCAAAGCAGAGACTTTTCGGAGCCTAGAAGCGAGCAGGTTATTTGCAAACAGTGTAGCGAAGTCTGTGCTGAAACTGGTTTCGTAAAAAGTTGCGATAAGAAGCACACGGTGTTCTCGGCATTAGCATAGTGCCGCTTGAGAAATATCTTCAGGCACCAGAGGTAATGCGAACTCCACTGTAGGTTATTTATCCCCTGGAAAAATATCTGCAGAAAATGTAGTACCAAGTTACTGCGATCTGACGCTTCCTCAAAGTCCAGTGTTGGATTCACGCTGAGGTCGAGTCTTCGGTGAACCATTTCAAGGACGTAAGTTCCCACTTGTAGCGGTAGAATTTCTTGGGACGCGAGTTCCAACGCATCGACAATTTTGTCGCCGTTCAATTGATTGCAGTTTGGAAGGAGACGGACGTTCGGATAGTTTTTGATGACCTTTGACGCGATTTCAACGATATCGCGAGCAACTTCGTGCGGAAGGGACCCAACTGAGACCCTGCAAACTGAGCCGAGGAGTATCATACTGAAGAACATATGAGCCGCGTTTCCCTGAATTCCCTGCTCTTTCAAAGTAGATAAAATACTTGAGGTCGGTGGCAGAAGATTTGTGTCCAATACTCTGTGGAAGGCGGCTGAGGAAATGGCTTCAGGACTCGATGGATTCTCGTCAGTGTCCTTTTTAACCATTTTCATGTAATCGTTGCCTTGTGCGTAGTCCGAGGCCAGGACTTCCAGTGAAATGTTAATTTCCTTGTTATTTCTGGGAAATAACCACGGCAATACCGCTATGAATACACGAGTATCGTTCTTCTTGCACAGACTAAGTAAAATCCTTAGCGCTGGCACACCAAAAGAGTTCGGTGAGTAAGGGTTGCTTTTTAAAACAAGTCGTAGAAGTTCGTCAACGAGGACATCGACTGTAAATATGCTTTTCAGCTTATCCGTTGAGAACTTTGTGAGCAGATCGAGGATTACTTCTTCATTGTCATCCCTGAATCTTGCTAGCAGAGCGTTGTTAACCATTTCCCGATAGTTTTCAGAAACCTGAACTTTACCCTGAGCAATCAGATTCAATCCCGCTATACGTTGTATGTGGTCTACGTGGTGAAGTCTGTCCAGGACTTGCATGGCGCCTTGGGCGCTATTTATGTCATCGTGCCAGGATAGCAGAAGTCCAAGGACTTTTTGTGCTTCCGAATCAATATCGCCTTTTTTAACGATTCCTTTCAAATAGGCATCAAATCTTTCGGGATACTGCCTTTCAATTGCACGGAAAAATTCAACAAGGAAAGTCTTCGACGACTCTGGTATATTCTCAACTTGAACGGGCAGCTGCAGGGTGTTCTTCAAAATCTCGTCAATTTCTTCATCGGTAAATTGTATTCTGCTCATTATATCCTTCACCATTGAATTCACCCCTTCAGTTACCTCGAGCTTTTCCGACTGAATTTTTTTGACACAGAAAGATACGAGCAATACTAAGAATCGAAGAGTATTAGCTCCGGACGATTTGACCTTCGCGAGCATCTCCGGAAACCACTTGAGCTTCGATAATTTAACGATCAATTTAACAGAGATCGAATTCAGCTGGTTTGCTTGAGAATTAAAAAGATGTATCATCAGCAAAACAGCTTCATGTCGGAGAGGTGGATCGGAGAGCATCGCGTTCAGAATAAAGTTGAGTGTGGCTTTGTTCAGGCGAGCTTTACTGCAAATTTTGGCTGTTATCATATAGCTACTAGCCGCGAAGTCTGGCACTGAACTGGACAACCCCCTTCCAAGGGCTGGTAATATCTGAGTCATTTGATTCTCGCTGATATTTTTCAGCCCGTCTATTGCCCCGATCAGGGCCATCGTGTAAAAGGCGAATAGGGTACCAAGCGAAGACGCTCGCGCGCCATGAATTTTCGTAGCATCGCAAACGTGTGAGCATAGCAATCTAAGCAAACCAATATCGGATGATACCCGATTTATCAATGTAGTTGTTGAAAGTGTAACACCCGGTTTTTGCAAAGGTTTTAACCAGTGCCAATTATCGGCTGGGTCTGATAAGTTTACTAGCTGAAGAGCCCTGAAATAAAATCTTGGTTGCTTATATCGCGAAAGAAATAATTACGCTTGTAAATGAAATTCGTCGTCAGTGCTTACCTGACGAAAATTTTTGTCTCATGGTACGGCAGTATCAGCATTAGAAATTGATCTTTATTAAATTCATGTATAAGAAATCTATGTATCAGCCATTCCAACGCTTTGTGAGCAGGATTAAGTAGAAAATATGGTGACAGTAATATAAGAAACTGCTTAATACGTTCATCAAGACGTTTATTGAGTGCAGCGCTCTGCACAGATCTTTGCAGCTCAACAGCGCTCGGCGCAAAAATGTTCTTCTTAAAATCATTAAAATTTTCGCATAATTTTATTAATTCATCCAACCCGTTCTGACCTAGTAATAAATTTATTAGCAAGAAAAATTAGTTCTTCGTTCAACAATCCCATTGTTATATGTTAATTTTATACATCGTATTCAGCGCATAATCTCACCAATTTCAAATACTGTAACTTTGTCCAAATTAGCAGCTTCTGAAGGGTCGAATAAAAGACTCGGTTTTTTTTTGCTTTGGTACAAAAGCGATGTCTGCGGTGCCGCAAGTTTTTTAAGTTGCGCAGCTAGTGAGGTCGCCATTCTACATATGTAAACGTATGTTTTAAAAAAGGGAACAAAAATCAGCCTTTCGTGCGCTAGCTCAAATTCGACATACGAAAGTCTGATGACGAAAATTACCTAAATTAATTCTTCATGCTATTAACCTCAAAGTAAAAGTATAGAAAAAAAACCTATATTTTTTAACGCATATGATGGAAAGGTTCATCATCAAACGCTTTAACCGTAAAAGGCATACGTACTTTGTTGTCGCTGCAATTCAGACGTTTTTGTGTAGGTCTTATAGCTGAAATTCACTGCACATTATAAACGAGATGTTGCAAGCACGTGGCTAAATAGCCGACTGACGAGTGCAGCTCGGAGCCCCATGCGTTGCCCATGCGCTTATAGAATGCTAGTTTTCAGTTTCTGGCGTCTCCGTAAGTGCCGCCACATTCCGGGGCCCTGCCACTCTCGTAGTATTCAGGGAGACAAGCGGGGGCAACTTTTCAAAATTATGCTTTGCCATTCATCATTCTTCAGGCGTTCTTCAGTCAACGATTTAGGAATATGTAGATGAAATGGAAGGATGCTTGTAAAAAATGTATAATTTCAAAGTATTTGGAATTTTCAATTTTTATTGCTGATTTTTTTGGGGTTTTTTGTGAACTTTTTTGTTTTCTGTTTCTTTTTTTCTTCTTTTTTCTTGTTAATATTACAATACATCTGATAATATATTAATCGCATTCCACGCGTCTATATTCGAAAATACCATTTTTTATAATACAAATTACAAATTTCAACATCAATAGGATATACCATTGGATTCGAGTCTACCTGGTATTCTTTCTTTGTTGAATAATTCACTATAATACTAGAGTCTTAAGTAAATCTATCTCTGCAGCGCACCTCGTCGGTTCCATCACCGCAATCGTCTATCCCGTTGCATTTTGTACTTCTTGTTATGCACCTTCCATTTCTAATTGACACGAACAAAATTAAATGATATGGAATAGATTCTGATTTTCAAAAAGGAGATCATCGAGATGTGCATAAAACGAATGAAATGATTATAATAAATTACCCGCAAGTGAATTCCTGTTTGTTGCAGCGCCCCTGGCACCCGTGGGGTTCGTCTGATCCGTCAGTGCAATCTCGGAAACCGTCGCAGAATCGATCTTTCATTATGCATTGACCATCGCTACAGGTGAATTCGTTTTCCAGTGGACAAGCTGAGACGATTTCAGAGAAGAATATATCATTAGAATAAAGATTGAAGAGTTTTTGTGAGTTTTTTTTTCATTTTTACTGCATGTGAAACGCAAGCTACTAGCATTAAGGAACTGCAGTAGAAAAGGCATGCAACTCTGCTGCATCGTATAAGACAGCTACTGAAATGATGATATAACGTGCGATGGATGATACGTGGAAAAGAGAATTCTATTCATAGTACTCACACATATTAAGACCTTCACCTATACAGAAAGAAGAGAATACATATTTCAATTTGAAAAAGGAAAAAAACGGAAATATATAGATTCACACGTAGTTTTATAGAATTATAACATTATTATGATCAAATTAATCATCTAATAAATCAATCACTACGGTTTATAAATTCTAATTTCTAATCTTGATGAACATTAATCATATTCATTACTACGATGCTAATTTTGCTTATAACATCGATTCTACACAGTGTCTAAGATAATTTATTTCTAATTCATAAAAAGTGTGAATCAAACGTAATATTATTATTATTGTAATTATTTTTTTTTTTACTACTAACCTACGGTGCAGTTTATTTCGTCGGTAGCATCCCAACAGTTAATTACACCGTCGCATCTTCTTTCGAGCGGCAAACACGAGGTATTATTTCCGCACCGGAAGTGCGTCTCGAGGTCACAATCTGAAAATAGAGAACGAAAAATAAGAATCAAATGAAAAAGAGAATTCTCAATCCATATAAAACAGTTCCAAAATGACATTCTACCGCGATGATTTTTACCAGATAATTAAATAAAATACCGAATGTATAGTGCAAGAAGAAATTAGGTGTGTGTTAAACTTTATATGGGGTGTATTATTATATACATTTATTATTGAATGTGCATACCAGGGTGAAGCCAAAGAAAGTAAATCGTGAACCAGTCGTAGCGTATAGAAAAGCCAATAATAGAAAAATATCTCGTTGGAAATAAAGCTGCGAGCTTTGAGCTTTAACACGTGATTTTTATCCGTTACATTTCTTGGATAATTCTTCCTATGGAATTCTTACTGCACATTCAACGAACGTATTTCCAATTACTACATGTACGTATAATTCAACTTAATTTCTTCACCGCGTCAGCCTTAAATTTGTCGAAATTCACGTGAACAAAATAACAGAAAATGAAAGGGTCTCACTGTTCTCCTCTTAAGACAGTCTAACAATAAGACCTATGGTTCGTTTTTTTTCCTTCTCGCTGATAAAAATAGCCGAAATGATGCTTGAGAAACTCAAGCTAGTGCTTAAATTCAACCTTGATTTGGTCTACTAAACCCATAATAAAATTCGTTGTATTCTTACCGCATTCGTACTCGTCCGTATGATCATAACAGTTCATGTGTCCGTCGCAACGTTTTACAACGGGTATGCAAAGACCGTTTGAACAAGTCCATTCACCGTCGAGACAGTGGTGCTCGACTTCGACGCACCTGTGCGTTGGAAAAATTCATAGTAAAATATTTGAAAATAATAATAATAGATGAATAGTTAATCAGTCGTATGAAATATAATTGCACCAAAAAAAAAAAGAGAGGGAAATGAATATCTAATCTTGGTAAGATGAATTGAAATTGTTTCAGTGCGCCCATACCTAAAGGCGTCGGGATAGAGCCTATGGCATCGTTGTTTGTTTATTAAACAGAGTCCTGCACATCCCGTGGGATCTTCAGGATCGGGAGCAATCTTGCAGGTTGGTACTTCCTCGTTTATTAGAGCGACGCATACTTCGCCGGTAACGCAATCGTCGCAATACCTAGTTGTATTGAGATTTGAAGTTTTCGTTCCTTCCGTCGTTGTCGACGTAGTTTCTGGAACATTTGATTCTGACGGGATAAATTCGGGGGGCCAGAAAAATGTAGATGTTACGGTTGTAGTTGTTGTTTTAGCTGTCGTGGTCGTAGTTGATTTTGTCGTTGTGTCCAGATGCATGCTTGTCGGATTTGCGGTGTTATTCAAATCGTCCAAAAGGACTTTGACTGTTTCGCAAGAGTCGCAGATAGAAGACGTCGTGTTTTCTGGCGCCGAAGCCATCAAGTATTGCTGAATCACCTGCAGCTTCTGAGGCTCTGAGGAAAATTATTTTAAAGAAAAAAAAAAAATCAGAATTGAATCAGAAAACACGAGAACGATCTGAAATACTAATATGATACAAATTTTCCAATTGATGTCACTCGCAATTTGCTTACTGCATGCGTATCGTTACAGCTGCGTTTTAATTAGATAATGTACGGAAGATTTGAAGAAAAAAAAAAGAGAAAAAATCATACACATATCAATCAGAATGATGTTAACAACAATAGCATTTATCCGCATGGAGACGAGAGATCGTAGGACAAATGTGGCCATGCTAATTAACTCTTCATTGAGTAAATAACCATTCAATTAAACGAGTGCCAAATGTCAATTGATTCGGCAACAACAGCAAGCTCTCTCGAGTAAGAGTAGCAGTGGAAACAGAAACGAAATGCTTGCGAAGGAATCATGGAGGATATATCAGTCTCCTTATATTTAACAAGTTGAATATAATTCAGCGAAGGAATGAATTAGATTTCTCAATTGTATTTTATAATTGGTTACACCCGTGGGAAATAATGAAAAATATATATATAGGAGCTCGTTGAAACAATTGCGCATAATTAGAGTGATTAGAAATCTTTGCGAGCACGTATATCCTTATATGAATTTGGAGAGAATTGAAACTTAATTATATATTTCTAAAAATACTTCCGTTCGGATACGCACATACGCATGCGATGTGAATCTAAAAAGTGTCATTATCAAATAGAACTCCGTCAATTAATTGACTCAAAAATTGATTGGCGCGGTACGCGATGATCAATTAATCAATTAATCAACACCCATATTTAGTTCGTCGTCGAAAACAACTCACCAAATAGAATATAGAGAGCGGCGCATCCAACTCCCAAAAGGAGTATGATGACCATAACTAGAATTATAACAGATTTGGTGCAACCTCCGGATCGCAAAGGTCGGGCAAAGTGCAGCGTCCATCCTCCCCTGTGTTTGTCTAATCTTGCAGCTCGAGGGGGCGGCTCACCCCTAACACTACGACGAAGATTTGCTCGGTTTTGAGACGATGGCGTCTGGCTTCTGCTCGGCAGAGAATATGCCCGCTGAAATTACGTGCGATTATAGTTTGTTCAAAAGAGTGCTTCCTTTTCCATTCGTTTCTTCATTTTTCAATGATTTATTTATTATATCTTTTTTATTCGATTCGTGAATACCTGTGAGTCAGCCATTGGTGTGGCATTCTTTGCGCAAGATACTATACAATGCGAGATGAAAAAAATAGGTATCCAAGAAATAACAATAACGTCAAGAAGTTAGAGTATCTTGTGAGAATTTCACTTCTTCGTGGATACTCACTAGCAAACTTTCGTTCATTTTCAACACATTCACTATTTCCATCGGACACTACGGTATATCTATTGACGTGAAATTTTATAACTGAAATATTCTTTTGACGAAAAAATTCGTTCCCTTCTTCCGACGACGGTACGACAAACGGAACTAGACTCACGTCGATGATAAGGATTTATTATGTACGGTAACTTTTGCGCGATACTCATGACTCAAGATAAGAAGATTAAAGAACTAGGTGTGTGCGTAATTGTGGTGCATAATGGCGAAATGACAAATTCGTATTACACATCAATTTAGTCTAGTTATGATTTTTATGAATGGCTATGATTCAGATTAATTATTAGAATTATGTTTGATTTCTTTTCGATTTTTGAGTCACTCTTCGGCATTTGAAGTTACATAAAGATCTGAAGATCGACGATGAATGCCCAAGAAAAACAAACACATTAACCGAACGTTGAAATTATACAAAACAGAATAGTGCATCGAATGATGATTTTTAGGAGCGAACGCGGAGAGCTACGGATTAGTCTGCGATCACTAGGATATTGTGAGACGAGTTCGAAACCGAAGCTTCTTCTTCTTCCTCTTCTTCTTGTTGGCTGGCAATAAGCTAGACTTGGCAGGGCGACCAGAGTCGCCAGAAACGTCGACTTGTGTTGTGTGTTCGTGTTGCTGTCCAGAAAATGCACGCATGTTTAGACGTGACATAATTTCAACATTGGATATTATCTTATACAGCGGTCAGCGATCGTGAAAAATGTCGAGTTCGTCATTTATTACATTTTCTTTTTTCTGCTACCGCAATCAAGATTTGGAGATATTTTTTGCTTTCTTTTACCCCCATTTCAGTTTGATTAATCACTTGGTTGTATTCGATCAATGATCCGAACGTCAAAACACGGAAAAAATTTAATAATTAAGAGACAGTGTGCAATCCATAAATTACGTAGGCATGGGGGGGAGTGAGAGGGTGTAGTGTTATTATTTTCGTCGCAGTCATTAAACGTATGGATGCCAGGTGGTAGAAGTTATCCAGTCTTCATCTTCGTCTTCCTTGGCGTCGCCCGCTCCCTTTTTACCGAGTTCACATTCACGTTCTATTTTTGCGTCAAAGCGTGAGCTTTCAGTTTCTCAAGCAACCAAAGCAACCAGCAAACCCACTAACACTGCAGTCTAGACAAATTATCGCAGGAAGAAGTTGCCGACGAGCTTATTCCGGAGCAACGATATATCCGATATTATTAAGCGCTACGTAGTTTTTTTTTTTTTTTTTTTCTCTCTCTCTTCAAGTACGATTAATTACCATACAACAAACATTTGACTCACCTGAAAGTGTTCGTGTTCCTTATCGAGGTCCGTACTACAGATGAAAATGGGCGTTTCCTTCGATCCCCATTGCATATTTTCTTGTGAGTATATCGAGTTTACTTTCATAGTGGCACGATTTTTTTCAGGAGTTATAAGCGCCTTGTTATCCGTGCTTAGGTTGTTCTCCAGTCTCCCCTGAATTTCGTTTTTATCATAGTTGAGCGATTTCATGGGATTTTGGTTCCAGTTAATTCCAGCGTTGTTCGTCGTCGTCATTTGAACCGAGTAAACGGAAGCTGGAGTTTGACGGTGATCTTTCCCGGGGGTTTTCGATTTCCCGAAATTCGGGAGCTTCCCAGTTCCCGCAGGGATACTCGCCAGGATCGGGAGTTGAAGTCTCGAGGCAATTTTCTCATCGGATTCCTTCTTACGGCGGGATTTTTTCGACGCGTTTAATTCTTCCGGGTCATTTGAAGCAACTTGCTGTTGCTGCTGCTGCAATTGTTGTTGTTGGTTTTTGCAGTGTTTGCAGTCACGTTTTCTTCTCCGCCTTCCCAGATGGTGACGATCGGCATCTTGTCTCGCTCTGCAGATAGACGAGGTCCTCACCTCTTCGAAGACTTCCGGATCCCCTTCCCCGTCTTCTTCTTCTCCTTCTTCTTCGCTCAGCGCGTCGTCACGTTCGTTCATAGCTCCTTTTTCTTTTTTCGTAACGCGAACCGATCGATTATTCCCGCGGTATTGACAGTCGAAGGTACTGTCATCGGACGACCTCTTCTGGTTCTTCTTCTTCTTGAGAGGCAACGTCAGGGTCCGATGGAGCCTTGCGATCACGTCCTTAGACAAAACATCCCCATTCGTTCTGCACTCATTGTCAGTTTCAAATGAAATGTCTGCAGGTACGTCCTTCGATATACTGAACACGCCATCCGATGTTTTGTTTCCCAGGGTTTCTGGAATCGGACTGAAACACGGATTGTCCCTACTGAAGAGGTTTGAAGGACCAGAAGACGGAGAAGGTACACTGCATGAAGTACCCGGTAAAATATCTTCGTACACATGCGCCTCTTGAACGGCTCCGTACACATTAGGAAATAATTCCCGACCAGATTTTTTGGAAGACTCCATGGGAGATAAGAAATCAGAACTACCGATATTGTACACCGGTAGCTCATCCTCAAAGCCCCGGTTCTCCATCTGGAACAAAAAAAAAAAGGAATTTCAAATTTCAAATCCGGATCAAAAAAGGCGATAACAGAAGGGGCTAAGTGTAGCGAATCGGCTAGAATTCTCTCCTCGAAACGAACCTGAATTTTTGGATCGCATCCCGCGGTAGCAACAGCCATATTTTGATTTTTCCAAAATACCTTAAAATAACGCACTATCGGCAAACTCCATGACAACAATACACACGATATATATTCATTGAATTTTACTTTGGCAAACTGACTTACTTCAACACTTATTTGGCACTTTTCAATGACAAACCATCATTCTGATCGGTCGACGAAACGATTTCGATTTTTTACACCCGTTTACACTACTTCGAGCAATTAACTGTAATGACATATTTGAATGAATGGATAATATTCCGTGACGAGGACGTCGCGACGCTCTTCTGGCGTCCGCTGCAACAGCAGGCAAGCAGCAGGTTCAACTGTGACGTACGTCTACTCCGCGCCCGCGACGCCAACAGACTGTCACGTACTCTTCCTCGGACGTTTAACGCCGCTTACACGCATAGGATTTACTTGCTACGTCTGTACAAACGATGGTGAAGAATTCCCTCTCACCGGTTTTTATCACGCGCACTAGAAATTATACAATGCATTCAGAAATAGAGTGTACGATTTCAAAATTCAATCGATTCGTTTGTTAATTTATGGATTTATCAACCTGGTTATCTAATTTCAGAATCATGAGAAGCGGAGGCAGAAAAAGAAACACTGAAATTAGGTATTCGCTTTCTCCGATCTTGATAATTTCAATAAAACAAAATGGCCGCATTTGAACCCCCGAAAAATTCCACCTCGGAATTTCAATCTTCGATTTCCGGTCCGTACGAACGAAATATCCGAAATTCGCACCTACGTAGCCTTCTCGGTGTTGGCGGGGACGAAGAAATGCCTTAGACTTCCGTCTTGGAACGGTTAAGGCAACCGTGAGAGGCGAAGGAAATCACCGTGCCATGTTTTCACGTATTGGTCTGGTAATTCCTTTGCTCGAAGTGAAGATAAGCGTTTGACAAATGAAAAATAAAACAAGAAACGTACAGTTTAAAAAATTGTGACGAATAGTTTCGCCACGGGATTCGAGAATCAAGAGTAAATCGGTTACTTCAATTTTATTCTTATGGCGGTTGATGACGCGCTTCAATGCCCCCGAAAAAACCGCAGCCATTTAAGGTGTACGTACGTATCTGTATAGTATATACACTCGATCTATTATATGGATGGGATAATTTTATTATCTGAAAAATCGTGGTCAGCCGCATAACACGGCTGGCTGGGCAACTGCGATGTGAAAAAAAAAAAATCAAGTGCATCGATTCAAATTTTTCTACTACTATTAGGTATCATCGTTATTATCGTTTCATTCATCTCTGGATATTATTCACGGATGAATATAACGTACACAAATCTTCTGTGTCCTTAAAATAATTTATAAGTTAGTTGGAAAATTTGTGTGTCGCGCGTCTCAATCGAGCATTGTTCGTGATTGCGACAATTGGTGGGAGTTGACTCTCCGATTGAACTCTTGCGGGTACCACGGTATGGTGCATTTACAGAGTGTCTGACGTCATATTTTTGAGACACACCTAGGAAATGCCGATGTAATAATTCTTTTGTTTCCTCCATACTTTCTTCTGACCGTAATTCTTTCTTTACCGTTTTTTGTTGTTCACTCCGCGTTATAATTTTTGAAATTCTAAGCTCCAATTTCCGGCGTCTGTATACGTTCGTCGAGCGACGCGATCAACGAACTAGTGTATATTCCAAATGCAACATTCGGAGTCAATCAGTCAAGTGAACTGAGTAACGAGCGGTAATTAACTCTCGTTTCTTATACGGCTGCCACGGTATCTTCTTACCGAGTGTCAAGCTTACCAAATTCAATCAATTTATCCCGCCATCGATCTTACGCGACGCCTCGTTGAATTCTCCGAGCGTATTCCAAATTCGATTTCCAACGTTCGGTTGAAATTTTCGTTTTCGAAAATTACGGGGAAATTTCGGCATGGAAGAGCGATGGGAATCTACATTCGAATCGTTTTGTGCGCGAGCTTTTATTGTACACGGTGAGAAATATTTGAGTACCTATCTCACGCACTCTGAACTCACAAACTCAGAAAATCCAGAAACGTACGCATGCGGTTTGCCGCGTCACTGTACAGTTTATACATATATATCAAGGTAACATAGCCTCCAGTGTTTAGTTAACGTAAAAGTTGTTAGACCCGATCGTGACTCGATGAAAGAATTGAGTCGCTACGGCTCGGATCGTAATACCTACGTAGTGCCAAGTGAGTCTTGCCTTGTGGAACGCGACTTGACAATGACTCACAGCACAGGTTATATATTACCGTGTTATTAACTTGCGCAAATTCTCATCATGTGCATCAGCTTCGATGTAAAAAATAAATACATGTACCGAGACATGTGCATCTCTTTATTTTTCCGATATACGAGAAAAATCGAAAGAACGTATACAGCCGCTTCACGGGTGTTACAATGCACCGGAAATGGAATTCCGTCATTTAAACCCACACGATTATAGCATAGAATCGCGGGGCTCTCCACTTCCGGTTCGATGATGAAAAAGAAAAAAACGAACCACTACTAAAAAGTGCCTCCCATTTCCGAACACTCGGAAATATCATTCCTTTCGCTTTTCACCGTGCGTGTAACTAGCTTAATGCATCCACTCTTTCTTTCGTTGTTCCTTTGATTTTATAATTTTCTCCATTTTTTCTTTCTCCAACGTTCCGACCATTTTTTTTTATCGCCCAAGTTATATTACACACATTTGTTTGCATAGACCCTATGTACACATAACCAGAATTCCAAGCAGGCGTAGAAATATCATAAAGTATTTCTTAGACGTAATAATCAGTAAATTTTTCTCAGTAATGGAGGAATATAAAACGGAACAAAAAGCTCCTTGTATGTTAGAACCGGAACGTCTTCAAGACATTTGTAACACGCGTACAATATATCATGATTTTGTTTTCCGTTTTATCACCAAACCAATGAGATAACCATTAGTATAAAATACTCATTGTCGCCTATGAGTAAAGGGAAAAAACGATCGAACACCGAATAAAAAAAATAATTGATGTATCCGCGTTCATCCGACCCGCGTGGACTGCGGATGTGGTTCGGTATGAACTATTACGAATACCATACAAGTATGAATAATAGATTGCAAAACAGTGATATCCATTTGGAATGCGTGTCATTGGCAAATCGAGACATTTTTTCCCACAAGATTCTAACGAGTGGGCTGATAAAAAAATTTTGGAGATGCCGGGGATCGAACCCGGGGCCTTTCACATGCAAAGCGAACGCTCTACCACTGAGCTACATCCCCTACCATGTTTCGATTTGAGAGTATTGTCGTACATATTCTATCAACATGGGTATGATCGAAGGTTACGAAGGGGCCCGACATACTATACGTGATGGTTGAGTGCTTTGGGCAGGTGCCCAACGTCCGGTCGCCCGGAGTCACGTGTGTAATAAAACTCACCGTTGTTCTCTACGGATTATTGTTATTATTTTTTTATAAAAAATTCACGACGCGGTTTACGGAGAAACGCGTGCATATGCCCGGCGACAGCCGCATAGATATAATGCCGACTGAAATGACTTAGGATTGCATCGCGCGTTGCAGTATCTTTCCTCCTTTTTTTTTCTTTCGATCCGAAAGCATCGTCGATTCAATGACTAATGATCTTGGTGTACGGTATATCGTATGCGATGATTCTTTGCAATCGCGATGTTGAATACACAATTCCTAAGGTGTAGATACACGGGATTGCATGTCCCGAAATACTGAAGTAACGAAAGAAAAGTTTCGAACATATACACCCAAGAAACTAACAATAAGTAAAAAGGTCACGAGGGTCATAACGGCCTGGTATTCCCATGCAAATTAATAGTTAATCGATTCTGAAAAGCACACCGAATTCGGCTACAGTACACGTTACGCATATCTATCAAATTTTCCACAACCATAGATCATTAGATCTGATCACCGCCTCAGACAACGAGTATCGTACAGCATTCTTATTCTCTATGTTCGATATAACTATGCTATAGATATAGTTAAATTCCATATGACCATATGCATCGTAACTTAATATGACTGACGTCCGATGATGACCCAGATATAAGTTGACTTGGTACACGTAGTCGAGAGCTGTATAGTTGATAAAGTGAAACTATAATTTAAAACTGACGATATATATGTTCATACATACACACGTACGCGTAGCCGAGTAAAATTGATCGAGGGGAATTTTAACGATTGAATAATTTCATATCACACGTTATTATCACAACACCGATGGTGTTGGACATGTATTTATATCGATTTTCATGATTTTCTAAATTCTTCACTTACCTTGGCTTATTTGATTATTTCTTTGATTTTTTGTGTAATAATCAACTTTGCAAAGTACCAGACCATGCTCGTACGTTGATTGTTTCTATCTTTTGGAACACTTGTATGTATATGCGTACACCATGTTACGGGTGTCAATAATAAACGCAATTTCAATTGGCACCATATCATGTAGTTATGTATAACTATAAATAGAATTCATTCATGATTGACTCAAGTGTGAGTTAGTCCATTTATTTCCTACGATTCGAGTCACTGAAGGCCTTAATATCATTGCACTTTTAATTCATAACACACACTATTCAGGAATATTTAATATAAACCGTATGTGCGATGTCTTCACCTATCGGTGCCGGTCGGCTTCGTACTTAAAACCTTCAAGCTCAAAACTAAAGTCCTGACTAAATAGGAACTCCTACTCACCGTACCGGCACCGTTGTCATGTAAACATCCCTTGGCAACCAACCGCATGCATTCGTTACGTAAAAGTATGATAACCCTGTATATTGAATGCTTTTTACCCAAACAAATAGTCTAAAAGGTGATCGTAAAAATTTTGCAAATTTTTGGAAAACAATATCTACTCAAGCATCAAGCACAGAGTACAATTAATGTTGTCCTTTCATCATTTTCTTCTTTACCGGCTTCAGGCAGTCGGCAGAGTAGATATCTGCCATGAAAAGTGATCATGGAGGGCTGTTCGTGAAGAAAACTCCGTCGATAAAATCAATTTCGATTGTACTTACAATTGATCTGGTAGAACACTGTGAATAATTATTCCATTGAGTTTTGTGAATGATCTCATTTATTCAATTAATATGGCATTGCCTTGTTGTTATCTGAAAAAACTCCGTCGATAAAATCAATTTCGTTTGTACCCACAATTGATAAGGTAGAACGCTGTAAATAATTATTTGGTCGAGTTTTGTGAATATTCTCATTTATTCAATCAAAATGGCATTGCCTTGTTGTCACACAAAAAAATTCCGTCGATAAAATAAATTTAGTTTGTACCTACAATTGACAAGGTAGATTGCTATTAATAATTATTCGATCGAGTTTTAAAAATAATCTCATTTATTAAATTAAAACGACCTTGACTTTGGCAGGTTCGTTCAATAATTTCTTTCATAGAAGGTAAAGGAAAGAGTGTTGAGTAACTGTTGATAGCGCGTTGCTTGAGAACTTTTTGTTTCGATCGACTCGAAAAAGAATTTGATTCCTTTATCTACTTCGTCTATCTGATTGGCATATTTTTTTTTTTGTTTAGTAATCAAACATTTACAAACGCTTGGTAATTCGACCAATGACAGGCACGGAGAAATTAAACTGCTTCGCGGGATCTAGCGAGAACTGAGAAGTTATCATCATTCAGTGTGGGCTGAGCCGTCCACGTGGAAAGACAGAGAGACATTGATCCCGAGGCTCTCTGCTGAAAAGTGTTTTTTTTTTTTGACCATTTCCTTCTGGAACCGCAAGAAAATTACGAGCAGAATCATATTACAACAAAGAAAGAAACGAGATAAGAAATTTGCTTATTTCACTGAAAATTTCTGTTCAAATCTCGCGCGAATTGTAGTTCTTCGAAACGTATTAAACCACTGCAAATTGTTCTTTGGTTTGATTTTCGGTTTCTATTCATATCCGGGATTTATGGATTAAATAAATTAATTCTAACAAGACGATTAAATAAATAAATGATCGACACGTCTATTTTGACGGTAAAAAGTAACAAAAAAAAAAAAAAATTACAGTCACAAAAATAACTGTAAGAACGTAAAGGGGGAAATATACAGTGGGTGGTGAAGTTCTTTATAAAAAGTTATTAAACTTTTTGGCGGCTGATAACAATAATTGTGTTGCATATATAGTAGACACATTGTTTTGAAAAGCGTAAGTATATAACAGCGCATATAACTATTCATATGCGTACGTAATTACACTATATGATTCTATCTAGATATATACACGTGTGAAATGGTTTACTCGGTTATCATTTGCGCACATGAGGTGTAAATTAATTATGCATTATATGTGCATGTAACTCGATAGAATCATAAAATTATCAAATTTTTTTGAAATTTTCTATTCTATTTCACTTTACATTATTTCACTTCATTCAATAGTTCATATTATTTTCGTTTATTTTGACATCAATTCGCAATATTTAATTTATAATACCACTCACTTAATTACTATTCAAATATCCTCTAATCTTACGTAAAGGTTAATAGACGCACTTATCCTTAGCACATAAGATTATCTATAAACAAGAAGGTTTCCTCATCATAACAAAGAATTCAGATAGTACGGTAAGTTCATTGTGTTTCATTCGTTCTATTACTTCATTTTGTTCATGCGTGTGATACTACATAAGTTTCATTGTCTCAATTTCTATTCGTTTCATCGAAGCGACTCCCACGTCAATTAAATCTAGTTGTTATCTCCTTTTATCCCGAGATACTCTTTATGTCACCGCGGGTTGATTGTCTTACATTATTTTTATCTTTTCAATAAAAATTCAGTCCAATGATCCGTATCGTGATTTTTGATCGACTGATTTTCTTGTTACGTTTTTTTTTACACCGTTGGCGACAACCGCCTAGATAACAATACAACGAGAAGAGGAGTCGTCGTTCACCGCATGATGTTTTCCGTTGCGCTTCCGGTCACGGAATAAATTTAATACCATTGTAATACGACTTGAACAGCTTCGCGCTATGTTCTCTTGATGATTGTCATCAACCGGAAAAAAAAATTGAAGCTAAAATCACTCGGACGAAACGATAACGAGAACGACAACACCGAATTATGGTATGCGACAAATATTTTCGATCGGAGTCTTCATCTCGTTATTATTAATTTGAAGTTCATCATGTGAAACAGATATTCATCATCTGCGTGAGGTTTTCAGCGGAATCCGAATTTTTTTTCTTTCAAATCCTTGCATCGACAATTTTTTCAAATTAATCAATCGGGGGAAATTGTTGTTACTCGAATCGAATCGTCGGGGAGGGGTAGGAGATCCTCTTCCTGGTAAATTTCAACTTACCTTTATAACAGCCTTGTGTGACGTCAAGGAGAGAGCAGCGGTCGTAAGTAGGTTAGACGGTGTCCATATAGTAGTCGACCGCATACTCTACACACTCATATCAAAGTTTGTATTATTAAACGAGAAAGATGTTGTAAATTCAGTATTGGTAGTGTCCAGAGTGTTCGTAGTCAGAGATACCGAAATAGGAAAACAAGAAGTATGGAGAAAATGTTGAAAAAAAGGAATGTATACAGTATGTAAAGAAATGGGAAGAAAAAAAAAAGAGAAAGAGAGAAGTTTGAGCAGAGATAGAAAAAACCAGTACCGATGTATTATTATAAACGTTGTTACGAGTTATCGATAGTCGTTTGGTAACATAATTAGTTAAATTTTGTGCGTGATTGACTAATCTGGGTCAAGCTAGCCGGCGGAAGCTGTTCCGTAAATCTTTTCGAGGGTAAAAAATAAGAGGCAAAAAATGAAAAAGATAAAGCTGAAGAAAAGTATATGCAGCACGTGCAGCAGTCGTACGATACACTGGAGAAAAGAGAGGAAACCTTGACCGTAGCTAATGATTTCGTCATGTAGGCCACATTCCTCTATACCATTCTACCAAACTGGTCAGCCCGCGGATTCAACCTCGATGCTCCTTCCCATTATGCTTGCACCCAACGACACCACTTCCTGGTCAAAGATGAACCTTATCTATCCTCGCCTTATCTTCGTTCATTCGTTCATTTTATTTTATACGTTATTCGATTTATTGTTCGTTGAAGAAATGCGGGATTTTCTTCAAATCACGGCATGCGATATATGAATTCGCACTTCGTAACGTCGATGGGAAATTAAACGCGATTATTATCCGATGTATCGAACGCGGTGCGTACATCGCTATTGTATGTACAGATATTATAATTCTGCGGGCTTGCAGAAATAATTATTTCACATAAACAACGCGGTGGATTTACCGCGCTTGTCTACGTGAATATAGTGAATTCGTTATCCATTTTTTTTTAAACTTATCGCAATTTTCCAATATTTTTGCAAAATATTTTTCCATTTGTCATACCTGTACACAGTTTCACACGAGTTTCCAACTATTATATCATTCAACTTCAAACATTCAACGCACACGATGTTTTTCCATCATACCCATGCGATACACGTGTATACAGAGAGTTTCAAAGGAAACTGGTCACTCTTAACGCCTGACCAGCAGCGACTTAACGTGCGCTCACTAATTGCAATCACGAAATTTTTCACGTGCCTGAACCTCGTGTGGTCGTGAGCGCACGTTAAGTCGCCGCTGGTTAGGCGTACTACGAGTGACCAGTCTCCTCTGGGACTCTCCATTTAAGTGTCCTTAATTAACGTATATCTGAATATATTGCGCCTGGTATCATGCTCGATTATGTACATAACGCGCACACATTCAATCACCCGTGTAATAAAATCATAGCGAAATGAGACCAGAAAAACAAGATCCAAGTCGATGAACGTTCAAAAGGCTCAATGACGTTCAGAGCTATAAACGGGAGGGTGCAGCGTGTTCGGTTCGAATCACGGTAGACTTGGGTACAAGGAGACATGAATGCCTGTACAGTGAATACACATAACGCGAGCGATGAAGAACAAAAGGGGGAAACAATTTATTTCTTTGATCCGGTTTTTCTGCACATTTTTTCTTTCAAACTCACGTTGTCTATTTTTACGCACGATTTACTATGCATTGTCTGAGTCCTTTTTTCGCGTATCAACCGCGACAAGTTTGTGGTGGATATCACAAAGATATAGAATTTTTTCATTCATTATTTTATTTTATTTCTCTTTCCATCATTTCACGTCTTCTTTTTATGCGGTATGCCAACACGAGTATATGAAAAATGTTATTTCACCTATTCTCTGAGAGTTGCGTGAAGAAATTCCGGGCTCTACTGCGCACAATTACTATGGTTATCTACTAGGAAAAGTAGGAACGATTGGACCATCAGATAAATTGGATCGTTCCATGAAAAAAGTGTTGGAACAAACGCGATTCGTACTTACCATGAAGTGGTCCAATCATCCCCACTTTCCCTTGCGTATAAATATGTATCTGCGTATAATAAACGCTCTTTATGTATTTAGGTATGTTAATTCCGACGTACCTGTATAACCGTATAGTAGTTACATCGCAACTACAATCCATCCGTACGAGAAGAAAGTTGTCTACTTTCATCAATAGCTGGTGCAGCAGCGGCGATGGCTCTAATCATTTTTTCTCTCCTTATTCTCGTTCCTTTTTCTCTTTATCTTACATTTTGTTCATTTCTTCTCATCTGAGTTCGCGCGAGACAAAAAGTAACATATTACCGGTAAGGTCAACGCACCTACCGCTGAAACTTTCAAGGTCCAAGGTTCTCAAACTTCCTCCTCACTACCGCGCTGCACATTGTATAGATAAACTCATACCTGTATTTTCGGGGCCGCTGCACAGCCTGAAATTCAGCACAGTACGGTTCACTGCGGTTAGGAGGAGCGGTCGAAGAGCGAAGTCGATTTCAATCGTCATCGCATGATTACAATGCAACTTTATAATGATAATTAAAACTCTATAGTACGTTACTCATGAATTATTTTCATTTTAGTTTTGTTTTTACAACGTAGTATCAGCTGCACAGCTGCTTAGACTTGGGACTCGCGTTATTCGAGAATCTGAAATTGGGTCATGTCTTTGTTCCATGCGTTAGCAAATCCCCGTTTGGTTTTACATGCGTACCGCCTGTAAATTCGTATTTTATAAAATTCGTTGAAATTCGCTCGTACGTTTTTCCTATTTTTTCATTCTCTCCTTTGCTTTCGAACTTCTTTCCTCAGGTGACTCATCTCTTCATGCTTTCGGCCAACCTTGAGTCGATTTCGAGGACGGTCGATGACTAAATGAAAAGAAGAAAAGAACGAAAAGAGACAAGTCAAACAGCCTACCAACAATTCATAGATCATTTTTATTACATCCATTCAACTAGATCATCGTCATTTTTTCGTCAATAAATTTGACGCTGACAACGCAATAACAAATGTATATTACGATAAGGTTTGACTTCATTTGAACTGTCGGAAGCGAAACTACACAAGATAAAAGTAGCAAATATAATATTGTATTGTATATCAAATAGATATAGATGTATACCTATACCGATAATAGATGTTCGACGACGAGAAGATAAGAACGATTAATGTGTGGGCAGAACACTTCAAAATTTCACGACGTATCTTTAATTTATATATATATGGATGTACCTATACAAGAAAACTGTTTTTAAAAAATAGATACACTTTTTCGCTGAAAATAGAAATTAAAAATATTAACAAATTTATCAGACGAACTAGTTTAGAGTTAATTTTTGTCACCATGACAACTTACGATCACGTTTTAAATAATACGAAGTACGCTGATGCCGTAATTCAGAATACGTATACGCTCAAAAATAATAGTGATGACAATGAACGATAATAACGATAATAGCAATGGAAATATACGAAATAGAAAATACTTGGATGACCGTAGTGAAAATTTCGTAAGATATTTGTTTAAGAATTCCGCACGTATAAATCGGGCGAATATTATACGATTTTGAAATAACCGATGTATGGTCATAATGTTGAGTAAGATCAACACCTGTGCTAAATCTACGGTAAGGTGAAAACTCATGTGTTCCAAAGATGTGACAAATATTGAGAAATCTTCGAAAACAATTTTTATTCATTTTTTCCCTCACCTGCAAAATAGGTTCTGAGAACGTGGTTTTGACGAAGGGGGAAAAAAACTCTTAATAAATAAAATAACTATAGGTATTTAATTCGCATCTCGGGTTTGATACTCTTATACATACAGATGTGTACCTGAGATTTTTGTTTCTCTATTTTCAAAAATCAATTGAACGCACTTTCACCGGATGTATAATAAATGTACAGTAATTTGAACGCGTCTATTCCAAAGGAGAAAAATGACGTGTGTATAAACGTTATCCATCATATAATTTAATGCGTGAGTGAAAATATCGGCTGAATAAATACCAAGAAAAAAAAGAGTTATGCAGCAAAAAGGACCTTGATTCACTGTATACGTCAGAGACAATTTTTATGCACCGAACAATATAAAAATGAGAATCGAAAACGATACAACCCACTTTTAAATGTGGT
This sequence comes from Athalia rosae, assembly GCF_917208135.1. NCBI lineage: Eukaryota > Metazoa > Arthropoda > Insecta > Hymenoptera > Athaliidae > Athalia > Athalia rosae. Next base: position 23,817,075 of record NC_064028.1, on the reverse strand, counting down.
GCATATTCATTGTACATTTTATTTTAATTATCTAGGTATATTAGGAGAAAGAAAAATAAAACTGATATTGAACTTGAGCTCTCGAATTAGTGAGCAATTAGCTTGTGTAAATTACGTAATCGTAATTCAGTTCCCGTTGAGTATAAATGTTGGTATAAAGTAGCAATCATCACATGTATCGCTTAAATCGAAATGATTAGATAAAAACAATTCTGTAAAAAAAATACGTTAATAATGACGCAGTTTTTGCTGCGTTTTTTTCGTTTTTTTTATTATCATTGAACAATCAAGAATGTTATAAATTCTGAAAAATTCTAATTCACAGATATCGCGCATTCGTCCATCCGTTGCCTCCGTAGCTTCATTCGAAATCGGTAGGTCAAATAAAAAAATAGAATGAAAAAATAATCAGCTGAAAAAAGAACTGTAATTCGATGATTCACATCCGAACTGTATCAGACGAGTATTAAAATTATTTTCTTTCTGGTTTTATCATTGAGGCACCTTTTTTTATCTACATCAATCGCAGATTCAAAACAAGATTTTATCGAGCGTTTTATACGAAATATTAAGAGATGTACGAGGCGTTCTTTGGAAAGGGATATAGGATATAACGAGACACGTACAGTGTATGTGTATATATGTATATATTCACAAGTCGGAAACGCGAACGGGGTATCGCGATGGGTCAAATAACGGTGTATCACTTGCCATCCACGTCTCAGTTTCGCCTGTTTTCGACGCCTTTATAGAGTATCAATTTTTTTTGTTTTTTTCACTTCCTGGCCTCTTCTTCTTCTGAGGATCTTGGTATATCGTACAGTGTGAGATAAAGTAGGGTATGAGAAGGGAAAAAAAAAGAAAAGAGAATATGTTGCTTCAATTTTTCAACGTGAATGTTTCCCTCTGCACAGTTTGTCCCCGTGGAGATCTCGTTTGTCAAAGACTTGACGAGAAAAGAGTTGTCTCCAAATAACGCAAGCATTGAATAAGATCGTCGTTGATCATTTGATATGTTTTTTTGGATCATTAATCGACGTAGCGGAAGGTGGACGATTAAGATAGGGAAATTATACAGACAAACGGCCGTAGGCGTGGCTCGAACACCGTTTGTAATATAAATTACCTCCTTGTAACAGTGACACAATTATGGGGGTACGATGTCGGTGGAATGCCTGCATATAAAATCGTATCACATGCGAGCAATATAAGATCATTTTAATTTTCAATTGATTATTTCATTCATCCATATTGAACGCGATTTTGAAATTGTTTCAGCTAACGTGATACCAAAGATTCAACAAAAAAAAAACGTAAATAGCATGCCAAATCAAAAATGGGCTCTGAAAAAATGCAGCGGTCTTATCCTACTATGCTTAGCCACCACGCAGTGGCTGCCGACGTGCGGTGAGTTTAAAATTTCTTGTGATAGTACATTTTCGGTTTTGACAAAGCCAAAGAAGTATCGCCAATTTTTTCCTCAACTAAAATTTCTAACATATTCTTAGGAATTCCCGTGAGAGAAAGATCGAAAAGAGAAGCGGAGATTGCGAATACAAATTGGACCGGACTTGCTGATGAATGGTTGATGGCAAAGGAAAGGATAGCGAACAGGATGGGAATCCCTTTACTCCCAAATAGCAATACGACGCACGAAGTTCCAATAGTTGAAATTGTCGTAAACGGTACAAATAATGACCCTGAGCAACTTTCGCGGGTAAGAGATTCTGCCTAGCACATTTTCATTTCCATGCTAAATTTTTTGCGCAGTTGAAAATTAAAATTTGATGATGAAAAAGTATCCAGTCAATCGATTTTTTCTGATATTCAAATTGATTTTTTTTTTTTTTTCACTCCCTTTCTTCATACGTCCTAGCGAATCAACTTTCACGAACGTCCGTCAGACACATATGAGTATGCATCTAAAGCTTCCCCTTCGGTTTATATATTTTATACTCTCACTTTCAGTATCAAAATACTTTCACCTGCAATGTCCAAGACCAACTTTGAACACTGTAACCACTGTATAATTATCTGCGCACTTTCTCACATTTAAATACATACATAGTTTAAGAGGATCATATCCAATTAATAGAAAAAAAATTTTAAAACAAAAAAAAAAAAACAGTTCAATTACTCCCGGATGCTCTGGGATTTGGAGTCCTCTCAAAAGTCTGGTCATCTTTCGGGATTCGTTGACAAGGCACTCAAGCTCTTGGATCTGAGGCAAGTGATGATGGAAGTTGAGACATCGGTAATGTCGAAGGTCTCTTGCACAGCTTGCAAAGTCGGCGCTGGACTTCTTCAGCATTATATCAAAAGTGGGAAAACTGAGGAAGAAATAATGGCTAGCATATATCAATTTTGTGTATCGCTGAAGATACAAAGTCCCCGGGTATGCCAGGGCGTTACGTTGCTTTTTGGAGTAAGTTTTTCAGGTCGAACTGATTAGAAAAATAGATTCTAGTCTAATTGAGATGGCATTTTTTCTGAACTCTTGTGTTCTGGTTTAAGGGTGAAGTCATCTACGTGTTGAAGCAAATCAGTATGGGGCCATCGCAGATTTGTAGTTTCGTTATCGGCGATGCTTGCGACGATGCTTATAATCCTCAACACGAATGGGAAGTTGCTTTTCCTCCGGTCAACAAACCGCCGATACAACCACCGATTCCTCCTATCGAAGGAGCACCGACCTTCAAGGTGCTCCACATATCGGACACCCACTATGACCCCTATTATCAGGAAGGAACAAACGCTGATTGCAACGAACCTCTTTGCTGTAGACTAACGAACGGCGCACCGTTAACGGCATCGGCAGCAGCCGGAAGATGGGGGGATTACAGAAAGTGCGATACACCCAAGAGAACTGTAGATCATATGTTGAAACACATAGCAGACACACATTCGGTAAACAACGAACTCAAACAATTAATATTATCAATTGTTGGCGAGAGCTTTTGTTCGAATGTTGATTCTATTTTTTTTCTTCTCTTTCGTTCTGTTAGGATATAGACTACATTTTATGGACGGGTGATTTACCACCTCACGACGTATGGAACCAAACTAGAGAAGAGAATCTTCGAATTTTACGCGACACCGTTACCCAAATGATCGAAATGTTCCCTGGAATTCCGATATTTCCTGCTTTAGGAAATCACGAGAGTGCTCCCGTAAACAGGTGAGCTTTATCTCACGATTCGATCGCATTATTCAGTTCTATAATTTGAATTAAAATGCAATTTTAGCATTCGATTGATAATCATATTTTCGATAGCTTCCCTCCGCCCTTCGTACCTGAAGACAACAGTATCTCCTGGCTTTATGACGAGCTTGATAAGGAGTGGAGAAGATGGCTACCTGCGGGAGTATCTCATACTGTAAGACGCGGGGCTTTTTACTCTGTTCTCGTCAGACCAGGGTTCAGAATATTGTCGGTGAACATGAATTATTGCAACAACAAGAACTGGTGGTTACTGATAAACAGCACGGATCCGGTCAGTGAACTTCAGTGGTTGATTTACGAACTTCAGGGGGCTGAAATAAACGGTGAAAAAGTTCACATAATCGGACACATACCGCCAGGACATTCAGATTGCTTGAAAGTTTGGTCCAGGAATTATTACCACATAATCAATCGGTAAGTGTGACTAAGTGAAGAATTCAGATGTTGGATATTCGTAGCGCGTAACTGATCTTTGTGTATTTGGTTTTTCATTCTCTCATCTAGTTACGAGTCGACAATCACTGCCCAGTTCTTTGGACATACTCATTATGATGAGTTTCAGTTATTCTACGATACAACGGACCTTGGAAGGGCCCTTGGCGTCGCATACATAGGGCCATCAGTTTCACCTTACATTGATCTGAACCCCGGATACCGAATATACTACGTCGATGGCGATCATGCGAAAACTACTAGGGTGAGTAAAACAAGATGGCGTTCGAACATGCAGCAAGTTTCTCCACTTCGCGAATTGAAAGATATTTTATCAATCAATGAGAAGATATTTAACTGTGTTCTTTTTGGAAATGGAATCTGTAGCTGTGATGGATCAGGATAATTTGATTTTCCTATATTCTAGATGGTCGTCGAGCACGAGTCGTGGGTGATGAATCTGAAAGAAGCAAATCTATACGACTATCCAATATGGCAAAAAATGTACACAGCTCGTCAGGCCTACCAGATGGCATCGCTTTTGCCCCGTGATTGGGACTCTTTGATCGATAAAATGACTAACGAACCGTCGCTATTTGACCTTTACTACAAGTGAGTTAAATCAAGCGATTCCCGAATATTAAAAAAACATGCAACATCTACGAAATCCTTTTTTTTTTCTTGCAAATCTTTCCAGGCACTACAACAAAAATTCTCCGGTCAGACCCGCGTGTAATGACGAGTGTCGCAAGCGTTTACTTTGCGATTTACGAAGCGGTAGGAGTCACGATAGGAAAGCACTTTGTCAGAGTTTGGAATCCAGAATAGACGGAGAAACTAGAACTGGATGGAGAGCTTGGATATACAACGGTCTCGCACTATCGTACGTACCACAATGGTGGTTTAGACCTAACCATGCTGGTGATGCGGAAACTAATAACGTTGATACGTGATGATAACGCTAATAAACCCTATCTGATCACATTTTATTTCATTTTCCACTCTCCTTTTATATGTATATCAAATTATATATAACATAAATGAAGGAACCAAGTTGGATAGCACTCATTATCTCACCATTATCACAATTATCATTCATTTCATAATCGAAAAAAAAATTAATACCATCATTATTGTAAAGATTATGGTTTCACACGAGGTTGGTGATGGATTGATGTAAATAAATTTGGAAATTCATGTAAGAAACATTCTGATTACGTTAAATATGTGTACTATGGTGATTGGATTTTCATCTGGCGGGTATCAGACGGTAATTTAACACAATTGTGAGTACACAAAACTCAAATTCAAGTTACAAATTGTTCAATTATGATAAATTGAATATTATAGTTTTTTTTTTATTTTCAGGGTATCAGTCGTCATGGCGATTCCAAGATTTGCTTACAACTTACCGAAATATGTCCTAGGTCTCGGGTAAGCGAAAAAATAAATTACAAAATTGAACGGAATTCGAGACGACAGAAAAATAACGCAAACTGTGGTTTTAATCTAAGTATTCGAACCGACATAAGTAGCTCCGCGAAGCTGACGTTGTTTGATCAAAATTTGAATGGGTATACAAGATTCAGAAAATTGTTACACCCGAAGTAACTGTAAAATTAAAATCTATACGATAACGAATTGTTAGCGAATAACGATTTTTTTTTTTTGTTTAGTTTTTTTCATTTTTTGTATCTCGAAATACTCGTTGTATTATAATAATTAACAATTCAAGTGATATTATTTGTTATATGATACACATGCGCGTATAACGAGAATTTCAAGTATCTGATATTATCATTTAAGTTATGCACAATGTTTGCAAAACTGACCTCGCTGAGCGTTTCTCTACTTAATCAATTAATCAATTATCGTATGGTGCTAATAAGTTATGCAAAAGCACAAGTATAACCCGAATGAATGAATTAGCATATCGGATACGTCAACTCAAATGTTATTAGAACAAAAATGAAAGAACAAAACGAAGTAGAAAAGGAAAGAAAAGTGTACATATCATGATTTGCAACTATTATTTATTTATGTAATTTTACTATGATTTATGTAATCCTAAGATGACCAGCTCAGCTGATAATTACCCTAATTACTTATAGGAAATTTTTTTTCTTCTTCATATACTTCAAGTAAATATAATTCATTTGTATAATTATATTTAATACCCAAAGCAAATGTTCTATTATTACCTGCAGTAAAAGAAAAAAGAGAAAAATTTAAAAAGTAAATTTATTGCTAATCCAACATTCTCGTCTTTGTTGAAAGTTAACTGATATTATTTCATTCGAAAACTCATTTCTCGTGTAAAATATAATAATAATAATAATTTACACAAAAATACACGTCTGTCATTTTAGTTAGCACTTAAATATATGCCGAACATATACGATAATTGAAAACAAGGCTTCAAAGAAATAATAATATCAAAACCAACCGATGACAATCTACATCGATAGATTGCATCGAACTCTATACGGTGCTACATTTTTTAAATACTATAGATTCTCGGTGATCGCGGTCGTGAGATGTAATTATCATGAAAGATATGCAATATCTAAAATCTATGCTGATGACGATGACGATTATTTGAATAATTCTCCATAGTTTACGTTCCTGAAGAAACTTATAGATACGTAGTATCCGTGATGATTTCGTATTTCTGCGAGTAAGCGACTTCCGCAATATCGGTAAGCTTCTCGGACATTCCTTTGCCCGTCTGCTGTACCATTTCGTGAAAGTAAGACCCGTGATTTTTCAACAATAAATAGGGATGACCGAACTCCTGAGGAGGCAATGTGGGAAAGGTTTTTAAAATTTCTCCAGGTAAACTCGCACACTAAATTTCATAATGAATCGGTTCATTTCTTACCATTATTTTTCCACCGCTCATGACAAGAACCCGATCGCTGTCCATTATCGTATTCAAACGATGTGCGATCGTTAGTACAGTGCAATCTGCAAACTTCCGTCTAATGGTGTTTTGAATGAGGGCATCGGTACTGTGGAAAATAATTTTCAATGATTTTAGACAGCTAAAAATCAATTGCGAACGATATCAGAAAACAGTCAGTTTGAGTATGATCTTACTTTCTGTCGACATTGGCAGTCGCTTCGTCAAGGACGAGGACACGATTATTTCTAAGAATAGCCCTAGCTAAGCATATGAGCTGTCTTTGACCCACGCTGAAGTTCGCTCCGCCTCCGGCGACCTTGAACTCTAGAGAAGGTACGCAGTCACCAAGTTCCACTTCCCGGAGGCTATCCCATAATTCAGCGTCGGTGTACTGTTCGAATGGATCCAAATTGAAGCGAAGGCTAGCTGAGAACAGGATTGGCTCCTGAGGGATTATGGAAATTTTTGGACGCAGCTCGTGAAGGCCTATCGATTTTGTGTCGATCCGATCCACCGATATTTCACCCTCGAGTCCGTCACCCGCCAAACAGAACAGCGCAGATATTAACGATGATTTTCCTGCACCCGTTCTTCCCACTATTCCCACCTTCCAACCGGGTTCGATCGTCACGTTCATATTCTGATGGTAATGAGAAAAAAAAAAAAAAAACAACCATGATGTTGACCATTACGATTTTCGAGTGATGGTGAAAATTTTTAACATTACCTTCAAGACTGGTGGTTTGTTTTCCGCGTATCGCATCGATACGTTTTTGAATACTATACCGCCCTTCGAAGGCCAGGATCCTGGGGGAGGATCTTTAGTTGTGAATGGCCCTTCTTTGGGCAATGAGGAATACTGAAGGACCCTTTCTACCGATGTCATTTGCGACACAACTTCTGCACTTTGTCTCATTCCGTGCTGAACCATTCCAGTTAAAATTAGAGATTGAGAAAGCGCAAGTCCCACATAGCCCCCGAGAGTCGTTCCTGTTTTTCGTTTTTTTTTTTCAAGTAAAAGTAAAAATTCAATCATTGGTGGCAAAAGAGAATTTCAAACTGATTAAGATGCGTAATTGACATCAGATGATATTTTACCATCGTCCATTAGAATGAAAGAGAAACAAACGCAGCCGATCAGACCGCATGTGAGGAGATCGAGAATAAATCCAAACATCGTTGCTGTTGCTATCGTGAGATAAGCAGCCCCGGTATGAATGTCTTGATACTGATCAAATTCTTTTCGCATTATTGCCTCCACTGGACCACCTCGACTTCTGATAGTCGTTAGCCCGTTCAGCGTCGATGTGACGTGTGAGAACATCGGACTCTTTGCTAAGATTGAGATATCATTTGTAGATAATCATTTTCGACCGATTCTTCCCATTCATTGCATTTTCAACTCACTTATTCCTTCGAGCCGTTTGATCTCCTGAGCAGTTTTCAGATAGTATACTCTTATAAACCAGAAAATCGAGGCCATGACAGTCAGAACCAATATCATCCAGTTATTAACAATTGCGACTACAGTCAGGTTACCAATCATTACAGAAAATGCTCGAAGTGCCTCAAGCAACGCTCTAGGTAAAAGCTCGTCCATTGCACCAACGTCCTTCGAAAATCGGTTAAGAATTCTTCCTGATAAAAAGAAGAAAAATAATAGATCAGGATTTAGATACGTTTATAAATAAAAGAGTCTCGAATCGATCTACAAACCTGATGGATGAGTGTTGAAGAACCTCATAGTGGCTTGGGATAAGTTGAGAAATATTTTGTCATGAATGTGGCGACTGGCCTTCATGCAAATTGCAAAAAATAAGATGCCTCGCAGCAGGGTCAACAAAATGCAGCCGACGACACACAAGGTGTAAACGTAGATGGCCACGTGAGAGTGAAGTACACCGAATTCATCGTATAAAAGTGATTCGGGGTTGTAGGTAGCTTCCGAGTACCAATCGGACGTTTCATTTTTTCGGTGGTGTATAATTTTGCTGTCATTGTCCGCAACGGTTGTGGCGAGAGTTTTGTTATATTGAAAAGCGCGTCTGAGGGTCTCTAAATTGGTCCAAACGGAAACCCAGTAGTCGCAACCACTCGTAAGCGCTTGCGCACCTATGAAAATCAGGATCAAAAAACCAAGGGAACAAATATTTCCTCCAGCTCCGAAATAACCCGTCCAAACTTTACTGGACATTTTGCCCTTTTCGACCTCTTCAGCTTCTACTTCTCTCAAACCCGTCGTATTTTCCACCTGCGCCAGTACCACTGCATCTTGATTGTCGATATTTTCTTTCGCAGACTGCGTGCGCGCCTGAAAATGCACGAGATCGTTTCGCTGGTATTCGTTATAACGAATCGTTAAAATAAGTACCTCTAACGCGCTCGACTCTTCAATGTAAACGGCGTCTCCCTGCTCGAGGGACGCCTCGGTTTCCAACATCTTGAAATCAGATTCCAGCCCTTTCGGTGGACCTTGATGTTCGACGTTGCCCTGAAATAAAAAAGGTCAGTCTCCGCATTCGAATGACTCTTCTTTCTTTTCGACTTCCCAGTGCTCACCCGGTTCAGAACAACTATATGATCCGCCTGAGAGACATATTGAATCTGATGAGTGGCTAAAATGCGAGTTTTCCCCTTCAGATATCCGTTTATGCATTGGTCGAACAGTATACGACCCACGCAAGGATCCACCGCGCTAAGAGGATCATCTAACAAGTACAGATCCGCGTCTCTGTAAACCGCTCTCGCAAGATTAACCCTCGCCTTTTGCCCTCCGGATAGAACCGCCCCTCTTTCTCCAACGAAGCTCATGTCACCGTCGGGTAACTGTTGAAAATCTCTGTGCAGGGCACAGACTCTGGTAACCTGAGGCAAACGGACCGTCGATTAGCGATGGAGGATTTTTTTTTCTTCGATCAAGGTGCCGAATCATTACCTCTTTGTATCGATCTTCGTCGTAAGTTTCTCCGAACAGTATATTGTCTCGAATCGAAGCGGAGAAGAGCCAAGGATCTTGGCAAGCGTAAGAAATTTTAATATCGGCAGAATTTATCCTGCTGTTCGGATCCTTTCCGCTGAAAAACTTTAATCTCCCGGCACCGATCGGAAGCTCTCCCATCAAAAGATGCAGCAACGATGATTTACCCGATCCAACGGATCCCACAACGGCGCACAGAGATTTGCCTTCAAGTGTCATTGAGACTTGACACAAAGTTGGGGGAAGTTGACCGTAGACCCAATTAGCTGATATTTTTATCATGTCGATTCCGATACCTTCCTCTTTTTTTTGACTAGACGAGACAATCGCCACAGATGATTTTTCGGTACCATCTCGGTGATCTGGTTTGGTAGAATCGGATTTTTTCACTTCCTCGAGAAGCAAAAATTCCTAGCACGATACGAGGAGAGTTAGTACAAGGCAAACGGTTATACAATGGAAAACAAGTAAATTATGCAAACACCGAGGTAGAAAAAAAAAAACTCACCGACAATCGTTCTAATGATACGGCGGCTTCACCTGCCATTATTACAGCGTGTGGAAAACACGTCGCGCAAGTATGTTGTAGTATATTGAATAGATTCGCCAATACAAATGTTATTTGAGCGGTGAGGGAGTTTCCCATCAATACAAAAGTTATCAGCGTCAAATATAACGTGACTCGTTCAGAGAATACGATTATACTCAAGTAAATACCCCTGAGGTATGAAGTATAGCTTATCAACTTTATCTCGAAAGCTCTGACTTTTGCTACAATGGACTCAAAAGGTTTTTCCCACGCGTACATCTTCACTACCTGCGCATACGTTGATAAATCATTGTAATAGTGTTTATTGTGCCGGAATGATGATTCATTATTCACGGATCGTTATCTACCTGAATTCCAAAAATCAATTCACTCATCAGTTGAACTCGTTCGTCGGTTTTCACAGCGATTTTTGACCTGAGCCTTCCGCTGATCCGACTCAAATATCCCTGGATCGGAATCGTTTGCAACACCATAGCGCCCAATCCGACGATTGTAGCAACGCCGACCGATTGCCACATCACAAAACTCATGACCAAAATCTACGAGAATTATAATGGTCATAGCTGACGTCTCCGAAAACGTGTGTATGAAATTGTTTTGGTGGATTTAAAAAAATTTCGATGATTTCAAATCACTTCGATTTTCAATGATCTCTCGTCGATCTATCATCGCGGCGTGTGAAATTTTTTAATGTGTTTAGAAAAATATATGGAATCAAAGTGTGGCCAAAATTAATTACAAAAAAAATATTCAAGTATCTCGTGTGAAATCAATTTTATCATACCTGTATCGGCATTATCCATACGTGATGAAGATACATAAAAACCAAATCGAAACGACCAACGTCATTGCTCATAAGGTTAGCTACCTGACCCGCAGCGGTACCACTCGCTGCAGCTTGATTGAGGCGCAGAACCTGAAGAACGAAATAAAAAAGAATCCTGAAAATTCTTTCGTCACGGTATCGCAGGTAGGCACCTAAAGCCCGAATATTATATCAGCATGGAGCAATTTCGTCCGCGAGAAATATCCCGACGAAACGACGCCTGGTGGCGTATCGGACGTTATTTATCGCTCACCTTTCTGTATATCATCGAGCAGCAGGCGATCCTCGTTTTCATTCCAATTTGTTGATTTCTGAGGCTGGTATGGTGACCGAGCAGCACTACAAGGAATGTAAAGAAGACGAGATATCCGCCGTAAAGCAGTACGTCGTTGTACGATATCGAATGTCTTTGACCAGGGGAAAAATATGTGATTATCCATCCTTGTACTATAACTTGTATAATGTAGACGATGCAACATTGGCAAAGAAGAAGAAGACCCTGGAGCATAAACTGAGCCCAAAACATCCGCGCTAACGCCCTCGTAAGACTCGGTTTGCTCGACTTCCCCTTTTTTCCATCGGCACCGAGCGTTAATTCCTGCTCAGCTTTTGCCAATTCCTTTTTCCATTCGCTAAAAAAAAAAATTATTCGATTCAAGAACATCTTTTCGCTCAATATCGTGTTGAATTTTCGAATACGTAAGAGATATTCTCACAGCTCAAGACGGTCACCGAGACGTTCGGATTCATCGGATTTCAAAGGATCGTATAAATCGGTAACATCCAATTCCTTTTTAGCCCCAGTAAGAAAAATTGGAACTGTCCACCTAAAGTTTTCGAATATTAATCCGCGTTTTGTTATTCCCGAATAATTTTACCTTCGATATATTTCATTGGTTCATGAACGGAGAATAGATGAATCATACCCGAAGACGAGTTTGCTAAGAAAATTTGCTTTTTCTTCGGGATTCCTTTGAGTCAGTGTTTTCTTGGTTTCCATATCAGCCACGCAACGATTTTATATCCCTGATGCGATCTAAAGACTGAAAGGAAAAAGGGGAAACAAGAAATTAAGAAATTGAACCAGATTTGGTCGGCTAAAATTAGACTCCAAATGTTTTTCATTTTTGTCATGCATGTACAGATGAGGACAACATGTCAGGATCGTACGGGATCGGCCTCACATCCAGGAAAAGAAAAGAAATCACTTCTGCAGAGCTACAGGATAAAAATCCGTTCCCTAATACAGCTGCTCCAAATCAAGGGTTCAGTTTGAATTTGATACAAGTATGCAAATTGACTGGAATTTCCGGCTCAGTCGTTGGCGAATCAGATTTCTGCGACTACTTATCTCGCGGTATACGTCATTCATTGTAGGGTTAATGACGTTGATCGAACGTATGAGGAAAAACTTTAATATTGAGAAATAACAGAGAAAATAATAAGAATTAGAAATCGTTGGTTAGTTATTAAGAAATTGCGGATCTAGTACGAGGTTTTACCTCCTACGTAACGTTGAAATAAAAGAAGTAGAATCTCCGTTACAACTTTTTTATTGTATATGTTGCAGTGATTTCTGGGAAGCTAGTTTTTCCTTTTGTTCTTCCGCGTTTTCACTCAATATGGACGTTAAATAAATTATTAATAAAATAATAAATGTGAAGTCGCCTCCGATCCTATAATACACGTTTCGGTAATCGAGGGTTCTTTTTTCGGGGTGACAAAATGAAACCGGAGGGTTGACGTTTCTTCGATGCCCCAAAGATACACGAAGAAATATTAATAGCTTAGAAAAACAAAAAAAAAAACCAAAGACGGTGAACAGTCGAATGTAAAACTGAACTTAAAATCCCTCGTAAAAAAAGTGAAAAATAGCATTACCGGTTTCCCATAACCGGTTGTAGCTCCCCTCTTCCTTCCCTTCGCCAATCTCCCCGTTTCGCGAGTACAGATTTACGTCGTTGTCGTATATTATTTATACACGGTTATCTTAATTATAACGTTAATATAATATGTATATATATACCTTAATTATTTTGGAAAGACAAATTTTTTTTTTTCCACCCCCTAAATTGATCACCATTATCAGTTCTACATTATTCTGTAAACTAAAACTTCTACGGGGGGTTCGATTCACGACACGTGTGTTCTACGGTGTAGAGAAATTGAAGAAAAGTTACAAGTGTGCTTTTCAAACTTGGCGAATCAATGTTTCAATTTATATGATTACACGAATACGGAACCTGTCAATGCATTATTCTGCATAATTATTCAAAATAGAAGTAGTAAATTTATTACATAAACAGAAGCAAGCGCGATTAATCAACGTCGTGTGTAACTCGAGTCAAGAAGTTGCAGAGGAAATTCGTTCGAATTCCGGGGGCAATTCGATCAAATTGGCGCGAAGGCATTGAACAGAAGGAATCGCCTGCGGTTTTAGGATAAAAATAAGTAAGCTGGACAGAAATAGAATTGAAAATCCATAAATTCAAAGTTTCACAAGTGTACTGTAATTCAACCGTAATTATAGATCGGTCAATTATTCTCATCATATGGATAGTTCTGTCAATAATAATTGTGACTGATTTGTGCTTCGTTTGTTTGAGCCAATAAGGAAAAACATGAGAGAAAAACGATTACATAAATTTTACGTATGATATTAGTTACGAATTGTGCATGAAAATTTTCCTAGAAAACCTTCCGATAGTATTATACGTATCGTAATGAGTGAAGAAACGTAAAAAATAACGTATCAAAGAGGTGGACGTTCTGAAGATTACATTATTCGTACTTCATAAGCGTTTTCCAAATTTACGGTTCATACTTTATCTTAACGTTTATTGCACGATCGCGTGTTGATTATGGGTGATATAAGCAGCGCTCGATATCGCACATGGCTCTCATGAATTGTGCATACATAGAACAAAATATATAAAAAATTCCGGTGTTGATAGTCGGGGTATGTACATTGTTACACAATTATCAGAAATTTATTGTCACGACCTTACAAAAATAGCAAACTCTTGCCATTGCTATCACCTAATGGTCATTGCATAAATTCACAATACTTATCAACATAAATGTATAATGATCAGCTGCACCTCTTTCAAGATTAACTACAACTTATAACGAAACTTCAAGGTATTTTCATTGAAAAGCTGATACGTACAATCGTCGCATCTTCGGAAATCAATCGGAAGGATTAATATAGGCAATATAATATGCATAACAATACAATACTGTACGCTGCCGATGCAGTCGTTGATAAATGTGTCGATAATAACCAGTCTCAGAAATAGAACCTGCACCTACGATCATTCTACTTCTGCAAATGAAGGCATTAATCAAACACCAAAGAACAGCATAATTATTCATTTCCGCGAGAAATCTTCATACGCTCTCGGATATGTTTTTCATAATTTCTGCGCCCTTATATCTATTCAATTACTCCACTCAAATTTCTTTCAATTTTTCAAAGCATCAGAATTGCCTGAATTTTCGAAATATTACCCCTTTGAAGTCGGTCTGTTTCCACAGCAAAAAAAAAAAAGAAATTAAGAAACCAAGAAAATTCGAGATTCAAATCGAAAATGTATGATATTCGTTTTAGGGGATCACATTGAAAGTATACAGGTACCTTGAGTTGAATCGAACTGGATGTGTAGTTGACCGGAAGAAAAATCGAGAGGACTCGACGATGCTGGACCGATGTGAAATTTCCGTTATATTTTCAAATCAAACTTTTTTTTTAACACTTCGATACCACAACGATCGTGAATTTTCTTCTGTATAAAAAATTAAATCTTATACTGCACACCGGATATTTTCATTCACTTTTTCATCCATTTATTATATTATGTTATCAACTTGATTGTTTATTTAGAAAAAAAGTTATTCTTCAAACTCGATCCCGACGATGTGTACCTGTTAACATCGAACCACTTTCTGAACTCAGAAAGCACGAATCTTCAGTCGATATTCTTGTTTCCTCAAGTCGTCCATAGCATGATGCAACCAACCAGCATAAAGCAAGAGATGGTTGCAGAAGGCCGCGTTGGTGCCGATTACTCGAAGAACTTTTACAATGTCATTTTTGTTTCTTGTCCATATCGTAATTGGTCCTTTTTCCTTTTTTCTCATTTAGTATTCTGTACGTCGATTTTATTTGATCAATCGATTTACTCGCTCGTTTATTTATCTGAACATCTATTTTTCTCACGATCGTATCAATTAGAAGAGGATACACAAATAAAATCGCCTGTTATCTCAAATTTCCGTGCGGTATCTTGTTTGTAGCTGACAAATGTATACAATATCTGTATAAAATATGCATACTCGTATGCGTATGCTGGATGTTTGGTAATGTGAGAACATTAATTATAATAAGGAAAACAGAATTTATCGTGACGATATTTTTGCCTCAGGGCGAATAATCTTTTTATCAAACAGTTACGGTTAATCTCGTTGTACACGTATTTTATTACATTCGAGGAAATTCATCGGCTGAACTATGATTATTGATTTTATTCCTAATCGTGTACTATACGTTAAAAATAATTAGAAAAAAAAGGAAAAGACTTACAAAGAATCCATGTGCGGATCGAGCCAAAGAGATTCAAGCTTTGTAAACGCGTACAGAAGGCATATAAATCTCACCGGATCTTCGCAGGTAAACTCAATATTGTTTACAACACAATTTATTGCTGTAAAAAATCTGTGAGTTGTATTTTTTACGTACAATTTTTATTTATACATCTTTATTCAGAAAATAGTCTTAGCTTACATCATATTATGTTGCATATTTTATAACAAGAATTATTCTGAGATTATCATTATTAACTTATTTTGAGCGTACGACAATTCCAATGATCATATTTACACCGAAATAAGTTCCACGTAATCATCTATATTGGATCTCAGGGAAGATACGTTGAAACAGCCGATCCGTTCATCTGGTAACGGGAATCCTACCCTCTGTGCTGAAATATTGAATATTCTAGGTAGCAAGATTGGCGATGAAAAAATATTAGCCAATGAAGTTCATACAGATATTGCCCGTATAGATCGGAATTGATTCTGCAGAACGGTCTTCTTCAAGACTCAATGACTGAACTCGTCAAAAAATATCCAGCTCCGAGCGATCGCACTCTCACGAAAGCTCCGTTGCGGACTCCGGAAGCAAAAGCGACAATGCATCCCTGTCAGACTCTCCGCATTACAATCTCAAATCAGTTGCTGGTTGTTGCTTGCCACCGGGATGCTTGCAAGAATTTAAAATCACAGGGGGACCAACGTTACCACGCCAGTCCCAAGACACCTCATTCGCTGAACACTTTTCGAAGGAGACAGTGATACCAAACGTAAGCGTTCCAGCGGTTAGATTAAGATTTTTTAAATCAGCCTGGGAAGGAATTTTCAATGGTCTTTCTACGGCGCCTCGAGTGTTTACAAAAACTCTGAAACCGGTCCCCTTGTGCTCTGGAGGACGGGGCGGGAAATATAATTGAATGATCAAACGTACTTACCTGTGAAGCTCGATCGCAATTATACGACCACCCTGTGTTCGGCTGGATCACTCCCAGCCAGGTAAGCCAAACCCTTTCAGATAACGACAACAGCTTGTTTTGTTTTGCATTTTTATCTTTAAAAAGTGATGGCACATGGGCCACGAGATAGGAGACTACCTAGTGATCTAGTCGGATTGGTTCGGTCATATAATCACGATCGAAATACGTTTTAAAACCGACGAATTGAAATCTCAACTCACAGACTAGGACAGTTGAGCTTTGGAATGAGTCCAGGTACATCGAATTCGAGGTGATGTAGCTCCGAGATATCTTCGGTTTGCAAACTGTTGGATACTCTCGGTTGGGCATTGCCACCTTGGGAGTAGAGAGAAAATGGTGCCGTACGCACTGCAATATTCAGACCTATGCGTGATTGTACAAGGAAAAACGTTTTCGTCGGGATAATGTTGCTCAACGATAAATTAACATCCGAATTCTCTGCCTCCATCCGATGAAATCAATGCCGTATTGAAAGAGGGTTTCGAAAACACGGCGTCACGCGGCACATTTGACTTATAAAAGTAGGTGATTCACAAGGTATTGTATTTGCAATTCGCGCGGCGTTGTATTTGCAGCAACATCGCATACGAATGGTTGATCTCTTCGACCAGGGTTCTACCAGGAAAGTTATTGGAATATATTTTTGTTGAAATAATTCGTTGGACATGAATAACAGGTTCACAGTATTTGAGAATTTCATTCTGTTCATTCATTTATTATGTCAATTTTGTTTTTATTATCTCAATATTTAATACCTGAAATGAAACGTGCGAATCATTGGTAATGGAACTAAAAAGTGTGGAGATGAAGCACTGAAAAAAAACAGAAAAAAATTGTAAAATAAATTTTGGGCGATGAAATAAAAGTAAAAATATATGAATGGATCATAAACTTCCTTCGGTAGGTAGTATATCCTTTGTAATTTTAGCAATTTCTGGAATCATGTATAAAATCGATTCTCAACTCGACTTTGATTCATTGATAACGTTATAAATTATTTATTCAAACAAATTCGTATAAGTGTGAAGTTTGTATAAAATTGATTTACAATTATTTCATCAGAATCGTTGATCAATTATTTGAATAATCATGTTTTTCTAGCATATTGTTAATTTTCACTTCTCCGAACTCTTTATTACGACGATGGTTTGCTTTAATAATTCTTGGTTTCTTGGATATATTGAGGATAAATTGAGGATAGACCAGAAAAAACAGATAAACAAAATTATGATTCGGTGTAATACAGGTATCCACACTACTTTTAATATCATTCGTATTATACATCGCTTCAAATCATATTCATTCCATAGTTCCATGATTGATGATTTTCATTCCTTTTTCCGATTTTTATTTTTCATTTTGAGTAGTGATAGATCCAAATTATCCAATGTTCTGCTTGCAAGGTCCGAAAAAAATTGAGTGATATTTTTCTAACCGAAATGCTATAGAGCGTGACGCGAGAATATCCTATAAGGTCGGTCTATCACGATAGTTTTTACATTTGCACTATCTTCATTTTTTTTTCCGGACCTTTCACCGTCCGACATACTTTCCAAAATCACGCAGCTTTCGAATAAACACTGTCTTAAGAGTTAAAATTCTTGAAATTATGTAACTAGGTACTCACTTCATTTCGTACGGAGTATTCGAGAAATCTCTACGCTTCGATCCGCAGTTTCTGCTTCAGTGCGTAAATCCTGATCAGCATTTTGTAATCCTAAATTTGCCCACAGCGCTATTGATGCCATATTGATAAGAGTGATTGAATACCCGGATGAGAAGATATGACAAATAAAAATCGTGGCTATAACGGCAGAACCCGCAGACGAACCGTAGCAGCCAGTAGATTCTAGCTTACAGGACCAACAACGATGCGAGAAAAAATAGGAACACGAGTGTAGAATCTCGATTTTCTGATACAATTTCGAAACCAAAATCCAAGAACCAATTTTAATATCGGGTAAATTCGGATGATAAATCATTCGGAATTTTCAATTTCAAACAAATATGAAAAACCAAAAGCAGAAACGATTTATCCGAAGTCAACAGCAATGGTTTTTGACTTTTTTTCACTGTTTTTCAAAATATTTGAAGCAAAATTTAAGCTGTTCGATGTATATGAAAATTGTGAAGTTGCCATCGGTTTTTTAGTCCCGAAAATTTTTCTCTGCTTAGCAGGGCGTCAAACCGTAAAATGCTGTTTTTTTTTTTATCTTTGGAGGAAGGATAATTTGCATACTGGATTCGGATTCCTAAGAGGTAGAATAGGTAGGAACCCTGCAGTCGGACGAACAATTCACCGAGTTTTATTCGTCCTGCAATAAATCGTGAAAAATTTTAGCCTACGATTAAATTTTGTTGTTTGTGGGAGCTTCTTCGTCGGCATATTCTATTCTGTAAGGTCGTAGGAAATGAAATAATATCAGTTATTTATTTATGTTTGAGTCTTTATTTTCTTGGTTGATTATATTGCTATATTAATTCATAATATTTCATATAGCGTGACGTAAATACAAGGAATGTACTGGAGTGAATTATAAGATTTATATACAAGATTTCCAATAATCAATTACTATTTGTGTAGAGTTATCAATTTTTGTGGTTATCGTCTTCTTTCATTTTGTATCTTTTGTTTTCGTCCTTATGTTCACTTACAACTAACTACCCTTCATCATATATAGCATACTGACTCGACCAAGTAATAAATAAATTATATGTATTTGTATATAATTTTGCGAAAAAAGTTACATTCGTCCGGTAATTAAATTGAACATTCTTGTGTGCCTAATTATTTTCAATGTGATACTCTCAATACGTATCAATTATTCAAACAATTAATACCATTACGGAAGGATTCGTACTTTATGACAATTACCTGACTCAGTACACAGATCAAACTATAGTCAAATCACATATTACAGCTTACGGAATGTACAGGAATTTTTCATTTACTGCCAGAAATTTATTACGGATTTTTTTTTTTGCCATCAGTGATTGCTAAAAAAAAAATGGGAAATTCTTTTCATTTTTCATTTACTTTTTTTTCCACCTTTGAAAAGTTTCTGTACCTTTGTATTAATTTCTAGTAAAGTTAACTGACAGTCGTTGAATAACCATTAAATCGTGTCAAGTATAGTACATTACTCTAAACAAATATATTCCACATTCCCGCACTGCCAAAAAACTTAATCATTCATCTTTAAACCAGCTTAAACTAACAATATGGACAAAATTATTGTATAAGCTCACCGGAAAGATAATAGCGAATAATAGTCTATGGAGTTTGAAGTGATCTACTGATGGAGATAATTATCACTAATATAAGACGTAATATTAAATTTTTAAATTATACTACAGGTCGGAAGAACGGAAATTCATTTATAATATTTACAATTGTATGCGCGTGATTTGCATCATAATTAATTCAGTAAGAATACAAAACAGAATTATAATTAATATTTTAGTAATTTTGACATTATTGAATACTTTCGCCGTCACTTAATTTCCTTAAAAAAATTTATTGACGTCTGACGAAGTTTTATTTCAAATATTCTGCAAACGTATGATAATTTTAACGATATCTTATACAAGTAATAGTTATAAATTATTAATAATAACGATCCAAAAGAGTCCTGGTTTTCAGAAAAAAATCACTTACAGGCACTCTGTTGGATATTATTACCGTCATTAGTTTATTTTTTATTTATATATTTATTTTTAAATGTTTAAAGTATATCAACCGCACAGTACAAACATTCAAACATACAAAATGAAGTTCAAAACTATGAATTATATATGTATATGTATTTAATTAATATTGACTCTAATTTCATATCAGACTCACGCTAGCTGAAGTGAGTTCTTATTTGTAAAAATTGCAATGAATTTCAATGATAATGACATTGAAAAAGAAAATAAACTAGTTAGAATATATTTGCACCGTTTATTTTTTGTATAGTTAACTGATTCTATCAACCATATAATGAAAATCTAGATGTGTAATCTTTTAGAGTTTAAGTATGAAGTTCGTGTTTTTAGAATATTAATTAATGATGTTAAATAGCTATCAATAAATTTGGCATCTCTAAAAGTTTGTAAATAATTTATCATAACTATTGTTATAATATTCGTAATACGAGATCGCTTACAATCATTTTTATTATTATTGTTATCATTTGTATTTCAATTCTGTAGAATATTCTGGCAATTCCTTAGCGATCGCCTTGTTTTTTCTTCTTCTTCATCTATCTTATACTCATTAAATACCATCGATTTATGTAGGTAATATACGTGCAATATATTTCTATTGCCGTATTCACTACATTATCTATTTTATTTTATTTTGTGATTCTTTTTTTTTCAATGTTATCGTAATCATCCCATGGTGAAATTAATTTGGTAACTATTCACTTATTGCAACGGCATCGTATGATTCAAAATTATTTGTACATCTATTTATTACGATCAAAGAACACGTCCCAACTTAAAGCGTGTTTGTTTGATTTAATCTCGTCTTCGAAATTTTGATTCGCAAAAAGTTTGAGTTTACTCAAATAATTATGATTCATATGAGCGCAGATAAATTGTATGGTAAAAAAATCCTGCCTTAAAATTCGTTCAAGAACAAATTAGTTTATTAGCAAGACAAAAAAATAATGATCACAAAAATTACGTTAGCATGTTATTTGTTTTAACAAAATAGATGGCACGCTAAAATGCAGCAATGGAATGTTTTAAAATTCAAATATAATTTGTTGCTGATATTATTTGTCATCGTTGTTACTTTTTTTTTTCTTTTTTTCATCTAAGATCGTTAGATTGTCAGAAAAATAAAAAAATAAAACTTAATCAAAAGATTGGATATTATTTACATTAATTTGTGTTACGACGTTAACTAAGATTAAAGAACTCGATTGTGTTTTTCATCTTATTATTTTGTTTCTTTTTGCTTTATATATATATTACACATGATACGGTACCATTGATCAGTTTAATCGTTTGATATTTTATTAAAAGGTATAATGCTAGATACGATTTCAAGAATTTTCACCGCAAGCTATTTCTACACCTGGGTCACTGCAGTTGATCAAAGAAATAATTGCAGCTTCCGACGTCTCAACAGTGAAACAAAAGTGAAATGATACTTCCACATACCCGCCTAGAAAAATTCTTCCAGTACCCGATTCATTAGTACCTAATAATTAGTCAATAATATAATTACTAATTATGCCCGCGTTTTCTACATCATTTTAGTAAGGTGAGAATTCGACTTTCGTTTATTATTAATTATTTAAGTTAAATTAGTTGATGCTAAACGTCGACTATATCGTTGTCATAGTTGAAATTCGAGTCACGTAACAACGAAGTACGACGAAGCTTGAAGTTCGTGCGATTTTCTTCAACCATTTTCTCCACTTCCACGTCCTGCCATGTAATTGAAAAATGTATTGGTTCATCGTATTGAATTTTGAAACAGATATATATATCGACCATATTTTGATCACCATTCGTATCTCGATTGGACAGCATTACGTATTTCTTGATTGCAAGGGTTTCATTGTGAACAAACCCCCACAAAATAGAAACGCCCGAGTAGAAATATCGATCGAGCATAACGTCAAAAATTTTGTTTCAAAGAACAAGCGTTAAAATTATAAAAAAAAAAATATTCAAAGAAAACAAAAAATACCTGGATACTTGGAGGTGGGTCAACTGAGCGTCGAAGCACTGATCGCCATGCTGCGGGGACTGTATGTTCTAAAATGATATTTACAGGCAAACTAGTAAGTTTTAATTTGAACATGCACAGGAATAAGTCTTGGAAGTTAACGGAAAACCTTTCTGATTCAATCACATAAAATCGGAACTGGTATAATAGAGGATAAAGCCAGATAAATTAATTATGACTTCGATCTGCGAAGTAAAAAGACAAAAAAACGTACATACACATTCACGTTTGGCAAAGACACAATATTGCAAAGCTGAGACTGTCGAAGGGTTTTCAAAAAAAAACTTTGTTTTATTACGTTTCCACAAGGCAAATTACAAGAGTTTTAAGACACATTTAAACAAAAAACAACATAGATCAAAACGATAACAAATAAATACGGGGATATAGGCAGTGGGTTTGTTATTCAAAAAAACGAGCCGATATACATAACTTGGCATAATTCATTCAAAATGAGATTTCATATTCACATGAGTCGGTTATATTTACAATTACAATTTTCACAACGATGCAACAATCGATAAATGTTCCAGGGTTCATATGAAAAAGCAGACATTCAACACAGCTAGGATCCGCAAAAATAGAAATCAATCAATCGAAGCATGATTCTTATCGTAGGTACTTACCGTCTTCTTTTTTATCTATCTGCACTTTATTAAGACTAGCCGCAAGCTCCCTCACAGATCTTTTCTCCGTACTTGTATTGCTCAACGAACTCGTAGTGCTGCTACCAGATAAAGTAGGCGGCAAAGATGCTGGACCACTGACGCCACTATCCGTAGATTCGTCTAGCGCGTCGCCAGAATCTGGGGTATTTCCGGCTGATGTATTAGGACTAGAACCGTCACTTAATAAATTGAATTCTCCTGTGAAAAGAAATTGACTCAAAGGTTGACAACGTTCGAATCATCAACGAGATAACGCAATGTATTTCACGAGAGTATTGATTTTTTTACCAGATTTTCGGTCGGTAGCCATGCTCCATGGTCTGGGTTTTGGTGCGGTCGGAGGAGCCGGTTTATTTTTCATTTGACTACCACTTTTTGCAAGATCGCCAGCTGAAGAACCTTCCCCTTTATTGATTGGCTTAAAAATAGGGGACTTGGACACCTCAGCCCCCAGACTTTTAGGCCCTCCACCATTCGTCGGACTTCGCAGATCGAAACCGGTTGATCTTAATTTCACCGCTGGTATCACTGGACTTACAGGTTTATCGTCAATAGCTATTCGCTTCGCTATGTTTTTTTTAACATCTACTTCTTTGGTCACCGTAGTTACTGACGTAGTGGTTGTAGATTTTTTAACATCCTCTTTACCCGAGGTTACTACGCTATTTGCCGATAATTTTTTTTTACCATTTTCGAAAGCACCGTCTTTTGAAACTTGAGGTAAATTATTTATGTTTCTTTTAACATTATCGAGACTACCATCCTTGAAACTACCCGTTGTTCCGGAGTGTATTAAACTTTTCGCATCGTCCTTAGGACCGCTCGAATTAGCTATGGGTAAGGTACTCCTTTTTGAGACATCGACTAAACCGTCTTTTATGCTACCACTGCTGATCTCCTTCTTCATTTCATATTTCTCGTGACTCTGTGCGCTTTCCGTCGTATTTCGACGAGCAAGAGGAGAAGCCGTGAGTGGCGAATCGCCTTGAGATCTTCTACCGATCAGCGGTGAAAATTTTTCCAAATTATCCGTTGATCTAGATCTCGGCGTTGGTTCCAAAAGCGTTTTTAGCATAGGCGAACTACGACCTTGTTTTTTATCAACGTCAATTTTAACATCAGGAACTGCAGTTTTATGACTCATCAACGGAAGATTGGGACCTCCGTCCGTGGGAAATGTGTGAATAGAACTGTAACCGACACAAATAGTGTCAAGACTCGAAAGTTTTCAAGCGCTCAATTTATTTTTGCTTACCTGTCATCGCTCGTTGGTGATACTAAGGGCGTCGTGGGCGTTGTTGGCCTAAAAAACGTGTCAAGTCCTTCACCGATTGCCAAGCCATCGGCCAACTGATCAGGTCTTAACATCGGCCTCGTCGGTGCTCTAGTTTTTGTTCTTCTAGGTCTTGACTTAACTAAATGTTGTAACTGTTGGCCAACTGTATTCGGCAACTCAGAAACTGAGTCTAGTGACTCCGTCAGGGAATGTTCATTTTCGGATATAACTTCCGTCTGACATTTAGGCAAAGACGGCAATAAATCAGGTATATCATCAGCGGACAATCCCTCTACGGAATCTACGACTGATTTTGGCCTGAGTTTGCGCCCGTGCAAGCTCTTTCGTTTGTTAGACAAATGTGGAGTGGCCTGCAAAGATTATTCGGTACATCAATAAAAGTTATCATCGCACAATTTACGACAAACGAGAAAATTTTATACCACCTCATACTTTCGTAGGGCAATGTGCTCTATGTTGACTTACCAAATTGAGATATTCCAATTTCTGGCAAGCAATGGGAAAGCGAAAGAATTTGGTATATTATGATGAATGAATACTTGAATCGGTACAGAGATAAGACGGCTTAAATAACTATAACGTTTCCTAATATATTAAATATTCGTTAAAATAGTGTAACGATTATTAAACTACTGACCATAGGCGATTGATCGCTAGATCGCTGACTGATGGTGTCAGTAAAGGAAAGACTAGCTGCGCCTTCTTCTTCAGAATCTAAGCTAGTTCTACCGGCAGGTTTAATCATGACCCCACTAATGCTGCTGACTCCAGCGCTAACAGATCCACTTGATCTCAGCACATCAGGTGTACTACTTCTCGTTCTGCATCCGGCATCGCCGATCTATCAATAACGATCGATGATATTTAAGAAAAAAAATAAAATAACTACTCCTTTCGTCGGGGGGTTGGTTCTACTCAGAATGCACGCGACAACAATTATGACGAGTCAATCGCATTAACGACATCGTCGGAATTGATGATGACATCGAGAAGTTTTTTTCTTTTTCAGCGGTATGACAATTACCGAATTTACGGCGGATTAATGATTGTTAATAGTTGAAAAATCGAATTCACTCACCAATGTCTTGTAACTCCGGGATAATGACTCGATAACTTCGTCGGTAATTCGATCCGACACATGAGCTGCTACAGCCAAATTGAGTTCACTGTTTAAAAACATCGGAATAATCATTATAAATGAATTGAACACATAATATTTATACTTAGAATAAGTTGTAATCACAGCTCACTGCATTGGCAAGCTAACCACATGGATCAATTCGATCGGTTCAGAAAGCAGTAGAGGAAGTCACAATTATAAAGGAACAAAATCAACCGACACCGTACCAGTAGTGAATTTTGGAAGTCTGAACATGATTTACGGTCGGAAAGCTATCAGTTATAGATTATCAGTAAATAAACCATCAGAGATACGAGTTTTAATTGACTTTGCAGGGAAAAGACATGACACCAAAAAAGGGCATCGGTGACCGTCTACGAAATGTGGTGTACATGTGCGACGATACTTGTAATGGTTTTATCTTATTGTTGAAGGAAAACTTCCGTATACAAAATAGCAGCACAGATTCCTCGCTGTTGATTGGAATTTATTGCGGGTATGTTTTACTTTTTACAATAACCGCTAAAGTGTAGATATCACGTGGTAAAAAAAACGACTTCCGATAACGGATACCGTTTATCTATATTCCATATCTGAAACTATCTAGCGAATTGTTCGCTGAACAGAGAAAAAGAGGAGCCGCGCGGCATACAACAAACACAGAATACAATTATCCAATCTAATCTAAAAGATCCATAGTCTGATGGTTCGATAAATGATACAGTATGTTTAAATAGAAATTAGTTCATAATGTATTCTTTGATTAAAAGAAGAGGGAAAACAGCTTACTTGACTTTATTGATGATGTCAGTCCCAGCTTGTTCGAAAACGGTAGTATGAATAAACTCAGCGCTAATTTGATTTTTCTCTCTGCAACTATTTCTCAAATCGTATTCTACCGATATCGGTTCGCTTTCATCCCCCCTGATGACAGTTTGGTTCAGTACAGTTGGACATTGATCTTTAGCGCATTTAAGCATACCGTCCAGAGAGTCCTGAAGAACCGGCACGATTAGGATATGTGATCGCCATGCACAGTCTCATTCATTACGAAAATGTATTATTACCTGCAAATACCCTGAAACAACTTTGTGAATTTCATCCGATGCTTCTTTTAATTTTATCTCAATAGGACTACTCTCATCTCTCCGCGTAACAACCTCATGTAACCGCGGTAAAAGCTGTAAAAGTAATTTAAGATAAAAATTTCACCCTATTTTCAACTATTCCGATGTGTCCAGAGTTTTTAATCCACCTGTTTAGAATTATCAGCATCTTGTATCAACCCTGTAGCATAATTGATGTCGTTATTAGCGTCACAACTTTCAGCTGCCAATGTCTTTATCGTATCTTGTGTTTGCACCACTAGTCTATCGACCATTTGTTGCGTGGAACTTAGAAGGAATCCTTGTTGTAGCCTAAATGCTTGTCCGTGGCTGTATTTATTTGGGGTAACATTCCTTTGCAACAAATCCTGAATTTTTTTCATAAGTAACTCTGTCTTCTCTGCGGATGTTTTCATGCAGGGTTGCAAGTCAAATATCGGAAATGGCATATGCCTGACGCTGTAATTGCTGTCGAATCAAGCGAGTAATAAATTTCAATCGTTACGCAATAATAAAAGAAAAATAAGTGTGATAATTTTGATGACCATTCGACTCACTTTTCTAATGCATAGGCAATATCGCTGTATCCTTGCAACGTTATATTGTTTCTATCATAAATAATATTCTTCAAATGATTATTAATTTGCAACGCTTTAGCTAAAAGTCTAGCACCAGGATCTCCGATCTGAAGATACAAATTTAACGTACTATAAATTTCCCACGTACAATCCACGATGATCGATCCAGAATTGATTACTCAAAACCTATATCGAATCTTACCTGATTACCGCTGATGTCAAGAGTATGCAGGCATGTATTACTCCCGAGTGCATTGATTAGATTGTACAAATCACCTTTTAGTCTAGAATCAGGCAGATGTAAAGCTTGCAAAACGCAATCGTCTTCCTGGACCATCGTTACCAATGCTTCCATCACAACGGCTATGTGTTTAGTTTTCATACCAGCTGTATTTCTACCCATGTACAACTGTTTGATCGATTTATTTTTACTCACTGCCGTAATTACCTGCGCTAGATCTACGTCCATATCTAAAAACGCGACACATATTGTCATGAGTGAAAAAAAGAAGACGAGAAAAAAGGATCAATTAATCGAGGGGTATTCTGAAAATTTCACACTCACTGCTGTCGGATATATCCAATGACGATATGCATCTCACACCGTGTATGCAAGATTCCAGTACGTGGGCGCCCATTGATCCTAAATTATTTCCACTCATATCTAACTCTAATTCAACCGTACTTTCATTACACGCCAATCCGAGCAGTAAATGTTTCAGTCCTTCTAACGGTAATTTACAAAATGAAATATTCATATACTTTAAGGATAAGGTTGCGGTAAAAAATTGTTTAAAACTTGGTGGAATTTCTTTGGTTTTTTTGCTGGTAAACGAGTTCCTAGCAACATTTAAATGAACAAGATTCGTGGCACATCCTCGTAGCAACGCGCCGAATAGCTGAAAATTTATAGATAAAATAATAGAAAATTCACACTTTTCTGGATTACCGTGAGAAACGGGAGAATTCTTCTCACGAAATATTCACACACGTAGAAAAGAAGACTTACACATTCTAACGTCGTGTCTGTACCGCTGAGATCCAAGTGAGTTAGACTGTTCGGTTGCGCTAGGAAATTGCACAAATTCTGAAAGACGTGATATTTTTCATTTTTTATTTGTTCCAATTCAATTACCAAAGATAAGAGAAAACGCAACGCCGGTGAAAGAGAGTGCTAACGAAACCGCGCGAATACTTCGAGCTTCGTACTTACGGTGACGTCATCCTTCAAGTTATTCCCAGATAAATTTAAGTATTGAAGACTAGTCGGCATACTTCTGTTCAAACTCAAAGCATGTGCAATTTGATTGATGCCTTTGCCTGTCAGCCCACAATGGGCAAGATTCAACTTCTGTAATCCCTTTGGCAGTTTCCCCATTAAACCGCTTAAGTGTGTAGCACCTTTAAATAATATTCATTCAGTATGACACGAATAGGAAATACTTAACATATGTATACGCTTAAAGTAATTCCAAGTTCGAGTATAGAATATCGTGCTCATGAAATTAAGGCATGTATTTTACGTTATTGTTTCGGCGAAATTGGCTCTTTATGTGAGAAATAGTAATTACTATGAAGAAAAAAAAATTGCTGTTAATAATTTCATTAGCAGTATACAAGCGGCATTCCTGCTCTATACTCGTGAATTGATAAAATAATTCATAATAATTATAATGATAAATACTGCAGAAAAAAAAAAAATACTCAAGTGAAAACTACGTGCACGGTATTTTTTGAATGCATGCATTATTGGAAAAAATGTACGAAAAGAAAATTACAAAATAAATTGGCAAAAAAGAATGAATAAATAATTTTAACTAAAAATTTTACTGTAATTTCAATAATAATTAGTTACGAATAAGTTTTGTGCACACCTTGCATCAATTTGGCTATTATCCCACACAAACTAGAGGCTCCTATAAAAGTATGAACATAGCATTTATAAAATAAGCAGTCTGAATTTCATTAAAAGTCACGTTTTCTAGAGATGGATCGAAGGGTTATAAATTAATGTGAATTACTGGTGAATGATATGCGGGGTTCGTTTTGAAATAAAAATAGATGCTAGGACGATCCATCTCTGATTCGTGTATATGCGTGTAATTTTGTAAAATATGTACGAGAATTTGTCGCCATCATGATCGATAATTGGGATGTTGAGAAAAATATTTTTCGGGCTGATTCGGAAACAAAAATCTGATAAAAATAAGAAACACAAAAATTCAACGAAACCAAAAGGAAATTGTGCTTTCTGTAGGCATATAATTAAACATAGAAGTTGTACGTGAAGGAACATACATAAATTGGCACACATGACTATCTAGGTATGTGAATTTATAAAGAGAAAAATCGGTTCGTGTGCATTTCCAATTCATACCTCTGCATAACGATCTTTGGAGTAATGGTGAACAGTTAATCGTGTAAAGAATGAATAATAATAATTGAAAAAAAAAAAAAAAATACTGAATTGAAAATGTTTATTAGTTAAAATTACAATAAAAAAGCGGTGATGTTTTACTAGCGGCGATAGCGCAGCGTAGAACATATGCAAATAAAGTTAAAAATCGTTTGGATTTATGATGATAAAAAGATGGTACCCACCTTTATCTTCTATCATATTATTCGACAAATCGATAGTATGCAACATGGTATTGGTATTTGATATCAAAGCTATCGATAACTTGTGAGCAAAATCCCTGGAAGTGAAAAAATAATGTTCAACAATTTTTCGAATTTGGGGAAAGGAAGAGAACGGAAATTTTTCAATCAGTTTTAACCGTATAAAGTTTTTAGTGAATTCTCGTGATGTACTAACCATTTAATTCCTAAATTGTCTAAATAAATTTCTTGAATTGACAATGATCTTCGCATCACATGCAGTAGCCTTTCCAAAGGTTCGTGACCCAATTTAATATGAGATACTCTTAACTTAGTGAACCACGTATTGTATTCTAATGCTGAAATAATTGGCACCAAATCTTTTTGTTCCAAATGATCAAAATCTCTTAAATTGAGCTCTCTCGTATCGTGAGATAAGTATATGGTGTCCACATCCTGTAATTATTGCGAAATGAAGCTCGTTTAAAAAAATTAACAAAATGAGACAGGTTACAATTAAACGACGCTTCAATTATTTTTCTTCCGCATGCGTTATCAATGAATGAATGAATGAATGAATGAATCGAGTTGAACGAATGTCCGTGAGGAATTTCAGCCGATCGACTCACCCATGCGACTTCATCTCTATATGGGACTCCGTGTAAATCACACATGCAAGCGTATTGCGTAGAAAATCCACCACACGGTCCTGTGTGTCTCGTGGCTTCCGTACTTCTCGCTAACTCGCTCCCTCTTATACTTTGCAATCTGCTAGCTGGTATGACGTCTATTTTTCGTATAATGTAACTACGAAAAATTCGCGAAATTTAGGATAGCGAAAGAACACCGCTTGAATAAGCCTTACATGAACGATTGGCGTACACTTGGCCGCGATAAAATGTACTTTTCGCTCAAGTATACGCGAACGAGGTTTGTAAACTTACTTGAGAGGTACGGTTGGAAAAATATTTCGAATCGCAGTGTGCAAGGCTTCTATCATAGCGTCTACTTCTGTGGTATCGACACCACCACCCATAGTGGTAAAGCTGTAAACTCTGTCTCCTACAGTTAAACTCAACTGATTTCCTCTTTTCGATTCTACAGCTGTAATCTCTAGATAGTGAAAATGGCAGTCGATCTATTGGAGAAAGGCACTTATTTTAATCCCAAGCTCCTTACTCTACCCACCAATTAAAGACTCGCGACGTACATACGAAGAGGCAATTGCAATAATGACGAATGTCCAAAATGATTTTAATTCCGAGTACGTCATTCGGACGCTTGATTGAAAATTTGACGAATTATGTACTTGCTTAGAATTGAAATAATTTTAGATATTCCTCATTATAATATTGCAGTGGACCCATTGTACGGTGGAGTTGCATTATTTCTATCGATTAAGGACCGTGACAAACTCACCCTTGTTGGCACTTTGGCTGTTAGGAGGAATAGGCGGCATGGTGAAAATACCTGTAAAACGGAGAAGCAATTGATGTACATCGAATATAAATAATTTCGAGATCCTAATTTTATGGATAATTAGTTCTGGAGAGATTCCTCCATGCGTATATAATAACGATTTTACTAACTGTTTATTATAGAGGAAAAAAAATTAAAAAACCGCCTTTTCAAGATGTTCCGCAGTTTAACTAATACCCGCATAGCTACTCTCACGATCACGCCCCGTCTCGAATTACCATGAAACAATGGCCTGTTTGTTCGTTGCGCAAAACGCACATTATGCACGGATTAGTTCTAAGAGGCTGACTGATTTTTTTAAATGCTATACGTACCGTCTACCGTACGTAGGGATAATGGTGAAAATGAATAATAATAATAATAATAAAGTGTAGAAACTGTAAAAAGCGTAGAAAATAAAAATCAATTCGACAAAGAGTATTCAGGTGAAAAAGTGCAGACCGTGTATTTAATCAGAGCCCTCATTAGTTTCATTGATCCAAATGATTTTTTTAAAGTCTGACTCTTTGTTCGACCCTTTGTATAAGTATGTACCTTTCGCACAAAAAGGTTTCGCAGGCGTAATTCTCAAGCCAGACTGTAAATCGCATATTTCGCACAGTACACCTATATACACCTCGGCGGTACTACTTATCCGAGTCAGTTGACAGTCTGTCTGTCCCTCTCACTCTCTCTCTCTCTCTCCGTCGTTCCCCCGCATTTGCACATTTATTTGCAGATTTCTACAGGTGATATAGGTATGTACAACGAAACATCGCCGAAGGAGTTCGTACTTACGGTGGAAAATAGCTATACTTATACCCTACACCTAGGGCTTCCGTGGTGCGGTGTAGCTGTTTACGACGGGGGTCTACCGAGTGGGTAGGAGCTTTATACGATTCTCGAGGGCGACGCGCACGGACCCTGAAAACTTTAATAAGTACTCTCCGAAGTACACGTGCGCATAATATACCTGTACTTTTACCATTAATTATTAGTACATCTACGACACGCATTTTCGTCAAACGAAAGTTGCGCACAGCGATCACGTGAAATCGGTAGGAATTTTTATACACGTACGTATCGTACAGTTATGTGTCTGACCCTGTGTAATATTACACGCATAGGGTGAGTCATGATCAAGTGCGAACGACCAACGCCAGATTTCAAGTACACATCACAGATACGTTTGCACATTTTCCCTGTCATATCATTGGCGCAATTGATCGCGAGCTTTCGTTATACAAATTACGAACCGATTGCGGAAACGAATACGAGGGCATACGGTTATTAATAAAACGTCTCGTCATATGTCGGTGTTATAAATAAACCGCTCCAGGCCATATGCGATAACGGCGGTAAAAAAATGTTTATTTCTCTTCTTTTTTTTTTCTTCTCCTTCTTCCTCCGACTGTCACGAGAAGCTGACTTCATGGCTAATTGTTTCCGAGACGCTATATAATCGATTACATTGATTCCCGTACAACCCGCACATGGAAGTATAAGGAAGCCGGACCGGGTCATAAGATGCTTCGGGCGATTGAACGCCGTAATATCGGCAAAGAATCCGGGCTGCAAACCGCTTGGCGCAATTAAACGCGCTTCACTGGCTGACCGGCTCACTTGTTCGATTCCCTTTTGAGATACGTTTTCGATCTCACGTATGTACGAATAGACGTGTAGTATACACATGTGGTAGTAAAGCGATGGGGACAATGATTCATCTGCAATTGACAACGTGCGATGTTTTCTAACTTCCCCTTCCAAGTACAAACCCTCGAATCATTGAAATTTCGATCATTCATAATTTTGAAAGGAATTTTCATTGATGCATCAGGCTAATGATATGCAATACGTTAATATTTCCGTTCCGTATACGAGGTGATTATTTTTTGCAGTTTGCACACGTGCAGCTTGCAGGGCCAGAGATTGGGGGGGAGGTAGAGTTATAAAAGACAATACGAGGATCGGTGCATATTAGCATCAGCTTTTTTTGCATTCTCGCGTGATAGTCAGCGATCGCTGACTCGTTCATTTCGCATAGACTAACCGGGCTGCTTATTGACCTATACCGCATCAGCACAGCGGCATAATGTAGGCGTTGTCGGTGTACTTGGATGTATAGTGAAAATACAGGTCGTGCGTCGCGACAACACGGCGCCCTTTACACTCTCCACATACAGCAGACATATACTCGGAAAGACAGACAGAGGGAGAGACACGAGCATCGATCTACTCGCTCTTGTTGTATTTGTACGTATGTGTGCTACCTACTGGTGGATAGGAGTCACTGTACGTATAGAAACTTCATTTCGTACACGCGTACAATATGGAACAATACACGTGCGTGTCGAACGACCAGAAAAGGAAAAACAGAAAAAAAATTAATGAAATTGGGAACACGTTTAAAAAAAAAAAGTTTCATTCAAACCAAAAAAAAAAGTGGAAAAAGTTTTCAAATTAATACATGGTGAAAATGGGTATCGCAGGAATGTGAGATAAATTTTTTGCTTCGTACGCGGGCGTAATTATTAGAAAGAATAAGAAAATAGTTATGCACGTTAATAAATTAAAACGCGCGAGCAATGAATTTTCCACGGTAAATTTAATAGCAAAGTAATGAACATAGCTGACGGGGCAAGGGTTAATTAATTTTAGAAAACCATTAGAATTACGCGAAATGAATTTCTGTAACGTACATAGAGGTATATACCTGAATATATATATCAATTGGGCTGTTTAACAGACTCATTAAAATTGTCCAGATTATTCCTCCAGTCTGAACTGATCACTTCTCATTTCTGCACGAAAATCCATTCGAATGCACGCATGTGTTGTAGATGGAAGACATACGCGCACGTTGCATATATTTCAATGCACAAGTTTCAAGAACTGCATAAAACGTTCTCAAGTTCTAGCGAAGCGATCAGGAAGTGAGGAAAAGCACTCGTCTTGGTCAATCAGAGCCAAACAAAGAGAGCACAGATTGCGGCAAATGGTGGATGCTTTTGAAAATCGCGGCCGCGATACAGTTTTAGTTTTTCTACCGCAACAAAAAAAAAAAAAAAAAAACCCGCTGATTCAGCGTTATTTGTGCGGTAATGGAATTTCTATTGAAATTCTTGCCTAGGCTGAAAAATCTTATTGTTAGCGAAAAAAGAGAGAACTCCTGTATCTTTTACGAAGGCAAAAGTTATTCCTGCATGTAATATACCCTGCAATCCCGTTTCGCGTGAAAATCAATTTCCATATTACATTGCTCTGCAGGTTCGTTAAAGGCTGAAACTAAACAATAAACAGCGGTACAGGTCGGTTCGATGGTTCAGGCGGTCGAGCGTGATATGACTATAACAACACCAATGCCGCGGGGAAAATGAAGATCGATTTTCCACCTGAACAAGACGAGGCCGCGTGAAACCCTAATTCGCCGAAAGAAAGAACCGTTGCTCTGCTTTTCATGATTTCGTCATTATTATTCTTTCGATAAAACCCAACTCACATTTCTTCTCGGATGATTCTGAGCTTGCATTGCAGCAAACATTTCACGTTCGATCAGCTGCATATAGGTATACATGTGTGTAATAAGCTGACTCACGTGTGCCACGGGCTCAAATAAAGTGAATGAATAGGATCCACCTCGGAATCCGCATAAAGTCTGAACACGAATATAATAACCGGACATACACTCAAGTATTACGTACGAACGTACGTAACGCCTACCTACCTACCTACCTACCTATTTACCTACCGACAAAAAAATGCGTGCGTTTGAAGGAAAACAGGCCCAGGAAAGTAGGATGCAGATGTAAAGATATACGAGTTCATTACTACCTGGGAACGGTGTCCCAAAAGAGCAACAGTTACATAAAAAAATACTCAACATCATTAGTGTAAGGTAATAGCTTTTCATACGTATAGGTACGCTATGTTCGCACCGGACCGTTTTACAATATGCGGGTCAGCGTATATGTGCACGTACACGATATGTAACGGGAAATAACATCGTTATCACCTAAACTATACATATATGTATTTGTATGTAGACGCTGTAATAAAAATTTTTCTGTTAGAGGATTTCAACTGAACAAGGCAAAAAATAATTAATAATGATTTTGATAACAAAAATTCCGTTCGACGCGAGAGTGCATGATTACCCCTTATCGGCCAGCTGGACAGTCGGGATATTTAATTATTATTTATATCAGAAAATTATTTTGTACCGATTAAATAGTAGTTATAATAAAATTGAAGAAACTTTCTAACTCACGTTAGTATAACAAATCAATTGATAATGAATTTTGTCACACGGTTGAATGTTACAAGAGTTATCTATCACGTCACGTAAATCAGGGCGAACGTGTCATTTTTCATTGTCAAATTATATACTGTACCTGCAGTCCTCCACAACCAGACATCGGAAGCAACGAACAATTGGACCATCGCAAAAGCGCCTCGAGCTACTCTATTGTATCTATAAGTTTTACTATATAGGAAGCTGCAAGAACCAACCTTCGCCGAACCCTAAACGTCACATCGAACTGTCACCGAACTGTATTATAAACTACCCTATAATTCTCCAAGTTACCGTGATCTATAGATCCATGGCGGCAGATACAGATACCTGTACGATACCTGTACGATTATACCTACTGATATAGCTGTAACCAACAACTTTTAATTTAAGTAATTAGATTAATTAAAGTCGGAATGTTTGGTGCTGAGTAAATAGTTGCAAATGCTTCGAATAGACGGAACACTATCGGACGGTTTTTCTTTCTTTTGCATATAATTGTACAACGTTAATTTTTTTTATCATATTCTTTTTCACGTTATTTTTTGGTAATGTACTTTCTAACCCACAGTTTCCTCTATTTAACAAGTAAACTATACTATCAATTTTCTTTTTAATGCATGATAATTGAATACAAATGAATGTAATACACGCAAGACCGTTATCCGCGAATGCGTCATACATATGTATAAGACGAATATATCGGAATAATGAATTATCTTATCAGAGATCTTATCCGAAAAATATGAGTAAAAAAAATGTAATATTCAATATATAAAATTTTGAATGAGAGGAATGCATGTACGCTACATTATTGTATCCGCCATTGCAGTTAAAACTTCTGTACTGATGTATGTACCTTACACAGATTTTGATCATATGTTATACAGTATCACATATGTATGGGTATGCTCTAAATCCAGAGAGCAAATTGGGCCAGAATCAGTCGGAAGTAGGGCAATCGATTGCAGAATTTTTTTCGGGAATGAATCGGTCTTGCTTCTCAATTTCTTTCTTTCGTTATTATATATTTTTCTTCATTCTAGTCTCATTCGTTCAATCGCGGAAATGAGAATATGTAGAATTTAGAAATCCTGATATTATCACAATTGTGCTCGCGTACAGCTGTTGAATTACGCAAAAGGGGAAAGCAGCGCGACGAAGTGAGTCTATTTCTTTTCTTTTTGTTCCAAATTAATTCATCGTGGGTATACATACCTAATGTATATTTAGATGTATTTTTTAGCTGTAGGTGAACAAGATGTTTCAATGAAATTTCACGCAACGTATACGTATAAATCAGCATTGGATCGCGTATAATTTAAAGACGAAATTGAAAACTTGTAAATTCAGGCGATAAACAATTTACATTTTTTTTGCTTCAAATAGCTGAAAAGGATTTGCATGATGTACCGAATTATTTTAAAACTCACGCACATATTAACAGACAGCGTGAAGCATTTCTTCAATATTTTCAATAGACATCGCTTCGGTACCTACAGCGATATTATACTAAAGGTAAGAGAAATTCTGCAGGACTTATCGATTCAATTCCAGCTGCGGCTCTCTACCGTACATATATACTTATATACCTACATGTGTGTGAATATAAAGTCATGGAATTAGTGTAGCATCTTGAAAAAGTGGTCCATAGATTTCAAAAGAACTACACACAACCTGCATATGCAGAAGTGGCATTTAAAACGAATATGAAATTCCAATATAGATGCATACCAAATCAGGTGGCGCTGATCCATCTATACTTATTTCGGTGTTTCTCGATACTCGTACATCATATACACAGTTTGAAGTTACGAAAAAAAATCATGAGCAGCGATTTTGAAAGTTTATACCGCATTTGTGACACCTCATATACCTGTGTGTATTTTATTAAACGATTATGATAAAGTCATGCATTTCTTTTCAATCATCATTATTATTATTATTGTGGTTTTTTTTTTTTTAATACGGTATAATTTGCGGAAGGAAGAAAGGAAATGGAAATGGTATAGGTAACAGAAATGAAATGAATGAGACAAAAAAATGGGCAACAAAAGTTATATCTCGGAATACATCCTGTTCGTCTGATAGAGTGGTTTATGGATTCATTGGAATACCTGTCACGTTCATAAGTGACTAACATTCATTTTTGTTCGATATGAACGAACTAAGGACACGATCGTATCATACATCTGACTGAAGGTATGGAAAACTGGAGTCATTTACGTCTTAGAATATTTACGACAACAGGGTGACGTCGATTTCTAAGGTGATCAATTGGATTTATAGACTTTGTGATTCCTGCGTTGTATAATCAACTGCGAATAATCATTTCTTTTACCACTAAACGGGAGCTTCGTTGTTAGTTAACGACAACGTTTACACGCGACTTAATCAAATAGTTTGATAAGGTCGTTTCTTCAATCAAAATGTTGATATAATTCGTCAGTCGACATTCTCTCGTATCTGTTCAACGACACGAGTCACTTCTTCTACAATTTTCTTTTCTCTCTATTGCGACTAGGCCGAAAATTCCAATTTCTCATTCCTAACTATAATAAGCGGCATGGTTATCCTGTAGTTATAGAAAAACTTCAAGGTCGATATTAGTTGGTTATTCATTTACATTTGCCTCGTTGGTATGGTATAAGTGAACAATTATATATACCCTAACTGTGAGGGATAATTCGGTGAATGTATTCCACCTCACGTTCCGTTTCTTTAGTATTTTCAAACAGGTAGATTTCTTTTGTAAGTGGAATATAATGGCAGGTTATACGATGATTTTTCAGTCTGTTTCAGCAGTTCACGATGACAATTCAAGATTGAAACAATTTTTGTTACCAATCCTTATCAAACTTTGTAGATAGTTCCTTTTCTCATTTTTCTGTGCTGTGATTGATTTTATTCAGATTACTATTTCTTCCTGATCATGAGAATATGATTAAAAAAATAATTGGTACTCACCAATACGCGATTTTCTTGTTTATCCTGTTTCGTTTCTAGTCTCACAACATTCTTCAACAATATTTTAACATGTTTGCCCAATAAGGCCTTTACGGATTCTGCAAAAGAAAAAAGACATCAATCTACCAATCATGTAAAAACGTTTACACTCGCTTTTACAACAACTGTAATGTATTCCGCAGATAATTGACCGAATGTACAATTTTTTTACTTTTTCATGAATTGAAAAGTACCAGAATATTGATGAATGAAAAAAGTGAGCACGCTTCAATTTCATTTCAAGTGAAGAGATTACTATATAAGCCTGGCTATTATCATCCGAGTTAACCATCATACAGTGCAGGGAAAACAAATCTGCGCTAAAAGCTTTGAAGAGTTACTTGGAAGAAATTTTTTGTTTGTTTTCGGAAATATTACTTCATCACTCAAGTGATTCTAATTTTCGTATAGGGGAAGAGAATTTTAAAGACAATGCTCAAGACTTACAATAAATTCTTTTTTTTTCAAAAAGCATCAGAGAGGAAGTGGTTATATCTGTACACGTATAAGTACATACGCGATATACGCCCGTTGAAAAGGGGGCATACCGGGAATCTCTTTGTAAGAACAAGAGAAAAAAACTGAGCTAAAGAAAAAGAGGCGAGAG
The DNA here is from genome assembly GCF_917208135.1 of Athalia rosae. Taxonomy (NCBI): domain Eukaryota; kingdom Metazoa; phylum Arthropoda; class Insecta; order Hymenoptera; family Athaliidae; genus Athalia; species Athalia rosae. The sequence continues at coordinate 23,778,138 of NC_064028.1, read as the reverse complement.
AGAAAAAGAAACGGAGAATATCAGATGAGTCACTTGTCCCAAATGAATTCTTTCATGCGCATGAAAAAAACACTAATTTGCGTTAAGTGGTGTAAATTTACACTCATCGATAAATAATAATTACAATTCAATTCAAATACTGTGTAATAATATGGGTACATGGCAGAATTGATTATGAAAACCTGATCGTTTGACATTGATAAACCTTAATCTGATAGCAATTGATAAGTCGTTGAAATCATAATTTTCACTTTGTTTTATAGATTTTTCTTAGAGTAATTCAAAGATTTGGTAAAAAAAAAACCTTGTGTCAGAATAAAAAATAAATGTAGGCAAATTTTGGCAGATTTGACACCTCTTCGTGTGTTCGTCTGAGGAAATTTCTACATACCGTAACGAGTAAAGCTCAGACAGGCGATAGTTGTAATTTTTAAATACTTATCGATTGGATTTCGAAAATAGATTGGAGTACTCAATGAATAGAGAAATTTAAAATTGAGATTTCGCCCACTTTGCGAAAATTCCTAAACGTAAACATACGAATGTTGCGAATTAGTACTTACCATTTAAATCCTTTGTTAGCTGCGAACGGGTAGACATTTTCGCAGGATTTACACTAGCACTTTACACAACACGATAAAGCATAATTTTCACACTTTAATTTCATTAATACTTTCGAAATAAACTAAATATTTGAGAAAATAATAAGGAACGTCGCGTGAACGTGATACAGAACTGCCGCCATGTTGTACTCCGACTGTCTACTGTTTTCTCCTAGACTTAAGATCGGTGCTCAGTTCGAAGACTTACCGTATAGATCGCGATGAGCATTCCTTCCCGGCGTTCATATGAGTTTAAAATTCCTCATAAGTACCATTGTTGCCATCCGTAATCTTACCAGAATGCCGTTAGGTGTCCTACCCATTACTTTCTGACGCCTAACTATGCATGCATAAATAATTGATTGGTGGGTCAGTCAACAAATTACTGCAACTTCAGAGTTGTTCCTAGTAGCATTCCGTCTGCGACTGCGGTTTGTGTTTATCGTGATATTTATTTGGGTAATGGGATACGGTGGACACCGCAAATGTGATTTGTTAATAAATGGTAATCTGATGCGATAGAAAGAAGGAACTAGCAGACATTAACCATGCTCAGTTAGCAAAAGAATGAGAGTATTAAAATCAAGTGATCTTTAAACTCGGATAACATTATTATCATCGCCTACGATGGCTGCTAGTACTAGTGGTGTATGCGATGAGAAAAAGAAAGTTCGTAAATTGAGTCTAAGTTATTTGAAAAATACTTTTCAAAAGAAATCTGGAAGCTCAATTTGCGCCGAAACTACATCAAACGATGGCAATAGTATATTAGAAAATATAAGCCTAGAAGACCGCGAATTTACGAGCGAATCAGGTCCGAACAGAGTGACGTCTTCGTCTTCCTGTGAGCCAGAGAGAACCCTCAAAGACATAAAATACAATGAAACCAACAAGGATAAGCAAAACGGATTTTTTAGGAACATTAAAAAGCGCTTACACATCAAAGATCTGACACTCTGTAAATCAAAGCAAAAGGTACAGGCAATCATCAACCAAACACAAAAACATGTGTTCCAATATAACTCTTACCATATATCATTACACTAATCCATACCTATTGCAGATCAAAGCAATTGAACCATCCAGTCCATCGTACAGTCTCAGCGATACCTTTAAACTAACTCCGACACAGTTGCCAATTGTACTACTACAAGAGAAAGAGCTGGACTCGAACATTACTCAAAATGGTACAGGCCCAGTGAATGGCTACTTGCAGCATACTCAAAATATTTCACAAAATACTTCAATCGATGAAGAAAACAGGCTGCAAGAACCTGAGTACATATCATCAGGTGTCGGTAATGTGGCAGAGCCACAAGCACAGGCTAGTAGTTCAAGAGAATCTGAGGAAACAAAGCCAGATTCAGAGAGCAAAAATGAAAAAAAGTTCAACTTAACGGAGGAGCTGCTCAAGCTCAGTAAGTACGGATGGTATTGGGGACCAATTTCTAGAGACGAGGCCGATACCAAACTTGCTAACGAACCCGACGGAGCATTTCTAGTACGAGATTCCTCTGCTGACAAGTAAGCATGCTACAACATATGTATACTATAGTTTTTCATATAGATTCAAGGAACATTCAGTCCTACATTGTGTTTTACTTGAACAAAGTTGCAATCAATTTTCCTCTTTGATTTTTCTCAATTGTTTTGTGATACTTTTACATCCAAATCTTATTGTTTTCTTTGAAATATCACTCTGCCCTCTCACAGCAATATGTGGGTGTATCACAGTTAGTCATGGCATTAGTCATTATGCGACAATTAACTCTGATATGAATTCTCCACTAGACATATTTTATCTGGTATTTATGGCAGATGATTTTTTTGCAATACATATCAGATAACAATGATAACAAAAACTAACAATTACTTCTTATCTAGGTATCTGTTGACTCTGAGTTTCAAATCGTCAGGGAAATTGCTTCACACAAGAGTAGAACATAGCGGTGGTTTATTTTCATTATATTATCATCCAGAGTGCGAACGATTTTCTTCGGTAGTGGCATTGATAAATCACTCCATGAGTTTTAGCCAGTCAGCTGTTTATTGTTATTCTCGTCCAAGATATCCTGGTCATCCAGCTTTTCCAGTTAGATTGACAAAGCCAGTTAGTCGATTTACTCAAGTCAGAAGTTTACAATACCTCTGTCGTTTTGTAATTAGACAAAACACCAGAGTTGATAATATCGATAAGCTACCTTTGCCCGATCCTATTAGAGAATATATAGAAGAGGCTCATTATTAATATATTATATATTATCATTTAGCATGCAAAACAATACAGTGCCTTTGGTAACTGGAGTACAACCATCCGTATGTTTGTATTCCATTATTCTCCAAGCTAGCTTTTATATAATATATACATACAATATGTATATACCCTGATGAAAAAACTGGAAAACGAAAAATTTAAAAGAAACGTGTTAGGAAATTTCATGTGTTAATTATTTATGCTTTATTTAAAGCAACGATTTTAATGCTGGATGAATTTTTTTGATTAATATTTGTCTATTTTACGAAACTCATTGCATATAATCTCACGGTAAATGAAGGAATACTAAAAAAAAATTCTTTTGTGCTCAGGCAGCAACAATAATTGAAAAAGTTGATTGTAAATACTTACTCATAGGAATCTGAATAAAATCTCAAAATCAATCAAATATTGCGCATTGATGAAAAAAAAAATTTTTGAAGTAGTTTGATTATTATTAATTTCTATAAATTTGTTTTTAATTTAATCTAAGACTGAAAATCGTTGATGAGTTGAATGTGGAGTAATAAATGAAACCCTACTAGTCGTGGAAAAGCGTGTATGGAAAACTATTGTGAATCCCCAATTCTCAATAAGTAAATTCAAGATTTATTGTGAGGTAGTACGAGTGATGTAACTGTTATGAAAAGATTTGTTATTCAAATAATTGAAAAGCAAATTAAGGACTTGTATATTTTTATAAGAATTGGCAGATCTAAATCTGATGTGGAGTCTCGGTGAATATATAAATTTGGTGCTAAATTTTGGTTTTTCACCTCAACGAATAAGTATGTTTGTACATTGTTATTACTATATTACGTTTATTCCATACCTATTTATTGTAATTTCCTAATTCTCACGACGCGTAGTTCCGGTTGAGAAATAGCAATACTTAGAGAAATAAGTGTGAATATGCTGTAATTATAAATGTTATCAATAGAACTTCGAAATAATGACCTACGACAATAATTATGATTCCCAAAGGAAATACATAGTGCTGGTTATCCAAAGCAATAATTCACCATAATATTCTAAATGATGTTCAAATATGAAATGTGATTATTTGTATCCGTACATTGAGATATGTCTTCGATTTTTTACGGTACGGAATATTAAAATTGCCGTATATTTGTTGCGTGTAAAATAAAAAATATTTACAAACTCTGCGCGTACACTTATTGAAAACAGGTACCGTTAGCACACGATATTCTATCACAAAAAGGGTGGAATATTAAGGGAATCAAATCAAGATATCTCATCATTTGTGTGACAACAGGAATATTTTAATTACTGTTTTTAATAATTTATGTACATTACATATTTTAGCTCCACTAATACTTATGCGAATAGGTCCTATCTGTTCCAATTAAGCCCGAGTATATTTCGTGCCTAGTGATTTAAAAAGACAGAAATTGTTAAATTATGAGGCTGCGAAAAATATTTTTTTCAAAAACATTGCACTCAAATTACCGTGACAAATGCAGCAGTTGCTGCTTCTGTTGCTTGATTCAAATCAGGTGGGCCAGGTGCGGTTGATAGGATTCGATGGAGCTGTGCTGCATCTTCAATACGCCTTTGCAAGAACTGCCAAGTTTGCTGATGATCAGGGCTGTTGTCTTGCAACATGTACAGTTCTGTAGCTTTATAAATTCCAGCTAAAATTACTCTCCTTGTGTACCAGTTAAACTGAAAAAAAAGAATATAATTTAATTGTATCACTTTTTTGAATAGTAAGTAATGTCGAACACTTACATCCACGGATCTATCTCCAGCATAGTAACAGATATCATCAACTAGCGTCAATAAATTTGCTAAGGCTGTTGGAACATTTGGCGGCAATGCCATTAGACCCATAGCCTGGGGCCAAATTTTTTTGTATGGCACTAACATTCTGAGCCTTGTTTCCAGAGCATCTTTCACGTATAGGTCAGGGGACTTCTTGGCCTTTGAAGAATCTTCTTTGATAGCTAGTGCTTCGGCTTTAAGCTGCTGAGCGAGGTTTTGGTTGCATGTGGAATAAAAATGTTGAACTAAATCTGCTTCGCCATTTGGGAACATGCCGTGAATCACCCCAGGATAACCAATGGATTCAGCGCCTTGAAAAATTATGGACATGTCTACACCTATTTCAATTTTCCATTTTTATGGTTTAAATTTACCAGCGCTGATAGCCCGCTTGCTCCATCCAAGGTCAGGTACAAAAGCCATGGCGGCACTAAGGATCTTGGTTTTAATATTCTTTTCATATTCCCCATCGCTTTCATTGGCTGATGATTCTGACTCAGCATCATGCGCTGCAACCTTTTGCGCTTGATCAATTCGCAAGGCTTTCGAAGTCCAAAAGCCTCTGAAACCTAATGAACTAATAATTAGTATGAGCTATAGCAACTTCGTTTTGTTTGCAAATATTCCAGTCATTAATTAATATTGGATAAGGTGTTAATTCAATGCAAATTCCATAATATATGATACAGTTTATTGAAAGATACAAAATTTACAGGTTTATTGATATCTGAGGAATAACTTGAAGATAGTACATCACTTGCAGAAAATGAATAGTTACCAATCACTTACAGTTGGCATGAATAGAAAACACATGCACATAAATTTAGAAATACACATAGATTCACATCTATTAACAACACAATTGCGGAAAGTTGATGTTTATTTCAATAGACGCTGTTCAATGCATTCATTTACCCTGATCAAAATGCTTTCCATTACATCAAAGGCATTCATAGCTTGTAAACAAAAGTTGATTTTTTCTCTAGTCGGCATAGTTGGCAAAGTTTTGCCTCCTACTGTAATACTAATTTTGTCATTAGATTTGCTAGCTTCATTCTGGGTTTGGGATTTATTAAATTTATCTTGTGCTTCAAGATCTTTTATCTTGAGTTGGTAATGAGCCCGAGACATATTTAATCCTTCACGAAGGGGATGTATGAAATCTGTTTCAAGCTTGGCTGTAAAATTCCAAACGCCAGTTAAATTTGTTTTATCGCGAATTACTAGAAATCTGATGAAATTCAAACTTCCAATTATCTCATCTGAAATCTCTACCAAGTCCGACGAACTCAAAAATGGCATCTTACAGGCTTTGACCAATAAAGCATAAATACGTTTGCCTGTGAAACTTGGATCTATTGGATCAGATTCTAGACATTTTATTACAGAATCTTTTACAATACTTGTAAGGCAGCTACGCAGTCCTGAGTGATTGAAAACATCATACAAATGTATTATCAGTAGATATTTGGCTTCCATAGTGAAAATTCTAAAATAAAGTTTAAAAACCTCAAACGAACTCTCTCTCTGTTCACGAACATCACAGTAAATCATAACTTGACTCAAATCTTCAATGAACTTTGAGTAGATTTTCAACTCCAAGGCATCTGTATCAACCGAAAAAGGGTCTATCCTAACAAGAGCTGCCTTTATAAGCGCTAAGCCTTTTAAAATCAACAAATATTCTGGGTTTTTCAACAAACAGGATGACAAATAAAGACAATTTTGAAGTACATAATGTGGATGATACACACAAGGAACCCAAGGTAATTGTAAATCACTTCCAAGGATAAGATAATAAAAATTAGCATATGCTAAATCAGAAATCATGTCTGTGGGAGTGAATAAATCTGTGAGATGATTGGCTTCTTTGGTGGAAGAATAGTCCTTTTCTATATAGTCTTCTTTAAATGATTTTGGGTTGGATACTTGCATTATTCTTTTTTCTACATATTCGAAGAACCGAAATGGATTTCCAGTCAAATGAGTTATGCACTTGAGAATATCATCTGCAAGCATTCTCCTCAGGCTTTTTTTATCTTCGAATTCTAGGTAGCAAAATGGTTTGCCAAGCAAAGAGATCATAGAACTCAAAAGGAGTTCTCTTTGATTAGCTATAACAATTTCACCATGTGAGAGAGATACTTCAGAGATAAATAACTTCAAAAATGGTAGAATTGCCTGATAAACATTAACAATTCTAAACACAGCTGGATCAGTGTCTAGAAGAACAATTTCATCTCCTTCTAGCTTTTGATTTTCAGGAACTGGTAATTCGCTGACATGAGACTTTATTGTGTTGATACACCACTCCAGAGATCTACCTCTTGATCCTTCCAGCCTTTTCAAACATGTGGCAATTGGTCTTAGGATAGTGCAGAACTTTGTATCGTTATCCAGACACTCTGCTTGTTCAATGAATTCCAAGAGTGTTTCTGCTGGATCGCAGCGACTGGCAATATTTTCGAGCAGAGTTACACAGCATTGAAATAAGTCCGGTTTGTTTTTAATATTGTAACTGTTTAGATACCCGGAAGCTATTGGTATCAGATCCCATGAACAATCCACAAGAGAAGCAGAAAACTGCTCGTCGTTAATAAGGATCAATGCATCATCTGTATTCTCATTGTTCAACAAACTGGTCAATTTTTTGATCAATTCACTGTGTAGATCATTTTTATTAGGTTTCTCGACTACCTCCTCAGACATATTCGAGGTTATGCTATGTTACACAGGCACCAGCCTTCAACAATATAAACTCAACAATGTGTCACACACACAATTATGCACGGGACACCTTGACTGTATATTGATACGTCAAACCACCATGCTAAAATAACTATCACTTCAAAAAATCTACGAATATGCTTTGCAGTTTGTTACTTACTTTGTATTGAAACAATCCTTCGAAGACTGGAGATATTCACCAACGAAGAGTACGGTGCCATCTTTTTTTTCACTGCCCACTTCACGTAGCACTGTTTTCAAATTCTTAACTCTATTTTCGCTCCTATGAAACTTTTATCAATAATCATATGAAATTCGCTTCAGCGTTTCCGCACTACTGCGTAGTACAATTACGACGCAAGTGATCATTCAAGAATATGTACACATGACAAAATTACATAAAACAATTGATAAATGGCCAAAATCCAGTTTATAAAGTACACGTCAAACACGACGTATCGGAGCGTATACACAAAGAGAACGTAACCCCCAATTCAGTGGTGTAATGCGTTGCATGGTATACCGTGAGTTTCTTTAGAGCTCGATGTTGATTGATTAAATAAATACTCACATGATGGCTGAGTCAGATGATGAGCATTACGTTAAATTCGGGACAGCACTAGATCCCTTGGACGAAGGTGTGTTGAACTCAAATATTGCGATCTAGTCTGCTACATGAATTGGATTCATTTATATGATTCACCATGCATATTCTCAAATTTTCCTTGTAGTTATTCACTGTTTCGTAGATATGTAAGCACATAACTCATTTTCTCACTGTCGGGTATTGCCGAAACACTTAAAAACACTTGGTCAACATTACACTTAATACAACTATCCTAATTCACTTTCATAGATAATTTACCCCGGAAAAAACCGGTAACCATTGAAGATCAATATGCCTGTGATGAGCAAGGAAGGCGCAGGTTTCATGGTGCATTTACAGGAGGATTTTCTGCTGGTTATTTCAATTCTGTTGGTACTCGCGATGGCTGGAGACCTCAGCAATTTAAATCTTCGCGAAGCAGTAAAGCTGAGAGCAGAGCACAGAGACCGCAAGACTTCATGGATGATGAGGATATGGGAGAGTTTGGGATTGCGCCAACTGCCATCCGAGCAACTGCAGATTATACTGATCATGAAAAAAAAGGAGCCAAAAGAGAAAGGGCCAAATATGTCGGGGATGGACCTATACCTGGAACTCCAGTTTTGCGGGAACTTTTAAAGCCTGTGAGGTAAGAAAAATAATTAAATTCATTCAATCTCTTGACAGGATTCAATCTCTGAGTAGAAGATTGGATACAATTTGGAAATTACTCGTTCTAGAGACACGGTTGGAATTAAATTGCTGAAACAAATGGGTTGGAAGCCTGGCCAAGGTGTTGGGCCTCGTCTCTCAAAAAAAGAAAAGTCCAAGGTTAAACAACAAAATGATAAAATGAAGGTGTATGGCTGCCCATTGCCACCTCAACATGAAGAAGCTATGGAAACCGATTCTGCCGAATCAGATAACGAGGATAGCGAAATTACTTTTGCCCCTGATGATTATGAACCATTCAGGTATGGCCTTGACCTAATCAATTAATAAATCTATAACATATTGATGCTTAGAAATACTATTCAATATTGATTTTTTTGGTTTTGAAATTAGGTGCAACCCAAAGGATAATTTCTTCGGAATCGGCTACAGCGGATTGGACAAAAGACCAATACTTTCACACCATGTTACCTTGTTTGAACCAGCAGCATTTAAACTGCAGGAGAAAAATAAGAAGCTTTCAATTCGTGGACAGGCGTTCGGGGTGGGTGCTTTCGAAGCAGAAGACGAAGATATTTACTCAAGGGATGATATGTCCCAATACGATTTTAGTCTAGAACCAAAAGCTGTACATAAGTCCAGATGGTCCAATGAAAAGCCTGGAACATCTCAGAATAAGTGTATAGAAGGTTTTGTAGCAGCAAAGAAACAGGTGGAATCTAGAAATATTTTCAAACCCCCAGAATTACCAAAAGGTTTTGAACCTGTTCACATAATTAGAAAAAGTAGATTTGAACCAACTGCTGAATCAACGAGTCTTGAGATTGCGAAACGAAAAGGGCTTGCTAGGCATGACCTAAGGGCGGAAGACAGGGCACGAATAATCAATGATCCGAACCCTATTGCAATGATTTTATCCAACCATAGCAAAACAGAGTCTACAAATATCAAAAAACCTGTTGGGGATAGCCGTTTGAAGTCCATTCTGCCTGCTCCAGATGTTTCAAATAGTGAAAGTGATGCGATTATCCAATCACCTTCTAAAAAACCTTCTATCATATCGAACATTATTACGAAAACATTGAATTTGCATGGTAGAGAACGGACAGCTAAAAACCAAGAAACGTCATTAATTGATTCCAGTCACACTGATGTTTTAAAAGCTCCGAAACATTCTTGGCTTGAAAAATTAAGCGCCAAAAGTTTTGTTAAAGGCGGTGTAGAGAATTTAAGTTTAACTGAAAAAGCGGATAACAATTCCACAGAAGATGTTTCAATTAAAACATCAAATCCTGATAGTTCAAAAATCCTTACAACCAAGGTCCCACATGCAGAATTGGAAGTACCTCATGATGATTCTGGAGATGCAACCTTCAGACCATTCATTGCAAATCCAGACAAACAGAAGCGATATGAACAGTTTTTGGCATTTTCAAAATCAGGTGATAAAAGTAAACTCAAAAGTATACAACCCTTGTCAATGACCGAGTGGGAACAAGACCACGAAAGGGTAGAATTTGAACAAGCTGCAAGGCTCTATAAACCTTTAACAGGAAGTATGGGCGATAGATTTGTTAGTGGAAAGAACCAGGATGATTTACACCCATTAAGCGTTGTAGAAAAAACTCCAGATGCTGACTTTCAACTCAGAGATGCTGCTACAAAAAAAATGTTTGGCAAATTGACACGACAAAAGTTTGAATGGCAGCCAGCTAGTATTTTATGCAAAAGATTTAACATTGCTGAGCCCAGAACTGGCTGTGCACAACCAGAAACAGACAAAAAAACTAAATTTTCTGTATTTGATTACCTTGAAGAATCGGTTCATAATAGTTCTACATTCCAAAGTGCAACTGATGTCGCTGTGAGGATAAAATCAGAGAATTTGAATGGTACAGCAGTTCAAGAAGGGCTATTAAAAGGGTCCTCCCACCCCCACAAATCTTTGAGTAATCAACTAACTGGTACATCCGCTATGCTTTTGTGCGACAATGCTGACAAAGATAAAGTTTCAGCAAAGGAACGTAACTTTGAAGTGAAGTATGAGAGGATTTTTGGGAAAAATGTCAATGTCTTGGAAATACCTGTAACTGCTGAAGTGAACAGTAACACTATTCCATCAAAAAGTGGTTCTGAAGCCATCGACAATGTTTTGCATGTAAAAGGAACGGTAGACAATAACAAAAAATTCATTGAATCCTCTATAAACTCTGAGCATGGTGAAAGCTTACCAGGTCCTTATAGCACATCGACCGATCAGGTGGATTCAAACAAGACTGTTGCAAATAAAATTGATGAGAAAAAAGATCTCTTCAAGGCAATATTCTTGAGCAGTAGCGAAGATTCTGATTCTGAGAGGGAAGATGAAGTGGATGATGAGAAGTTGAAGTCAGTTTTAATTGGTCAGAACCCAGGCGCGTTAAACACACAAAGAAATACTTCGCCACCACGTGGAATTTTTGCTAATTTAGATTTGGACAGCTTGAACCAAGTAGCTATGACAAATAACAAAATCAATTTCATTGAAACGAAAAATTCCAATCCAAATGGTGATACATCAAAAACTGCTGCTCCAAGCCAAAGTAAGGATGGCTCGGATAATACAAGTGACTCTCAAAGCCAATCATCAGTCAAAGCTCAAAGATTATTTGGGCTAGAAGCCGACCCTGATTTGGAAATATTGCCTAATATGTATGGTCCAGTACTTCCGACAAAAACACAAAAAACTATTGAGAATGTACCATCGGATACGGGTCAGCAAGCACAAACTCAAAAACCTGTCTTCAAAAGTATTGTAGTTCCGGTCACACACCCGATTCCTCCTATGCAGGGTGAATGGGTCGAAAAGAAAAAAGAGAAAAAAACTAAAAAGGAAAAGAAAAAACACAAACATAAAGATCACAAAAAACACAAACACAAAAAACACAGGCGATGATATTCACGCACTTTGAATGAATGTCCAAATTATTCTGTTATATTTATTTCCGTTGAATAAATTGACTCACACCACAAAACTCTGTTATATTATTCAAACAGATATTAGATACGAAAGCTGTTGGCTCCGAGAATTATTGAAAACAGGCGACCGCGCGTTATGCCGTTTGTCACTTGTTAATTGTTCTAGAATTCAAAGTTTCGCGAAAAAGTAAGAAATGTCGTTTAGTTCACTAGACAGCCGCGGGGTGTTCATGCACCGGTCTGCATTGGATTAAAAATTCACGCAACTCGCCGAGCGCGTTAGAGCGCGTCCCGATGGCGATCTGTTAACATGTGTGAAAATACCCGGTGATTGCATATGTCGAGACGAAAACAGTGGTTTTGTCGTTCAGATTGATAAAATGTTTGTACTCGCAGAATTCGAAGACAACGTACGAATTCGACCTTGGATGTTTCAACGTAAATTAAACGATGCAATTGCCGATGAGCTGAATAGGAAGCTAGCTAACAAGGTGCACACCTAACTTGGTGAACACTGAAATCAATGTTATAAGTGAACAAGATTTTGATTTTATATTTTAGGTTTACCACAATGTTGGTCTTTGTATTGCCTTGCATGACATAACGAATATAGAGGATTCGTACATATTTCCTGGGGATGGATCCTCCCACACAAAAGTAGTCTTTCGCTTCATTGTCTTCAGACCATTTGTGGAAGAAATTATTGTTGGAAAAATTCGGAGCTGCAGTGCAGATGGTGTGCATGGTAAATTTTCTATCTGTTGCTTTGTGGAATAAAATAGATTATTAAAATACCTCGAGTTATCTAAGCAATGTTCTTTTTTTCCAGTCACTCTAGGCTTCTTTGAAGACATAATTATCCCACCTCACAAATTACAACATCCTTCAAGATTTGATCAGACCGAACAAGCATGGGTTTGGGAATATGATACTGGAGATGGAGAGAAGCATGATCTATTCATGGATGCTGGTAAATTAAATCTTTCTACATGCCTAAAAACTGGTACACTTTATATCAATTTGCTTCCAGGCGAAAGCATACGTTTCAGAGTAGTGAACGAAACTTTTGTTGAAACATCGCCCGTTAGCCCAGCTATTAACACTGAAGCGATTGAGAAATCTGAAGCAACTCTCACCTCTCCTTACACTCTAGGCGTAAGCATAATGCTGAACAAAAAGCATGAACTGTTGTGCCTGTATTTTTTTGTTGAGCAAGAATTATTTGTCAACAGGCTGCGATAGATGAACCCGGACTTGGTCTTCTTACCTGGTGGGAGAATACCTGAAATCAAAAGAGTGATTTCAAGATGAATGAATAAATGTCTTTGAATGAATATTACAACGCGATAGGATTTGTACATTACTTTTATTTTACTTATTATCGCACTCTATTATTTTGAGATTTTTTATTAATGCTTAGTCTAGTTACCCTATCAGCAAAACATTAAAAATTAACACAATACACAATGTTACCGTTTATCGAATAAATCACTAATTTAATAATATTTTGTATAGTATATACAATGTTCCATTTTTCCTCCTAATCCTGTATTCCCTCACGAAAAATATTCTCAGTATGCAAACATTAAATTTTCTAATGCCTATCCTACATTTACTTATGTCTCATTTTTTTCACAAAATTGCTTCCACTCACTTTATGGATGAAACCCTTCAATTAAACAATATTCACTCATTAATTGTCGTTTTACTCGAGGATCGTGACAATAATGAGAAATTCCGTTTAACTTATTAGTACACGTATATTTATACACGCATAGGAGAGTTTTAGTGAAAATAATCATTACCTATCCACTAATGCAATCAACATTTGCACCACGTTCAACAAAACACTTAAAAATAAATTTATAACACGAAAAAATTTTCTCGCAGTTTGTTCTCTTGTGAGTATTACCCGTTACTTTAGTATCACTATTGCCTGAGCACTTTCCTCCGTTCGTAAGTTCCGTTTATTACAATTAACATTCAATTTATTGAATCAATAATGTGTGTATATGTGAGAGTTAAATTATCATTAACAATCTTTATCACACTGAACAGTTTTCATCGACAACATAATATATCAAGTAATCGATGCTGATTAAAAAGTTGATTTTTTCCCAACACAGTGAGCTGGGAGACCTTAGAACTAAAAGATGCATTTACGAGAGTAAACGTTATGGTTGTATATTAGGCATAAAAGGTCATTCTTCCTTTGTAACAAACAATTCTACACTTGATGACTTTTTATGCATAAGAATCAATTTCACGACTTGATTTCCAATTTTTGGGTTGAAGGGCATTTATTAACGCGTTTTTTGGAATGAATTATTTTTTTTCTCATTTCTCTTGTTTCAACATTGTGCCTGCTAGATAGCTTTCTAAGGTGATGCATCTTTGGTTTTAATATCCTTTCTATGTGATAAATATATATTAGAGCAGGTAAAACTTGGCATCGCAATAATTTCAATCGAATTGTTATTTATTTATTGATTCATTTTTTGTTATTTATTTATTTGTTTTTTTTTTATATCATCTATCACAGTATCTGTTTGTGTCTCTCATTTCCGCAATATTCACTTAATATACACGGCTTACACGAGGCAATTATTTGATCAGGAATATCAATAACAAATATGTATGTTACATAAATTTATGTACTGAAGTGAATATCGTCCGATGAAGATCATGCGATAAACCTCGCATCAATATTTTAGATTTTGCACTGCCAAGGGACACCTAAATTAGTATAATTTGTAAGAGTGTAGAAAAAGAGTGCTGGATGTCTGCAAAGTTATATAAACCAATTGCCACTCTGTACGAGCGTCCATCGTACTGGCGATGTGCCTTTTATTTATTTTCATTATTTTCATTGTGTTTAAAAAGATACAACAATTTGAGTATCATTAAACTTCACATTCGTGACTTTTCAATAACAAATTATAGCAACTGTTAATTATAATAAGAAGCTTTATCAAACGGGCAAGCTAGTCTCGGAATAATTATTTTGTTAGATTCTTATTTGTAGATCTTTACTAGAAGACTACTTTGCTTTATTTTCTTCTATAACATAGTTTTCTTTTCGTTAGATATTTAGCACTCTTTATCCATATTCAAACTCTTACATATATTGCTTTGAGAGAAGTCATTTGAGTCGGATAATTATATCGTACCTCAATTTTGTCGAAATACCGACACTTAAAAATCACTGTTTTCTTTTTCTAAATAGAGTGCCATGATTAATATGCGACATTCATATAATTATAATGACTGATATTTATATTAAAATTAAAGTATATAATATTTATGTATAACATTCGAACGTAAACATTGAATGAATTTCCAGCTGAACTCACTTTATATGTTTTCTTTTCGATTTCGTTTAGTTTTGTTCTATATGTAGATCAACGTATACAGAAAAAATTAATTTATTCGCGTTCATTCAATAATCAGGCAACGCGGGAGGTGCTCCCGCAAATAGTCAAATAGCTCACGTGAAGTCCCTGGGCAGTTTGTAAGTTCTAATTCGTGAAGATGTCGCAATTGGATGAGGCTCGACAAACCACTGCTAGTTAATAGTGGACATCCTGTTTTGAAATGGAAAGAAAAACTAATTATATTATTAAAAACTAACATATGAAGAAATACATTCTTGAATTTTGATTTTATCAAATTGTCGAAGAATTCAAAGTTTCTTTTCGTTTGTCATAGAACCACTGAATATGCTTAGAAGAGTATTACGCAATTTACTCGCGAAAATACATGCAGCCGATGTTGACACAGTTATACAAATATTACGCGCGGTTTTATTATTAAAAGTAAGAAGGAAAATAAAATACCAAGCGAACAACATACCTGCGACAGAAAGCACTTGCAAAGATCTCATGCTGCACAAATGCTGTAGTCCAAAATCTCTCAGCTGCAAACACCACCTCAAAAATAACGCACTCAAAGAACCCATGGTGGATATATACCCAACACCAATATCAGTCACGTTAACGCATCTGAAAAAAAATGTTATCCCACATTTATTATTTATTTCTTTTTTTTTTCCATTATAAGAAGTACAGATATTTTTCTTGTTTCTTGAATTATTCAAGTAATTGATTCGAAAATATTGACACGGGTATTTTCCCGGAACCATTTATGTATTTGTGAATTAAAGCGTGTGTTATAAAATACTGTACAGAATCATAAAATGTGCCAACTAGTAGACACATAATAAATGGTATGCATCTAAGTTGTCTCGAAATAGCAGGATATTCCATAAAAAATCTGCATCTGCAGATTATCAAGTATCATCAAAATAAAGTAGATTCGTTGATTGAATATCTAATTGAATGCAGCATATAATCATTACAAGAAGGATTGTTATAATTATAGGAAATAGATCATTATAAGCGAGCGAAGCGAGCCTCTACTTGTTTCAAAATGCAATTTTTTTGTGGTACATTTCAAAAATCTCAAAATATTTATACATTAACTTGAATGTAATTATTCATATTCATGCCTAGATGTGTTATCAATCATTGTTTTCTGAAAAAAAGATGCAAATAAAAAGAACAGTATTCTTATCATTCAAATGTATTACATGTATATCTATATATACAGAGTAAGTAGCGCTATCTGTAGGTGTCATCAAGTAGCTCCAAGTCGTATACAACGAATGTATGCAGGGACGCATTTAAAAATCCACCCTATGCGACTCAGGTATTAGGAGACACATTTGTATGATCCATAAATCACGAGGTTTAACTTCAACAAAAGCTGTTGATATTGGAGATGAAGAAACTTCTGTTGGTTTAACATATGCTGCTTTACCAAGAGTTGAAACTTTAGAAGGTTTAGAATTCAACAGGAAATTTTCATATAACAGATCTCAAATGCTCAAAGTATTCGAAATGTGATGCGTCGAAAACAGGAGGAATTTCGAATGAAAAATTTTGAATGTCATTTGAAGGAAAAAATCCTTTTTTCTTTCTTCTTTTTCTTTTTTATGTAAACATCATATTTTTTCAAATAATAATTACTTTTCAATAATTGAAGTATACTTTCATTTGAAATATATTTTATATAATACGGACACGTGATTGTAGTTTTAGCTAGTTTCTATAATACTGCCAGCGCCATTGAAAAATTTGCTGCAGCTGCCAGACTGACGACAAGTATAAGTACATGTACCTATATTTTGCACGCTACCTGTATAGTTCAACTTATGAGAACGTTTATAAATAGACTTTCAACAAGAATGTGTTTATTAACAAGACTTGAGGTTGTCAACAAAATGAGATATTATCCATCCGCTTGGTATACGTAGGTGCCAGGAAACGTTTATCAGATTCCGACGCAATTTGTTCCATAAACAACGAAAATTTTTTTAACGCCGAAAATTTTACGAAAATATGATTTTTTAGTTTTGATATAATTTGTTACAATTTGTTTACTTGGGTGCATATACCTGTCTAATGTCAGCTCCTCCAAGTGGTTTAAATCACAGGCGATACATTCCAAAGACGCATCTGTTATCCTAGGACACCAACTCAAGTCCAAAGAACGAAGTCTTGGCAAATTCTCGGCTATTAGTTCCACACCATCGTCCGTAACTTTACTGCATCCGGAAAGCGACAGAACTGTGAGGTTCGGCAAGGAATGTACTGAAATCAAAAAAATAAAAAGTAAATCTTACGTTTTCACCGTAAAAGCTCAATGAAGATATTGGCTCTCATGAAAAGACGGAAATATACAGTCTGAGTATATTTCGTGTTTGCAATTCAGGTTGAAAACGTTTACATGTTTTTCCCCTTTTGTACCTCCACCTTTCAGCGCTTTGTGCAGGTGCCAATGATTAATTAAATTCTGAAACTGTTGACGTAATCGAGTAATCGATCAATACAGGTACATATATTGATGCGAAGACGATACGGTGTATAAATAACGCAGACAGGCCGTTGTCCTCAAAGTGCATAGCCTGACCTGAGGCGTATACGTACGTCGAAAGCTTCAAGTTATATAAAGCTATCTTTGCTAAATTTAATACCAATCGACATAGGTATCTAGCCAATTTGATTGAACGGTTTTTCCCTGAAATGGTGATCCACACCTGACGCAACTGTAATTATAATTTTATTGACTCGGCTCAAATCCCACTACGTGAATGCCAACAATTTTCCACCGGCTAATAGCTAACGTGAAACGAGACTTTCAAGCTCACTAAAGCGCAGAAATTAACTTCGAATCTAAAAGTAAATTAACAAAAAATATATGTACATGTACACGTACAGTTATACATGCACATATTTATGTTGCGTACAATCCATGTGCGATATCAAATTGAGTCTAGACTGGGATATATTATGAAACTTATCACCGAGCGAGTGAAAATAAACCGATGATAAATTGTGAAAATAAGCTGGTTAGTACACAGAGTAAACAAAAAAAAAAATGAAAAAACAATCTCCCGATTTCTTATCACTCCTGTAACCGTTGAGGTTCACCTTCCTACAAATATTGTGGGCACTCTAAGTTTCAGAGCCAACAACTTCATTGATAATTATCGCGGATGTGTGGAGCAAAGTACTTAGGAGCAATAATGTGACTGTGGTTTGAGTGTAAAATTTAACTTGAACTGCGGAGCTCCAAAACACTTTAATACCCGAAATAAAAACCTTGTACGTAAAACGAGATGATTAAAGTCTTCACCTTTTTCAAACAGTCGCAGTTTCGAAATTTTCGCAAAAAAAACTTCATTATGATTTCTTTGGAGAAATAAAAACTTAATACATACCAATATTCACAACTCCATGATTGGTCAACTCCCAGCAAGATTGCAGTCTTAAAATGCTGAGAGATCCGCTTTGCTTGGGACTAAAGTATCCGAGCGCAGCATCGGTAACGTGATAAGCTTGAAGTGAAAATTCGTAGAGACTTGGTAAAAGCTGAGCCACAGCGCCAACAGCTTCGTCCGCAACATTTATGCAATCCGAGAGCGACAAGGAAACTATTCTCGGTGTTAAACATGCCCAGAGACCGGCTTCCGTTATCTCATTACAACCGGCTAATTCCAGTTCAAAAAGTGCCTGAAAAAAGAGAAAACGTATTTTCAGAGTTTACAGCATTTCGCGTTATTTCAAGCGTTTCGAGCGAGAGCTGGTCAAATGAAAAGATTGACGGCAATTGTTACGCACATTTTCACTTGATGCGGACACTTAATTATCTAGACTTTAGCATCGAAAAATATTCTCGTATTCGACGATTACCTGGAGATGATCCAAAAGTGCTTCAAGTCCTCTATCCGTTACAGCGCAACATCTTAAAGATAAAGAATGAACGTGTCTCTGTGCCAAAGGAAAACTGTGCGTGAGTTCCAAAGCGTCTTCGTCCGCTGCGCCTAAGAGAACTAAGGAATGGAATCCTCTTCTTACTAAGGATGCGTAAAGACGAGTCCGAGAACTGGAAGCCATCACTCTGGCTTCCCTACATCGAATTACAGGAACTAGACCTGCCCATAGTCTTGGTCTGGCGTAAAGAACATCCCTCCATCTCGAACAGACCTGGAGAAGAATACCCGAGTGAATTGAAGATAAGAAAGAAAGATGAACTGGAAATTAAAAATATTTGTTATCGCACGATTTTCTGTCAGGTGCAAAAATGTCACGGCGTTGGTAAACTCGGGGTCTTTTGAAACCGCTGAATATGAACTTGTTGTCAGAATTCTGGGATTCGAACTGATGCATCCAACATGGCCGACTAAAGACCAAGAAATCTGTGCCCTATAGTGTTGCCCATTTATTATACCAATCCTCCTATGCGAAATTGCATTTGAATTGCAATGTCATTTTTGATCAGCAGCATAAACTCAAAAATGAAGTGAACATATTCGTTCATATGCGAGTATTTACACCTATTAATAATTAAAGCACTTCCCACCTGAGCTAAAACTCTCCTTTCTCCGGCATTGAAGTAAAGGAAGAATCTTCCAAGGAAATGATCGTCCTGTACAAGCTGTTCCCATGTGTTCGGGGGCGCATACCCCCCAGTACCACCGCTAGCTAAGGGGACATTTTTCGCCCTGTTTCTAGGCGCTCTTCCCCTATTCGCAGTACCATTAATCAGCCCCTTGTTATTAACCCCTCCTGGGGTACTTCCAGGCGTAGGCATACCCCTGCTAGGTTTATCAGGGGTAGCATTTGCGTTCGATGTTTGTAAATTTGTGTTCGTTCCACCACCCCCTCCACAAAATACGTTCGTGACGCGTTCCATGACGCTGGTTTTTCCTCCGCCTGTAAAAGAAGACCATTTTCATATGAAATTATAGATTTTTCATCTTTTTTTTTTCGTAGATTAACTTATTGCATTTCTCTTGATTATAATCATGTATAGTTTCAACTTTCGTTTAGATTCGTTTGTTCTTTAAAAATGGCAGTTCTCATCATTCCTGCTTTCTAACTTGACCGACTGTTGAAAATCTAAAAATACGGGGATGGTAATCAACTCGAACAATTCACGAGCAATAAAAATCTCGCAGTCTGATAACGAACGACATATTACAACCTATAGTATATTGAGTTCTATTGATTTCACTGCAGCATTTGTATCTCGCTAATAATATCGTGTCAATAAACCAATCAAAATGAAACGGCTGTTAACGTGTTCATTGAACGGAATTCATAATCTTGAACGAAAAGCTTTGAAACTCTGCAGCGTCCATTGTTCGTTCCAATTTTAGATATAGACATTAGAATATTGTGAAATTCATTCTACTCTCAGCAATTCTTCAACCGAACAAAAGCTCTACACAGCCGCCTCTGAAATTCGCAATTCATTTTTCATACAGCCTGTATACATGTCGGACTTGATGATGGAAAAAAAGCTCATGCACCCGATCGATGGTTAATTCTGCTAGAAAATCGTACAAAGGGCACGGCCCTCATACTTTTTATAGTACATAACACACACATGTGCATTATATATCCAATATTCTATAAAAACATATCGATGAAAGTGGAATAGGATGAATTGCAGAAAACAAACCATGATGCTTAGAAGCTCGTAGCCCCAAGCCGTTTATTCTTTTCGTCAATTCAGCGCTCGCCCTTTCAACAACACCTTGTGCAGATATCGAAGACATATCTTTAGGAATTGTGTCGCACCCTTGAATTATAACGCTTATGATTATAATCAAGAGTAACTCGTATTCGTTATCTTCAAGTGCAGTGTGCTTAACATATTTATTCAAATTTACCGATGAATCTTGCGTTATTACTGATATTATTATTATTACTTTTAATATTAAAATTATTGTTAATACACACTAAGTTGAAAGTTTAGCAAAATTTGTTTGTTTTTTATTTTAATTTGTTGCGTTTGTTTTAATCTCCTTCGATCAGTTTTTTCGGAATAAATTTATCAATAAAAAGGCTCGATTAATTTAATTTGAATTGACGAGTTTCATGGCGTATCGTGTAAGTTTTGAATTGTAAATTTTTATATTCGTGGGTTATATCTTGATCTGCATGCTAAATTGTGAGCACTTGATCAATTCTTTAATTTATTAATTCCGACGTTGAAGACTTCGATATTTTTAGTCAACGAAATATTCTGATGATACGGCGCGGAATACGATACGTTTTTTGCTTTTGATTAATGCAGATTGCGTATAAAAAAATTGAATGAAACTAAGTTTTTTTCTTCTCAGACGAATGAAAACAATAACACTGACGACGTTCAGAACAATGACAACGTTGAAAAATTATAATCAATGACGGATGATCAGATTATTTGAAAAATGATAATATTCTACTACTGTTTAGGGGTTGTACTAAAATACATGTACACACGCGAGGGTAAAAAATGGAAAACCACCTTACTAAGCAAATCAATACCGCAATACGACACGGATGGTTAAAAATTCGAACGTTTTCGTATTTGAATAATATTTGGAAGTAAGTGGATTGCGCGAAAGTAAAATTTGAATCGTAGAAACATTATTTCATGTTAAATATTTCATTTTCATTTATTAAATTCGTTATATATTACATGATATTATTCGGTTAGAAAACTTGAACGTTATCAGTTTGTAAATAACGCGTCGAGTTCAGCCATTGACGGGGGTGGTTTAACTTATACTGAATCGATATCCTTCCTCCACTTGTCAGGCCTCTCCCCACTGTTCAACCTACGTTTTGGTTGCGCGCCGCGATTTCAGCGCTGCTTTATCAACCCCTAACAATAGGCAACTCGATTGACGAGACAACATTTGACCGATCATTGTTGAGGCGTAGAAGAAAATCATCGAAGTATTTTCTTTTTTCCAACACAAACATGTTCTAAATACCTCTGACTAATCAGGGATTTTTTTGCTATGGAAAACTCCATGGAAAAATTCACGAGGGTGAATTCTGTCGACCCTGGATAGCGTTTCAGAATCCATGGTTTTCGCGCCATGTGCAAAGCTATGAGCTTACTCCTGCGATAAGATGCAGAGCTTTTTTACCATCAGATGAATTTCGATGATAATTCAGTGCTGAATTAGATCATTAGTAATTGTGCTGAGAAATAGGATTTGCTGTTTAAAACCCGACATGACGTAGACACGCGTTATTTTTAAACTACAATAGAGGCTGAATACCGAGAGAATGCCTGTGGTTAACTTTCACACCACTAGACCGAAAAATAGTGGAATTAGCGATAAGAAGACCGCAGAAAATACGAAAGATGTACTACGTGTGTTACGCGAGTTTGCAGATTCCCCGGGTTTTATCGTTAGTCATTTACGCGATAAGACAAATTACTTATCAATCGTTCACTCGGCGTCTGCGAACCCGTTATGGAAGAGCAACAAACAACAATCAGAAATCCTTGTCGACAAGGTTGTCGTCCTATTTGTTAGAATTCTAGAAATTCAGTAGCTGAATCATTGCGAAATTTTACCGATTAACAAACTTGTTACGAACGTAATGGAATATGTGTGTCAATCGAATTGCCAAATTCAATTTTTTTGCAATGCCAAAGGACTATATCCGCGATAAATTTTCCTGGCAAACTCATGTGAACCACATTTCCTCGGTTACGAAATACACCAAAGCTACTGCGAACTTAAAATTCAGGAGAAATGTTGAGAAATCAAGCAACGTACAAGGAAGAGTGAAGGAGTAGAATGAGATCTTATAGAATGTTCCAGTGTTTTAAGCTTGACCCATTTTCAATTATCAACTGATCATCCAGTAAATCCAATCGAATGGCTGAGTGGTCATTTCACCCAAAGTAAATTGAAGTTTATTCGAGTTGCGATCTTTGCATAAAACACCCCCGTTGATTTCGTTAAGAATTCCAAATTATCGAATGAATGACTAAAGCTGATTAACTGTTGGGGGAATCCCTTATCCAAGACCTTTAGACACTGGGTGATTTTTTTGCCCGATACAATTTCACAGTATGAGTACTTCCACCGTACTCAGCACCGGAACTTCCTTCTATGGTGTCGAGGCATTCATAACTTGGGAACGATGTTAAACGATATAAAAAGCGCTTGACCAGACATCACGATATCCAGACAGTCATTCGATCATCTGCGGGACAGTTGTAGTTCGACATTCATTCTCAAGTTACACACTCCGAAATTTTTTATTTTCATTCTTCAAGTGAACAAAAAAGTGTTTATTAAAGGTAAATCCAATCCAAATTATCACATCAAGTTCTCTTCATATCCATTTCGTCAAACTTTGCACCAAAATTTTTGTTTCTTCCTGCAGTCGTGGAAGTAGTGAATAGTAGTTTATTGATTTATATAAAATTTAAAATGGAAAAATTTATTGTCGCATCTTATTTTCCTAATTCATCTTGTGCTAAGTTTTTATAGACCTTGATAGTTTGAAGTAATATTTTTGAAGGAAATTGCAAGTTGGAATTCAAATTTCTAGATGGGTAACCCTCTGACCGTTGAAAGCGTCAACATCTTCGAGAAGGAGAACGCAAATCTTCATCACACTTCGAAATATGAACTGGTCCACCAATCTCCATCATCAGCAGTTCTTCGACGCGGACAGCCCTTTAAATTGGCCGTTAAATTCAACCGGAGTTACACACGGGAAGTGGATAGCGTTAGTTTTATTTTCAATTTCGGTTCAAACCCAAATGTCATGAGAGGTACTCGAGGAGTGGGTGTACTCGATACTCGAAGCACGTCTTCAACTGACATAGAAGCTTGGGGTGTTCGTTTTGTATCTGCAAACGCCGAAGGTATTTTCGTCGAGGTCACAAGCCCTGCAGACAGTCCAGTTGGACTTTGGCATCTGGATATTCAAACCACCACTAAATCGGGCTACAGAAAAATCACCAACACTTATCACTTCGACAAGGATATTTACTCTTTGTTCAATCCATGGCTAAAAGGTGAGTGAATAATTGTTTGAAAAAAATATTGACGATCGATAAAATTCCAAACTAAACTGTATTTTTTTGGATTTTGATAACAGAGGATTCGGTTTACATGGAAAACCAAAGACTGCTTGATGAGTACGTTAATAACGATACTGGAAAGATTTGGGTCGGTGCTCTGGGAAGCTGTAAAGGTAGAGAATGGATCTTTGGACAATTCGACGACTGTGTCCTTCCGGCGTGTCAACTTTTACTCGAAAGATCTGGAATTATAGCAGCGTCCCGAGGAGACCCTATTAAAATGTCCAGGGCAATTTCGCGAATCGTAAGTCCAAGTGTCCACTCATCGATTCACGTCGCTGTTCCGGACCACCGCTGATTACTGTAATAATACTGACAGAAAAAATCAATCATGACCACTTTTATCTTCAGGTAAACGCCAACGACGACAGAGGTGTCTTAGCCGGTCGTTGGGACGGCGAATATTCCGACGGAACGTCACCGTCGGCATGGACAGGGAGCGTTCCAATTCTCGAAGAATTTTTGAAAACCGGAGATTCCGTACAGTGGGGTCAGTGCTGGGTTTTCGCAGGAGTGTTGACGACGGTTTGCAGAGCATTGGGACTACCTTCCAGAGTCGTGTCGAATATCGTATCAGCTCACGACACCAACGTATCTTTATCGATAGATCGTTACTATAATTCCAAATTCGAGTCACTCAACGATCCGAACAGCCGAGGTGAAGATTCCATTTGGAACTTCCATGTCTGGAACGAAGTCTGGATGGCCAGACGAGACCTTCCGCATGGATACGGAGGATGGCAAGCTGTCGACGCCACACCTCAGGAAACTTCCGATGGGATGTTCCAATGTGGACCAACATCTGTTGAAGCTATCAAACAAGGAGCCGTTGGATATAACTACGACGTTCCCTTCATGCTGGCCACTGTTAACGCTGACGTTATCCAGTGGATAGAAGATAAGAAAAGTGCACACGGTTGGCGAAGAGTGACGAGCGATACGAATCAGTGAGTATTCATTTGATCTGGTGATAGTTTTTGGTGAAGAATAGCTTTGACGAGTGATTGTTTTACAGGGTCGGTAAATTGATTCTCACGAAAGCTCCTTTCATGTTTGATCCAAACGGTGATAGGGACAGAGAAGTTATAACCCAGAATTACAAGAACTTGGAAGGTAAGTCGTGTTTTCATTTTTCAAATATTTTCCAATCTGAAAATGTTGTATAAACTTCACGACGAATCGTTTCAGGTACTGAGGCCGAACGTTTGACTCTGCTCAGAGCGGCGCGAAGCACTGACAGCGCAAGGAGATTCTACTCGATTCCTGACCAAGCTAAGGAAGATGTTGAATTCGAACTCGTTGACCTCGATAGGGTGAACGTTGGAGAACCATTCACCATCACGCTCTACGTAAAGAACAAGTCAAAGAGCCCAAGAAATATCCGGGTGCTTTTAACCGCTTCTAGTGTTTATTACACCGGAATCAAAGCAAATCTGGTGAAATCGAAGGCCGGAGCTTTCGTCGTTGGACCTGGAGATCGTGAGTAGACTTTTACCGTAATCAACAGTTCTCGAAAGCTATCATATTTGGTTTACTGTGTATTTTTACGGTGCTGAATGTTATTGATAATTATTAGGTGAAGTTCTGAAGCTGACCGTCACCGTCGATGACTACACCGACAAGTTGGTGGAATACGCGATAATGAAGCTCGAAGCAATTGCAACGGTAAAAGAAACGTTGCAAACATGGTCCGGAGAAGACGATTTTCAAATATTGAAACCCACTATCGATATCAAGGTATGAGTCTTGAACGATCTTAGAGAAAAATATTCGCTGATCAAGTTTTCGTTTAAATTGTTGTCCCGTAATTTTTTTTTCTTTTGGTTCTTCGAGAGCAATCTTATATAATCAGCTCAAAAATCTAAATCTGAAAGCCAAAATCATCTACTCATGCAATCGATCGAGTGATCATCAATTATTTGCTGTTGGGAGCAGCAAAATTATAAGACACATCGATTGGTTTTAGTCGTAGACCCACTTTGATTCGTCGCAATCCATGCATGGGTCGAAATATTCGAATTTCTCGGTCTACGAGGAAGCCCAAGCTTATCTGGAGTCAGTCAGGTAGCCACGGGCGCGCGGTTTGTTGTGGAGCGTCACCTCTGCTCAGCCCTGAAGGTGACGTCTCACAACAAAGCGCTACGCTGCCGGCTACGCTGACTCCAGCAAAACTCGAGTTTGCTAGTGAATTGAGAAATTCGAATATTTCGACCCATGCATGGATTGCGATAAATTAAAGTGGGTCGACGACTAAAACCATATCGATATGTCTTAATTTCTCTGCTCCCAACAGCGAATAATTGGTGATTACTCGATCGATTGCATGTGTAGATGATTTTGAGTTCCAGATATGGATTCCTGAGCTAATTATATGTGAGATTGCTCTTGAAGAACCAAAAAAAATATCGTTTTTTGAGCAACAAATAAATCATTGTTTTAATTGGGTTTAATATGCTTTTCTGACGTATTTTGACCTCAGGAATCCGATTCTCAAAGAAAAATTGACCTATCTCTAAAATTGATCGAGTTATCGCTAATTTTCAGCTTTTTGGGGTCAAAAATAAAAAATCGATTTTATAATCTATCTTATTGTAATTTGAGCTCAGGAATGCGAATCCGAAAGAAAAAATGATCTATCTTCAAAAATGACCGAGTTATTGCCGAATTATCGCATTTTTTGGCACAAATTTAAGGATATCTCGAAGGAAAAAAATCGTAGCTCAATTTGGACAACGGATTCGTGTTCCTGAGGTCAAAATACATAAGAAAAGTGCCATACGATCAATTTTAAAAAATAAAAATTTTTGGTCAAAATTTGAAAAAATCGTAAGGGGTACCCCTTGGAAAAATCTCAAATTTTGGCCAAAAATTTTTATTTTTCAAAATTGATCGTATGGCACTTTTCTTATGTATTTTGACCTCAGGAACACGAATCCGTTGGCCAAAATGAGCTACGATTTTTTCCCTTCGAGATATCTCAATTTTTCTGCTCCAAAAAGTGAAAAATTGGCGATAACTCGATCAATTTTACAGATAGACCAATTTAACTTCCAGATTCGAATTCCTGAGCTCAAATTACATCAGATTAGCACATAAAATGAAATATTTTTTTTTGGTCCAAAATCGACAAAAATCCAAGGGGTACCTTTTTGGATTTTTCCCATTTTTGGGCCAAAAATGAAGTATTTTCAAAATTGATCAAAGCCATTTGGCTGACATACTGGAAATCAACTTTTTAAAACAGGATCAATTCTCGTCTTTTTCAGATCGAAGATAAATTGATCGTTGGAAAGTCAACCGCGATTTCCTTCAGCTTCAAAAATCCATTGACCAGAAATCTCACCAAATGTGAGTTCAACTATGCTGGAATAGGATTGGCAAGGCACATAAAACTCCCATTTGAAAATATTCGGCCAGGCGAACTGGTCACTGTGAGACATAGACTGGTACCTCAAAAGGCAGGACAATTGAATCTTGTTGCTACTTTTACCTCCAAAGAACTCGTCGATGTTACCGGATCGGCAACTGTCAGAGTTCTTGATAAAGAAGACTGATGCAGTCTCAAGTAGGAGGGAATGTTGAAACGCTCGTGTTCTAAATCGTAGTCGGATTCATTTCCTGTATTTAATCTTCTAACTGAATGATCTCAATTTTACTCACACCGATGTAACACTCAAATTATTTATACATTTTATAAAGAAATAAAGTTTATTATATTTCATAAACCTTGGTAACTTTATGTATTGAACCCGTCACAAGTAGACGATTACACGAACTGTTCAAAAAAACAGCTGCAACAAAACGGCAGACTGATAAAAACGCTATACTTCACAGTAGACTGTAAACTGTAAACAACAAAATACAAACGAACAAATAATCGCGTAAATAAGAGACAAAATATGTTCTCTGCGAACAATTATCCTTTTCAAATTATCCCAACGGTATTTCGAAAGGACCTCACGTTTCACGACTCCCTTCGATCCTTCTAAATTTAACTTCCGCACGCAGAGTTTCCTCGAACGCTTTTCTTTACTGGTTTGAAAACCTCGTTCTTCCTGCACGTGAACTTCGGCTTCACAAGATTCCTCCAACCCTTTCAAAACTCGACTCACAATGCCTTTCACCTCTGCAAGTATTTCGGAATCGGGCGAACTTGTGCCTGACAACATATCTTTTGTTTCTTCTAAAGACTGATAGACGATCGACGCTTCGTCATCGCTCGAATCAGCCGAAATTGGCATTTCGTAGCTCTCGAAAGCCCTTTCTTCTTCTATCAGGTCATAATCAGTCCTGAAGCGTTGCATGTTTTCAGCAAGTAACGTTTTTATGCGAGACCTTGACCTTGGGCTGGTTTCAACTTTCTCGACTCTTTGTCCGAAATCGGGAGAAGCTTTTTTTGGAGCGAAGTGCAACGTCTCGATCGATTTTTCATTCTTAGATTCTTCTACCCTACCTTCCAAACTACTACACGTCTTATCACCCTGATCGCCGATTTTTTCAATCGCTTTCCGACTCTGGAATAATTTTTCCTTCTCCAAAAACGGCTTCGAGGGGACAGCAGGCCTCGAATCAACTTCAACAAACTGTTCATCCTTTCTCAAGCCATCCCCAGATGGTTCGACTGATGATTTTTCAACTTCTACTTTCACCCTTTGGATTATCTTCGCCGGTGAAATAATCTTTGGACTCCGTGATCCTTCCGGCGATTTCTTATCCTCTGCACGAGGACCAACATTCGTACTTACTCGTCGTATGTGATCTTGAGTAGTCTCTATGACATCGCACTGATTTTCATTAAGTTTGTCAGGCCCATTGGACTTCAACTGATTTTTTTCTAAAATATGAAATGCTCCGTACAAGTTCGATGCCCTAATCGTAGCCAATTTGAAAGCTTCTACAACGTCATTCGGTAATTTATCATAGGGTGAAGTAGTCTGTTGCGAATTGTCTGTTGGCAATGGATGTGTTTCCGCAGGGGTTATTGCTAATGCACCCACCGAGACATCCGATTTTAAAATCACGTCAAATTGTGTTGCATTTTCAGCGGTGTCCGCTTTGCTCAGGAGTGCCTTGTCCACTCTTTCATTGTTATCACCGTTTCTAACTATCGCTGAATCATCCACTGTGGTCATAGTCGCTGCTTCTACGTGCACGTGGTCATTTTCCGCCTCGGTGAGGGTTGTCAGTTTCGTGGACGATCCGTTGACTTTATTGGACGTCTTTGAAGTCAAGGGATTTGTACACGGAATCTTCTGTTTATTCGACCCGCATTTCCGCTTGTGGATCACTTGGTTCTCTGCTCTGTTCAGCAGATGAACGTCCAGGTCCTGATCGCTTAAAATTTCTCTGAGCAGTTCCAAGGATCTGGCGTGCCTATTGATGGATTTTTTCTGAAAAGTTCGATCAACGGACACTTCTTCTGCGGGGCATGTAGATAGTTTGCTATCCTCTGAATTGTTGCAGGATTCGTTGGATTCTCTTTGAATCCTTTCGCCAGAAAATGAAAGCTTCTCGTCAATATCTGACAGTTGAGTAGAGATTTCTTGACTCGTGAACGATGTCATCGACGCTTGACAGCATTTTGAGGACAGGCAACTTTTCGACGTACACTCGAAACTTATTTCTGATGTACTGTTGAAATTCGGTATCGACGGAGTGTTCGGCTCTTCTTCTGTCGCGAAACAGTTCGCCGTTCTAAATATTACTTCAGCGTTTGCGTCATTTGAGCATGACTCAAATTTCAAACCGTCAGGTTCATCAATTACTCGACTCTGAATTGCTTCAGCAGGAAGTTCATTCGTTTCCGCGTTTTCCTCACCTGATTTCAGCAGCGTGGGCTCATTTTGGGAATGAACTTTGTTCACGCGATCACTCCGTTCATCCGAAGGTCTCGAATCGACTTTCCTTGAATCCTTTGACGCCACAATTCGCTCGGAAGAAAATCTCTGGATCGAAGAATGGCGACTAGAGGACTTTATGAGGTCTTCAAGCATTTGGATGATGTCCTTAGGCGAAGAGGACGGTTTTTTTTTCAACTTCAAATCCCTAGGGTCATTTGGAGTCAACAACGATTTTTCGACGTATTCAAGGGGTATTTCGGTGACCTTGGCCCTTGAATTTCTATTCTGAATTGTTATCCTCGTCCGCGATTTGGATCTCGGTTTTCTCGCCCTAGACACATCATTTTCCGCTGTCATTTGGTGTTTGCTTTCACGTATCAAGCTCATTTCCACTTTATGACTTTTCCCAGTTTCTCTTCCGTCTCTCCCCAACGACGCAACGTTGCATGGTTTGAGAATTGATTTCACTGGCGCCTTTGGCGATTCTCTTGCCGGTCCCGCTGCGATTCTAGAGCGCTTTTGTGACTTCATCTCCCTGAAACAAGCAAAGAACGCCACTTTATGAAGCATCCAGAATCAAAGTTGAACACACGATACCTCAAGTTCTTCCTCTTATGAGAAGACGAGGACGCGGATAGTCTTATCTTCGGCGTATTTCCAATGATGCTCACGTTCGACTGAACAGGATTGTTACCACCTGGTTTCCAAGCCGGAGGTTTTTGGCTCACGGTACCGTTTTGGCCTCCCGCAATCAATCGAAGATTGATCGTAGGATCATTGGCTACCGAATGTCGAGGTGTAATTTTTGCCCGATTTTCCCAGATCTCGTTGAAAAGCTTCTTCAAGGTCTTAGAAGATTCACCTGGCAATGGTTTCTTAGGGTATTTAGTAGGAGCAACGGGCAAATGTGATGTTATCGGATCCGCGCTAATTTTGTGGACATGATTTTGCTGAACATTTTCGGTCCAAAGATGCTGTGGTTCCACAGTAAGATTTTCCGAATCAGTTTTCTGGACTTTATTCACGTTGCTTTTCGTCAATTTTAACTGAGCTGGTTCACTAGACATTCTGAAAAATTGAAGCGGTATTTGGCGTGAAGTTAAAAATAAAGTGTCCGACAACTAATACTTGTACATTTTGGTAGAATCCTTGGTGTCATTCTCCGATAATCTTGGGAAGCTCGAAAGCTTCTTCTGGCCATTTTTTCTGTCCAGTTTAAGCTCAATTTTTTCGCTAAGCGTAAGCAAATCAGATAATAAATCCTTGACCAATGTTGTGCCTATCTCGTCTGCAGCTAAAACCCCTCGAGAATTTTGAGAAACTCCAAAACGTGCTCTTCGCGGATATTGTCTGCCCCAAGGATTCGCGCAAGGTTCTTCTATGAAAGAAATTCAAAAACTTTTTGCGATGTCAGTCTCGTTACACCTTACTCATCAAGAACAGATTCTTGCCTTGGGTTGCCAGAAGCTGCTTCTGTCTGTCTACAGCATCCTTTAAATTTCGGACCGTACTCAAAAGGAGATTATTAATCGTATCGGTAGCTTCGCAGCTGTATCCATTGCTTTGCATATAATTTCTACACCTGAAATTATCCATGGAAACTTAGGTTTAGTAATTTTAGCTCGATATCTTTAGGGATCTACTTGAAAATTGAAATAGGATCGGCCTATGAGGGGGAGGGGGCTTCATATTCTACTGTACATAATCAGTGAAAGCTCAACTATTTAACCGGGTCTATGAAAACGTTAATGACCTCATCAATGCTCTAGCAATCGATTTTCCCGCATCCGGAGGACTCAGTTTCGGAAGTACGACGTTTTTTTGAAGCTGCTGAATTCTCTCAACAGTTTGACGATTCGCTTCGACTATAATCTCGACCCTTGCCAAGGTCTCGACAGCATCTTTTGAGACTGAGTCCCTCTCAATTTGACTCGCAATTTCATCTGCTAGCTGGTCGAGCTCTTGCTTAAAACTTTCAACGCTCTGTGAATTTTTATCTCTGTCTGCTAACGCTATTTTGTTCTCCCGGACACCACTACGCTTGTCGCACGTTTTAAACCGTACCACTTTCACGGGTTTCTGGTTTTTCTTTGTCTCCTTTATCTTGTCGATGTCGTTCTCCGCTACCTCTTGTAATTCAGAGGTCACGACATTTTTAGAAATGACGGTCAGCTCATCTGGAGACTCGATTTCATGGGTGGGTTCAACTGTCTTTCCTTTTCCGGAAGGATTTTTTATTTTATCACAATCTTCGATCAATTTTTCCGGCGAAACTGTCGGATTGTATCCATCCCCGAGCATGGTCATCTCCAGTTCCTTTCCACTGGGAATTAGCTTGGGACAAACTGGCCATATTTCGTCATTGAAATTGATAGTTTTCTGACCTGAAGATGTAGTCTTATTTGGATTTACAGACGAAACTGGATTAGCCAATATATTTTTTCCCCTAAAATTGCGACCATTTTGGTTCCATAGCATTGAATCTCTGCTGCAGTTTTCGAAGTGATCGAGTTTTTCCGTTTTCTGGTTTCCATCGACATGAAGTTCAGCTAGTTCGGGCTCGGCACAAATTAGCGCAGGATCTGCCGGTAGTAATTTTTCGGTCCAAATTTCCGCGGAAAACATCGATAGTTTACTTTGATCACAACCGACGACTTGTCCGCCGTTGAACCTGTCCCTTTCTTTTTTAACATTAAAATTTTTCATCGCCGTTTTACCTACTAAACATTTAGCCAAATGATCTTTTCGTGATTTGTCTCCGTCAAAAAAAGTGGAGCAACTATTTTGCCTCAAGTTATCCATAGATCTGTTGAGGTTATTCCCCACAACTGGATCTAGATTACTTTTTTTCAGATCACTTGCGTCATTCGTTGGGTGGTCAAAATCGTTCCAAAGTCGCTCGCTGACCTTCGTTTCTGTACGTAGAATGGGATCGCGTACATCCCTACGGATTCTATCGTGAGAACCATCATCTTTGAATGATTTTTGAGTGATCGGTTGGGACTGATTAATTTGCGGAGAAAAAATTACGGAATTAATCTTGCACTCAGAATTCATTTCACAAACCGTATAAACGTTACTGCGGATTACCGGGAAATATTTTGCATGTCATAATTTTGAAAATTGACAGCTACGACTGCCTGCTTGTAACGGAGTACATTTGTTTCTCTTTCCTTTCAGCTGGACAAGGCCGGAACAAAAGCACGTCATGTTTTTTTAATTTATTTCTTCTTTATTTTTTGAAAATGAAAATTATACAATTTTCGATGATTAAATTCACCCAAATGTATCGATCTATTGACAGAATTTGTGTAACAGGTGTGACTCGTGATTCTCATATTTGCATAACGAGTCGAGCTGGTAATTTGAATTTCAACGTAAACTAAAAACTAAAAATTTATTCAACACATGCTTCACGAAATCGGAGAGGACATTGCCTTTTGAAAACGGTATAACATCTTTTTCTCATTCATTTTCTCTTAGATCGGTTATGCACCTCATGGATTTGGTGATCCATTCAAATTTTGGATATGATTACCTATATACCGGTGAGAAGATAATCAGACGTCCGTTATGTACGGCTACCTAAATTTATGGGGCCCATTCTTACGTGCTGGAATGACGTAAATCGGCAGGACAATGCACAATGAAAATGGAATAATCGTAACACAATAAAATCTTTACGATTCCATCGTGGAAATAGGGTTGCGTTCTCCGTTGTGGGGGGACGATTTCCCAACAATCGACTCCGATCATCTATCGCGTAAGATTTATTTCTTCTTATTGAAACTGGCGGTTGATTCAACTTGCTAAATTTTTATTTTCATTTTCGTCTCGCTTATGGACACGTCCGAGGTACTGTGGGCATGTGTTGAGCAAAAAAGACAAAAACAAAAAAAAAAGTCTTTATGGTCTTCATGGTGGAGGGGTTGAGCGCAGTGCACCTGAAACGCTTGTCCCCCAGTATAGGCGACTCATTCCTTCAGTCAAAATCATCACACCGTGCCGACAACATCGGAACCGAATTATAGTTAAAAGTCGTCAGAAGCAACTCAGGTGAATTTTGTTTCAAATAAGAGTTAGCAATATAATTCTTTTTTTTTTTTTTTTTGGATAAAATTTTTCACTTCTGAAATATTTTTTTCATTAATTAAATCATATTCTCGCGAAGACAAACCACGTCTCATTCGTACGATAGAAAACTGTACACCACAACTTTGTGGAAAGTTAATTATGATCTTCGCACAAATCACGTAATAATATAATCGCAGGTTAGATAGGAATCTCCGGTATTTGCGTAGTTTTCTACGTTTACTATAATTACCTACCATTTTAGACATACTTGCAAAGGATATAACGATTGTAAAAATAGAAAAAAAAAGACACAGCAGATTCACAAAAATTTCCGCAAGAATGATATTTTTTGCCGATAGTCGATGAAAGTAAAAAGGACACAACCGAAGCGTTTTCCAAATTTTCCCACATTGTGCACATTGATTTTTTCATCTTCATTTTCACTCCATGTATCAATGGCTATCGCTTTCGATCTGCTCGCGTTATCCCGTTCGTCCATCGTTCGTAAAAAGTAAAACAAATGTAAAGAAAATTTCACAACGATCGGAGAAGCTTGTCGTCAATGTTCCTTCTTTGTCTCCTCATTCGGAGACGAAGTAATGAGAAAAGAAAAAAAAAAATTGTGTACAGTTTGAATCTATTTTTGCACCGCGGATCCGTTTGAATTTGATATTTTTCCGCGTCGCTGCGCATGTGATCATCACCCGGCTCTGGAATTATATGTAACTGCAAATGTCGAGGGTACGTTGAACCACCGGTAACTGTAAACCAGTAGCATAACGTCTCTTTGGTATAATAGTCCAAGAGACCGCGACGTCATCTCCAAGGAATATCTGCCTCCGTTTGTCCCAACTATACAGGCGTAATTTCGTTCCGCTAGTTAATCCGAACAGCGCGGTGTCAATCTTCGAGCTATTTGTATCTGGTGATCTTCGGACCTGATCCGCAAGGGTGCTCGCAATTTTTGAATTCGAATTCACATTGGTTATGAAATTTTTTTTACGATCATTTTCAACTGCCGTTGAAAGAAATTAAGTACACAAATATCAACATCAAATTTTTCGTTCATTTTTTAAATTCTTCAAAATCGTGCTTTATCTTTTTTGATTAAGCTCGAGCCATAGAAATCTCTACTGAATAACCTCATGAGAATCTGAAGAGCGGACAATAAAAGATAGAATTAGATAATTGAAATTGAATTTGGTCGATTGAGTCAAGCGTTCCTTTATCAGAACTATATAATGTGCGGAGCGATCGTGAAAAGGAACAAAGAGATACGCTATGCGAATGAATACTTGCAATTCATTGCCACAAAGCTTTGTCAAGAATTTCCGAAAAGTAGGCCGATCGATTTTAATTGAAAGTTCTGCAATTCATTTCTACCGATTCAAAAATCTTCAGAAAATCGCGCATGGAAAGCAATCGAAAATTGTCCAGACAATGAAACGGTGAAAAAAAAAAAAAAACAACATTGAGTAGAAAGAGGGGATCAGAAAGTTCTCCATACGACTGATGTAAAACGACCAACCTCGCAGACAATGGGACACGGTGCATATCGGATAATTCTGGATGACCGGAAATTTGAAATAATAGCGCGGAAACGCGGAAGAATGATATATTTGTTAGTGAAAATGAACCAACTTCGTTTCATATATTATAGCATAGCTAAACTCTCTAGTGGCGTGTCTGAGCGCAGCGGAGCTCGAGGTCGATATGATCTGGTAAAATGAACAGACCGGATGCGCCATTCTTGTCATCCCGTTCATTGTTTAGGTTTCGGTAAAAATTTCACATCATAATCAACGGTATATCGTATGAGGCGATCACTTTTTTCGATTTAAAATTCGAGCGTTTCTTTTTCAAATCCTCACGCTCGGTAGGTAAGGTTCTAGATCTGACGTAATTACCGCTGGTAGTAGATCGACTTACCGAATTCAGATAACCGTAAGCTACCGCCACCTGTAACACAAGGGAAGAAGCGTCATCTAAAAATAACTCCCGCTTTTTTCCGCAGGATGAAAGCTTTCGTGCTTCCCCTGATTTGGGGCACGTTACTCCTGGTATCAGAGATCGATTGCGGAGCGGTTGGTAAAGCTTGGGACATCTCGCCCAGTTCATCTTCTGATTTATCGGATCGTCCGAGTTGGCTTCGCCCGCAGGATTCATCAGGATCTAGATTCGGATCAGCTTTCGAAATTCGAAGTGTGAGCGGAGTTGGCCATCTAACGGTACCCAGGAGTACGATTCCGCGAGAAATTTTGAATCAAAGGAGTCGACGTGATATCGAAGATTTCGAAGAAACTCCTCAGGAGTATTTCGAGGATCCGAATTTTCAATACTTTCTTCGCAACCGTCGGGGACTCAAGGACGTCGAGGAATTCGAGGAGACTGAGGACGACGGCTGGATCGACTACGAAAGATTCAAAAGAAACGTAGAACTGGTGGAAAATCCCACAATGCATCACTTCACCATACCGCATATTGAAAACCTCAGGAAACCGCGAGTTCGAAGAGAGGCGGAACCGACAAAAATGGAAAAGATATCGGGAACTAAAAGCGTGAGGGAGGCGCGTTTGAATTCGCCCGAAACTTGGTCGAAGCAACCAATTTCCATTGAACTTCGTCGCCGCAGTAACTCGGACCAGTTGAATATCTACGATAAGGAAAATCAAGCGGTACGCGGAAGTCATCAGGCGCCAAAGGCGGACTTCGTAACCGGACATCGCAGGGACTTCCCGGAGAGTCGAGAATCCAGGGAAATGCCCGCTCTGGTCAGGGCCTATCCTGACTACGTTCCTCTATTTCAAGAGAAAGTTAGAGAGCGTGATTTCGACGTCCACATACCCAGGAGGTACAACTTCGGGAGTGATCGAGATTTCGACGGTCGGCGACCGGGAGACAGTCCGTATTATTACAACCGCTACAACCAGGAGGACATAAGGCCCTACGGCAGAGCGTTGAATCCATCAAAACCAAAAAGAATTATATACTACGCTCATCTCCCCGAAGTAGCGAGGAAGCCGGTTGACCTCAGAAATTACCGAGGTTACCCGTACGACGACATAATGGTCAGATCGCCTCCAGTAGCTGTTGCTAGTTCCACGTCCTACAGTCGTACTCCTGGAAATAGGGACCCCAATAATTATCGTTACAGGATTCAGTATCCATATGACGCTTACAGACCCTACCGTAGCGACCCTTACAGGCGTCCTTACGACGGTTTATATCAATCCAGAACCGATGAAGACCATTATCCTGATCGTGCAGCGCTGAAGGAAGACACTGAAAGAGATAAGGAGAGTGAAAGGGAGATTATGGAAAACAAGAGTTACGACAGGGTGTCCGACAGGGCAGAAGCCAGGCTACCATGGCCAGTCCAGGTCGGAACTCAAGTCAATGTTAAAGATGACGAAAGAATTCCGGGACGCAGGATATTCGGACAGAATGACGATGACTACGAAAGGTACCATGTAAGCGCGAAACTTCAGACCGCTCCGGAGTCTGGAAATTCGGATGATCAGCGAAAGAGCGATCAGTAGCATCATTTTCTTTTCTTTTTCTCTTTCAGAAGGCTGTAGAACTGTAGTTTAAAAAATATTCATAGGGGTAAAAAAATGCGCCTAAGTCTTATCGTGATTATAGCTGTTAAAGACGTGATACGTTGTAGTTAAATATGGTTTTCATGACGGTGTGGGTATATTTTACGTTTTCATTTGTGTGAAGATTGGCCGCTTTCCATTTTGCAAATATCATTGATCATAAATAAAAATGGAATTAGGCCATCGCATATTTTGAACGGGGGATGTCATTCTATAGATTTATTATTTTATTTATAAAACACGATTTGTAAACTCGATTAAAAGTAGTAAAAAATGCTGTTCCATTATTTCTCATTATACACCCCAAATAATTCAAAAATTCTGCTCACATAAACCAGCGCCCTAATCTTCTTCGAAATGTTGTCGAAAAGTTCGATTAGCTGGTGACCTTCTCGAACAAAAAGTTCGCGAGGCTCGCAGAAAAACTTTTCCTGGACGTGATTTTTCGTAATTCTGCGATACAGGCGCTTATCTGAAAAATAAAAGAAAAAAAAGGATGCGAATGTCGATCTAGATCTCCATGATCAAAGCAGTCAAACCAAATTTGGTTACTTTGTCGGTTTCCGGGCCTTTCATGAATCCGGAAAGCTCCTTTGGAGTCATATTCAAAATTGTACATGCAGTTTTGTGGGCCTCGTCATCATCGATCGGAACGGGTTCGTCTTCCGGTTCGTCAAAGCGATCGGTCAATCGTCTCAAAAACTCCTGAAGCATAAAAAAAAAAAAATGGAAGTCGTAGAGCCAAAGAATCATCAAAGTTAAATCTACTTTAGAGAGTTACCAAAATCGCTGCGGAATATTCTGAGCTAGAGGTCTCCGCTGAGGTCATCCGATCGCGCATGTCTTCCAAAAGCACGTCACACTTCAGTCTCATGGTCTCAATTTCATTGAGCATCGAATGTTCGCGCTGTGATTCAAAATTGATCCAAAATTAATTTTTTGTGGACGATTCGAGAAGGAAACTTCATTGAATCACCTCATCCTTGGAATCTGCCCCAGATTTTTTGCCCGCAATCAATTTTTCCTTGTCGTTCGTCAGCAATGAGATCTGCAGTTCGTCAACGGAGATTGATATGAAAGAAAGATTGATGTGAAATTTTCTTTCCGAAACCACATGAGGAGGTTTTTTATACCTTGGCTTTCAGTTGAGCGTTTGCGTTTCTCAACTGTGCTAATTCATTTTCAAGTTCTTTGTTCTTGGACACACTCTGATCTCTTTCCTTCATCATATCTGCTAGCTGGCTTTTGTAGCTGTTCAGCAAAAATCCTTTATTGGCATTGGCGGACTCGGATCTAAGTAACCTGCGGTAATTAAATGTCTGACTGAAAGAAATTTTACTTGAATACAGAAGAGCCCTACCGCGGGCTTGTATTTGCGATGGGGAAAACGTGATGTACGTCATGTAGCTTTTTCTATTAAACGCGCTATGAAAATTCCAAGAATTCTGGTTCGAGATGTAAATTCGTATGAGAAACTTAAAGAAAAACTAGAAGAAAACCTCCGGGCGATACGAGCACAAGGTAAGTCGTTAAATAAAGCGAGGAAGACTCACGCCGTTCGGATGTTTTTTCATGTTTTACACCCTTTCATTATAACCAATTCAACCTACTTGTTCCTGAGTTGTGTAATCGTAGCGAAGTCTTCATCACTCTTTTTCTTTAGGTTTATGATTTCCCTGCTCTTCTGCATGTCCTTTAATTGCATTAGATTATTTCTCTCGTGACGATCTTTTCCGATTTTAAGTTCCATCCACTCTCTGGTGTCTTGAAATTTTTTTCTCAACGATGAATTTTCGCTTATCAAATCGTTCAAATTTAGCTCCGTTGTTTCCAATTCCTGCTTTAGTCGCGAAAATTTTTTATCCAACGAATCGTATCTTCTGCTTTTTTCGGCAACGATCTCCTTCGTTTTGCTCAACTCCTCTCTCAATTTACCCGACATAACGAGAGTCGACTTCAGCTGAAATTTTATTCGAAAATTTTTTACGTACATTTCAATCTGTCATCTGATCAGATTACCTGTCGGCGAAGTTTTTTAGTCGTTTTCCTATGGTGTTTGAAGTATCGACGATTTTTCGCCCCGTGAACACAGTGTTCTCTTTTTTCGCCGAAGGCGTAAGGCCCAAATTTTTCCAAAACTGAACTGCAAATCCCTACGATTTTTTCTTGCAGAATTTCATTCTCCTTTACACCCTCCATTCTTGCATTCTGAACGGCTCTTTATATTAAAAAAGAAATTAACTTCAGCGTTTCGAAATTGAAAGAAAAAAGAGTCTAGAACCTTTTGAATTTTTCTTTGAGGCTGCTACGCTTTTTTTGAGCTATTCCGAGCTCGATCTTCATCTCGTTCAACTGTCCTTCGAGGTCGGAAATAATTCCCTCATATTTAGCTTTGAGAGAAGATATTTCATTGCCGGATCCTTCGGGAACGCGATTCACCTGATCTTGCCGGTCAACAAGGTTCGACTGAAAGTATTTGAAAAGTAATTGAAACTATCAGTCCGTGTAAATCAGGCCCCATTTTTTTTTTCTTTCATTCCATCTTTCATTTGGTAAGCTCTGAACCTTTTTTTCTTGCCGAAGGGCCTTTTCTATCAGCCATTGAGGCGCAGGTTCGTCATCAGCTATCGCAATTTTAACTTCCGCAGTCATCGGATGGCCCGTTAAGCCATCCGCATTACTCGATATTTTGTCATTGCTGTTCGATGCAACCGGGAATTTGAATTCCGCAACTGTTTCAGTGATAATTCGAACCGGATCAGCAATCTCTGCAATAAAATGAAAATCGTGAGGCGCGATGAGAACTATACCGACAATTCTCTGTAAATTCTCGTTCAACTTCTGGGAGCTGCTGCCGCGTGGCGGAGGCGCGAAAAACCATGTTTTATAGTATTAATATTTTTCAACCTGGTACTTCAAAGTAATTCACTCGTAATAGCGAGACGAATCCTCGAGTATCTCGAAGGGCCATTAATACCGCCTCATTATAATCGGATTAGAAGCGTTTTTAAAAATCCCTCGGAATAATTTTCCTGAAAATTTTATGTACGACCGTCAGAGAACCAGCGGCAAAGCGACCGTCTTCGTCGTCGACGTCTTCAGCTGTTTGAATTGAATTAATTCCTCATCTGCAGCGCTAATAACCTTTGTAAATGGCCAAAGAGAATTACAACGGAAAAGAGGGGAAAAAATTGATCGATTTTCGGAATTACCTCGCATACCGCGAGCCAAAGGGTAGCCTATCTGGTAAAACACATCGAAAATCGTCGGTGCTCATCCCCAACTATCGGGCATTATCGGGCCATATGGAATTTGGGACCGAAAAATGGTCCCGCGCAGGAAATTGCTAACGACTTAAACGCGGGGCGGTCCCAAGTCCGGGTCCTACGGACTCGGTGATGGATGGACCCCGTTTTCTGAACGCCACTCTGTAATTTGGGGCGTTAAAACCGGACCTCTAACACGGAGGTGGACTCTGCAGATCGGTACTCCGGTGCTATAACCTTTGGCATATGTATGCGCCAGCGCGAGACACTGCAGTTTGTCCCGAGTTTAATGCCCATCAGTCCCGATATCTTTTCCCCCCTTCCATGTCATCCGGCCCGACAAAAAACGCTTCAGAGCAACCAAAAAAGTCGTACGAAAAACTTTGCATCGCCTCAACAATTTCGCGACTAGGAGATATTTCTGATTCATCTCGTTTTTGGGACTGATTGAAACGAGACGTTGAATAAAAGTTACAAAAAAAATGGAGGGGGTGATAGGAATCTAGACTGGAATGGTTTTATGACGTGAAATTATTGTGTATAATACACGATAGTTAACCGGCGATTAGCCCATCCGTCTGTCCGTCGGATTATAGTAACTTTCCCCCCGAGGCACGACGGGACGCCCGTCATGATAAATGACCAAATGTTATTTCAGAGTTTTTAGCCACGAACGACCGTTTGCATGGTCCGTGCTCAGCTTACGATTCTATACTCGTATAATATCGGTGGTGGGGAAGGAAGGTCGTCGGATTGCTCTGCCGTGCCAGTGCGCTACAATTTTCACCGTAAATCACCGCCGCGGAGGTAAACGCTTACGCAAACGTACGTCGAGTCTCCGATAGGTAATCAGATGTAACACGGAAAATATGTGCGTGATTACGAATACGCGTGTTATACCAAACTTACCAGACTCCGAAGTTCGACGATGTTGCTCCGTTTTGCCAAAGTCATCAACGGACAGCGCGTCAGCATCGCCGTTTTGCGAATTTTTTAGATCCGCTGCACCCCCGCGATCACCTGTCTTCGAGGTTTTCTGCGGGGTCATACGAATAATAAAAATTAACGTGAAAAATAATTTTGACGTATATATAGTTCGCAGGTGACGTATTACTGTATATATACGCTACGCTCTATACACAACGCGTATAATTATTTCACAGCTGATGTATTGTAAAAATATTTTTATTATACAAGGCGTAAGATATATAAGACGCATTAAAAGCGGCTAATCTCAAGATCCCCAGCGAAGCTGGCGTCGTTGTATAGCTGCAGGTTAAAACATTGTAATTAAAGCGACAACATCTGGGCGCCCACGAAAAATTCGACGATCTCATTTCATTCCACTTTTTTTCCTCCTTTCTTTCTCCTTCTCTCTTGGCCGCTGATTTTTTTTCCTCTCTGGTTTCGGCGTAGCGGTCGGCTGGTACATCGTTAATCCATTGGGCACCCCCTACGTTTAGGGGGGGTAGGGGGTACGCGTTCGGTAGTCCTAGCGAGGCGAGGGGGAATTTTTATGCAGATTGGGACGGCCTGCGCGTAATTTTGAGACTCACCGTTGTTTATTGCCAAATCCTTTTAGCCAGCGTTGGATGGGGTGTGGCTTATGTGATGTTCCTGCGGTGGTAGATATTCTCAGAGGCTGTTTTCCAAGGAGGTCGCACGCCTTTTAGACGCTATATCCTTATATAACTTCCTATATACGCGATGATGTTCAACCACTATGATTTTAATAGAAGAAAAAAAAAATAAATAAAAGACACAAAGAGTACTAATAAAAATGAAGGAGAAAAAAGAAAAACCGAATTAATTTCTCTGCTGTACGCAGGTATTTTCCTAACGACATTCGCACTTAGTAATTTACAACCCCCTGAGAAAAAGCGGCAACATCAACAGCTCGCTTTCTACTATTATCATTACTTCTTTCTTCCTTTTGTTTTCCAACGGCATAGATTTAATCAAAATTAACGTTCGTATGCAGTGGATGGTGATGTCTGAATTTTTTAACTTCACCACGCATGATAATTACCCTCCAAATTTCATATGGAAGAAATTAATCATCGAGTTTCACAAATAATCAGAAGAAGAATTGTAGGAGAGTGAACGTACGACAAAGTAATAAAACGGCGGTGCAAAGGGGATAAAATCGTTGGACCAAAAAGTCGATTTTCATTTCGTTTGACACGTGAAAAAGAAACCTGCCGAGTTTTATACGCGTACATAATTTTTTTATTTTTTTCGGATTCCATCGGAGGCGAGTCCTGGAGATGCAGAGGCGTGTATACTATACATATATACATATTATCTATATATGTGTGTATATCTATCTACTTAAAGCATACGTTGATGGAAGGCCGGCCGCAGCGATCGGTGATCTATCATTCACTCCCCGCGCGTGTGTATGGAGGGTACCTTTAGTCCCGCAGGATGTAGCGGACGTGGTGGTTGCACCACGATCAGCTGTTCCCGGACGAAAGCGCGCGCATTGAAACGAGCGCGGTTCCCGCGGGTGTAGAACGAAAAAAAATAAAATAAAATAACAAGTAAAAAATAAGGATATACAAAAAGAAAGATCGTACATGCCGTGACCAGCCATTAGTTGCATGGGATGTTATACCACGTGCTGGGAGCATAATAAGTTGGATATGATCGGGATGAATTCATTTATTGCTTTATCCTGCTAATTTATTACCGACAAACCCACGCGACTTA
Organism: Athalia rosae; assembly: GCF_917208135.1. NCBI lineage: Eukaryota > Metazoa > Arthropoda > Insecta > Hymenoptera > Athaliidae > Athalia > Athalia rosae. The sequence goes on along the minus strand of NC_064028.1, from coordinate 23,734,610 downwards.
TTTAACGAAAGATACGGAGGAGAATATTGACTTTTCCGATGAATTATCCCTGAGAAATTGTATTTTGCAAGTGACATTTTATTCTTTCCTTCAATATTTTTTTCAAAGGACACCTAGAATTTCAAATAAGTTTAGAATTCCAACGAGGTGCTTTGTAAATTCGTTGATATAAGAATTGATCATTGACCTTTGACATTTGTGAGAAGAAAAACCCACGTGGTTGGAATAAGTTTTCGATGGCATATATGCATTTCAACTAGATAGCAAATTATTTACCCGTCCGCATCGATCGGATCCCACCCGCAGGACAATATTTCGACTGAAATTAGTTTTTGGCGTACAAATCTGTATTCGTATTTCATTTCACCGATGATATTGAACGATAAATACCGCAGGCTCGTTTCGCAGTTGCGCATGGTAAACACAATTATTTATCACGTCAATATTAACACCGTTTAATTAGACTAGATTTGATATAAACACCGGCGATATTTCATCCCCTTCATCATCAATCCTTACCAGTTTTATCATCCTCTATATTATACCCACATATACGGTGTACGCGTAGGTGTACCGTATAACCGCCACGAAAACATGATAAATGTGCAAAAAAAACCACCAAGTACAAAATCGGAAACAGGGCTCTCATTTATAGAAAATGTCAACGGTGTCTCATAATTTATGCGATTATTGTCATCCGACCAGTCTTCTGCGAAAATCAAAAAATCCTAATTACCTAATAATTTCATGCTACGGATAAGTAAGAATCGCGAGATCAGGTTTATGTACCGGATGTCGGAGTGCAGAGAGATCGATGTAGGAGACGAACGTGTCCATAAAGTCTTAAAAAGCTCGGGCGACCCGAAAGCGAGTTGCGGATGGAATAAGGTGCAGAGTGAGAAGAGAAGCCGCGAATGGTAAAGATGTCTTATGGCGAAGCGGCAGCAGTTGAGTCAAGTTGAGGTGGTTATATCTTCATTATCCTGCACACCATGGGTATATAAGAATTACGAACTGAAAGTGAACTCCCGGTGCTACCAAACAACCCGAAGCTGTAAAATAATAAGAAAAAGAAACGCGCTTGCCTTATACCACATATAATATAATACACCTGCACGCGTGCACGGGCCGTGGGCGCCACGTTTTCGAGTCCGCCGCATACGCAATCGCGTCGAAGGACTCTTCCACTTCTCAGATTTTCGATCGGCTCCGATATATGTATACCTACATCGTTCTCAAGTATGAGAATTTAATTTTCACGAAACAAGAAACAAAAGATGAAAAAGCGAAGAATAAAATCAGTGGAAGACTTTCGGACTCGAGACACACTCTCAACTTTATGGATCCTACGTGAATACCGTACGATCTATATACGTATATATACAATACGAAACGAACGAAATGCATAAGTATTTCCGGCAATATTCTTGCGGAGGGAGGATTCTTAAGGCGACTTCCGGTTGTGAGGCGAGCTAGTGTCCCTAATTACCGTGTCGGTTCATGAATACGATTGCCGAGAGCTGTATGCTATATACCTGCGGCACGGAAGCCTACCATGGCGTCACTGGTTGTTATACTTGCTCATGAATTTATGTATCTGCATTCTGCAACGTCCTCGTCCTCGTCGCGTCTTCGTCGTAGTTTTTTCTTTTTTTTTTTCAATTTTTTTTTTTTTTTCTTTATTGTTTTTATATTTATTATGTACCAAGATATGTATACGTACAACGTTTCTTACATAGCTCCGCAATGAGACGTTGACCCCTTTTCATTATATATTTTAATTCACGTATATTATACGATATAAAAATTAAAACTATAACACGCATTATATATATGGATAATAATACGCTATGATAAACGCAACCGTGAACCAACTGTAAAATTTACACAGAAACGGAGCTTTTTTTTTTAAGGTGTGCGTTCAAAATTGTGACCGCGATTAACCGTAAAATTTTCGGAATCTCAAATATCATCGACATTTCGTAATTGACTTTGATTAATTAATTAATTCAATCTGGATCAATTTCTATTGTTTTTTTTCAGGCATCATGAAGTTCGTCAAGTGTAATGATATAGAAGAAAAATTTTTATGTTTATGCAACCAAGTGCATAATGTTGAGGTAATCCCGTTCTCCACGATATTCTGGACAAAGAATATACGGTTCGTCTTGCGGATTTCTTTCTGATAAGATTCCTTCGGGCATCAAGATTTCAAGTGGTCCCGCAAAAAAAATTCCTTACGATAAAAAATTGCCAACGATCAATTATTCATAGATTTTTTTTGGCTTTTTCGCGAAGTCGGGTACTTAGAGTTCAGATTTCGCTGATGTGTTACAAGTGGCGAAAAAAATTGATGGAAAAAAATCAAGGCTTGGCTGTTGCCTCAGTCTCGTTTTCCGTTCCATATATTCGTTATTGTATATCGTCGGCGTCTAAGCTTCGTATAATACGTGCTTAATATGAAAAACCTAAGCGAGAACGCGCGTACGGGTTATAGTTGCGTTGATGTATAAGAAGGAAACCATATCCGCGATTTAACATATTAGCGTTAATTAAGGCAATTATGTCCCCGCGCGGTCGTGAGCATGAGAGTGTGTCCGATCCTCGACTCATCCATATTCAGAAGTCATTTCCGTCCACGCCATAGTCATAAGACGACGACTCATTCCCTACTCCGCAACTACATATACCCCGCTCGTCGCCCAGACCGATCCACCGGTGCGTTGACAGTCGCGTCGTGGGATCTTTTGTCCCAGAACGTGACCTTTGCAGGAAAATATCCAGGACACGACGTTACCACTACCTACTTCACGGTATGGTGCGGGCGCGTTGTAACCGTCGCGATGCCACGGCTCAATCCCGATAAAAATCTCTCCCGGCTCAAGGAAAGCCGAGCGAAAGATAGCGAGAAAAAATAACATTTTTCGCGTCGGCGTGCCCAGGGAAATTCGGATCCGGATCGCGTTCTCCCGTTCTATCACCCCAGCTGCGGGGGTTGCTTCTACACCTTCTCGGGGCGTTACGAAGTAGAAATTCGAAGTGAGCAAGATTTTCTAGGAGAGTACAGCGAACGTCAAGGATATAATGGTTTGGACCGGGCAGGTCTAGCTTCTGGGGATGACCAATGGCGGAAGAGGACACAGCGCGCGCCGTCGGTATCGATCCTATGAGGAGAGAGTGCGCCCGGGTGACCCGGTGATCCCTCTTCGGTTCCTCCCACTCTTCCCTGAATCCGCGAGCTGTTCAAGATTTATTTAAGCTATGAAAACTGCTCGCTCTTGTTCCACGTATAGCGGTGCACCTCCGCCTTTCCCCTCTCAGCCTGCACTCGTCTCGACTCTTGTATATTCTCGCGTCGTCTAGGGCGGAAAAGATCAAGCTCCACTACGGATCCCGCAGTTCGCCAGGACCCCGGAGGTCCTCGACCCCGAATTATTGGCGACCCTCTTCTTCTCCTCTTCTTTTTCTTCCTCTCGAGCTTCTTCCTCTTCTTCGGCGTCTTCTTCGCGGAGGACACGCATGCGTCGAAGACTGGGGAGGTCCGTTTCGTCCCTCCCGTTCGGTGCCACCGTACGGAGAGAGGGAGTGAGGGAGGGAGAGATGAGGGTCGGGAGTGTCACCAACTGAGTGCGTGTCGCGCTCGTACACCCCCCCGAATGACAATCTCCGCGCACATGCGTAGTTAGTCGACCTATCGGTGGTCAGGTTATTAAAATTTTCGAACCAATGACGACCCCGCGAATCTAACAAACGCACCGGCTGGCCAATGAGGATATTGTGCCTCGCGTTATCCTGACATTCGACGATCACCCCCAACGAACTTCCGGAAGTCCATGCAGATCGAATACCTTATTACTCATGTCGTCCCATGAACCGCATTATTTCATGTTTTCAAAATTTTGTTCTCACCTTCGGAAGGTACCGGGTGAGTTGATTTTTCAAAATCGTCGGGATCGAACAAAAATAAAAAATTCGAATACGGTATCGTGATTTTTGAATTCACGATGCCGCACCCAGTTGCGTCGGAATTTCGTTATTTGATAGATATATTCACTGAAAATATATTTGAAATCTCATGTATCATATGTTACGTGATATCTGGTGAGTCCTAGCTGAATGCGTATACCCAGCAGCCTATTGTACGGAGTGGAAGGATCTGATTGTTTAATGTCAAGTATTTCCCGGTACACATAAGCGATGAGAAATCACCTCCGTACGATAAAATCTGATAAGTGTAACTCTTCGGAGTCAATTTGTCCTCCTTGCCCGCTCGCCTCATACCCTATACAAAAGTGACAAGCATTCGTTTTCCAAAGAATCCTCCGTCTTTTTTTCTCATTCATTTTTTGAACAAACTTTTTTCTTACGTTGTTTATCTGTTTGTTTGCTTTTTGGTTGTTTTTTTTTGATTTCTAAAAGTATAGCGTCAGCCGCGCGCAGGGTTTTGATTACCCTGTTTGCCTCGCGGGAAGTTTTCTTTTTCTTTTTCGTTTCTTTTTTTTTTTTTTTCTCTTCTTTTCAACTATAATCTGCAGCCGACCATCGCGCGTAAGGCGTAAAACCTGATACAGTAGTAACTGTATAGGCTGTCTAAAGAGCTCACAAAAGCAAAAGTTGACGTCTCAATTTTTTTCAAACAAAGATAAGATTGTTACGTCGGACCACCTCACCTCGTACATGCGATCGGACCTTAAGTTCAGGATCTTCAAATATTAATTTCAACTCTCTCAAAAGATACGCAGGACGAACCCCTCCGACAGCGAGTCCTTTACTCTGTTCGTTACGCATCTTATTAATTTTCAAAATTTTTATCGACGTCTGTAGAAAAAAAGAAAAATCGAGATAGAACGATATTTGTAAAAAAATGGCGTTATATGACGCCGCGATGAATTATTTGTCGGGATCAAGAATACCGCTGGCATCGTTTGTCCAATTTCGTTGGTTAATTAGCGACCGTACAGTAATTAATTACCTATAGAAACGTTGATAATGATGTAAGGATAGCGTACGTATGACTGCTTGCAGCGGCAACAGCGGTAGAATTAGCGGTGTTCGTTTGTTCGTATAGAGGAGGCGAGTGATAATTAACAAATATTCAGAGCGCTTCAGGGAGACACGGTACGGTACGTAGACCACGCGAGTAATTCGCGGTTTTAATTAAAATATTTTAATTTTCTATCCTATGTAGCCGTATAAACTAGCTCCGCGGGTATAGAGAGGCCAGTCGCATCGTATAAAATTTTATATACATATATATAAATACGCACGCGTAACAACCTCGCGTAGATGTACGCGCTAACGTATGTATTAGCGAAGTCAACGTTTTCAGGGTCGGGATCGGAACGTCAAATAAGCAAGAATATAAAGCGACCCGGGAAACACGGGCTTGAGTTGGTAGCACGCCGAGTTATTATTTTCTAAATATTACATTTGTGACTACGCCTTATTCGCGGCGGAAAACGAGAAAGGGAGACGCGAGACTGGAAAAGCCTCCCTAATTTCCTCCGGGATACCAGCGAAACGACGAGAACTCAACGCCTACGCGTACACAGGAATATATCACCACCCGAGAAATGCACCGAATTTCATATTAGCGTACTATATGTACCAGATATTACCTCGTTGAAAATAGACGACATCACCTGATTCGTTATCAACCTTGAATTATGCTGAAAACTGTCCTTCTCTCAATTTTTGGGTATACTTTTCGGGCCGACGATTCGCTCGGGCGTGTAAAGTATTCGAAATCTCGTTTCGAATCTTATCATCGGCTCTTCGGGATTAAAAATAACCGCTGACGTGTTTCGCAGCACTTAAAATCCGAACCCTCTGAGGAGGTTTTAAAAATTCACGTCGTGATCTACAAGAGAGCGATAATGATTCGTTCTTTTTCGATACGCGGTACGTAGGTACAGCGTGGGCGCGATCGATTAGTTTCTCGAAAATGTTGGGAAACGTGAAGAGTGACGCGCGGCGGTGTGAGAAAAATGAAAAATTAAAGACCCGTGTTTTCTTCGTCTTGTTAAGAAATTATGAAACACATTTCCCGCGTAGGACGCGTCATACCCGTCTGATTATAAATTGTATTTCGCGAAACGCAGCGAGGAGTTTGAGAATGCAGGGGAAGTATACGGAGGTATATAAGGGGATGTTTTTGTCAGCTACTATGTCGTACTGTATAAGCAAATGAAATTGTATTAAAGTTTCACCTTTGCCACTCGGAATTGCGCGAGTTATTATACGCGAGAAACACCAACCCCCCCGTAGCTGCCACTACTCCTCCTCCTCCTCCGCCTCCCCCCTCCCCCCCGCCTCCATGGAGATATTAAACTTGTCGTTTCAACGAAAAATAAACCAAGCAACGCAACCCGCGCCACCCCTTCCCCTCACTTATAATGTTTTCAACGCGAAACACGAACTCGATTTCCAACTCATCCCTCGATTCGTACCCTCCGAATACACGTACACCCATACGAATACCTTCGAGTCGAAACCTTTTTGAAGGACATTTCTTTCCGATCGATAAATTTTTCGAACGGTTCGATCGGAGATCCATCTTAATTCACGTTCGCTATAGTTGGCCGCATCTATTGGCTGTACGTCCTATTCTTCACTCGATTTTTCACGAAACCGCGCAAGCTTTCTTTGATCGTGCGCGCCCTCCAGCACAGGAAACTTAAACGTGGTATCATCCATCAGACGATCATATATTTACGGCCTCGTAATCCATCGCTGCAACAGACCAGGTGCCCACGTCAAACGACGACTCTTCTTACCCGCGGTTCACATCCTTCGAATGACCCCCGACTGACCTCATGGTCACTTTTTACACACGATGTATATATTTCCCAGCGAATTTTTACCCGGATTTATTAATTATCATAGATGCACGTGCGTGTTAGTCGAGAAACTCAAATACATTTTATCTCCGGAACCAAACGGAAGAGGGATAACGTTCTCAGGGATCGAGGATATTTTTTTATTTTTTGGTTTATTGAATTCGATTACGATTCGATTTTGGGAAAATTCGGAAATTCAAAATTATAGATCCAATTATTGCAGGTGAGTCGAGGTTGAATTGAATTTGTAGATTTTTGATTCCGGAAAATTTCTTCGTTATTTTTACCCTCTCCCTTTTTTCGGGGGATGGGAACGCGCGTTCAAAAATTCGGGAGAGCGGGTGAGCGGGCGTTGGCGGTGTGTTTGAAATATTATCGCCATTTAGCATCTACCCCGACTTACGGCGAGGATCCCCCCGTAGACCGTCTTATACATGAAACGGTTGCGATACGCCGGAGCAACTGAAAAAATGGGGGTGAGAAATCGGAGAGCGTATAAAAGTAGGGGAAAGAGGGAGAGAGGGAGAGAGAGAGAGAGAGAGAGAGAGAAAAGGGAGAAGAAGGGTGCGAACGTAACCCACTTTCAACGGTCGTCAAATTTTAATATCGCGCGCCCGGAGGCATTGATTTTTCATTCGAACCGCGCAGAGACGTCTTCGAGGAATACGACAACGTGGATTGTGTAAAAACGAAAGACTCGACTCGTTTTTTTTATTTTTCGTCTTAATTTGCCCCTCGATTTAATTATTATAGTACAGTGAAAACGTGAGGTGATCTAGAGTTTTGGAAACTGACAAGAGAAACTGCAGGGGTAAGGTCTTCGGTTTCGTAGGAACATAATGCTTTGAAAGCGGAAGGTTATAGCAAAGCAGCCAAAATGGTTCCTTGAACCGTAAATGAATATTTCGAAGGAGAAATTCTAGAAGCTTTTGCTCCGGTCTCGAGTAGACGTGTATATAGTATATATAGGTGTATATATGCACAGCTATAGAACGGACCTCTAGCAGAGTTAAGTGAACCTTGGGCGTAGTCCTCATCATCATCTATAGCTACCGCGGCAAGATTTATCCGCGTATAATCACAGAGTCTACCTTCTAAGCATTGTTATTGGTGGATTTTAATGCGAGAGATGACCCGGGGTGTTATTATCGCAGTGGTCTCCTCATCGTCGTCTCTACACGGCGAGAGATGCAGTCGCGTTCTCGTCGTTTACAAAATTAGCGGTTGTCTCGAGGCCCCCCCCCTCCACCCCTTACCCTCCGCACGTTGTAAACGGACATAACTCACCCATCTGTCAAACCCGGGACGCTAGAATTCGTTGCTTAACTTACCTATCCTACGGTTCAAACCTTAAACCGTCAAATTTACATTTAACTCAACGTTCACGTGACCAGGGACGCAGCCGTAGCCTGGAAATCCTTTGAAAAATTCATCCTTGATTTACGGACCCAAAAAACTCCTCGGCCGTCTCACCGTTTCTTCCTCATCGTTACACTTTTCCAAATATCACGTGATCGATCCCGATCGGTGGGATAAATAGTCCTCGGTCCCGTAGGGGCCCATCGATTCTCAATTCTCGAGTACGTCGCTGTTTTTGGGGTCCACAGGTGGCGTAGTCTAGAGAATTTTCGAGTCTCTCATCAGAATGGTGATTGTCCTGCGATTTTCTATAATTATACCTGGTCCTATCCTTTAATACGCGTCCTGAAAAACGCTAGATCAAACCCGCGGCGAGCGTCCCTCGCACGTCAGATCGTGATTTATGTTCGAAAAAACTGTGGTCGAGGGTAAAACTACCCAGCAGAAAAAAAAGTTTTACGTTTACGATTCGAGAAAATTTGAAATGTGCATACTTCCGAATTTCAGAGAAAAGATCTTTCGAAAATCTATAAGTGATCGGTTGAAAACAAAAAAAAAAAAAATGTCCAATTTTTGAAAAAGGGGCCCCACAAAAATATGCGAACAATTTTTGGTTCGGTCAGGCCCACTTTCAACGTTTTCTCGTCAACATCGAAGAACGTATAATTAGCGACGGAATTAGATTTTAAATGCGCTTTTTTTTGTATGGTACCCATTTCTCCCCATCGATTTGTTAGAGCCACGATCCATACCGTTCGATGATCAGGAAGTCGAAGAGGACTGAAGAGGCGTTATTACTTAGAGATTATGACTTCATAATCCTGCGGGTCCTCGATATTAATTCAGTCCCAATTAGTACCGTTTCCTTCCCGGCATTGGTGTCACGGTTAACGCGCAATCTCGAAATCTCTGGTATTGTGTGCCGCGCTGCAGGTTGTCATGAATATTACATGGTTCTTAGCAACTGGAAAGATAATTGTCAAGATGTCTAAATGGGGCTGCGCCGAGAGCTGGATATTAACAACGAGCGGGACAGAAAATACATAATACATAACGATATCAGCTGGCTCAAACCTACCGTACGTGAAACGCTGCGTGTAACAGGTTGTAAAAAAAAAAAGTAGGACGAACGAAATGGGCCCAATGAAAAAAATAAATTCCGTTCGATATCGGAAAATAACTCTAGAAAATCGGAGCGTGCCGTTCGTCAGTTTTCTCGCAATGAAAACTATTCTGCATTTCGTCACTTTTTCTCTCAAGTGTAGCTCACTCTCTTTTCGGCTACTAAAAAAAGTTGGAAGGGTAAGACGGGTCTTATGAAATAGAATAAAAATTCATTCAATTTTGGCAACGTATTATCAATTTTCTCCTACAAAATTCTGCGATCCTCGAGTCCTCAGGAGTTTACTTAAACTTTTTCTGAATCGTTTCGCCCCAAATTTTTGTTTTGCCCGGGCGTAATCTCCTTTTTTCACGTTTTTTTTTTTTTCTTTCACGATGAAGAAAAAAAGGAAATCGAAACAATATTTCGTTGTATCTCGCGAATCCTGTGCGCACAGGTCAATTATAATTCCCGCGGTATCGCGTCGGTTATAATTGGACGGGGTGGGTTTCGATAATGGGGGTGAAAAGAAGATTACGAATAGTGTGTAGTTAAGAGGAAGAAGCAAAGTCCCGGAGACCGCGGCGTATCGCTTCGGTATATAAAAATCACCCTCCGGACGCCGGTGGAGAAAAGTCGCGATGACTTATGTGGTTTCGCAGACGCTATCGCAAAAACGTCTCTGGAGTACGGGCAGAGTTCTCGTAAATCACCCCGCAGAATTCACCCTCTCCCAGAACAATGTATACGGTATACGTACATACATACGTATATACGTCATATACACAGCAATTAACGAAGCCGAGGGCGCCTCGTTTACGGTGTGAAAATTTCAGTTTCGCCGGGTTTCATTATCTATACTTTATCGCGAAGCGAAAAATCGATGCCATTTATACTCTACTATGCATATCGAGTTTTTTATATCGCGGTGAGAAAAATGGCGGGAAACGTTGAACGGATGACGCGAGTTATCTGTTCACGTAGATCTGCAGAGGCTATCGCGCCTCCTTCCACATTTCTTTTTCTATTCTCTATTTTTTGTTTCTGCAATTTTTTTTTTTTCTTCTAGCTCCCGTCGGTAGCCCTCCTCCCTTGATATTAGGTGTACGTGTGCCATATACGTTTCGTACGTACGTACGAGCGGTGGAACATTTTTATTAGGGCAATTCCGACGACCCACAAGTGGTTGGCATGGTGAAGAGCCGAGGTTAGTATAGAGCGCGATATATCCCGCGTTATGTATTATCCTTTCCGACCCTCGATCCGAACAAAACTCACGTTAGACGGAAACGCGCCCCAATATTATCCTTGCCACTTTGCGCACCTGTATAGTTTCGCGTCAGTTTTATTTAGACGTGTACGTACGTACAACGCACGCGAGACGCGCGCTTGAGAAGAAGAAAAGAAAAAAAAAGAAATATATATATATATATATATCTCGACACATCTCATTGTCGGAAAAAATGAAAAAAAAACAAAAACGAACGAATAAAAAATGAAGAGAAAAATAAAACGGTGAGCGGTAGCCGGCTCATATTATTCCTGGGTGACTCTGCCGGTGTTCCGTGTACACTGGCGCACCGCTGCACGGCGTAGGAGCTACGGTGAGCTGGAGATGTCCTCATGATAAAGACCGGGCTTTTGTTCTATACGCTTATGAATAAAACATTCGATAACGCATCTTAAACCGTACCCTACACTAGATTCTACATATGTATACGTATATTGTATACATATTTACCGGATCGCACGCACGAAGTTGTGCACCAACTATTATTAGACTTACGTAATAATGCACACATTCGCATAAACGTAGAAAATTCCCGAGGTTTTCCCATTTTATCTTTATTCTTCACGAAGAAAATATGATTTTTCTTTACGAACGTCAAGCGCGTGATATCAATTTTGATTCGATACCGCAGGTTCTCCATAAAAAATTGAAAAAAAAAAAATACAGAAAATGATTTCGATTTCGTACAAGTTCGTCTTATCAGAACGTAAACTTTAATGAAAACCATTGGATTGTACATGAGGTGTACGTGTGTACAGCAGGGACTTCCCGCGTCCGCAATGGGAAAGGGGTGGAGAGGGTGACGTTGGCGGTGGAAGAAGGGAATCAATAGAGCGAGGGAGGTTTGTATTATATGTACAAGGATAACTGGAGAGTTATAAGAATGGCGTGTACAAGAGGAGGATCGGAGTCTCCGAGTCAAAGGAAATGTGTTACGTTCACTGGGGATGTTGGCGCGGCAGCGGCGGGGGTGGTGAATCGGGCGGGCGTCTTCATCGTGTCTCAATGTCTCCCCGAAGGCGTTCACTGCGAGGAAGCACCGGCAATTTTAACTCTCATTCGCACAAAGCTGCTGTACGTATACATATAGCAGCGTAAAGTATCGCGGAAAATGCGGACATAAAAGAGAAGTTAAAACTATGCCGCCGCACCCGTCTTATTACTGCCAGAGGCCACCCCCTCAGCGAGAGTCTTCTTCTTCTTCCTTCTCGCCCTGCTACCCAACGTTTGCCCTCCGCGCCTCTGTTTGTAATAGCGGGTGGGGGTCGGCGATGGAAAGAGAAAATATTTTCTTTTTGCCTACTTCTCTACCTACCGCTTTTACTCTTGATTAAATAATTTATAATACGAGTGTTCGTCGTGCAACTTGTTATACGTACAACGAAAGCGTGGAATGTCATTTTTCCACAGAGGGGGTATGGGGATGAGGAATTTTCGTCTTTAAAGAGAAAATCAAATCACAAGGATTCCTTGCGCGGGGGAAACTATTTCCAAACAGTATAACCGTTCCGTTTCTTACTTGTTTTTTTTTTTTTTCTTTAGATTCATGTCGCTTTGTCTTTTTGGAAAAGATGAAATAAACGTCTGTTTCTTTGGTATTCGTATCTCCAAATAAGGGTAGACTATATTATACGAGATAGCGGCAGCAGCGGCACCACCACCATATCGATCAAAAAGAAAGTTTGGGTGTGACTGTTGCATGCGACACACACGGTATCTAATATACTACGCAGTGACAAAGAGTGATTACGTTTCGTTCCATGTGTGGAGTGGAGACCGTTGTATGCAATGGACAATATGTCCGTTTCTGTTTTCGGATCATTCTTTAATTTGCCCTTTTGTTTTCTCTTCCTGTCGCCGTCCAAAAAAAAATTACCGAGCTGCGGTTCAGCTGTGGAAATAATTAAGGGGTGGTTCAACGCGTTTACGAACGCAGCAGGTCTCGTACCTTATACACAGGTACAGAGGTATGTGCTCGTTCATCATTTCATTTGTTCGTTTTTCCGTAGCGCGCGCGCGCGCGCGTCTGTCAAGCGAATAGTTTCAAAGCGCGCGACATTCCTGAAAAGATTACCGCTACACTCTGGTTGCTCGAGGTTTACTTTGATGATTTTTATTCTTCTTAATTTTAACTTACTTTACAGCATTCATCCCGTAACGTATAATACGCACGGGGTAGAGACCACTCGAGTTATTTGACATAATATTTTAGCATTCGCAATCCCAACGATGTGGAAACAATTCTCTACCAACAAATATTTTAGTTTTCCGCGGTTACTTTGACCCTCGTTGTACGAGCTAGAATATGGTATAGCTCTGTATCGTAGCATTTCGCTCCCGAAAACAGATGAATAGGTGCTAGAAATTTGAACTATTTTACACAGAGAAAATCATTGATGTAATTATTATTTTGGGACAAAAATCATTCTGTCATTTCTTCGGCAATTTTTCTGGATTATCGCGTTCACGGCGTTCCTTGAGAGATGGCCGTCGTTTTTTTTCTGTTTAATCTTTTATTTTTCCTTTGACTTTTTTCATTGTGGCGTACAAAGGAGAGCGCGACCCGGGGGCTAATCTCAGATCTGTTACTTCCCTCTCGGCGCGCTTCCCCCTGCACTGCAGAAAAGCGGAGCGAGGAAAACGAAGAACGAGGATGAGATGATGAAAAAAAAAAAAAAAGGAAGAAGGAGGACAAAGTTGAGAGGGGGAGGAATTCTTTTAATCGTTTGATAATCTTGTTTAAACCTGTCGCCCCCATCCTTCCGGCTGTTGGCTTACTTTGTTTGCACGGATTATGAACAGTCTCGACTTTTCCAAGGGAGGATGCTGCGCGGTCGGTGTAGCTGGGGGATGAGGGGAAGAAATTTTCGAAGCCGGGCTACTTCCACGGCAGCTTAAACTCAAGGCGCTCCTCAGGGGTGATCTTTTTCGGTTGTATACAAAATATTTCGGGCATTTCATAACCACTTTGACCTCGTTCTGACCCTTGACCTCTGGCTCGAATCGGGCTTGCAATTTTACGTGTCATTGATCAGGCTTTCGAAACAATAGCTCGTTAGCCGTTCCACGTTCCTCGTTTCATTTTTAAACGAGGCAAAAGAGCAGATTTATCATTTTTACAACTGTCTTAATACTCGGATTGCGCTGACAAAGTAAAAAAAAAAAACAGATTCAAAATATAAAAGACAGTAAGAGCAAACAGAAATGAATTTTAAATTAGTGTAACGTGCTTTATACGGTGCACCCTTAATCCGCAGATTCTGATCTTCAGAGTCGTCCTATCCCGTGATCTCCTCGTTGGGGGCTCTGTCGGCAACCCTTTACTTTTTTTCCGTGTGACTCTTTTTTTCGTCCACTCTCCTTTTGGCTTATTATATTTACCACTATAAGCGCGGAGGACGGACGGGCTTTGTCACTGGACTGCTGCAGTCGTTGCGGCAGCGGGGAGAGCGGTCGAGCATCAGCATCAAATTCTCATAAAGTCAAGTACAGGTCAGCAGCTTCCGAGAGACGCCTACCTCCTAGACGTTATCTGCAGAGGAAATTCGTGACTCTATGCCACCGCTCTTGCTGTGTAGTTTTTTTTTTTTTACCACCGTTCCACAACCAAAAAAGAATTAAATCTACAAGTGTGTTGGTTTTTTTTTCTTCTTTGCGTCCGAAAATCGTTGCAAAAAATTCATGCGAATTAGTGAGTTGATTAATCCGATTAGTATACTACTTTTGTGACGTTGGATCTCATGATAAATAAATACGCGGGAGTTTTATGGGGGTATAATGGGATGAAATAATAAAAAAGAAATACGGGGGAAAAAAAAAAAAGGTTTACAATCAGCTATAAGCTTGACCTTTTCATCCGGCGAGAAAAGCATGCAGCCAGTTTTTCCACTTGGCGTTGTGGGGTGAATATTAACGAGGGTAAACGAAAGAACGAAAGAACGAAGGTGAGTCGCTGCTCGCTGCTCTGGCAGGTTTATTTGCTAGCGATGAGCTTCCGTCCCTTTGTGAATATCCAGTAGTTAAAACAGAAGGAGCAAAAAAAGGTGGACAAAAAGAAGGAACGAAAGAAGAGCACACGAAATAAAATAGAAAAAAGTACGCATTATAAAAGGAAAATTAAGAAATATAAATAGAACAAAAAAACAAAACAAAAAAAAAATGAAAAACGAACGAAAGCAAGAAAAAAACAAAATAGAAAAACATGTAGAGAAAACTCTTTGCAAAAGGCACGGCGAGTTCGCTTCGTGCCCAAAGCTCCCCGAAGCTCCGGCTAATTTAAAAAGTGAGCGCGCGAGAGACGCGCGTTTGCAGGACGGTATGTCCCGGCGGGAGGAGGTAAAAAAAAAAAGAGTAAAAGAAGTAAAAGGAAGAGAGGGGAAAAGGGCGGAGGGAAAAATTGCGGAAAGGAGAGGTAAAATAAAAGAAAATAATAACAAAAAATACAGAAAAAAAAGTAGCGGCGGCAGAAGGGAAGAGGGAAGGATTTTTCATATGCTTACCTGCACAGAAATAATGAGCTTGTCCATAAATAAAGAATTATAGAAGCCGCCGCTGCACAGAAACGAATGGCGTATAATATAGGTAATGAAGTCTCTTGTCAGTTAATTATAATCGTTATCATTATTGTTTAAAACAAGGAGAAAAATGAACGTATAAACAATATGGAAATAAATGAAAAATAAATATTTATAAAAAAGTAAAAAACTAATGGGCAAATTTTGTATAAAATTATACGTTCGGAAAGAGCAAAAAAGTGATCGGTACGTAGACAGAGAAATTTGAGATCGAGTAAAAAGTGTATCGATTGAAATATTTGCTCCATCGGAATATTCAAGTACGTACGTACATCGGTTGTGTGATTTGATCCGTTGCGCTTGAAGTATGTTGGATTTTGGGATAGGTGAGTGAAACGGAAAGGGGTGGAAAAAAGACGCAGTAAAACGTTCGTCTGATCATCATCACCGTGGGATTTCCATCTCTCTCTCTCTCTCTCTCTCTTTTTTCACTTTGGCAACCGAACCACCGGTTACACACGTATACACACACGTACAAACCGTGGGTATATTAGTTATACTTACAAAACTATTTTAATTTACAACAGACGGAGTAGTAGCTGCACAACGCGATCAAAGCAACGACCAAATAATCGCGTTTATAATCCTCGACGCGGCGCCTTTTACCCGTCAAAGAAACTCTCGAACCACCTCATCCATATACCAAACTTATCTACGGGCATTACGTGTATAAACATTCGAACATATCGAGCTAGAAACAATTCTACACGTTCGTGGTTTAACCGGGAGCATTTATATACCCGTATAGACACACAAATATTCGGGTATAGTTTTGCGATACAATTTCACGATCAGCTAATCCCGGATAGCAAACGCTTTTGCAAACCGATCCCGCAAACGTGTTCCTTCTCCCATTCCCTATTTATCCTTTCGTACACACCTACACGCGGTCCCGGAAGATCGTCCCGCGCAACGGGGTGGGTATTAGGATTTACGACTCGTCCGAGAGGTCCTGCAGGATACTCGTTTGTGTACATATAATTACGCGTGTGCACGTATACATATATACCATATCTTTGCGAAGCTTTTTAATTAAACATACTGTACAGGAAACCGAGGGTAGGGGTTGGTTCGGGTCCCGCGATACCCTCGAAGCCCCGCAGGATGAGGAGATTCGCAAAGTCTGGCGCGCTGCAGCCTCCAGAAGTTCAAAGCGGCGCCTCCAGAAGTCAATATCAAATACCTCCCGGTCGGATCAAGTGCGAGGTGCTGCTGCTCCTTCTACTCAACGAAACACTCGCCTCCGGGCATCGGTTGGCTATCGTGCGATTTGCCCATCCCGGACACACGCCGTAATTCCGGACGAATCCCCGAATAATAAAAGAATAAACGAATGGAAAAACTGGACAAATAAAACGTACCTACAATTTCATCCCCCTTCCCTCACGAAAAAAAAAAAATCACGATCGTTGATCTTTGGAACTGGTCACGAATATCGAAAAACGGGACAAGGTCGCAAGGATCCTCGGGAATTTTCTGCATGGAAAATGAAATCAGTCACTCGTGAACCGCCCTGTAGATTCGAAGCGTACGGCGAAGAGAAAAAAGGGCGTACAATTTTTGCTCCTCGTTTCTTTTTACTTTTATCTTTACTTTCGGCACGCAAGAGGTTGAGTGTCTGCGGTATATTTCGGTACGTTACATACCGTATAACGCGAGAAAAGATTCGAATGACCCTAATGAAGGTAAATACGGGTGTAAATATCTTCGTAAGATAACGTTTGCCGCAGCTCTCGCGACGGCTTGTGGTTTTTCTGGTTTCTGCGTACACTCTACCCACGGGCGAATGTATGCGTGTAATACATATACAGGTATATTCCCCTTATCCCGAGAGGAACTATGGTCCTTGTAATTGGCTCCGTGAACACGTGAACTGATGATTGTCGCCAAGCGTTCGATATACATCACGTTGTAAAGACAGGGCGGGCGCTCCTGGTTGTTTTCATGCTGCTGTTTGCCGGAGCTGCTGCTGCCGATCGACCACCTCGGGTAAAATAGCGGCAAAGATCAGGAGAGCTGCGCTGCAAGCTCCGAGAGAGAATCTGAAGGAAGGAAACGCCGGAGAACTGGATATATCTTTAACTGTATGGCGATGCAGGTACTACGGGAGATACAGTCGCATATAGTAGGGCTGCGTGCAGAGCAGCGTGCGGTGCGAACTAAAATACAGAAACACATCGCACCGCAGCTGAGTTTGCACGGTTAAAAGGCAAAGAGCCAGAAGAACCGGAGAAAACGAACGTCGTTGTCGCGACCCAAGATAACGCTGACAAGCGGCCACCAAGAGTTCGCGTTCTTCGGTTATAACCTCGCGTGTTCCAATACCAACAGTATACGTATAGTAACTCCTGAGAGAATCGACTTCGACTGGAATTATATATCTGAATTGTCAATCAAACTTTCAGCTTAATGTAAACGTAAAAATTCTGTCACATCTTGAAGTTTTTTCGATTTTCAGGTCCAAATTGATGAAGTTATTACCAAATTTTCACTTTTTAGAGCAGAAAAATTGAGATATCTCGATGGGAAAAAATCGTAGCTCAATTTGACCAACGGATTCGTGTTTCTGGGCTCAAAATACGTAAGAAGAGTGTCGATCGATTTTGAAAATACTTCATTCTTGGCCCAAAAATCGAAAAAATTCAAAGGAGTACCCCTTGAAATTTTGTCGATTTTGGACCAAAAAAAAATATTTTATTTTATGTGTTATTCTTATGTAATTTGAGCTCAGAAATTCGAATCTGAAAGTTGAATTGGTCTATCTGTGAAATTGATCGAGTTATCGCCAATTTTTCACTTTTTGGAGCAGAAAAATGGAGATATCTCGATGGGAAAAATTCGTAGCTCAATTTGCTTGACGGATTCGTGTTCCTGAGGTCAAAATACATAAGAAAAGTGCCATACGATAAATTTTAAAAAATAAAAATTTTTGGTCAAAATTTGAGATTTTTCCAAGGGGTACCCCTTACGATTTTTTCAAATTTTGACCAAAATTTTTTATTTTTAAAAATTGATCGTATGGCACTTTTCTTATGTATTTTGACCTCAGGAACACGAATCCGTCAAGCAAAATGAGCTACGATTTTTTCTCTTCGAGATATCCCCAAATTTATGCAAAAAAATGCCTAAAAATGAGGATAACTCGGTCATTTTTGAAGATAGATCAATTTTTCTTCCGGATTCGGATTCCTGAGCTGAAATTACATTAAAATAGACCAACAATTCAATTTTTTATTTCTGACCCCAAAAAGCTGAAAATTGGCGATAATTCGGTTAATTTTCGAGATAGATCAATTTTTCTTTCAGATTCGAATTCCTGAGGTCAAAATACGTAAGAAAAGCATATTAAACCCAATTGAAACAATGAATAATTTTTCGCTCAAAAATCGAATTTTTTTTTGGTTCTTCAAGAGTAATCTCACGTATAATTAGCTCAGGAATCTAAATCTGAAAGCTAAATGAATCTATCTATAAAATTGATCGAGTTACTACCAAGTTATCGTTCCAAAAAGTGGGAATTTAAGCATATCCCAATGGGAAATGTTCTTAGCTCATTTCAACCGCCGGATTTGCAATCCTAGTGTCAAGATAAGTTGAAAAAGTTTCCGGCAATTGATTTCAAAAATACCTTAGCTTGGCCCAAAAGTCATGAACTTATCTCCTCAAATGCACAGATAGTTTTCAGCTGGTCTTCCAGTCTACGGTGTAGAGTTTTCATCTCCCGTCTCGATCATGGCGACGCCGTGAAATGAGATGAAGAAAAAGTAAAAGAAATGATAAAACGACCACCTCGGCAACGACGACCAGGACAAGAAAATGACAAGCGAACGCGACGGACGTCGTCGCATAACGTTCCGTGATCACGTATAATATAAAGTGTTGTCACGCTTTTTTCAATGAATTTTCTGATCCGGTCGTCGCGCCTGCTTTCAGCAGTTGCGTGGATAAAGGCATGCCGAATGTACAGATATATATATTCGCATACCTGGCTACAGGTGAGTTTTACGCCAGGTTATTATACTATGCCTGCAGCATCGGCAACTACTATTCGAGTTTCGTGCGACTGCTTAGCAAGCGAAGCGACGGAAAGATCGAGACGGTCGGTAGCTGATGCTGGATCTTTTTGCGGTAGGACAAACCGCATTAGCGGTTCTGGTCACGACCAAAGATCTGCTCCTGCTGGTTGCACTTGGAGGACAAACGCCGCGACGCGACACGTACCTAATAACATTAACTCGGGGCGCTACCTACCTACTGGAAACTTCGTCCTTTTTTCTCTTCCTTTTTTTTACTCAACACCTTGTTCGACGGTGACAACATACCGTACCCTCGTATTCTCTTTGGTATCAACGAGACTGCGCACGGCACAGCACTTTAACGGGACAAATTTTTCTCTTTCTTCTCATTTGTGATTTAATTTGTCGAGGCAAAAAGTCCTACACGAACGAATTTTTTTATTTCTCTCTTCCTCGTGGATCGAACGTTTTAGCTATCCGCAGATGCTCGTTCGAAATATTCTCTTCAATTTTATGCTAGGTATAAATCCTATTCGTGGAGTTCAGAAAAAGTCAAAAATATTTGGAATCAAAATTCAACATTCCGATGCAAAGAAATTACGCTGAATCGAAGAAGAAGGCTTTTCAAAGCTTCGGTTTAAGAAAAAACCGGCTCGGATTGTCATTGGAAATTCATGCGTTGCACGTATAATATACATGGCCGTATACACGTACGCGTAAAGTTCGCCTACTTTGATAGCGATCAGTGTTATAAAGCGATTTCTAATGCGGCAATTCCTACCCGAGTTGGCGCATAGCGACCTCGGCCGCACGGTTGACCTTCGCGCAAGATAATCTCCCGCAGCATCCGTGATATTGAACTACGATCATGATGCGATTCTGTTCGACCTTTCCTCATCATACAGTCCGCGGTTTAACACGCTTATAACGTACTGTAAGGATTTGTACGTATACATGTATACACCCCAGATATTTATACATCCTTATACGGTACATTATATATATTGGTGTATGTATTCCACGAATCCAGGAAGCGTAGGATATCTTCCCCCGACCGGTGCCGCGCAGGGCATTTCAAACTATTGCAATGCCGCAATGTATGCGGTAGATCGTCGAGGATATTGTTGCGGATCGGTTACTTTTACGTCGATTTTTCTTATCCTCTTACAGTAATTCTTTTTTCCCCCTTTTCTCTCTTTCTCTCTCCTTCCTTCTCTTTATACAGCAGTGCGCACTTTGATGGAACTCCGGTGCACCTAATGGCCAAGCCGTGTCCAGACACACGTACCCCTCTCGAGACTCCCGACGTCCCCGACGAACGACTCGTCGGCGTTCAAACCGCGCTGCAAAAGTCGCTCTTGATACCGCGTGATGTAACCGAGCTGATGCAATTCGCACACAAGCTCAAACTACAATGAATGTAGATGGAGAAGATACGCGTGTACGTACCCCACCGGTGTGCGGTTCAAACGGTAAGGATCGGAAAAAGAAGAAACACGTAACCGGTACACATAGTCGCGATCCACGACTGCAAAACCATCTCGCTTGTAAAGGACGAAGAAGAATTATATCTCTCAGCTATGCCGAATCGTCACTTTCGCACGTGACCGACGCTATTCGAAATATTCTCAACGATCAACGGTACGCATGCATAGAAATCGATTCCGATTTTACCGGTACGAAATAAGGTCAATGTCAACACTGGCGATAGAATGCTTAAATTATGATTACGATTATTCAAGAATTCAGAACAAAACTCGGGGAGAGAGAGTTGAACGAATGCTCACGGCGTACCACGGATGTGTGCATGCATTATTTTCAGACAGTGTCAGAGATTTGAAACAATCTCTTCAGACCGTGGGTATCAACATTTTTTCGGAGCGGTTGACGATGATAATAATTTCTGTTGAATCGCCAAAGTGCTCTGAGGGACAGATAGATACGGCGTAGGCGAGAGCGGACCGTGGAAGACACTCGTACTGCACAACCATCACGGACTTAACATTTTTTAACGCTACCCACTCTGACCTAGCGGCGCCCGCGATACGATGGGCCTGCATAATAAGCACTGCGCGATTTCTTCTACCCCCAGGCTTCGCTGTCGTAGAATTTTTTCCTATCTCTCTTTTTTTTTTTTTTTGTTTTGTTACCTCAAAGACATCGCGTGGCGTGACACGTGCGCATGAAAATAAATGGAATGGAAAAAAGCATTTTCCTTTTTTCTTTACAAATCAGAAATTGCTTTAGTACCGATAAT
This sequence comes from Athalia rosae, assembly GCF_917208135.1. NCBI lineage: Eukaryota > Metazoa > Arthropoda > Insecta > Hymenoptera > Athaliidae > Athalia > Athalia rosae. The sequence continues at coordinate 23,713,172 of NC_064028.1, read as the reverse complement.
AATCGCCTGGACTCACCTCAGATTCTAGAAAAATGCTGTTCACTGCCGGAAGGCTCCTCGATGTCGATTGAGACCTGGAAAAAAAAGAGAAGGAAATGCAAAACTCGATCAGTGATGATGAGATTTTGTTCAACGAACGTTGAAAGGAGGTCAACGTTGTTCAAAGCTCAAAGAAAAGAATCAAAAATTTCCCATACGGGGTGGTCGATTCTATGAACCACGAGACGGTTGGAAAAAAAAATGTTATCACTGTACCTGATAGACAAACTGGAAGAAAAACGGGGAGAAGAGGAAGGAAGATGGAGAGATCGTTTCGATTTGAAATGCAAGGTTGATTATTGTGAGTGAAAACCGATGGCTGCAATTGAGGTTCAGGTCTTCCGCGCGAGTACACGACGTGAGCTTTCCTTTTTACGACGGTACGCCGCGCCGGGTAACAAGGAACATGGTAATAAAATTCTGTCTCGTTACCCGCATTCGCAACTACATATTATTACGTATGTATTAAGCGGTAGAATATAATTTAGGTATATAGTATACCGTAATAAGTACACAGAAAGAAGCGATATCGCGTTTTTCCGCGCACGCATGTACCGAAGTACAGCGAGGTGCTGCAGGTAAAGTATCTGCGTACGTCGCGAAGTTGTATGTTTCTTCGAGAAAAAAGAGAAAAAAAGTATGAATAATTAATAAAATATAATAAAGAATAAACAAAAATTTAATCACCCGTCGCGTAGCGATTCACCGGAGCTGATGGTATCACTTTATTAACAAAATGGGATGATTTCATGGTGTGCGTCAAATTGGGAGCGATGCTCGCGTATTACGAGCCCAAAGTATACAGGTATACGTGTAAAATGTACGTACGTACGTTATATGTGTGTATAATCTACCTACCCGCGGGTATCAAAGTCATGAATATTCATCGCTTATGGCGTATACCTTGTATAACCCACACCTCCGGTGCAACTTCTTATAAACCGGATACTTAAGGGTCACTTCACACCTGATAATCCTTACGAAACGAAATTCGCCGCACGTCCTCCAATTATTGCAACGACCAAGAGTGACAAAAAGGAAAGAAACATCCGAAATTTAAATCGACCCTAATCCGGAGTCCCGAAGTTTCGAATGGAATTCGAACGACCAGAATGATTTTCCGCGTTCTACGGTCGCGTCCACTCGGTGAGCTACAAGTAGTCGCGAATTTCGATCGATGAAAAATTCCCCGATTCCGACGAGGGGTTTCGAATCCCGATGCTCCGATATGAATGGACCCTCAATTAGCTACTCGTTGAGTTGGAATATATAATGCCCGAGTATAATGAATGGCAACATTCAATTAGGGATTAATAACAAGGCGGCGAAACTCCAGTGAGTCGCGATTAACTCGTATATATACCGTACGAGACAATGTCATGGATCAAACGAGGGCTGAGTATCCGAGTATATCGAGTAGCGAAAAAATAGCGTACCAAAAATCCATCGACTTTAGTTCTCCCTGTGCGTTGAATCCACGTTAAATTCAACCGTGGAACTTACAACTAAAATTTTCAAAAATCCAAATCTACGGCAATGAAAATTCCATTTTTGTTATCCCTGACGAGAGTTTACGAGTTCGATGCCAGACATTTTTCGTTTCCATTCTAACGAGAGGTGTGGGCAAGTGTAACGCGGACTTTTTAATCGTACACCGTATAATTTAATCCCGCGGGAATTTAACGGATCTTATACTTTTTACATGCGAGATGAGACGGTCGCTGTCTATCCGTTCGTCAAGTTGCAGGCCAGCTTTATTCGAGTCATAAGTTTTTAGGATAATTCTGCGCGGAGTTTTGAATAATTCATGAGGATAGTTTATGTTAATTTAATTTATATTTTTTGTTTAAAAAATATTTTTTTCTTCTTCTTCGGTGCGAAGCTAACGAGAACGTGATATCGAGGCCGCTAATTGGACCCGGGTTATTGTTGAGAATTTAATTTCCTTCCTGTCATCCGCGCGTGTTGTGGTGAGAGCGCGGTTCGCGAATCAAGTATCAAGTACGAATAGCGGTTTTGTTCCTCTCGGTGTCAAAATGTCATTTATAATCGGCTGGGTGTAAACGTGACTCATTGTCAATCGAGACCCGATAATCGCGCGTGGTTGTAACGTTAAAATATAGAAGAGAAAAAAAAAAAAAAAGAGAAAACGTTACTTTTACGCGAATTGACGCGCGTAATGAATGGCGAGTGTACATTATGGCAATTATTGAGAGCCCGTTTTCAACGACGTCTTGGGGTGAAATGAACCTCAATTATAACCGATTAATTGTCCACTTCCCGTCAAACGAAACGCGCATATGCTACTGCAACGATCTGACCGTCCGGTGGTTGCAGCGCACGATATTCTTCAATTAACAACAATTTTCTAAATTTCTACCGTAGAATTTCCTATACCTGTATATATACTTAAGCGGGACTATCGCCGAGTTAAGATCGGAGAAAATTAGGGGCGCGAGGCGAGACACGCAACCGCAACTTAATTTTGTCACGGACGACCAACGCTCGCCAACAACCGCGCGTGTAAACTCTATACGAGCTTTTTACTCACAGACATCCGTCCACGATCTTTAGGGCGTACCTAACGATATCGTTCTATGCAAATCCCACCAAATTATCAACCATTTCGTAGAATTATTTATACGTACAAAAGACGGCGCCCGCAGCGGCGGACCGAGTTGATCTGGAACACCTTTGATTCGTTTCTTTCTCCCCCCCACCCCCAAAGACTGCAATGATACCGATCTTGATTTTTTTCAGAGAAGTCTGAAACAAATTCTGAGACTCCGATGCGCAGGGAATTTTCGTTCGGCGATCGAGCCATGCACCGATTGTTGATGAGGATAAGTTCGACTCGGTATCCTCGGTGAAATAAAGTCGAGTTTCGCGCGGATCGCGAAGAGATCGTTGAATTGTTACGGTAGATAGAGCGCCTCGGAAAATCGAATCGCAGTCTGTATAGATTAATAAGAAAGTCGTTCGGTTATATCTGCAGTTGCGTAATACCGGAAATTGAAGTATAATATATAAATTAAGCGGCATAATTTAGCGATCAGAGATCGGCGAGCGGCGTGACCGCAGCAGCAGCAGCGGCATACCTCGCGAATATCCTCTGCGGCCCCGTCGGTATCGCGGATAGCGCGGTATAACGGAGCGCCGTAAGGCGTAATGCTATCTTACGACGCCCTAATGAGATGTCTTCAGCTCTTTACTATATACTGCTCTTTATTATTTGCTCCTTTCCAGATCCACTTCGCATCTCTTAAACTCGCCTATAGAGAAAATCGCGCGACTCGCTCGCCCGATCGTTTCCGCGGTCTCGGACCACCGGCGTTTAATTTCTAACGTTCGCGTATCGCATGCAGTCCTGGCCGGCCGGCTACGCAATCGACTTCTTTCGCCGCGCTTCCATGTCCTCTACTTTATAAACTCGACTTTTAATCGTCAACTTTATACTGGAAAAAACCCGAGCTACTCCGCATTCTTCGAGTTATCACCACGGCGCAATTCGCTAGAAAGTAGTGGCAACCGTACAGTAGTAGTAGTATTTCCAACGATCACGTCTCATTATGTGCAAACTACCTACAGGAGAGACCAGCACCACTCGGATACCGATACAACCTGCCGCAAAAAAATCATCACGGACTCGAAAGCAAATCGAAAATTTTTATACTCCTCGTATATATATATAACGTAATTGTTAATTTAATTTTGATTCGCCGTTTACTTAAAAGGTGGTCGAGCTGAACGATTTCGTATGCGGTATGTACGGGGGCGCGGGGTCAGCGAGGTGTCTCGCATTCTCGGTATAAAGCGTTTATCAAGTTATTAACAGTAAATTGCAGTCGGGTTGTTATTACATAGAACGTGGTTTCTCGGCGTACAGTGTCGCCCCGCTACGTCCTGAGACCTCAGGGTCGTGAGACCTTCGATATAAAGACTCTCAGCGGTGCGCGGCGGGTTGCAAATAACAATTCGGTGGCCCGTACCCCACAAACAAGGTCGCTTCTACGTTGTTCCGCTGGCGGATGGCCAAGTTTTTTTTCATCGCGAAAGCTCGGCGCTCGGGATGGTCAGGCGTAAGGTGACCAGAACGATTATCCACAGGCGCGATTCTTTCGGACGCGTTGCTTTACATCGCTAGGACCGTTTCGTTCGCTATGCAGCGCGATTCCTTTTACAGACAATGCAATAAAGACGTCCGGATAGTATAAATCAGTCGGATTGTCACGCGCCGTTTGTTTTACTTATATACATGCGTTACACGTACACGAGGAGAGTGAAACAATTCCCGCTTTGCATAAACAAATATGACACTTCCTCTTTCCCAGAATAATAAACAATCTCATAATACAGCGGACATTGCTTTCGCCCACATTTGTCTTACTCTCCATGGGTCTGCTCCTGTTATTCCCGAGGAATCTCGAGCCGAGGATCTTCTCGTTACTCTTCCACCTCCGTTCCTACTCCTACTTCCACTTCTACTTCTACTTCTACTTCTGCTTCTTCTTCTTCTTCCGCTTTTATTTCTCGGTAGAATATTTCCCTCGGCATCGACAAGCGTCACCGCGCATCGTTGCTCAACAGCGATTCTCCCCGTCCGACCGTGAGCTTTGGAAATTCGAAACTCCTGAAAAAGCACGGCAAAAGGAAAAAAAAAAGAAAAAAAAAACGGAATCGAATACCGCGAATGTTTATCTAATCGGAAATGGCCGATCGGTTGGCGGCTGAAATAAAGTAGCAGATATACAGGCATACCGAGAAGTGTGGGAGCGGCGTGTGTCTGCGGTCGTTCTTACACACCGACAACGGCACTTTCACTCCTCTGCAATCCTGAGGACAACGTCGTCGTCGCGAGTCCGACCCAGATCGACTCGCACTCTCATCCCGGTTCTCCTGACCGCATTCGCGACGATGTACTCTACTCGAATACCACCGACTACAATACCTACATGTGTACACCGAGTGTATACACGGGCTGGTTGTACACTGTGCTCTCAATGACGATAATGATGCCCTTAGGCCATACAGTCGACGTCGCGAATGTGCATACGACGACGACGACGACGACGACGACGACGACAACGACCAAGGAGTCGACGCGTTCGCGACGTGCGTGGGATAAAATCGCGTGCACGGATCATTGATGTGCGAGCGTAAATTAAGCGCGTATGCAAATAAGTCTCATCGCGTCATACCGGCGCATATAAGTAGGGTGAAGAATTGCGCCGAGGGAGGAGGGGAGAAGCTAGGAAGAATGTTTCTTCTTCACATGGGAATTAGTTTGTCCTCTCGTGGTTGGAATGAAGCGATAAGCCGCGTCGATGGGCTTTACGGTTTTTCGAATCTGCGTAGAGTATGAACCGTCGAGGTTTGAGTTTTCTATGTGAAATAGAACAAAACGGATGAATTTTAATCGAAAGCCAGATGCTGTCATGGTATTGTCACACGTGTGGATAAACCTAGTTCGTTACTACTAACGAGCAAAAAACTGTCCAATTTCAAGCCCGGTTAGACAAATGGCGGTCGCTTCAAAGAATCACGCAAAGTCATGAGCGTAATTGCGAATTGCACTGAAGAATTTATAACAACCACCGTTTAAGGTAACCGCAAGCAGCCGTTTTAAGACCTAGCCAGCGATTCGCATGGGCTAGTATTTAGTGCGGGTAGGGGTAAAACTGTCTCGTCCTTTAACGCGTGTCTATAATCGTTACGGCGGATATGAGACGGACGTGTCGACGAAAAAAATTGTTGAACAAAAGGAAACGGATGATGAAATATCAAGCGCGAGTTGAGACTCCTCGGCGATACAGTTTGCCGGATTATGAAAATTAAAAGGTCTTACGAATGTAAGTGGCGTGACGACGCCGCGACGTGTTATCATTTCGCGATCAAAAACCCCCGTCGATGTTCGAAACATGCGTATTTTCCGTCATTAAAAAGTCATTCATTACACGGGCAAACGGCTCGCGCTCTCGCACGTGGCCCCCGGGCTCTGCGTATATTAATATTTACGCTGCTTTTCGGCATGCGATCATCCACTCCGAAACTTATACGGTAAAAACACTTTTGCAACACAACTCGCACACTCATCACCCTATCGCGATACCGCCGCAAAATTATCGTCAACGCTTGTCACCAGCCTGCGTCAAATTATATTCTCGTCGGTATCGCAGTCGTCGAATTTTTACCAGCTGAAAAAAGATATCCTTTTTGGCCAATGGAGTGCTACCGGATGATCTGGTCATCGACTGACCACTTGCCGTGACCGGCTTTTTTATTCCCAAGTCTCGCACGTTCGTCTCAGTCAAAATATAAGAAAAAAACTTCCGGAGTGTTTGAGCCTTCTGTCTGAAAATCGAGCATCGAATGTGGTGTACCCATTGGCTACTTTACTCGTAGTATCTTTTGGAACGACTTTGGAACCGACGCACTCGACTATCGGAATAAATTCTTCCCATATACGTATACGCGTATAGGTATACGAATGCATCCGGCGCGTCAATAACGTTTGATCGATGCGGCGGTCTCTTTGCCGCGGCTATCCGCTCGCTATTAATAAGTTACTAATGGAATCCCTACTCGTATGTAGGCGTGTCGATAAATTATATCAAACGGGCAACGGCAGCAGCAGCAGCAGCAACAGCGGGAGCAGCGATCGTCCCTCGGTGGACCCGTTCGTTACATAGAGGAATGAATGGGAATCAGAATGCGGAGAAATTCATCCGTCTTATTATCGAAGGTTGACTGAAAAATGGCTTCCAGGAATCGGCGTGAACCAATTACGGGCACAACTTACGCACTCGGTGTATTTTCAATGTTGTAAACCGAAATCGTTTCGAGTTTGGTAGATTACGGTTGCGTAAGCGGTATCAGGTGCGGATGGACATCGGGATTGACAATATGGTTAATGTAGGTACAAGAGGTCCGCTGAAATCGGAGCTAACATTTCAGTCAATTATAAGAAGCAATTTCGAAAGCAATATAAACTTGCGATTGTCGTAATAGGGACGATAATATTACCACATGCCAATTATAGGTTAAAATGTGTACTATAACCGAACTATAAATATACCAACCTCGGTATTACATGATGTGTAATTGCGGCCTGTCATAATATCGTATATAATACATATACCTCATGATCTTACAGGGCTGTCCGAAGGTGGGTATTATACTTTATACGAGTTATTGAGTAATAAGCTCACAATTAGAATCATTGCCAATCCTTATTGATAACGCAAGGTATTCGAAAAGCTGATGGTAAGCGATGCCAGTGCTTCTTCTCAACTGTGAGATACGCATGTACGTTTTATTACAAAATCATCAAACGCCGGATGCATTTTAATAGGTCTTCGGGAGATCCCCCTGTGCAATTTTCGCATTACCCTTTTTTCGTCTTCGTTTATTATAACGTTTTTTCCTATTAATTTTTTCGCCGTATTGTTTTTTTTTTTTTTTCCCTCCCTCTACCTCTTTCGTCTCCTAGAATTCCTTGGCGAAGCGACGCTCACGTGCTTTATACGTTATCTATAGACGAGATAATAAAATAATTTATGATTTCTTCGCGGAACCGAATGAATTTTTCTTCCGTTGCAGTAAACAGGGTGGTCGTCGTCGGGGGAATTGGTTTCTCGTATGCAAACCAACCCCACCACCCTCCCCGGACGCTTCGAGACTCTCAGAAGCCGGGAGGCAACCATCTTGCTTTTATAAGGATAGTTTATTGCCTCAAAACTTTCATTCCGCTATCGTTTGTATTTATTATACACATATACGAGAGCTTTCATCAAACCATCCGTGCCGAATCCTGTAAAAAATTGAAACAACCCACTCGACGATCGAATATCAAGACGATCGAAATTTTACCTCTCAGGCGTTCAATTTTATAATCGTCGACGGGAGACAATCTCCTTTTCGATCCACACCCGGATGACCATCGCTCGAGACGTCTATGGGAAATAAAAAAACATCTTATTTTTGAATCGTCGTAAAAATCCCTTATTGAAATGTATCCGCGATATCATAGGCGATACAATCATCCCTTGATTCTCAAAAGCACGGCGAACACATGGGTCGTTTTGAATAAATTCATACGCCTACGGCGGTGGCTTCGGTTCAACGTCAAGAATCGTCGAGGTATATATACGTGGTACCCAATAAACGTCGGCGGATTTCTGATACCGGTACGGTGCAACGTAACGTGCGTGGGCGATCGTCCGACCAACGACCAGACGACTGCAGGGCTAACGGTCGGAAAACGAACAAATGAAAGACCGCGGCAGGTGGATGGATACCCAAAGGCGAATGTGATGCATCCACTTCTTTCACCTACAGGGTGGCCGAAACGTAAAAAATCCCTCCACTCAAAAATCCAAAACTTTTATCCCCGTTAGCAAGGCTCGAGTATCCGAAGATCATCATCGTTCGGCGTATCGGAATCAACTGCGCAGTGAAAAATTGAGCAACAAACATTTTTTTCTACGTACCCCGTACGCGCGGATATTAGTTAAGGGATACACAATATCGACGATGTACGTAATGAACGGCCGGAGCACCTAATACACTCTATATACCGAGAGTGCACGTAGGTGTACGGGTATACATATATATATTACGGTGTGCAAGGTGGGTTATTATTTTAGCCTAGAAATCGAAGAGCTGTTTGTGCTGCGCGAGCAATTAGAGGATTGGATCGTATAGCGGTATGAAAACGTCTGGTATAGGTCGGATATTACAGTACGTAGCAACGGACCGGCCGACCAACATATGTATACGTATACGCGATGATGATCAATGATAATGATTCGAGCGAACGTGATCGACATGCGTAGTGGGATCCGTTGGCACGTGAAATGTGGTTGTACGATTTTAACTGACCCCTGTTACGTACGGACACGCGGCGTACACACACACACACACACACACACGCCCGTACGTACACTCGACAATATGAATCTCAAGTTTGAACTCTGCAGCCCTATACGCGCTCTCCGTGATATGATGCCGGGTGCCGATTTGCATGCTGATGAAGCGCCGCTGACGTTAGGTGCTCGAGAATTATAACTGCGGATAACTTCCAACGCTGCTGTAATTCCGATTCCAACGGAGTCGGGGAGGGGTATCGTCTAGCCGCGGTACACGTGTACGTACGATGGTCGATTATATGTACAAATCATTTTCTAACTCCGCGTCGAACCTCCGAATATGCGTACGCGAGTTCAAGTTATGCCTAATTCGTAACGACCGAACGTATCGCTGTATATTCCAACCGTCGACATTTACCGCCCGCGTACACGTGTGATGGAACGTTCACAAAATATAGGTACGAATACACGTGTTAAATAATATAGATTTAAATATCGGCTCACGTTTACCGCGGGGGTCGCTCCGAAGGTCTCGAGTACCTCCTCCGATTCTAACTCGTCCTCGTCCACCTTCGTTACCTACGGGTATTTATACAGTGATCTCCAATAAACGAGGGCTTCATTGCCTCTAATAAAAGGGTATTGTAGGTACGCCGCGCGTACACCTACCCATGTACGAGTCATAATTGTAAGTTTGACCGGCAAGAGCCGTGCGCGAGAGATTTTTTGTAAAAGCGTATGCGATCGATGCGATCGGCGGATGGAAAGTTTATTTCGCTGCGCATTGTCAACATCGGAGATAAACTCTGAAAGAAAAAATTACAAAAAATGAACAAATTTGTGACTCAATTCTTGATTTGACAAAATTATTATCGATCAATCTGGTTCGATTCAATTTCCGAGTTTGTAGAGAAGGTACGTACGTAGAGATACGAGTACACGAAAGATGAGCTGGAGGCATGCGGCGTTTTCTCCTTCTTTTTTTTTCTTTCGCTTTTGAAGTTTTAAATTTTGCGTAATGGGCCCGAAACGCACATTATGTCAACCGTTACCGACAACCGTTTATTAGGCGTATATAAAAGCTCGATAAAAAACATATTTTGCATAATGTATAAGATAATCAACGGTACATAGCTCGAGAGAGAGAGAGAGAGAGAGAGAGACGGGGTTTGGGACAGGTGCGATCGCGCTGCCTTTTTCATCCGCTCGTATACGTCCCATCACCTCGACATATTGTGCACGGTCTTCCTTCCCTTTTTTTTTCAACAGCTCTACAATTCGCTTATTATTATACATTAAAGGACTATGCGATCGGCCGACGTGTAAATTAATAATAATCTATTAGTGCGCTATCATCATAATTTTTATTTCGAATCAACGGCTCGGTTTTATCCTGGTTCCTCCCCCTTTCCCCCTCGTGTCTCCCTGCCGAAACCTTCGAGACTTCGTACAAAAGGTTACACGTGAATTATAATAATGGCGGATTATTAAGATTATTGTTCTTAATTTTGAAACTAATTGAGTAGGTTACGGGCACACTTATATATATTTAAGAAATTATACGCTCCGCTAAGTGAGTGCATCGCTTATGGCTGTGTGGAATACGTCGATGCGCGAGGAATATCAAGTGGTCGATCGCGGTATCGTTTTATCCTCGCGTTATTTTAAAATATACGATGAAAATAAACGGGACACGTGCATTCCCCGGCTAATATAACTTCCTATCATTTTGCAATCGTTTAGATAGGATACCAAGATCCGCTCGTCTGTGACGAGCGGACGGGATTTTAATCTGAATTATGTTTCGCAATATCGCGTAGACATCGAATTGTGCGTTTCTTTTTTTTCAATATCGTAGACAGGTAAAATCGTGCTTCCACGCGCGCTGCAATTATAATGAATATTGTTTGTATTAAAACTTGACCTTTCGACGTGGTGTTGGTACGCGTCGTCGAGTTTCGCAAGGATACACACCGTCTGGTTTTAGATTTATTTATACGTACAACACGTATATGTATATATAATACCGCACGAAACTGAGAGAGTTCGAAAAGAGAGGGACCAGAAATATACAATCTATGTTACCGTATACCTCTGCTACCCACTACCTTGCGGAAGACGGGATTAATGGTTGGCATTTTCGCGAGCCACGCTGCGCCAATTAGCGAACTTTACTAGCCGCTAGCCGTTGCCCGCGGATCAACCGCAACGGTGCGGAAAATCTCTCGGACTCCCCGGCCTTTAGCTGCAGGACCACTGGCTCCTGGCTACCGCTGCCGTCGGTGTCGTTGGATATACAGACCGTACGAATGTAACGTACGTACGTAGAACCGTGTTACGATATATACACACCTGTGTCATCGACCCCTGCACCACGGAGAACACGCAGATCTTCGAGTCCTTGCGTTTGTAATCCCGCAGTCCGGGTTACATTAACGCGGCGATATAGTAGTAGTCGTGTTAGTAGTAGTGGTAGTAGTGGTAGTCGTAGTAACAGTCATTGAATAAAACGACACCGTGCATATGTCACATCGTTCACACGGGTCTCGAACGACCAACGCGCGGCGAATGGCCCGGCGAACTACCATGGGCACCCACCGCGCCTTCTTAAACTTCGTAACCACAACTGTACGTAGAAACGCGAGAAATATACTATAGTTGAGCAAGTTCGCTTATGCGATACCTAATGTATACCTACGTACGTACGTACGTATAGGGGTATGTAAGACCGACTGCTAGCCGCGTGACTTCGGATCTTTCGTGTTGCAAAAAAGCCGCACAGCTGACTCGAAAGTGACCTCGCAAAGCGACCGGGCAAGTGCATATCCGCCTTATTATAATGCGGCGGTTTCCTTTTTTTTCTTCCTTCTTTTCCCCGGACGAAAGTGACGATAAATTTCGTTCGATTCCAACTGGAAAAATCGTCGAAATCGATGATCAATTAACGTTATATTGCCATCATCGACCGTCCGCCGCGAGAAGCAATATTTTCGAAATCGGGAATAGAAAGCATTTTGGCCACTGGCCACAAAATTATACACACAAGTTGGATACCGCTTGTTGAATGGCTACCGGTAATCAAATTACATCGATCTCTGATTGGCCTTTGACCACCGAATTCGTACGGTCGTCAAACACGGAATTCCGTTCACCGTCCACTATGTGAACCACGTTGGACTCCGACCGTCATTGGACTCTCAGAGACTCATCTCTTCCTTCGGTCGTAAAGCTGACTTACCGCGCATTTACCTACGTGTGATGGTTGATCGATCTTCCTTTGACATTATTGAGACACATCGAAACTGCAGTCCAGAAATTGTTCGACGAAAGGTTTCAGCACGGGGGAAAAAAAAAAAAAAGGTGCAAAAGAAAATGTCAAACCTGTTAGAATCAAGGTGCGGTTGGTTGATGCATGAATTGTTACAAATGTCAGTGTAATTCCATGTTATGTTACATACGGATGGATGGAATGCAATTTAATGAACGTTGATGAGAACGTGGAACGTTCTGGAATGTTCGGGTGTAATTTCATACGCTAAAGTGTAACGTGTAGAGTGGAACGAATGAACCGCCGAATGAAACAAAAACGGATGACAATGTGCAATGCATAAATGAATGAAAAATTGAAATGAAGAATGTTGAAATTAATTTACTTGTCCGTCAAAGTCAACCCGTAGGAATCGAATCGAAGGTTGTAAAGGCTGTTATAACCCGGTGCCTGCGGGAACGTCTCGCGGGATGGTCCGATAGTTGCCCCCGTTTCGTGCAAAGTGCACGGAGTCGGGTGCTGTTCCGTTGAGAATATAGCTTGTACTCCACAGGGAGCTGGTGGCCGTCAGGAGGTTGTGAAGTGCGGTGAGGTTCGACCGTAAAATAAACAACCGGGTAATAAACCAAGGTGGACGCGATGTCCAGAGTTGTAAATTACCAGAGTCAGCAGTCGGAAGACTGCAGTTTTCCAACTTCGTCGTCTCCGCGGGTTTACGTACTCCTCTTTTTATCTTATCCCCATTCCCTATAACCCCGATCCCATACAGCGGAGAGACCCTTCGGTCCGCGCTTCCATCATCGCAGCGCGCAATCCCGGATCTAAAAATTACCACGTTACGGTCCGACCGTCCATACCGACCGCTATAATTTTCATTTCACTCCAACGATCGACGCGTACGTAACGACTATTGTATATGTACGTATAGTCAGACTTTGATTCGACGGCCCTCCCATTGTTTTGTTATTTCGTCGCTTTGCTTCATTTTTCTTTTTCATTCAACTTGGACTAATTGACCGATTGGTTTCGACTTTTAAGTATCGCCGAAACCGAAGAACTGTACATACGGCGATCCGACCACATTGCGCAACGTCTCGCTGTAGATGAACAAACGGACGGACGGACGATCTCACATCGTACGGTCAGGATTTATCGGTTCAATTATTATTCCCTTGTGCAGCAATCCCGAGTGTGTCCAAGTTTCGATACACTTCCTTTTTCTTTTTTTTCTTCTTTTTTTTATTCTTCTTTCTGTTTTTAATTTTTTCAACTCCACTTGCTCCCCTTTCGAGGATCGATAAAATCTTTGCATACGGGCATACGCACGTAAACGTATATGTACAAGGTAAGTGCAGGAGTTGAAAAACTCCTAAAAACGACCGGGTAGGAATGTTATTTTGTTTGCTTCTTTTTTGTGATGATTATTTTTTTTTTTTCCTCTCCGGACAGAGTACGAGATGGGTCCGTTACGCGAGAGGTGGTGGGTAGCGGTACGTACGTACGCGGTATAGTCGCGTGACGTTTGGAAAGCGGTTCAAAATGGTTCATTAGCTAATTACGTTAATCGACCCCCAGATCATAAATTATATACTCGCTTTGCTGGGCTACATACGCAGGAAATGATCTCTGGACATATCGTACAATTCCATATTTATAACGTTGTATACATTGCCCCGAAGAAAAACGAAATTTCAAAAAAAAAAAAAACCAAACGACTTTTTTTTTTTATTTCTTTCAATTTCAACCGAACGTAATTTAGTAGGTACACTTTATACCTCTATCGCTGGAATATTTTTTACTGGCTTCCATGAAGCGATGGAATTGAAAAAAAATAAAAATTAAATAGACAAATATACGAACACAGCTCCCTAATTTCGTCCCACGATCAGCGCATATAATCTCATGGATGCACTGGACGATGACCTCGTATCCTTGTGACTTTCACGTGTTACGTGAAGTTTATGAAAAATCGCATGTTCCTTTTTTTCATTCGATCTACGCGTGTTTTCCCGTAAATGAAGAGGGAGAAAAAAGAAGGGGCTTCGGAAGATATGTGATTGTCGTATACGTTGCGGAGAGATTGGGATATCGAGTACCTTCTTCCTACTTTTGATCGGCGTCCTCAGCGTTTCGCCATGTTAATTATACAACGGTTAGCGAACTCTATTTTAGCTGTGTACCGCACATTTTCTTCCGTATCATTGGATAGAAATGAGAAGGAAAAAGAAAAGAAAAAGAAAAAAAAAAGCAAAGAAAAGAAGGAAAAAGAAAAAGCCGACGGGAACGTTATAGCCGGCGATTCCCTCGCAATCTCTTTGGATGGTGAATGTGTCCCACGATGTTTCAGGACGTAAACTAATGTCCCCAACAAACTGAAGCCTATCCGCTACCGTCCGAGCCCGCCGCGCACACCATTACGTACCATGAAGTTGGAATTCTCGGGCGCTTTGATACTCGCTCTTATAGTATAAAAGCTATAGGATACTTAATGAATCCGCTTACTATACTCTCAGCGCGGGCACCGCTAATTCTAAAGAGTGCGTTGTGGTAATTAAACGTCACAGGTGCAGCGGCAACTAAGCCTATCCGACTATATCTATACCTCTACCGCGACTATCCATATCACCGCGGGTTAAATTATTATACCGTTGCTTTTCTAACGTACATTTATATACGCACACGTACCACGGCGTTTCTTATTCGAAGAAGAATATAATTTCCGTTCGAGTTCGAACGCTTCTTTTTCCATGCGACCGTCTACAATCGCCGTCGGATCATACCTATACGGTATACACCCTGTAAGGGGTAGCCCCGAAAAACTTGCGAAAATGTCCACGAGTTCGACGGAGAGTTACCTCGTGGTTTTCGTACGGGTCAGTGGAACCAATTTTACCGGATCTCGATTCGAAGAACGAGGATAGAAGGAAATGAGAATCGTTCGTATAGGTGGGTAGGTGCATAGGTAGGATTTGAGTACGAAGAGCGGAGCCTCGCCCCGTGCGCGTTAGCGAAGGAGGGGAGAAAGGTAGCCTGCAGGTTTCACGGTGAATCGTTCAGAATTTTACCATCCTCACAATACTTCTCGTTCGTTCCTCGTCCCCCAGGGCGATTCCACCCACAAGGAAACGAGCGTTATAACGTGGTCCGTGCACGCGGTAAGGAAAGGATAACCGTGGCGCAGGTGAGATGTCACGACGTGCGAGGTTGTAATATATCGCTTTTCTTAGGTGCGGGGCAGGTTTCTGTTATAGGTTTGTATATATGAAATGCGGCGAAGCGGTAAAGGTGGTGCGCGAGTGTACGTACGTACGTACGTACGGAGGAAAAGGTAACGGCGGGTGGGTGGCACGGTGCAACGCGATGCGATGCGATGCGATGCGATGCGATGCCCGCGTGCATCGGCCAACTCTTGCGGTGTAAAAAAGAGTTTGAGTGTTTCAGTATTAAACTAAGCGCTGCGGAGCAGCACTACTTATGCTTCGCGGATAGCCATATTCGTATCCCTGCACCTCATATTTAAGCGACCCTCCGGGCGTCAAATCAAACCGACAAAGAAGCGCGGGAGGCGGAGATAAAGGATGCATCGCGTATTCGGAATTTTAACATTAGCAAATGCCAGCGAATATCACCTGTCCGATGTTCCCTTGTTTTCTCTTATTCGTTTTTTTTTTCTCCTCGTCGTCGCTATTACGATTTCATTTCGCCTCGATTACTTCCGTTTTGCTCGACAACAAAAGTCGAGCGTTCGCGAAACGAATTCTTTCGGAATCGAAAGTTCACCGTGGTTGGATAAAAAAATTAGACGCCAATAACGAAGCGAACGCAACGAAGCCAGGCGAGGAATTTTTCGATAATTAGTTCGATCACCTCCTGCACGTCCTGCGGGAATGACATTTCATTAATAACTCTTCCTTGGACGTATTTACAAATTACCGAGCAGAGCCTGCATCCTTATTACCTCTATGTACTCCTAGGTATGTAAACGTAGTACATATATGCTTTTACGTATATATATTTTCACGCACGCATGTATGGATGATCGTAGAGTAAGAGGTGTGCAACAGCTGCAGTTGGTTATAGATAACTACCTACATTTATATACACACATTAAAATATAGACGAAGAATGAAGGAGTATAAGTAACTCGACGCCACGTTACCTCCACGTGCTGATTAAGTCCAGAGGATTTATGTCCCGTGACACTAGTAGGTATAATAAGATAGAAATAACGCAGATCTACTTATATTGCTTAACGCCTGGAGGACCTGCGCTTCGCTCCGGGAGAGGAAAGGATGGCAGAATGAAAGAAAAAGGGACAAATAAATGAGAAATGAAAAGCGTAAAAAAAGATAAAAACCTACCCGTAACATCGGCATGAGGTGAAGTAGGAAATTCACGCGTGGTCAACGGAGGCTATCATGCATATTAATGACGATTAGATGTCGAGGTTGGCTCACCCGGGTAACTCTCGACTCGGAAAACGTTCCCGCACACGTACCGACGCACGTATCCTACGTACCTATAAATTCTAACGGAATTATTAACCAAAGTCTTCGTTGCAAAGTGCACGGGGATATATTAATAAATACGTGTACATATATATATACACGTGTCCGTATACCTTTTAACCAAGATGTTTCGTTTTCTTTCCTTTATTTTATTTTTTTTTTCTATTTTAGCATATGCAGATTCACGCCCCTACGTTACTACGACTTTATAATTACCGAGATTTAGCCATACGTGGTCTGTAACGCGGGTAGCAAAGTTAAGCCTTACGGTATACGACGTGTGCAGTCATCTGCGGTAGGTACGCAACACGTGTGTTATTAGTTAATATTCGCGCCGAGATATTATCGCTTGAATTTGTATCCTTTTTGAACATCGCCGTTTCCTCACCTCTCTTCAAACGCACACCTACTCGTTGGAATTTTCTTCAAGCTCTCAAAAAAACTGAAGAAATTTTTTCGAATAAAAACAATACCAGTCTATCGTTCCATAAAAATTACACGACTCGATTTTTCCTCATTTTTTGGATCCGTAATGCCGTTCGTTCTCGGGCGATAACGTAATAGCGATCCGCACTTTGTCGACGCTCTCATAATTTTGTTCTCTTCCTTTTTGGTCCTATTTTTTGTTTTTTCTCCTCTCGTGTTCTCGTTTTTCATTTCTTTCACTCTCGCGCATCGCGCGTGCAATGCGTGTTATAGTGCGTTTTTATTTTTTGCTACCGTAACCAACGTACGTACGTACGTACGTACGAACGGTGCCTCCGGCACGGTTACCTCCTGGTCGATTAATCATTCCCGGGTATAAGGAATGGTGAAATGCTTGCGATGGGTTTATAATTCCTGCGGTTATCGTCTCAGCTCGTGACGATGTCTGTGAATACCGGGGGTAAACGCGTGTTCACATACGTACGCACACCGCACACGTGAAGAGAACCGTTGTAGTTTGTAGTTACAATTCGCAATATCTCCCGAGTACCGACTCCCCCCCGGGTGCTCTGGACTATCCCGAGGACATTAAAAACACCTATCCGGTCTCGCGCGAAGGTCGAAGAGGTCACGCGTCCGGCTTTCTACCCATCTGTCCGTACGATCAAGTCTGATTAACAACTGCAACATGCTTCTCAAAAGATTAACAGGTATTAGTATTCTACGAAGATTTATGAGCGAAGATTCTTTCTTTTTTTTCGTCAAGTCAACGCGGGCCCGAATACCAAAAATCGGTCCATCGGGATGGATTGAAAATAAACGGGGCCCAGACATTCAATTAGTGTTATTGACAGTTTTTGTTGGTCGGGTGCGGTGGTTGGATAGCACGGAAAATTGCAGGGAATAATTAGAGAAAACTTCGATCGAAGTGCAATTGCCTTACTCTCTCTCTCTTCTCTCTTTGTTTTGCTTCCTCATTTATGTATGTGCGGTAATTAACTCGCTTCGGCTCTATCGCCTCGAGTTGCGTGCAGGTATACACCTTGTATACCCTGCGTTCCAACGAGGATGAGTTTAAAATTAGTTCTGCAATAGGTGGGCTGGGGGGGGGTTTCGAGATCGATAAACCTTAACGAAAGTAATTGGCGAATGACGTGCTCTAATTATTTGATATTTGAAAATAGAATTTATACAGGAACCGGTTTCATCGTCGTTCAAAATTATACTTTTTTTTTGTTCTCAAATCGTTGACTCTTCTTCATCGAATGACCTTCGAGGCCGCGAGGGGTGGTGCGGAACGCGATTATTTTTGGGTTTTCGGAAGACCGGATAAAAATTTTGAATAAAACGCTGCCGATTGCGTCAGGAGACCGATTTCGACGGTACGAACTTCGAATCGCTGTTCCATTAAAAATAATGGAAGCAATAAATACGGATCGATAAATAAATGTCGAACGGTTCGGCATTCGATCTTCTTCTTGTTTTTCAGCATCTACAACATTGACGTATCGAATAACCCGGTGCCCCGCCAATCGTTATTTATATACGGTGTAGTTTTGGCGAACAATGGATACTCGTAACGAAGGTAAGTATGTGGGTAGCTTATTCGATTGACGTTGTAAGTTGTATCAGTTTCATAATATCGTCGCGTCAACTCCCCGTGTGAACGCCATAGTCGGTTTACGTAACGCGCCACTCGGGAACGGCCATCTTTTCCTGCAAATACGAATCACACCGATGATATCGGTTTCACCGCACAAATGACTCGACAAATATTTCAACCCCGTCAGGCACGGCTACTCCTGACTTCGACGTGATTCTATCTCTGAAAAAAAAAAAATCGGTTTAACAAATTAAACTCACGAAGCTCGTTGGACATCGGCAAGCTTTATCGAACCACCGAGCGATTTCGAATAAAAGGACTCCTATCAATTTATCATTCAAGTTTCTTACGGGAGGCATGAAGCGAATCGCGTATCTAATTATTCGTTAAAGGTCACGTAGCGATTTCGAAGGACGGTGGGCCCGTGGCTGTACAGCGGTGGCTATTTCACCCTATAATTCGCGTTGCCCGCTACCATTTGTGGGCGAGGTGATGATATCGGAATCGTACAGCCGTTTGTCGAACTCGTTGGCAGTTCTCTTTACCCTTTCCACATCGCGTTGCTTTTCCGCTCTCGAGAAACTGTTCACATATTATCCTACTGTTCTGTCACACCGCGAAGCCACTCGGTGGTTCGCTAGGATATGGAAGTAGCTACATACGAGATTCTCGAACCCCTCGCTCCGACTTAAACATCGTACATAAATTTGAAACGCCACCATTTACCTTTGTACAGCCGCCCGTGTTAGTCAATATCGCAAGTTCCTGATGCGGGGCGCACACGCCGACCCGAGCGAACCTCACTTTAACCATCCTCGGCAGCAGCTGATCCCGCTACGAGGATTAAATCCAACGGGAGCTGATCGAAGGAAGAAGAAGGAAGAAGAAGTAGAATAATAAGGTGAACAAGAACGGGAGAAGATACAGATACCGCAAAAAGTATCCCCGTCGGTTTTGAACGCGTGCAACCCACATACACCGGGTATTATATCCCCGCGACTCGGTAGAAGTGCATCCATCGGGACGAGGACGAGGGATCGAGTCGAGGATGAGGATGAGGATGAGGCTCTCTAATGAGCCGGCGTGGGTGAACGTTCGTTGAACGCGGTATAAGGAATACCTGCAGAAATAAGGCGACAGTAGGGGGGGGGGGGGATATTACCTTGCACTTGAACAGTGCGGACCATCTTCTCTCTGTATTGGAACAAAATCATGCAGATGGAGAACACGAATGACTCGGACCGAATCGCAAAAAAAAATAAAAATCATTCGAAAGTTGGTATTTCGAGTGTTATTTCCACACGGAGTATCGGATGTATTCGAAGTGCTTCAATTCTACTTTTAAAGCGCAGAATATTTCAGCAACGACATAATTAGCATTAAACTGGTCTCAGCCCGTAGCGAGCGAGTGATTAATTAATTTACATCTACTTCAGATTTCCGCTTACCGAGCTTTGTCGTCGGTAGGTAGTATACGGATAGATAGATAGATAGGTAGGTAGGTAGGTAGGTAGGTAGGTAGGTGGGTGAAGGTGCGCACAGCTGGTTTTCCGTTACGTTTGTATAGGTTGTTCGCTTCACGACTGATGCTTATCTCCATGCTCGATTCAAACGACAAACCGTACCGCGTCGGGCACACCGTACCGGGAGTCCCACGCTGCTTGTCGCATTTATATACATTTACGCGTGTCTGTATGTATAACCATGTTATTAATCGGCGCATATAATTCTACGATTATAAAGGTTAATGCCTCCTTTTCACGCCGTGGCTTTCAGCTTCGCTATCGCTCGGAATATGCTGTGACACCGGCTGACGTTTCTTACGTATCAACAATTAGAAACGAGGATGTTCTCCGCTTGGAAAGCGGCCGCTACGCGCCACAAGGAGGTCAAATATGTACGTAAGGATGATAATCGCGTGGGTGTCCAAGTTTTTTTTTCTTGTTTTTTTTCTTTTTTTTCAAAAATAAAACACCGTATACACGAGCGAATGAAATTCACCCCGGTCACGTATGAGAGATGCGGCGCACGCGGTTGCGTAAATACCGCGATATACTCCTTGTATTTCCGTCCCTCGGGTGAACGAGTCCTCGTCAAATCTCTTCACTCGAATGTCTTCGAGTGGGTGTTTTTCTACGAACGTTGAAATTTCCAAAAATGGTATTACTGCGCCGGATGAAGGATGCGCGCACTTCATTCTCCGCCGAGCTCAGCTACGCGTAACTTCCTTCCTAGAGATGCATCGCGCCTCGTACGCGTAGGTAATCCTCGACATTTGCCGAGAGTGCAGTTTCAGCGATGCACTCGGCACGGCGTCGTATGCAGGCGAGTAGAAAAGCGGTTCAGGATCAGGTCGAGGGCACTATACGGTTATGTGGTTATTCGGTGTCACCGGCTTACCTGCAGCACACGTCCAATAAAGAAACCTGATACGTTTGCTGCAGAAGCTGAGCGCACGCGATCGCCCGGAGACATCAACTCCGCTCACGGTTCGTAGCGTCTCGGGCACGGTGGATGCCGCGTATACATCTAGGTATACGGGTTTGTGCCGGGGGCAAGAAAAAAAAAAATTTCACGCTTGATTTAGGAATCGTGCGGAATCCAGAGATTCAAATTACGTTGTAAAGTGCTTATAATGAAATTGATCGACGATCGTGATTGATTGGCGTTTGTGGGACGGTCCTTTTCACTTCGGACCGCTGCAGATATGAGGACGACGGCTTCGCTCGCGGAATCTATTCCGATAGCGCTCTCGCCCGTTCAGCGGAGGCGATGCGATGCCGCGGTGTTTCTCGTTCTTCAAAAAACGTAACGACCGCCATTATCAACTTTCCGCATCGTCTTCCGCTATCAGAGAGCACACCGGTCGCGAAAGAGGGAGCTTTATTTACCCGGTTGAATATAACCTTGTATATATACTTTATAATAATATCCTTTCCTTAACGATATCGTTCCTCTGTTGGTGTATAAGGTTTTGAATTACCATACCCACCGGATTATCTTTCGGCAAAAACATCTTCATCCTTATACCGCACATGCACCGCTGACGCAGTTTCTCGTCCAGGTAACCCGATAAGCGAATTAAGATTAGCGGCTTCTGATGCACACCGCTTCACGGGTTTGCGGCTGCTCCTATCGCTCCTTATTCTTCTCCTTCTTCTTCATTGTAAAGACAGGAACGGAAATTTGCATATTCAAAAGTATAAGGTACACCGGCTGCGGGTGACAGCGACA
The DNA here is from genome assembly GCF_917208135.1 of Athalia rosae. Taxonomy (NCBI): domain Eukaryota; kingdom Metazoa; phylum Arthropoda; class Insecta; order Hymenoptera; family Athaliidae; genus Athalia; species Athalia rosae. The sequence continues at coordinate 23,691,227 of NC_064028.1, read as the reverse complement.
AGAAACATCGATCGACTCTTGAAAAATAGAAAAAAAAAGAACACCTTTTGATCTCCTTTTTAGGCGATCGTCGAATAATTCTATCGCACCACGATCGACGTCGCGGAGTTCAAATTACAACCTTCTAAAATTAGATCCTTCTCAGACCCCATAAATCCGACTATTATTCACAATATTAACCGAACAATTTGATTCATAATCAGAGAGGATCGTGAAAGCAATTTTTCTCTCTTTTTTTTTTTGTTTCGTACGTCTTATTTTTTTTTTTTTATTTTTTTCTGCTCTTTTTTTACCGCTTGATCGCGTTACGGTTAAGTGAACGTTAAATTGATGATCGTATACGTACGAGTTTTCGAATAACCTATATAGCCCGTGATGTCACCGTCGTCTCGATGGTGTTTCCTATAGTGCAGCCTCATAATCCAGTGAACCGAAGCTATATGGTACCTGAAAGTGTCACGTTCCCACGAGACTACCTGCACCGTATCTTAGCACCATAAATTTATGAACGTACTTCGCACCTCACGGGTTTAACTTTCCTCTACAATTTAACCCAAGCGAAATAGATATCGGTTTATGATCTCGCATAAAGAATTTCAACCGTACGCGTCGTACCGTAATACCGGCGATCCGGTATAACATTTTGATTTTCATATCTGCGCCACTGATAATAGCACACATCTAAGCGCGCGTGTAATTACGTAATTCCATCGACCGCGTGTTCTTTTCTATTTTTTGATTTTTTTTTTTCTTTTTTGATTTTTCAACGCAAACCTAAAAAGAAACCGGGTGTACGTCAAACGAGGTATGCGGAAAGGATATGTGATCGAGCTTAGGCGAACGCGGATCCAGAATAAGAGAAGGACGAAACGATTTGAAAACGACGACGATCGGGAGATCGAACTCCCGCTGTGAAAGGTGGTCTCGCGGATACGGCGAACGTGGTCAACAGGGATACGTCGGGATGGCGAAGTGAAACATAAAGCCAGAAGTAAAATAGGCCGCGCTATTGAGGATCCGTCGAGCCTTGGAAAAATAGAAATAAATGAATAGATAAATAAATGGTGTAGTTCGTGACGGAGTGACACTTCCTGAAACTATCCGTGGTACGAAGACGGTGTATCTGCCGAACGTATATAAAAATGCGGCAATCATTAATGGTCATCGCACGATGAAAGCGAGGAGCTGCTCGCGGTCGCATCAGCTATTGTCCCAAAGGCGATATTACCGCAGCCAGGAAACGTACCGAGCATTACGGTTCTGTCATTATTGTGAATTGCTGCGGAGTCCGAGGTATATACATCGGATATAACCCCGAGACGACGACGTACGTCTTCAACGATTCAAACGTCAAGATAAACACCGGACCGTTCGTACCGCGGCGTACGAACTGCAACGGAAAAAATCATCGAGAATTTATCAGCGCTCAATTATTTCCTGTTCCTTATCTCGTACGACTCGAGTTTGCCCGTCTACCCTATATCCCCACACGTTCCCCCGCTCTCCTCCTCCTCCTCCTCATCCGAACAACGAAACTCGAAATTCGCCTCGCGACGAATCAATTTTTTCAAATATTCGAACGAAAAACGAGACAACGGGAAATCGCGGGAGTGAGAAAATTCCACGGATTCCCGTGAGAGTATTCGTCGATCGACGGATCGATCGATCGATCAATCGTATTATTACACTGTTTATGGTGAATCTGATCGCGTCATCACCCCACCCGGTATATACAAACTGATCCTTGACGCTCGTCGACGTCGAACGCTGCAGGCGCTAGCCGCGAGCGCCTCGCACGCCCTTCGGGTCAAGGCGATCCGGAGTGGGTCCTGCGTCTCTGTATCTCTCCGTGTGCTGCGGTTGCACACACGAACGATAGAGATGGACTCGATGCCGGTGCACGTGTATACGTCATCGTGCGCGCAGGTACATAGACAAAGTATGAAAAAAAAAGAAAAAAAAGGAAAAGAAAAAAAAAAGATAAAGAAACACTGAAAATAAAATCAAATAAAGCATAGCTGGATGCACGCGTGTATGCTTCTGCCGCGTGATCTTAGGGTCAGTCGGCCTTCTCCGCGCACTAAAAGGTGATCCGACGCGAGCAACCCCTTGGAAAAAAAAATATTTCGTCTTTTTTCCCCCCTAGTTTTTCCCGCCCCGCCCCTCCCTTCCCGCGACTCTCGCGGTTGACGGCTGTCACCTTCTTTGCGGGTCGGTGAATCAGGCACCGCGGGGGGTGGCGAGAGAATCCGGCAACCTCTTGTCAAGTCTCAAGGGCTCGGTTGACGGGCGCGGAGAGGCGACATCGTGTGGTCCGATACTATCGGGGAATAAATACGACAACGATTAAATCTTAAGACTGAAGTACGTCGGTGTATGGCTGTGTAACTTTGAGATGATGAGAAATCTAAGGAAGGGAAAAAAAAAAAGCATTTAATAAAAGATTGGCGCTCCTGTGGTCTTTGACCCTTCCAACAGCTGTAGCTCGTGATTTTCATCATTCCGTTCAGCGAGACGGACCTTATTTGTGATGAGCGCTTTTTTTTGTTATTCTTTTATAATTTTTTTTTTTTTTCTCTTACACGCCGAGTTACAGTTGGCTTCTTATCCAGTTTCACGGTGTCGACGTGTGTACCGCGGGGTACGCGAACTACGTCTAGGTATGTTTCATTAGCTAATGGAATTAACTTGAACGGCACAATGACACAGCGTGTTACATAAGATCGCCAGTCTCGCGGCTCTGCACGATTCGGAATTGTTGAATGTGGCAATGATCGTTCTCCGTCTCCTTTCACCCACACGTACGTCCTCAACCCCCTTTTTTTCGCACGGTAGGTACGTAACTACGTCACTTACGATATTGTAACTTCGAAGACAAATGACGAATACCATCGGAGATTAATGGCTCGGCGTGATAATAATATACCGCGCGGATACAATACCGTTATTATCGCCATTAACCATAGCGAAAACGTCCTCAAAGTAAATGACAATTAATCGACAAACGGATCGGCGACATTCTTTAACCTTGTATCGAAAAGATAAACGCCGATTCGATTGGTCGATACCGAGAAGATTATTGTAATTCCCGGAATCACGTGATCAGCGACATAGTTGCCTGCGATCCAGAGGTCAGAGATGATTATATCGGTATGGGAATCTGCAAACGATTCCACACGACAAGGTTGGATCAAACGGAGTTATAGCTCGATTCGATCGAAGATTGGGTCGGATCGTTACGGTTACGTTGAGATACGAGGGTTGATTCAGTTTTATCCAGGGTTCAATTCAAATCACGCAATCAAATCCTAGTTCAGGTGAAGATCGTTTCGTTGCTCCGCAGGATCATTGCTCGGGATAAGATTCTTTTTGTACATTTCATCGGTCGAGTTCGGCCGTTAACACTGCGTCCAGTTTACAAGGGAAGACGTTTTCCTGGTTTCCGGTCCCGAGGGATTGTTTTGACCGTATGCTGCTAGAACTGGAACGGAAGCCTCCCAAAAGTGGTAGAAGTTTGCGTCGGTTGGTCGGCTGGTTCGTTCGTTCGTTCGTTCGTTGGTACACATCGATTTACTCGAGCATCAACCCCTCGCGGTTGTTACTCACGTGAAATCGCGTTAGAGCATCGTACGCTCGCAGATCATTTCTCCCCAAGCCATCTCGTTGATATTAACGACACCGGTTGGCTCGTAAGTTTGTCACTCTTAGTTCGGTAGTATATGGAAGATCGGGGATGGGGTTGCGTTGGATTCCGGCCGTTGGCGCATCATTCAAACTACCTACCCCCCCCCCCCCCCCCCCCGGAGTAAGAAACATTATAACCTAATCCCCACCGCTGCCGTTGCTGCTGCCGGTTCAGTCGAGCAAGAGGCTAATTGCATGCATTTTTAACACCGAGAAGAACTCTTAATCAGGCTTATATCATGAAAATGTAGTTGTAAAACGGGGGTTGGTGGAAAAGTTTTTAAAAGCCCGGGAGCACCCCGTACGCCATTTTTACCCTATAATAATACCCACCGCACACCGAGGGAAGGGTTGCACTTTTCACCGAGGTGTAATATAAACGCTTTCTTTGCAGTACTTCGAATCTTTATTATCGGAACACTGTGCGATACGCTGTACGCGGTACAACGACTTATCGCCGTCGAGCCCCTTCGCGAGTCGCTCTGACGGATACGTTTTTTTTTTCCCCCCTCCTCCCACTTGAAAAGAGTAGAAAAATTTCGAAATTTCCACAACTCGAATAAGTCCACTCACTTTTTATTCAGATTCATTAATTTACGAACGTCGGTTCCGACCGTTGAGCAAACTATATACATATATATATATACATTTGTACCGAATTATTGTGAAACTGAAATTGTATCGGCACGACGCGATGGTTTTTTTCTTTTTTCTGTGCACAGTTTCAACGCGGGTCTCCCGTTAAGCGCGTGACCTCAAGTCCACGGTTACGAAATATTACCTGAACACGAACTTGGCACCGACACAACCCTTCCGATTTATTTCATACTTTCTAGCGAATAGTCTTATGAAATGACGACAGAATGCGATCGGTCTTGTTCGAATGCTTTCGGAATCGATTGACTTTCAGAAATGTTGGAGAAAACGTTGACCCGATGACCATCGGATAGCGGGGAGACAAATGTCATCCCGATTAAGTGTGCCTCCCGTACGAAAAATGTGACGCGGTTTCACAGTCGTGAAATGGTTTTTTACATTTTTTGTGTTTTTTGTTTTTCTGTTTTTTTTTTATTTTCCGAAAGCGGCGCGTTCGCCGAAGGTAAATAATGCCGAGTTAGCCGGAATGAAAGTTTGGAAGTCGCCTTCTTGCATGCATGAAAGCCGATACATCGGCATTGACAGTTTTTGCCGCATGTCATTATGACGGACGACGGCACAAAAGACCGCCGTTGTAGATTCACTCATCCGAAACAGCCGACGTCGCCGCGGTGAGGTGTGTCCCGTCGCGTCCCTCTTCTTCTCGGGACACCGATGCGACGATGCCCAGAAACAGTCGCCTACTGCATCGCGGCACTTATCGGGTCCCGGCAATCGGACCGTGCCGAAAAGAATTTTATCCCCTCACCTTGTCCTCCGTTTTCTCCCGCGTCCTCGTCGATGGAAAAAAGAAGGACGTTGATTCGACTAATTTCAACCTCTGAACCCCCGACGACTCGCTCGGTGAGATTCGCCTCTCTTCAAAACTCCGTAATTTTCGCCAACGAGTAACAAAAGTCGGATATCGTTCGAGTTCGGGGAATGCGGGATAAAGTAAACGGAGAGGGAAGGACGACGGAGCGGTGTTCGACAGCGCGTGACGGTAGGACGACCGCAACACAGAAGGCCGCCCCGAAGCTGCTTCTGGGTGCTCCCGCGGGGCACCCCGTAAGGCCTTTGGCTGCGGGATGTACGGGGGCCCTCTCAGCCACTCCACTTGTCGGTGAGGAGTGTGTGCATGCCATCGGCGCGCCACGTCCTCTCTCCAGCCACGCAAAGTCGTGACGTCGTTATCGGGAACACGGGGCTCTCGACTCCGAACCATCATCCGTCTATCTCCTATTCCAACTACTGCTTCGCTTCCAAGATTCTAGATTCTAATCGCCCGGAGGTGGAAAAATGGTGAAACGGAAAACAAAAGGATAACGATACTCTCCTCCCCCGTATCAGATTCTTCTCCATATCAAAAGGGGCTGAAACTGATAATTATGCTCAGCCTCTGGTTCCTTTTGAAAAATGATCAAGATTTTTGACACGAAATGCAGGTAAACCGCAGAAAAGACATTGTCGAGAGTCGACGACGAACCGAGGTGCGTATGGTACCTTCGCTTTCGCGCGATGTAAATACGAAGCGACGAAGTTACCGTGACGGTATCGCGTTATTAGGTGTACGCTGCACGTTACACCCTTGCAATTTTACCGTACCGCGGGGAACAATGCGATCGTGAGGAGCCAATGGAGACCGGCAACGATATCCATTGGTTTATTCTCGGCGATAGTTCGTTAAAGTGTATAATCACTTGAATCGGAGTCATGCGACTATCAAACTACCAGTTTGAAAACTTTTGCTTTTAACTACTGTCGGAGTTGAATTTTATCGAGCGTTTCAAGGTTTTCAACTCTTCAAGGTGATTTTCGTTCGTTTCAACCCCGGCGTATCGAATCGTTGTAAGCGTGCACCACCGTAACCGTATCTACACGTACACACATTATCGGCACACCGTATCACACCTGCACTTTATTCTTCGCTCGCCACAACCTACACCCTACGTACATCGAGCGAGAGTCGATATACACGTGTGTGTGTGTGTGTGTGTTACGTGCGGTGTACGTAGATTCGGTGTACGTGCGCGTTTTAAACATAACCCGAAGAGCTGATCACAGTTCACGTTGTTTTGCAACGAGCTTAACTTAACACCTCCTGCATATCGCGTGTTGCCGGTAATTACTCAAAAATACCGAACGTGAGCGTCGTTTTGTACACGACGAGTTTTGCCTCGCTCGGTTTTTCAACCTCTGCTTTAACAAAACGCTCGTGAATTGGTCGTTAAGATATATATCGTGCGCCTAAACGTTTTGCGTTTCAAATTTTCACCCCGTGTCCCCGACAAAACTGTACGACGCTTAAACACGAGTCTCTCCCACATATAATCTCGTACTCGCACACCTATACCGCCGGTTGACAATATCTCCCAACGTGAAAACACAGCCCATTGGGTTTCAGGAACTCGTCCCCCTGAAACCCGGTGCAGAGATCGAAGATCTTTTTTACACCTGACTGATCAATGCAGTGGTCAGCGTCGCCGCGGACTCTTGAAAATATAAAAAAAAAAAAACACAGTTTATTTTCTCTCCCGCTTTTACACGGGATAGTGACATAACGTCGAAACGTTCGTCCCCGCGGTGAACAACGCGGAAGATCCTTTGACCCAAATAAAGAAATGAAATCTCGGTATGGAAACCTAATATCGCTACTTCATGGGACAACCGTCTGACGTATTTCTCGCTACTACGTCACATTCCTTTTTTTCCTCTCAGTCCGTTCTCCCGATCATCATTATAGTTATTATTTGTTCATTTTTATTTTTTACTCGCTCCACTATTTGATTATATTTATTCGTATATTTTTGTTTTTTTAATTGTTTTTTTTGTTTTATTTTTTTTTTCTCGACAAATACCAATCGGTCGGGGTCAAACCGTTCGAAGCTGCGTTCGGCATACGTAATTTTTATTCACTATCGTCGTCCGCGTTTCAACATATGGCTACGATTTTTGACGAGTGGTCAAAAACACGTAGCCGGTACGTACGGCAATAAAGCATATGAAACGAAAGAATAAATAATAATCCGTAATACCCTAGGATGATATCGTACTCTCTTTTATTTTTTATTTTTTTAATTTTTTGATCCGTTTGAGATGAAGACTTTTTTCTTTCGTTCAATTCTAATCACCGTGTTAAGTGAGCCAACACCTGGAATACTCGGGATCGGTTTTGTCGAATATAAATTTTTACCCAACCTGGTACTTCGATGCTTACACCGAACAAGTACGGATAGATCGTGTAGCTTTATTAAACCGTAGGATATCCCGCAGCGCCTTTCACCGGAATCTGACGTTTCGTTTCGAACTGATAGGCCGTTTAAACGAACACGATCAACTCGCCCGATTTCGTTGTAATAACGGGAAAGCATTTCCCAACTAAATTGTTCACACTGCGGCGATCGGATTCGCGGTCCAATCAGATTTCCGTCGCATTCTTCAACGTTCCCCGATCCCTTATCGGAACCGGAGTTCAAACTCGAATTTCTACGCTTTTGTAGAGTTCTTTTATTTCTGCTCGTCATTTTCTGCTTGTCCGTAACTTGGCCGGTCGGACTTTTGGATTTAGCTATTTGAAATAAGGCTCGAAAAATTCCATCGCATCGCACGAGAGACCCTTTCATCGCCCTCTTCCCTCAGCCCTTTTCTCTCGCGGTCCAGACTCCGGCTCGAGTGCATGGAAAACAACGAGGACAGAGAGAAATGAGCGAGATGAAATCGCGAGGTTGAATAAAACGCATGGAGGTGAAAAAGGACGAAATAAAAAAAAAGCAACGAAGTGAAATAAATGAAAATAAATATAAGCGAGAGAGAGAGAGAGAGAGAGGGAGGGAGAGTAAGAAAAATAAAATAAAAGTCGGGTGTCGTCCCAAGGAATGAAACAAAACCCATCGGAGATGCAACAGCGCGCGAGGACGTCGACTGCTGCTTTGTTCCCATTGTGGGTTGGTGTCACTTCAAGGTAGCTATACATGTACGTATACCTCGACTGCAACCAGTCAACTGTGGTGTCAGGTCACCACTGCACCGCCACGTACGCGTCCAACTCCGAGGACCCGAACCACCTGAACCCCCTCAGATGACAGACGATAAAAGAAACAGGGACAAATCGGTCCCACCTGGACAACCTTCTGCCGATCATCAATTTTCCCGCAATTTTCGATCCGAGATTCACCCCTCGATTTCACACAAGAAAAAATCGAATGAGTCGTTGAAGAAACAATTATTTGTATTGTAGCTGAAAAATTCGAGTAACCTGCCCCCACTGGTACGGTGTAGGTGAAATAATCGTTGACCAAAGTCCGGCGGAACACACATGTTCGATTTGATGATATTTCGTTACGTGACAGCCGGTGAGTATAATCGAGGACTGGGCGTATACCCCGTTGATTGACTGGGGATGACATTTAACAGTTTTAATATTGAATCCAGATAAGATCAGTCCGGTTGCGATCAGAATCTGACCGTATGACGAAGTCGTGTACGAACTAAAAAAAAAAGAAAGTAAAAAGTGAAAAACGACGAACGAAAAAACTCAAAAAACAAAACATTCCGTCTGGTGTTATCCCGACGAAGATCGTCGGTTCCAGGAGATACCAGAGTATGTGCCGAGAAACGCGATGATTAAATTCAGTCCCTGTACAGGCGCGATTCGGACTCGTTCATCTTTGTCAAAGATGTTGAAAAATGGAAAGAGAGAAAGAAAAAAAAAAAACAACAAAATTGGTCAAGTGACACACATAGCGGAGACCCCTACCGAGCGAGGATCAAGTGTCGCTTCGATAAATGACCCATGCACACCGAAGAAATAGTGAAAACAAAAAAAAAAAAAAAAAATACAAAAAAAAAGCCGTCCATCATGCTCGTCAAGTTTCGATTGCTTCCGCGATCTGCCGCGTTACTCCGATAGGTGAACAATGACGAATTCCAACGCGTATATATCCTATGAAATAAATAGAACGGCGATGTTGCCGCAACACGAGCATCTATTCCGTTCTTTCTTCGGTTGTTCTCTTTTTTCGATTCATATATATATATTTCTCAACGTAAGACAGAAGAAAAAAAAAAGTATCGAAGAAGAAAAAAACGCGAGTATATATATATTGTCGCCTTCACGGTGGACCAGGTGACCGAAGACGGAGGCGGACAAGGCGAATCCGGCGAGGAGAGTCGTTTTATGGAGCAATTCGGTTTAACGTTGAAGCTCGAGGCTCCTAATTGATTCACCTACAGCATTTTTTTACTGCCCATATAATATTGCGTCGCGCGTTCTCCGACGGTTACAACTGCTGGTATATGGAGACACTTTCGTAACGTCGTATATTTCTGTATACCAAGGCCAGCTAATGATAATGACGAGTAAGTGTCCCGCGTGATTATTGTGATTTAACCCCCGAGGAAACCCGCGACCACCACTTCATTATTATATAAGGGGGACAGATGCTCGCTCTTCAACATGGGAAAGTAGTTCGTTATCCGTATTCGTTTGATTGACGAGATTTTTCTCATTAACCGATTTGTAAGGTATACATGACTCCGATGAATTTGTCGGTAACAACAAATTTTCTCATCGGATAACCGTAATTCGTGCAGTTTTACGTCAACGCTCTTGAATTTTTTTATTCTCCTGTTAAAGGTTGAACTCTAAATGAATTGAAAAAATGAAGCCGCGCATATTTTCATATTTTATAACATCAGTGCGACCGATCTTTTCGATCTTCCGAGTCCAATATATTTTATTACCGCGATGGTGCAGGTACGAGGTGGTGTAAGCCCTATAATCCAAGTTGTAACGGATCGAGTATGTAATTGTAAAAATAGATGACAGTTAACCGCGAACTGTAATATCAGTTGAAAAAAGTTCTTCGTCCTGATTGGTAACCACGCGTAACTAATAAAACCGAACTAATTGGCATTAAACTTGCGTCTCGCTTGACCCTCATATACATATATGCAGGAGCAGTCGGGAGCAGCAGCGGCGGCGGCAGCAGCTGTTTAAACTCTTAACGAAACGCGACATTTTTTGTACACGTCTTTTACGACTCTACCACCGTTAAGAGAGGAAGAAAAAAAAAAAAAAAACAGCGGTCACTAATTTCAACCGAACCAAAAAGAAACGAGAATGAAAAATAAAAGTAGAAATATTAATTTCAGGAATCGCGGAAGAAGTTTTTTAATCCAAAGATTTTTTTTTGCATTCGATTCGAAATTCTTTCGGTTTTTTGTTTTTCGGCCGTACGCGCGATGGTTAAAAATGACGTCAATATAGCAGCAGCTGGTACAGTGAATCCTCTAAAAAGGTCGGTGCCCCCCGGCTGGCTAGTTTATATCTCTGATATTATTAAAGGAGAAATTTCTCCGTTCCACTTTGACTGGCACGGGCGCAGAGTTTGAGGAGCGTGGAGGTAGGCACGGGGATATAAGGTGTATAACGTTTTAAACGGACTTTCAAGCTCGCCAATGCTACGGGCGTTGCGCAGCGCTCCGCAGTTGTATATTATGCCGGTGGTAGTTGTATCGCGGAGGTTACAGTCGCCTTCGTCGTCATGGACATCTCGTGGAAAAAAGGGAGGCAGGCGGTAGAGCGGGGAGAAGAGGTGGCGTACGATGTGACATGGCATTAATAAAACCCAAGAGGAAACGGGAGAGGAGTGGACGAAGGAGAAGAGAAGAGGAGAGTCGACAGGTGACCCGGGGCGACCCGGTCCACGCCGGACATGACGATCTGACAAAACTAAAATTAGTTCGTATACAAGCGAAGCTGTACGGTTGTGCACCGCCGAGAGAATCGAACGATCGCTAATAATATTATACGAAATACACCCGATACCACGTCGACTTTATTTTATTTTCGATTTAGGACTAATTTCATTGATCCTTTTTTTTTCCATTATTTTATTCACTTTGATTTAGGATCAGAGTCCGACGAAGACTACCGTTTCTGGGATACCGAGCTATACGTACGCGTAGAAAATTGTATACTTATACCGATCAGTGTACCATACAGAGTTCGGAAATGAAATATAATGGAAATAAAAGTGAAACAAAAAAAAAAGTTGATGTAAAAAATAATTTTATACGCTAATTTTGAAATTATTATACAGGTGTTTATGTCCATTTAGGATTTCCCCATCATTTTATTTTAATGGATACGCGCCTACCTATTAATTTACGTATATTTCATAGTGACGAAAGTTTGATTACCATATGGTCAAAAATTTTTGACGGTTATTCCACATGATAATTACTATCGAATATGTTTCTATGGATTTGTATCCGTTCTAATATGAATATTGGTACTTGGAATTTTATGTCGATAAATGCGCACACCACCACCGCGTGTACCTAAAATACGTAGGTTTATATATTGTTACGTTTGATTCGGAATATTTGGAGGTATTGTGTGGATGTCTTAACTTGCCGTGTTCGCGTGTTTAGAAATTAAACATCGACTCGGTATCTCCGTGACTCTCGAAGGGTCATATTCTGAACAAGTCATCGCCGATTTATCGATCTCAAAAGTGAAAAATCAAGGATATCTCGATGGAAAAAATTCGTAGCTCAATTCGAGCAACGGATTCGTATTCCTAGGGTCAAAATACGTAAGAAAAGTGTCGGTCGATTTTGAAAATACTTCATTTTTGGCCCAAAAATCGAAAAAATCCAAAGGGGTACCCCTTGAAATTTCGTCGATTTTGGACCAGAAAAAAATATTTTATTTTATGTGCTATTCTTATGTAATTTGAGCTCAGGAATTCGAATCTGAAAGTTGAATTGGTCTATCTATGAAATTGATCGAGTTATCGCCAATTTTGCACTTTTTGGAGCAGAAAAATTGAGATATCTTAGGGGGAAAAAATCGTAGCTCAATTTGGACAACGGATTCGTGTTCCTGAGGTCAAAATACATAAGGAAAGTGCCATACGATCAATTTTAAAAAATAAAAATTTTTGGTCAAAATTTGAGATTTTTCCAAGGGGTACCCCTTACGATTTTTTCAAATTTTGACCAAAAATTTTTATTTTTTAAAATTGATCGTATGGCACTTTTCTTATGTAATTTGACCTCAGGAACACGAATCCGTTGTCCAAATTGAGCTACGATTTTTTCCCTTCGAGATATCCTCAAATTTATGCAAAAAAATGCCTAAAAATGAGGATAACTCGGTCATTTTTGAAGATAGATCAATTTTTCTTCCAGATTCGGATTTCTGAGCTCAAATTACATTAAAATAGACTAAAAAATCAATTTTTTATTTTTGACCCCAAAAAGCTGAAAATTGGCGATAATTCGGTTAATTTTCGAGATAGATCAATTTTTCTTTCAGATTCGGATTCCTGAGGTCAAAATACGCAAGAAAAGCATATTAAACTCAATTGAAACAATGATTTTTTTCTTGTTCAAAAATCTAATCCCGTACGATTTTTTCAAATTTTGGGCAAAGATTTTTATTTTAAAAAATTGGATTTCATATGCTATTCTTATGTATTTTGATCTCAGGAATCCGAATATCAAAGTCAAACTGATCTATCTGTAAAATTGATCGAGTTATCGTCAACTGATCGCTCTGAGATGTATAAAATCAAGGACATCTCGATGGGATTCATTGCTAACTTTATTTAATTGACATCTATCTAACGATTTAATGATTATCGAACCATTTCGAAATCCACAGACCTTAAAATAGAGGAAATGAACTGATATTCAAGAAGGAAGTCCGAAAAAAAGTATGATTCTACCAAACTTCCTTCTTTTCTTCATTTCATTTTTCATTTCGTCCCTCTACAGAATCATCAGTTGATCAGAAAACTCAACGTGTACATTCGGAGGTCCGCGATGCTTTTTTCAGAAATCCCGTACGATCAATTTTTTCGGAGTCAGAAGTTACCGACTCTGAATCGGTTTTGGAGAAACATTTTCGAGTGGTGGCAAATTTGCTAATTTGCTGTAATGGATGTCACCGATGATGTTTTATCGGGAGCGCTACTAGTTACTCGGCGACCGAACGTCTGCGTCTTATGCGTACGAGACAGTCTCGTCTGTCGGATGAGGATATTATATTGAGGGGCGAGTATGCAAATTTTCATTGAGATGCGGGACGACGTCTTGTCGAATATACGGTACACGGGCGATAAAGTCTTCACCACCAACTTGTGACACAAAGTCTCGGGTGTATGCATATAAGCGTATTATAATTTGGGTAGTTCTAATCTCGCGTGATAGCAATTTTGTGTATTTGCTACCTCAGGACGTCCGCCGCAAGTGTTATTAATATTCGACGAGATCAAAGGGGTAGGCCTGAGCGGGAATAAGACGATCGTCGGGATTTTAATTAAGGGCTGTCACCGCGATAATATCCGACATTCTTGTTTTTTCGAATTCTTATTGCAGGTATATACGGGTATACGGTATACTTTTTAACTCTACGGAGGTGGGACCGATCACTCTCACAATCAGTACCGTTCACCTCCTCGCCGCTCTCAATCTTCGTCTTAGTCCTGGAAGAAATACAGCTGAAATATACAGCCGATGTATATTCTCGCCTGGAGATAATTCTCGGCGCGGGGGATTTAAACCTGGGAATGCAGATTTCGAGTAGCTGTTGCAGCTGATCGGTAATGCCCGTCACATTGGAGCGATGGGGTTTCTTCTTATAATTGCGACGTGGATCCCGCAAAGCAACGGCAGCAATTGCCCTCGAATTGCCCGAGAGTAGAAGACCCCGCAGACGCCGTCACTCGGCGTACCTGCACCTCGCCACTTTTTAACTCCGCTGAAGTTCCCGGGGCTCTGTACTTTCGTCCCCGTTAAGTTTGTCATTCTGTCCATGTGATTCTCGTCGCCTTTCCTTTCTTCCTTTTTTTTCTTCTCTTTTTTTCTTCTTTTTTCTTCTTTACCTCCAAACGTATTACAATGGCGACCGAGTGTCTCACGCCCGGGCTAATTGGACGCGATAAATTCGCTACGTCACGCCGTAAACACCGCGTAAGTTGCCACGCAAAACGAATACCTCCCCGACTCCGGTCAACCTCCGTTTGAGGATAAAACTTATCTTCTTATTCTCGATTCGATTGTGCGAAAAATGAAGAAGAGAATTCTTTTTTTTTCGTCGCCAAAAAAGTATTCCGGGGAATATTTCGCAACGAAAATAGTGTACGGTTAGCAAATCGATAACACCGATCCGACGATTCGATTCCATTCTCCTTCGTTTCTCGCCTCGAGCCGAGTTCCCTTTGGTTTTCTTTTCGCTTCGACTCGCGCGAAACGGCCACGGTTTTATTCGAATAACAAATAAAATGCAAAAATATAACTGAAAGTTTCTATAATAAGGGTCACCATTCGAAATCTATTGGCAAAGATCGTTGTTCGAATAGATAAAATCAATCTATACGGTCTCGGGAAAACAACGGTAGGATCCTACAGGGAGCCAACCTCTGACCCTGGTTCTCTTGCGAGCGTGCACGCAACTCGAATCCTTACAAACGGACGATCCTTACCCAACCATAACCACGTCGTACGCTCGGTGCTCGGTGGCTGTAGCATCGCTTGGCGCGTTTGTTAATGCAGATCATTGCCCGCTTAGGTACGCCGAGCTGAGCGTACGTTGAGCGTACAAACGCGCACTGCCGGTGATCGGCGGCAGTGTGCCAGTGTAACGGAATTATGGCTGCCGCATTGAATCGACGCTAATGGAATCAATTAGGCGTGGATTAATATTGACAGATTTATTGACCGGCCTTTTGTACCCGTCATAGTGCAACGATTACACGCTGCGCAATTATAATCGACGCCGAGCGTACGAGATCGTAAGATTCAAAATCGTGTGCGAGCGTACGAGATATTACGGATCGAGAGTCGAAGGCGGAGCAGTTTACCGATCTCGGAACATCGGTCGTATCCATCCCCTTCGGAGTCAAAACATCGCGTCTACTTTACCTCGAAAATTTCGGGACGATCGATTTTCAACGGCGTCCGATGGGATGTAGAAATCGGTAGAGGGATCGGTACGAACTCCCGAAGAACAGGATTTCGTGACTCTGTGATGAAAATCGAACGTCGATCGACGTCGATTCCGCGAGTCGAGGTTTTCGAGGAGGTGGTTTTCTATTTTTCAATCGGAAAAGATCTGTAAAGATCGGAGAACGATCGGTACGAATTCCGCAAGTGCGGCGGAGAGGTTTGCATAACTGAAAATTAGTTGATCGCTGCATATACCTCGTTACGGACTAACACTAGTCTATAATCAATTTCACACGTTGATTAATACGGAGTAAATGAATACCTGGGAATGATCGTATAAACTGAGGTGTAGTATAAACGTTACTCCATCGCAGCAACCGGCACCACCATCTGCGGTGTGAAAGAAGATGATTTATCCTGTTAAGGTCGCGAGGTCCTTCGCTCGCGTAATTATCATACGACAGCCGATTAAAATCGCGGGGCCCCTCGCTGCTGGCAACATCAATTTCAGCTAATTACATGCATTTTCATTTCAAGTCCACGGGCATTCCCCGATCACCGTACAGCGACTTGGTACCTGTGTCTACGTGCACCACGTCTATCAGGATCTATCGCGCGTTGGAAAGTAAGAAAAAAAAAAAATAAATAAATAAAAATTGTTAGAACGTGCCGAGGGACGAGGGCAATCATACCGATTTTATTCCCGCGGGAAGATGATTATGCGGGGGTGAGTTAGATATGGGAATCGACCGTTGGAATTGGTCGTAACTTCATTCCGGCGATCAATTAGTCTGACTTTTTTTTTTGGTTTTTCCAACACCTAAAGTTCCGAGGCCTCTTTTTCCTGCTTGTGCCCCCAAAAAATCGCAAACCTTCCTTCCTCGTTCTGTCGGACCGAAGCGATACGGTGTGGATATATTTTTACTCACCCGATCTTCCGACGGCGTGTCTCCTTCGCGCAGACCATCTCCTGTCTTGTAACGAATCCCAGCGAAGGTTCATGGCCTCGTGATTTTCTTCGCAAACGTCGCTTAGTCCTGACCCATGGGATCGACGGTGACAGCTGTTTCGCTGAACGGGATGACTCGAGTTTACCGAAGTTCACGTTTGACGACCCTTTGCTCTCCGTATCGTCTTCTTGAACTTTTTTCGACTCTTCGACTTCCTGGGATCGAGCGATTTTTTCATTCGATTTCAAAATGGCTGCGGCTGCCATGAGGAGAGTCAACGAATTGCGATCCCGAGTTTGAATAATATTCCCCGATATCTCCGACAGGATTTTGTTGTCCAGGTTCAGATTGCAGGTTTTCTCGTCGCCTTTGACAGTTTCTTGGGTTGAATTTTTTTTGAAAACCTCTCCCCTCTTTCTTCTCCTGCTCGCTCCGTCTCCTCGTTGAAGAATGTCAACGGAGGATGTCTGTCGCCGCTTTGAGCAGGATTCAAAATTCTCCAGGGATTCGTTACGAAGGAAGTGAGCCGTGTCCTCAGCCGGTAAACCGACGCTCTCCGTATTCCTCAAAGTCCTCTCGTTTTCCCAGTTTTTATCTTCATCTACGCCCGACGACACTGGCGTTGAAAAAACGTCGTTCTCGGAATCCGATTTAGGCGAAACGGAAAGATTCAGTTCCGGGACACGTACCGGAGACCTTGCACGTGTTTCGGTATTCGTTGCGACCCGATCGTTGCCATCTTGAGATTCCGAGGTCGAAACGACCCCGCGATAATCGGGGATGCTGAAGTACGAAGTTTTGTCCGACGTTTCCACGGGCGTTGAGATCTGGCCCCGAAGAGTTAACGCGTGCATTTCAGCCGCTGCATTTTCCAGATGTAAAACTCGACGTTCGAGCAGAGCTATTTGTTGGTCGCGAGCCTTCAGCAACAGCAGAGCTTTCCGCGATCGACGTTCTTCGTCTATGGCACCTCTGAAATTAATTGCAAAAAATTACCGCACACAATTTCATTTCAATGAAAAAAACAGAAATAAGTATACAACGAACGGATGAATTTCAATTACGCGTGCGATCGATCATAATCAATGAAAATTTGCGAAAAATGAGTTAATTCAGGTCTGGCAAATTTGACGTTTATGGAAAAACTATACCGTTCTCAGCATCGCGCGTATATTTCTAGTTAAGTATACAAGCTGCAGAAATATCTTAAAGTTATTCGAACTTTCGCGAGTGCAGAGGCAGTTGATTTATCGGGCTCATTACGTTTGGGGTGGAGGCAAAACTGGGGGTTCAAGGTAGAGGGATGGCAACCCCACCGGCATGTTTTACAAGACGGCATTAATTGCTCGAATTAAATATGCACCTCTCTGGTACAGGGTAATTTATTTCGTCTTCCTCCACCCTCTTCACCCGCCCCCGCATACACCCAACCGAAACTCGGAGTCAGGACTCTGTGTCTCTTCGAAATTTTTTCTCTTTTTTCGAAAATACACTTCCATTCAGTCGAACAACGAACGTTGAAACATTTCTTATAAAATTACTTTTGAATTTTGATTGTTTCGATGTACATACGGTGAATCTTGTTTCCAGCTTTCGAAAGAAAAAAAAAAAAAAAGAAGAAACCCCCGTCTAGCAGCTGAACGTCAGACTTGAGGCTTAGTAGAAAGTCCGGAAAATAATCCTCCAGATTTATGGCAATTAATTAGCGATAAAAAGCCCTCGACTATCCCTTTCTCTCTCTTTCTCCCTTTCGCACTCTGACTGAACGAAAAAAAGGAAGGCAGAGGACGAGAAAAAAAAAAAGATGCAAAAAAGAACGGTGTTGCAGATTACCGTCTTAATCCCTAACCTACGGCGCAGTGTAGGAAAGGGCGTCGTCGTGACGCCTTCTGACGCCTCGGTATCGTCCTTATAATACGTATAAAACCTTCCGTACGGAGGCTAGAAATTCATTAAATTGGTCCCGCATAATTCGTCGTTCGCGCGACACCCTCCAGATTCTAATTAAATAAAATAATAAATGTATATACAAGGTCGCAATTAAACCTCTCGCCCTCTTCCCCGTCCACAGATTGAAATTGGAGTGGTGCATGGTGGCCGCACCACCGAACCACTCACTGGTTACCCTTCTCTTCTCACACAATTTTACAATGTTTACATACAACCGATTTGTTATCGTTAAAGGTCACTTAGCCCGAGATTTATCACCACGATACGCGGTAAAAGAAATTATTTTTACATGGACAACAGATTTTGTTCTTCCTTTTTGTTTTGTCAATTTTTATCGCTACGTTTCTTTATTCGTTCCGTTTTTATCGACGTGAAAAAAAAAAAAAAAAATAGCCGACATTGACATTGCGGGAATAAAATGATTATTATAGCTTTGTTTGTCATATTTCCGAAATTGTCGATCGTGGTACGAGCGTAATAAAAAAAAACAAAAATAAAATGAAGAAGATAGAAATGTACAGAGAAAAAGAGAAAAAAAAACAAATGGTGGGCACGAGCAAATCCTACAAATTAATCACTTTTAACGATTCTCGTAAAAAATTTTATTACACTCGACGATATCTGGGTATTTAGAATTTCAGTATTTGCGGACATATCTCGTCGTTTCATCGCGTGATCCAACGATCATCGACAACGGAAACGAGAAGAAGCGAAAAAAAAACAACTTCTCATTAAACGAATAAATGAAAAGAATGTGACAAAAAATTGTAAAAAAATCATCGATAAATCAAAAAAAGAAAAGAAAAAAGTGTAATTCCAATCATGGTTTATTATATGATATGTGGATGAGAAAGAAAAAGTTGGTTTAAAATTTTTTGAGCCGTCTATAAGTTTCGCTTGGAATTAATGATCGTTTCGAGAAAAAAATTTCTCGAGAGAGTATAAAACAGAATAAAATAAAAAGAAACGAGTAAAGTTAATTTAGAAAAATTTCGTACCAGCTGGTGGTGGTGGTGGTGGTGGAGATAGTGTAGCGTAATAATAATATATATGTATATATATAGCGTGTTTTCGGTGAACAATTTCGTGTGGAACGATAAAGGTAATTTTGAGGCGTAGCTAGAGCACTAGATCTTCATAATACGGGTTATTAAAATTACAAATGGGTCACTTGAAGGGTCTGAACGTTAACCGCAAACCCGTCTGAAAGGGACAAGCCGCAAGGTAGTTGAGACAGTGGGTAAAACGGTCGGAATATCTCCTTGGTGACTCGAATTCTGTTGTACGGTTTATGGGAACATTTCGACCTTTGACCGCCAGAGATTACTTCGGAAGACCCTTGTGCAGACTACTGTTTATAACGCGTAGAATCTCATCGCTACTGCGCTCGACCTTTTCACTCCACTTTGCCAAAACCGCCCTTCCCCGGATTAATGTTATTGCTTTTCGCCGCTCCTCAAACTGGAGCGACGCAAGGCAAAGGACAACTCACAGCCACGACCGAAATTTCCACATCGCTCGATCCCGAACGAATCAATGCCCCGTGTGCGACCTTTGACAATATCTCGCGAACGGAAGCTCCGCGGACAGATTCAAGGTCCGCTAGAACGCCGATTCTGCCTCGCTCGTAAGCACTCGTGATATTAATTATAATAATGACGGTAAAAACGATTGAACTATTAAGCGTTGGCTAGGGTTCATCGAGATAAAATCTATACTCGATCTTTGCTCGTTTCGTTCGCTGCCCGCCACCGATATATTAATAACAATAATTGCGCCTCGGATGATGAATGATCGGACGTGCATGTCGTACGGTCCGGGATCGTATAACGCCGCCCGTTTTTCAATCGTTATTATATTCTATTCTATATTTTGTTCGCGACAACGATCGAACCGTCTCTTATAAGTATATAATTAGGAACGGCCGGCTAATGAATATCCCTAAGGATACCCGCGGATGCAGCTCTACGGGGGATATTATAATATTGTATTATCTTACAATCTGGAATTACAACGCGCGTATACCTTTGAGCCGTTAAGATTTTTCAACTGGTTTTTTCTCCTTTTTAAATCTTACTCTTGAAATTGATGAGATTGATCGCGTGGATTCGGTTCGCGAAGACAATACGAGTCCGTACCGAGTTGGAAGGACTTTGAAAACGAGTCGAGAAAAATGTTCAATGTATAATTTCGACCGATAAAAGGTCAGAGTCAACCGAACGATTACTTAGAGACTCGTCGTCAACGTCAAAAATCGTTACAGAGTAACACGGGCGGTGGATATAAAAGGAAACTAAATGTTCGAGCGAGTCATCCATCGAGTATCCATCAGCCTCAGAGATTATAAATGTGGTTCTCAACCACTCCGGACAAAAAAAGCGTCGATTAAACCGAACGTTTCGAAAATCCTTCGAGGACAACGCAGCCGTGAGTTCGGAGTAAATGTCTTTTTGAAAAGTTACGTCGATTTCGCGGTATTTTTTGTTCACCTCGTGTCACCCGCGGACGAATCCGAGGGTTGTAATTACGATATTATTATTACGACGACTATTTTTCGGCACTTCAAGGGACTTAGCGGGTAACAATTTATTTGTAAGGGTATTCTTATACCTCCCGGTAACGCGTTGGCTTTTATGATCTTTTAGTGTTGGGTCGGTTGCCACCGCGCGTTTTCCTACGTGTGTTGAGAATATAAGGGGATCCCTCAGCGTTAAGGAATTGAGGTGCAAGTCACGCCGCCGAAGCGGGACGATCCGAAGAGCTTCTGAGGTTTCAACGGAGATCCTGCCATCCGGGGGCCAGAGATTCAGTACCGGTGGCAGTTGGAAGGGCGAGGGCGTAGAAACCATCTTCGCTCTTTTGCGTCCCGGACGCCGGGAATCCACCTCATTGACAGGTTCACAGCTTCTGAAGATTCCCCACCGATTCTCCTCTTCGTTTACCCCTTCCCCCCCCCCCCGCCGCATTCCCCCCGCCGACCTCGACGAATCCTGTTCCTTATTTTCCATTTCATTCTTCAAAGAGGTGTGAACTGCCCAGGCAAATTCCAACGCCACTACGACCACTCAGGTGAAAACTATAATACGAGCATATAAAACTGGAAGGGAAAAATGAAACGTGACGTGAATTATTTCGGAGGTATTTCTTTTCCCTGGAACGAAAAAAAATCGAGGAAAGCGTGCAGCTGGTCGAGCCCGAAATTACGTCGGACGTTATATAAGGTCACCGGTGTTAACACCTCACGGACAAATCACTCGATTTTCTTCGACGATTTTCTCAGCTCACGTCCCGCAGATAAGGCAAGACGATGTATCACCCGAGGGAGGAGCGGAGCGAAGTAGCGACAAGAGATGCTGAGGAAAAAAGGAAGGTGGTTTACTGCTCGCTAGTAATGACGAAACAGATGGCCTCCCGCGGGCGTCCTACTAACGGCGGAAAACTTACTTCCTTTTCTTATACGGGGCAGCTCTATCCTCCTCAGTGACCGTGTCCCGCAGGAAAAGCGAGACGGAAATACCTTGATGAAGTGTGCCCATTATCGGTACAGGACAAAACCCACTCTTCGTGGGCCAACCCGAAGCCGGCTTTATTACCGGAAGACACACAACCTTAAATCGAGCGAAGAGATGTACCACTATTGGTGAGGACCTGGGCGAATATCTGGGCGAAAAATTCGAGACGAATTTCGCTCACTCGCGCGAAGAAAATCCAGAAGGTCCTCGAATCGAAGTGCGACGATTAAATTTTCGGAATCGCGTCGACAAATTTTTAATTGCCGAGGGACCGTTTGCCACACGCGAAGATCAAATTCGTCGGTAATTCAAGTGGAAACTTTTATTCCAGGAAAAATAATTTTCGTCCTCGAAAGTAAGTTAGACGGATAAGTGAAGAGCTCATCAGTTGACGTTTGTGTCGTAGATAACTCTTATATAATTCAATGTACGGTTAATAAACTGGTGCTTCAGAAGCGGAAGCAAAACTATTAATTGGAGTATTGTGAAGATTATCGGGGATCGGCATCGCCTTTCTATATACACATACACAACGAATCCCAGTCACACCTCGGATTTACGAGTCATCGTGATGTTCTCTTCAAATAGAGAATCATCTCGATATAAGTTCCGTCTATGCTACTTTCAAATTTCTCTCACTCTACTCTACAATCCAATAACGCCGCGTTGAATTACTCGAACCGAACTCTCTTGATACCGCGTCGAGAAAAAAAAACAGGTTCGCACATTTTTTGACCCAATAAAATCCGAGCACATTTTTACAGGAAAATGAAGTTCGAGATCCGTTCGCGGTTATTCCTCGAATGCGTTCAGTTCGAGTGGAACGAGTCGATATCGGTGTATGCGAAGATGATGAGAGACTGCAGTTACACTGAAACTCATCAATGCGTCGTTAGCTCAACGTGTCTATGGAGAAAAAGCGTTCGTAGCATCGGTCGAACTTATGACTGTAACGAGCTATTCAAGTTATTCTAACACGGTCGATTCTGAAGCTAGGTTTCTTCGTACTTGGACGATATCGTTGGCACCCACCTCGTATATCGATCGGGAATCGAGGTGATTCCGATCGTAGCGCTGAAATTAACGAACGATGATGATTTGATCTGGTTCCAAGATTTTCGACGATCCATTTGCGAACGGTCTCGTCCGACGACAAATTGGATCGGGTAAAATTAACTCCATGTATATAATTCGATCCGCTGTGCACGACCCGTTTGCAAAAACTATCGCGTTTGACGCGTATACCTACACCGATGGGAGTGACGGACGTACGATGCTTTTGTCAAACGTTGTTATTTCGCAATTGCCGTAAAAGCGATTATAAATAACACACTTGTTATTTCTGCTGTAAAAAAGCTGTTCGTTATCGCCTGAAAAACCTCAAGATTCCGATTTTCAAATTTTCTCAAAATGACGACGAGACGAGAGAAGTCTGGAAGCATTGATACGCGGAACGATTTTTCACGAGCGACGAGTGAATCCGTTGCTTGGTTGCATCGGCTCTTCATTACCCATCCGCTTTTTTTCATCTACTTATTTTCTTTTTATTTCACCATTTATTTCACTATCCCTTTCCTGTCGTTTGTAAAGGAATTCCTCCGGTCGCCGCGCGTGACACAAAAGATTAGTTAGCAGCCTTACGAGTATCACTCGAACGTGGACAATGTAAAAGTAATTTGAAGCCAAAGCAGCTCCTCTCTTCTGTATCTTTCACGGCCTTAGGTGTCCCTGTGTGAGTCAGTATTTTTGACAGAGTTGGCCGGGTCCCGGTGATCGTGACTGACGCCCGCGATATATACGGCAGAGTAAAAAGAAGCGGGATAAAAAATCGAAGAAGAAGACGGAGGGGGAGAAGAAAAGTCGTAGTGCATCGTCATCGTCCGAAGAAAGGGACACCGGTTTCTGAGGACACCGCGTACCCCTCCTGGAATTATGCTACGGAATACGGTGGTCCCGCGATCACTCTCCTGCCCCCCATCCCCCCCCTCTTCTTCACCACTTTGATCCCCGAATGTTTCACACATTCGCGCTGTGCACAGAAGAATAATTCCCCGATCGTCGAGATGACGTGTCACAATCTTTTTTTTTCATTCCTCCTATTTTCTTCTCTTCTATTTCTTATTTTAACACTTTTACGCCGGAAATCTTGCAATTTGACAATCTTCTGTTTTACTTTCGACCGTTTTCTTCAAATTTCATTTATTTATTTCTTTTTATTATCACAAGTATGCTCGTCAATTTTGTGGAGTTTAAATTTCAGTTCTTTTTTTCCTTCTATTGAAACTTTGTTAAACAACGTCTTTCTAATGATCCGAACGATACGGTGAGTTTTGCCAAGATAAACAAGGCCAAGGCTCTACAGCAGACATTTCGAACGTTGATCAAGAAGTCCGATCGTCGTACGAAAGCTCGAATGTTCTAAACTCATCCATCGTAATATCCGTCGATACTCCTTTCGATTCAAACGTATCAAATTGACAACTTCAAATAACGTTTCGTACGTGTAACGAAAAGATAAAAAAAAAAAAAACCGTTACGACTGAAACATGGAGAAAAAACGCAGGAAAACCGAAGCACATTTCACCGGCACAATAATCTTATAACTGGAGTAACACAATACGGGCTAATTATAGTAAATGGGGTTTGTGGCATTGCTTGAAAATGCGCGTTATGGGGTTGGCGCAGGATGATGTGTAGCGAGGCATGTAACTAGCAGATAAAAAGCGCCGAGTTTTCAAGTTTGGTTAGAACGTTAAAGCATTTCATTCTCATATGGGATATGGTAGGCCCGTATACCGTACAGTACATGAAGTCGGCTTGGGTGGCTTTCCTATTTCCGTCGGTTTTATTTTATTTTTTTATACGTCTTTTTTAGTTTTTTCGTTCGGATTTTTTTTTTGTCTTTTGATTTTTCTAGTTTCCTTTTTTTTTCTTTCTTTTAATTTTTATTTCTGGATAACTCCGTCTCCCTCGCTCGTTCTGTTCACCTCTTCTCTCACTTTGATCCTCGCGAGTCGTCGCTAATGCGTCTCTGTTATTTCAGTCCTTATCCCCCCGGCAGTTAGCAGTTAGCCAGTTAGCGAGTTTTAGTCGGGATTCTAGATTCGTGTAAACCAATGCCTGCCACTCTATCCAACTTATACAGTATAAAACCCTATCCCGCACCACAGGAGAAATGTCAACACTTTTTTCTTTTATTTTTCATTTTTTTTTTGTTTTTTATTTCAATTTTTTGGTAAGGGTTCTCAACCGACTGTTTTGGTGACTATTTAACGAGGATCTCCGAACAATTTTAGCGGCAAAGAGAAAGAGATAGCAGAAATGAGACACAGAAAAACCGAATCGATCAATCTTCAATCATCATTAATTTTCTCATTAAACCGTGAAGGGATTATAATCAATTTGTGGATTTTTAATTTTGTTCGATTGAAAAATTGCGCGATTAAGGTGGCAGGTATTTCGAGGCGATGACTTAATGCGCTGCGGGCGTCGCGTCGGTACTACAAAAATGATTGCAGCAGACGTTGAAAAAAAATAAAATCATTGATTAATATCCCAACTGATGCGATTTGTACAGTTGCACCGACGGATCTGGGCTTAATTTTGAAATTTAGAAAGCAATTTCTTCGAACGCCAATCGAACATGATTTGTAGACGAATAAAGGATAGCGAGAAAAAAAGAAAAGAAGAGAAAACCGAAAGAACAATTCAACCGTCGTTGATTCGGAAATGGGAAATAGTGCAATGTGTTAGCGTTTAAAAAAAAGAAAGCTCGTAGTTAGCCGCAGTCTGCCGAAAATAGCATCTCTGAGCAGAGGGGTATTGTTCCATCTCTTCAAGTATCTATCATTATCTAATCTGTGGTTATTTTAGATTTGTGATTGGAAAGCGGTTTTATTTTTATGTGTTTAAGTATCGATAGGCCGCATCCTATTATACATCGTTGTTCACTAGTGAAGTTAATCGTCGATTAGAACGGACCGTAAATCTAGAATCCGCTATGGTGAGTGAGTATATGCATGCACGTTGAGTTCTTTTCCCGAATTCACGGAATTGATTTGCCGATGTTTATACCGACTGATTGTGAGTAGAAAGAGTGGAAAAGAGGAAAGAGAGAGAGAGAGAGAAAGGGAAAGGAGAAAAAAGCACAAGGCAGCCCTTGTCGTAAGCCTTGTCGTGACGCGGCAGATCGGTGCGACCCTCGCTCGCAATCAGCTGTAAACCAGGCGCGAGGGAATCCGAGACCGTTCGGGCCTAAAAAGCAGGTGATTAATGATTCCAAGAGTCGAAAAACGCCGCGGCAGACTTACCATAACCTACTCCCCCAACTCAGACTCAGACTCCTCACCTAGAGAGCAAAGTGGAGCTACACTGACGTGCCCGTAATTGATTCCGAATTAAACGGGGGGCGTATGCCGGTGGTTGGAAAAGAGAAAAAATTAAACAAAAAATTCACAGTCCACCGCGACACCCTCTCCTGCAATTTTTGAGAAAAGTGTGCGGCGAGCTTTTCTGTCTTCTTGATTTGATGTATAGTATTTTTTTTTTTCTGAATCTGACTCAAACTGTCAAAGCTCTGGTCTTGAACGGGTAACGGAACGGTTTAAAACAGTCACGGCTGGGGTGTAATATTTCAAAGAGTAAAAAGGGCGCGCCAGCATAGGAATGTTTGGAGTAATTTGAACAAACGAATACGACAACGTCAGGCTCATTTGTCACGTACCTACTAAGGTGACTTTGCTCACAGGGTGAACGAGTGACATGTACTTGACGTAAATAAAGTTACGGATTTTTTCTTCTCTTTTCTTTTAGTCTGAGAATCTTTTTTTTTTTCTCTATCTTCTTGTACATACATACACGGAATCATGTCACGGTATACATTCGAGTGTTTTAAAAGCCACTGCCTATTTTCGTAATGAGCATTTCGTGTCAAAGGGGTTATTTCGAGAGGTCGACCGGGGCGGGCGCGATTTAAATATACATATAGTTTGAAAATAAGTGGAGATCTTTCATCAATCCGTATCGAAAGGTCGTCCCCGTCGAACGCGTTATCGTTCGAAAAAGAATAAGAGAAAGAAAGGTGGTCGTGAAAAATTGAAACGAATAAATGAATGTACAAAAAACAGCGAAAGGAAATTTTCATTTGTTTACCGTGCTGAATTTTGGGCCACGAATTTCATGTGTAGATATCGTGATTCCGCCGGTGTTTACGACGAACAAACTTTGATAATTAAAATCCTTTGGCTCTCTTTGCCTGGCAATCAGCCAGTTCAGGCTTTGAAAATGGACAACCCCGCAAAGCCTTTGGAACTCCCGTTCCCTCCCCCCCCCCCGCCGCCGCAGCTTTTTATATACGCACACAATATCCTTTTTCTACCGAATTATACGCCAAACATCCGGCGGAGCAATTCCAAAATTTACGTTTTTTTTTTACTCACAGCTAATTAAATACGTATTTCGGTCAAACAAGATACATTACGAAGCTTACTTGGCAACGTAAGCTTCTATCTTTCTGGTAATCGTCAGCGGTGATTCGAGGACCTGCGATTCTGACGAATTTTTCACATCGGCCATCTCCTGAAAAAAGTTTTTCCAAAATTTAATGAAGAAGTTTTGAAAATATTTTCTTCGAGATCGCCGCCCAGTCGAGGCATATCAATATCTCGATTCACGGTAAAGTTCGAATCGAAATTTCCGTTTAAAAAAGCCCACGTCAACGGCGTCCGACGATCTTGTCGTTTGATTTTGTAGCGACGCAGAAAGAGCTTGGAAAAAAAAAAGTTATTACCTCCAGGGTTCGGGGCGCTAGCACCAATTTTAAAAAATGTAAGTATATATAAACAAGTGCGTCGCGGCAATGCCGCAGGCGATGATGCGGGTGTGTCATTGACGGTAGTGCGGCAAACCCGTACGGATGTTTGTTTGCCCCTGGAGCGCTTGAGTGACAAACACGCGAGCAAACACGAGGAGATGAAGATGGTCGTCGATGTTTTCATAAGCTCGTACGGAGCGGCCGGGGGGGTAGGAAGGGCCGGCTCATGCACAATCCGCGTTGCAGCGGACGGTGCGCGTTACTACGTTTTAGTTTCACGCTCACCGAGGCGGGCTGAAACGCAACTCCGCGTTCGTCAACGTAACCGGCTCGGACGGACTGGCCGCGTGTACAAGGAAAGCTCGAAATAGACTCGCATCGGAGATTTATCAGCGTTTAATGGTCCCGAAATCGTAAAGTTTCCTCCACGGTCTTAACCCACCCTGCAAGACTTTGTCAACGCCTTTGTCAAAGTTATGTCAACACAGAGACCGAGGAGGCTCCGTGCCAACAGCTGGGCGAAGCTGGCGTTTATTCTAGAGCTTTAACGACGACTTGTTTTCTGGCGACAAGAAGACGCTCCAGCTGCCCCGATCAAGCGGTGGCCCACGTCGCTTCTAGATTTTTCATTCGTTCGATAATTTCAAAATCCAACGGATCGGGTTCGGTTTTTTTTTTTTTTTTTTGCGTCCCTGGATCGTACGTAATTCCGAAAATTTTCAGTCACACGTACGGGTAGGCGAGATAACGGAAAATATGAATAACGATTGCAGCTGTGCAGGTCGAACGGCGAGGAATAATATCATAAATTAACTGACTGCGAGATGTAATGAAAT
The DNA here is from genome assembly GCF_917208135.1 of Athalia rosae. NCBI lineage: Eukaryota > Metazoa > Arthropoda > Insecta > Hymenoptera > Athaliidae > Athalia > Athalia rosae. The sequence continues at coordinate 23,662,888 of NC_064028.1, read as the reverse complement.
GATTTTTGAATAAGACGATTTGAAATTGACGTTAATCACCGGCTGTGTATAGCAGCGCCCAGGCTGTTGCAAGACGTGATCGCCTTATTCCGGGTCAACGAAGCACGTCGAGTAACATAATAAGATTAACGTGATTCGAATCCTTATTTAGTAAATTATGTCAAGAATGTTTAACCGTTCGACGGTGATCTACGAGCACAAGACCGTGTATTAATTATTTACTCAGACATTGATTTTAACATACGGGGTTCGTTGGGGATTCGAACGGAGCTATTCCCCGCGCGCGGATGAGGAAATCGTCGACGAAATCGTCGACCCTTTTCTCACCGAGTACGGGGGGGGATAATTTCGTCGCGTACGACTCGGATAGGCCAGAATTGGCTCCCGATCTGTCGTCGACGACGGAGGTGAACGTCGACTCCCGCGGGTGGGTTTCCGGGTGGCAAGAGAGAACCGGGATAAAAGGCAAACAAAGATACGTGAAAGCGGCGGAGGGCGGGTTACCGATGACAGGCCGAGGGCATCGCTCAACAGACGTGACATTATTAAAATCTGAAAATAAGCGAAAATAAACGCGCTGCCGCCTCTAGCTCTATACCTATCGGGTTTATCACTTCATCATTTCACCCGCGTATCTCTGTTGACACTTTGATTCTCTTTTTTTTGTTCCCATATACGTTCGGGATTTAATAACTTTTCATTGGGCAAACAACGGGATACTGCATAAGATATTGTACCGGAACACGGTTATTAGCTACGATTAATAAAAGGTCAATCCATCGGGCCGATTCGAGGGAAACCTTATTCAAAATCGGGGTGGATGGCTGAACGTGAAGATTACGATCGTACGTATTCGGACGTTTGTCCGTAATCGCGATACGCGTGCGTTACGGAAGGTGGTGATTATTCTCGATAGTAGCGTCCTTTCGTGTTTAGGTGTACCGAAAATAGATGGTTTACTGGTTCCCTTAAACACGTCAACGTTTATGCGAAAATTCCTGAAAGTAAATTGACTAGGAATGTTTTCGTATGACGGCGAGCTGTCACGACCCGAAGCCAACTCAAACGATGAAGGCGGTATAGCGTCCCGGAGTTCGAAACGAGAAGCAACAGCATCCAACGTCGGCGTCAGCATCGGCATCGGCATCGCCACCGCCGGCAGAAGCTCCCCCTCAAAATGGCGGGTATTAATATCACAGAGCGTCAGACCAGTGTTTGGTTTGGAGTTCTCCTGTCGCCGTCGAGGCGTGTCGCCCATGTGATCATCATCGGTCTTACAGTGTATACCAGATTATCACTTCTGTTACACAAACAACATATCATATCACATGTGTATATATATGTATATGTATATGTATATATATATAACACGCGCGTTATATTCGTACACGCGTATATCTGACGTCGTACATCTATACGATCCCCATACGAATCGTATGGAACGATGCAAGTCATCGAAGGATCGTTCGCAGCAACTGTTACAACCGTGCAACACCGCACAACGGCAGCATGATGGAACACACAAGCGGCGCGATTCTTCCAACGGCGATGGATCGTTTAAAAATCCGTGCACCGTTTTCTCCTTGATTTTTTTTCTTTTTTCTCTCCTCTTTTCTACGTCGATATCTTTCAATTACCTCTAATACGATGATACGATTATTGTTGTTGCAAGTCAGCGTCACGTCGTTCACCGCAACCCGCGTGTCGGTCGTACGCGATTAATTGCCGTCAGCCGCAGACCTCCACCTCCGCATTTCCACCTACCTCACCGCCCCTCTGGCAACGCAACCACGTTTCATGTTTAGGCAGAATCCGAGGTAAATCACAACATCAATTTACCACCACCGCACCGCCTCCTCCCCCCCTGCAGTAATACGACCGATGATTCGGTCGACGGTTTTCAATGTCAAACAAAAACACGAACACCAATTCCACGCTACGATCTCCAGATGCCCCCAAGGTGAATAACGTCAATTCCATAGGACACTCCGATCTGATCGTTCGAAAGAGCGATTTCGAATGAAATTGAACGGAATTTCGTTTCGTCTGGTTTTCGCTCCGATTGCAAGTCAAAGTAGGAATCGGATCGACGACGTTTGAGTCGTCGCCAAATTTTCAACGCGACATCCGAACGAGCTTTCGATCATTATCTTTTCCATTTTTGGTTTTTTGTCGTTCTTAATGCGATTCGGTGGGTTTTGACGTCGCTGACGAAGGCGCGAGCGAGGTGAGGGGATGGCGTTAGGTGAGAACTGCTTTTCGGTCCGCGATGCAGGTCGATTTTACCAAGTGGGTAATTACCGCGTGGGAGATTCACCACGTGGTTACCCCACCCCATAGCTCATGGGCCGCTCATCTCGTCGTCGTCTGCAGTTAATTCGTGTTCGTTTCACCACGTGTATATCCCACGCAACTCTATAGGTATACAGAAAACACTGTCGCATTTCACCGCAATTTCTCCGCTACGAACGCCCGCACCTCGCACACCGTACACTTCTTTCCACGCACGCGATTCCATCGATATTACATCCCCTTTCCCTCCTTGTCCAACGTTGCATGTATACGACTGTTATACGTCCCGCGCACTTCGGTTTCGAACCTTTTTTTTTTTCTCATCTTCTTCTTTTTTTCTCTCAGTCGAGTAACAGATGTATCGCCACGTTCCACTTTTGGTTCGAGAAAGAGAGAAGAAAAAAAAAAAAAAAAAAAAGAAGAATGAGAGGAAAACGCCACGATGATTCTATTTCGAAAAATTTTTGTGGAATCCAAAAGGAGCTTTGGATCGTATACACCATTGAATATAATACTCTCGAGTATGTTGTCGGGATTGGTTGCGGCGGCTTTTGAATGAGCCGCTCAAGGTGATCCTATAGCACCTATCTCGTCGTCGCACGTCTCTGCAATTTTAACTTAATGCAACCTTAATTCAAGCAAAGAGAAGAGAGATATGTAGGGAGGGAGAGAGAGAGAGAGAGAGAGGGAGAGGAAAAGAGGAAGAGAGAGGATGGTAGAAAATAAGGAAGAGAGAGAGACAGGGACACCAAATTGCTGGAAGAATATAAGCGAGTAAGGGGACTCGATCAGCAGCATCTCCTCTGCAGAAACAACTTCAAGCATTCAGCGGTATCTACCTAACTTTGACAAGATCGAGACCCCACGAGACCCGCAGTCCGCAGCAGTTAATGACCAAGGAGCGAAACCTTCTCTTTTTTACACAAATCGAATGACACCCGCTGTCCTTTTCCCATAGTGAAAAAGGATGGCCTTCGGAAATTTTTCCCACGCGCTAATTTGCCACATTGGACGAGAATGTGTTCCAGCTTTGGACAGTCCTGGTTGTTTTGACACGTTTTCTCGACGGTTTTATTATCCGCATTTAATTCGATTTTCTTCTCGTGTTTTATTATTCGATTTCTTTTATACCGTCCGCCGCCCAACGACCGCAGCGTTTTCGTCGGATAGAAAAATTATGGTCTTAAATACGTTCCAGATGAGACAAAAGCGTCGAGATCACGAAGCGTGTTGAGCCATTCCATTAACGGGGGACAAAAAATGGTGGATAAGAAGACAATTGACCGATGATATTATCCTTTGTTCCTCTTTTACTTTTTATCTCGAATTCGCTTCGCGATGCATTTTGCTCTTGTTCGGTGCATTTTATAAGTATAATAACGTATCTCCTCGGTGGGCATTATTGTATCGATCCGATGACCGACTCACGTATTTTAACCGCACAGCTTCGTTGTGCAGTGGTGTCGGGTTATGAATGTCACGCTCAAACTCTGAAATAACAAAACTTTACTATATATATATATATATATGTTATGACTCTCAAAACGTTCAACGTCCGACGTGACGGTGCAGCGCTTCGCTGGCGCCAATAACAGCTACTTCAGACTCGTCGGATTTTTCTAACGTCGAAAGGGGGGGGTGGCGAAAAAAAAAAAGAGATTTCGCGATGTCGCGATCCCACGAATGGCAAAATTGGGACGGAAGATTCGAAAAATTCGGGTAAAAGTGAACGCGAGAAAAAGAAAGGATCTTCGGCAATGTCCATTATCAGTCTTCGCAATCTCGCAATTCCGTTGTCTTCTTTTCTTTTTCTTTTTCTTATTTTTTTTTTTTTTTGGCGCACCACGCGTGAAGACACAAATAATAAACGCGATACGTTCCGATCGTTAGTGGTCCGGTATAATGAGAAGCTTTTTCCGCTACCCCGGGACGTTAATTGCTTCGTGACGAACGTTTGATCGCGACGTCAACGTCCCGACGGAGATGATTGAGCGTTCGAGCTTTGATTAAAGTCTCGCTGGGTATCTTGGGGGTCGGATATTTCGTCGCTCCGGTATTTGATTTAGCGGAGTGCTGCAGAAACTCGCACTTCCATTTCCTCTCTCTTCGCCGAGTACCCCGCGTTCGGTACGATCGGATGGGTAATTAATTCGCCGAGAATTATTCGCGAAGATAAGTGAGATTTTCGACCGATCAATCTCGATGTTTCGTCGTCGGGTGTAACGTGCGAACGGTAAGAAGACCGGATCGGCAGAGACTCCTCGCGTGTGCAAGGGGTTTAGTTTATTGGCATTCGCGGCTATCTGACATTCGGTGATTAGCAGTTCCTGAACAGACATTTGCTCCGTGGTCTGGAACGTGATAAACTGCGGTTACGGAATGACCATCAGCTGGTGACTCTCCTTATCTCGAACTTTGAATGTTTGTTGTGGGTATACGACGCTAAAAATCGTTGTATAGTAAAAGTCAACGTTTAAACTTGACTTTGAAAGAAGCCGGCATAGCGTTATCGCTGTGACTTCAGCAAAAGCTACCTTCACACTGGACTGAACTTGAGAATCTTCGTTCGTCCGGAATGGTCCATGCCAGCCAGGAGAGTACGGACAAGGAGTTATGATATCGGCGCCGATCGCCAGCTCGCCGAGTGAAAATACACCACCGTGAGTAATATACAAGCTCGCTTCGAGCTTCGGCTGATATTTTACAGTGTAACACACTTGCCACATATACCGAGCTATACGGTGCTAGTGGGAATGATCTGCGCGCAGTGCTCTTTAGAAAGAGATAGATAAAAGTAGTTGTAGTAGTAGATGATATCGGCGCATATCCCTAAGGCAGAGGAGAGGGTCAAGGAGTTTTGAACCCGGAGTAGTCAGCGATTCTTCTTACAGCCGTAAATACGAACCCCGTGCATCGCTACTCCGCTACTATTGTCGATCTAACGTTATTACGAGCTACCCCGAACCCATCTCCCCGTTTCTTCGCAACGGACGACCGTCCTCTCTCGCTTCGCGATAAATACCGAGGAAGATCGACGCTCCGCGGAAGTTCGATCGCTACCTGTTGGAAACATTTCGATTTTGATTTTGATTTTGGTTCGAATTCACGTTTCTCGTCCCGAGTATCGTACCACCAGGGACACGCTCGGCGGCAGTTGTTGGGAAATGGGAGGAGTTAAAAAAAAAAAAAAGGAAGAGAATAAAGAATCTGATTTCTTGGTTATTGTATGAGACTTGCGGCTTGCTCATGCCATATACTGATTCCGGAGAAAATTGGCACGCAACCCACCACTGCAGCTGTGGGTCCGATTGACGGAGCGGATGGAGAAAGAGGTGAGAGGAGGAGGTCGCGGAGGAAGTGAGGAGGAGGCATCTGTGTCCAATCTGTTTGCTGGCCTTGCCGGCAATCAGAACCAGGGTCCGTCATTATCCGTCAAATTGCCAGCAAACGGTAGGCCCTTGATACGCTAGGGAATCATATTAACGTGCGATCCCACCACTACTGAAGAAGAGGCATCCATATCGTGATCGTCGTATCCGCCGAGTGGCCAACCTGACTCCCCGCCTACCTACCTACCTACCTACCTACCTACCCGTCCGTCTACCTACCTTCGCCACCAACACAACGATCGGAAATGATTAGGTGATCGATAATTCAGAAATCGCGCGGAAATGATCTAATAATAGCCCTCTTGCGCTTGTGGCGCGCGCTGCTCTAGGAGGATAACCTGACCAACGAGTCCTTTCAGGATATATGCAACGTCGAATCAAAAACGAATTCCGTACGGTAGTAAGAAAGGCGCAGGTGGTCGAACGTTCGATCAATAGGTGCCATTCAATCGCCAATTGGAGGGGTTTACACTTTCAGATTCTCACTCGTCGAATTAAGCTCTATCAATTCGACATTAGTTGGTCAGATTATTTTTTTTACTCCATTCTTATTTTTGGCCACAAGGTAAACTATTTGAATTTCATTGTACTCACTGATTTCCTTTCTTCTCAATTTTTTGGAGAGCCTGACCACGGAAACGACGAGTTCTTCAGATTATGAACGATGTTTTTTCTTTAAGGTTGGGTTTTAAGATTCCAAAGGAGATGTTAATCCTGCAGGATTTCACGGGAAATAAATTTTTCGAATGGAAAGTAAAATTTTACCTGGAGTAAAATTGTTTTCTCTAAACTCCCGCACCGTTTTTCGCGCCAAGAGGGATCCGGTTGATCCGTTGACCATTTGGAAAAACGTCAAATTGCAAAACGCAAATGAACAACCGAATGACGATAAAGTTTATTGCACATTTTCACACCGATAGAATACGCCACTTTTTTTTTCGTTACATTCTGACCATGTGATCTTCTCCAACGTGAATTAAGCTCCTTCGTGCCACGAGTTTTAGTACGCGGTCAATTTTCTTTTTTTGTGTTCAACATTCTCTCCTCTCCTTCCAGTTCACCAGGGCGAAGGTAGGCGTAGTTTTTCAACTCGTACGTCTTTATCTTGTAATCGAGATCGATGACTGCGGGAAACGTAATCAAAAAAAAAAAAAAAAACATTTAAAGGATATCGAGAAATTGTAAAACCCATCAAACAAACCCCAGACTCGACTTACGAATACTTCGTCTGACATTTGTATCGGTTTCATCTGCAGTAGCGGACTTGTCTTTGTTCGAAGTGCTCATAAGAGACTCCTGAACAAGGTCATCCGTTCCTGAGTAACGAAAAATACTTCAGTCATCTAAATTAGCTTATGAGAAAAAAACCTCGATCTTCTGATTCAATTTTTATCCAATTTCAGATCCAGATTACCTGGCTGAATGCCGTCGGGGCGACTCGTTTGGACAGGGTCGTCCGCCTTCGGTGACCCTGGAAATGAATAATTTCAGCGGTTGAAAAAAAATGAAGAATAAATCCTTCTGTTTAATGGTCAATATAATAAAACGGGAGTGAAATCCTAAAAATATTTATTGACTTTATCAAACAATCTCCCCATCCCTTTTTCGAGTCCATGAGGCTATAACGTTCCGGATTACTGGGTAGGAGCGGTTTAATTACGAAAATTCAAACAACCGCCTCAGATATGGTGGCTATTTACTCCGGGTACACCAACGTTATAGGATCATGCTTTGACGGAACCCGCTACCGACACATCCGAATGATACCGGTGACCCAGGGTAAATACTCACACAAATCGGCGGCAGCTTTTTGCCAAAGGGTTCAGTTTTCCCAGGAAAGTTTCCCTCTGACCTTTCGGTCCGGACGTAATTCCTTCGCATGTGCCGAAGATACGTTTCCGCGGATTGATTCAGCCATATTTTGTTTTTTTTTCTTCTAAAATCATGGCTTTTTAACAACCCGGAACGGATTTTTCAGCAGCCTTCCGAATAACGTCTTCTGACTATCAACTTTCTTGAGAGCAGCAGCCCGCTTCTCTCGCATCTCTTCTTCGTTGAGTTCGGCCTCGAAATTCCAAATCGGAGGAATTGATTTCACGTCTTTTTTTGGAACAGGTGGTTCCGGTTGGAGAAACATCCCAGGCACTTTGACGAAGGAAGATCCTGTTTTCCGTTGCTCTAAACTGCTCAGACTTTTCTCCGTTAACTCTTTCCAAGCGCTCGTTTCACCTCCTGGTTTTATATCGGGTGAATTACTCTCAAAATTAACCTCCTCGGGTATATTTCGATACGAGGACACCGCTGACCTTTCGAAATCCGTTTCGGTGGCTCCGGTTTCAGATTTTGCCGACAGAACGTTCACGTCTAAATCATCGCCGGGCGCAGTTTCGGGAGTTTGTTGCCTTCGATTTGAGCCAAGGTCATTTCCCTTACGTAGTTCATTGACCCTGGTCATGAACTGTCTGACGTTGACTCCCCAAAGTGATTTTTCAAAGTAAAATGGCTTTTTAACATCTGCTTTAGAATCGCTTACCTGGGGGTCAACTTTTCGCGCCTTATCTTTTATTCTTACTCCCCATTCCGTGCGAACAAAGTTATCTTCGGTCACGGCCTTCCCATGTTCATCCATCATAGCCGAGCGTACGTGCGTTACCTCCTCTGCGTTTTCAGCTTGATCAGTCCGCAGGACAGGTTTCTCGTTTTTTCGTTTCTCCTCTTTTTTCTGATCCACCGGTTTTTGCGGCATGTTCGGTTCACGGATGGGTACGGGTTTTGAATTCCGTGGGCTCAAGCCCATCGCGGCCTTCAAGGAACCCAAAATTGACATCTGCCGTTTGGACATTCCTACGGTTCTCATGTTCGAGTTCGCGGAGCGCAAAAATCCACCGTACGTAACGAAGGAGCACTTTTCACGGCGATGAGAAAAAGTCCTCGAGTCTCTCCGGCAAATTTTCGTTCTTCCGAAATCCTCGACATGCGCTGTCCTCGCAAACGAAATATTAACTACATTGACCGGTAAACGCAAAAACGAGCTCTTCCCATCTCTCAATTTTCACCGCATGTCATTCCAAGTAATCTAAGGCCAGTAATTTTTTGGGTAATCGAATTATTCTTACCGGATGATTGGCCGAATAATTTTTTGAACCTTGACAGGAACCCCTCATCGTTTTTGACAGTTGCTGCGAACGTTAACTAGTTAGTAATTTTTCAACTTCGTCCGAAACTCCTTGTCAATCGATTGTCCGAAGATAATTGAGAAGGTTAAACTTACAATTCGATACGAATTTGACAGTGAGACCGTGCGGCAATTTTTCAAATCTCCTGATCAGTGATAAATTCGGTCTTGCGTAATTGAGAAATCCGTTCATAGTCGAATATTGAAAAATGAAAAACTTGTAAAAATTTTGAATCGTAAAATTTGAACTGAAATCATAAAATTTTGACGTTGGTTTCTACTTTCTCGATTAAAAAATGTGTCTGTTTTCGCGACTTCAACGATCTCTATTTGTTTTTTGCCGACAGCTAGCCACGTTGACAAAAAAACAGAGGACGAATCTCATCGAAGGTTATTCGTACTCGCCTCCTGGAACGCCAAGGCGGAGATCGACAATTTTATTTAAGGTCGTCGATAGTAAAAAAATTAAATTATTAACGCGGGCAAAAAATCTTCGATGACCTCAAAGTCCACATAATTGAAAGGTTCGATTCACGGATAAAGAATTTTTTTTTCCCCGACAAAACCGACGACGATAATTATTCCTTTGAAGTTTAGTATGATAATTTTCGCTGTGATATTCGCCGATGTCGTTAACGTACCAAGATTATAAATCTATAATGCGGAAGCTCCGAAATAGCCGGTGCTCGGGTCGTTACTTTTTAACTGCCCGTATAGAAGTGCGAATTTTTATACCTATTTCTGTACACCTATATCATACGATTACCCGAATATACCGGTCGTACAAATTTTTCCGATCATTTTAACGGCTCTCGTTGCCGCGGCGTTTTTAGGTTCCGAATACTCCAAAATCTGACGATATATAATATAAGTTGTGAGCTAAACGAACGGAGATATTCCACGCGATCGTAAACATCTCCATCTGTCCTAATCGAGGGAATTCAATCCGCGTAAAACTGTCTTAACGAACGAGGAAAGTTCGAGCAATCCGTTCGACAGCTATAATTCCGAAAATCGCGGTGTCGGTGTCGGTGTACATCGCGGTGTACGTGCGATACGGGTGAGTCGCGGTATTCGCCGGGCATCAAAATCGATGATTTGGCCTCGGTTAATCATCTCTAACTTTTTTTCCATCCCCAAGAGACGAGACCCCTCGGCACCCAGTAATGGAATAATGGACCCGCTGGCCTTTGGCGGACACGCGCACTTTTGTATTGATCCCCAATATACTATTTGACGGCAAAAGTGTATCGCACGTTGCAGAATCTTTTTCTCGCGGACAGAAAATTTCTAGGCGTGCATCTTTCCCTATTATACCAAATGGTGGTGTCGTTATTGGACTGTTCATGTAAGGGTATCGAGAAGCTTGTCGAAAAACTATTTTCTCCCACGGACGACAATTTCTGAGCACACGGAGAGTCGGAGTTCGACGTCAGACCCCCTCCAATAGGCCATGGCAAGTCGATCCACGTTCGTTGATAGCCTTTGATAAAAGTTTAAAGGACGTTATCGCGGGCATAGCGGTCGAACATTAAAAACCACACGTGTCCCTAACGATGGAGCGTCGATGCAGCTTTAAACAGCAATTCTGTCCCTAGCATTCCGAACGCCCTTTATTGCTGTGCCCTGACACATGCTTTCTACACGTCTTTTATTTCTAAACGCACTTGGATCGAATTGCAATTTTCTATTCCCTTTTTTTTTTTTCTCCTTTTACCCAACCAAAAAGTGTTGGAACTTTTCACCTTGTCGGGAAAATTATCGTCTCCATTCAGGGAGCTTTGAAAAAAATTCAAACATTTTCTGCCCCGATTTATCGATTTTTTGCAAGGGGTTCAGTTTTCCTGGTTCAGAATCAATCGCAATCGCAAGTGCGTTTATAAGTCCGACTGGAGAATTTCGGGATTCTGCGGTTGAAATTTCCTTCACTCCCGCTCAGTTGTGAGATGAAAATGATAAAAATATGTGGAATACGGCTGTAAGGGAATTACAAATATTTCCCGTAACGGCGCGAAACCTTGACATTAACCATAAATTCGTGGTCCCCAGTGCCGAATACCGTCGCTACACAGCAATTGTATAAATTGGCTATGACAAACTTATCGTCCTCGCGACCGGCGACGGTAGGGGTTCCCCGTTTTCGGATGAAAAAATACTGTCACGACATCCCCTTACTTCGGGGCTACACCGAACACGTAGGTCAATTGAATGCAGGTGCGCGTCTTCCGGTCCCTCGTCGTCGTTTGAGACATAGTTCCCCCGAGGCGTTGTCCTGCCTTTCCAGATCACGTACCGCACCCTACGCTATGCCAACAATTTCTTCGGTCACGTCTTGTGATTTGTCGCTAAGTTTAGCGAATAAGGTAAACACCCATACGCACGGTTTTTTTTTTTGAAAATTAATTTTCTCATCTCACGTTCGAATTGTCTATCGCAATTTCGATGTCGTACGAATCGACCACCTACTAGATTCAACGATCACCTTCCCGTTCGAATTATAAAAATCGTCGAATCCTTTTTTTTGGTTTTCGTTTTTTTTCCCTTCAGACCACATCGCGTGTACAGGTATACATACAATACAGATATACCGGGCTCGCATACCACGTGCCGGGGTTTAAAAGCGTGTCTGTATCAGGGGTGAGTTTACATTCACGAGGCAATGCGCAGCGGGTCCTGTGGGCTGTGGCAGGGGTGAAAACCGCTCGTTTATCAGGAACCGACTCTAGTGAAAGCGACACCGTAGGGCAACACCGGGAGAATAACAATTCCTTCGATTGAAAAAGTATTGGCCGCGGTACGAAACTTTGGCGAAACGGTAAAATTGGACGGATTTTTCACAGCCAAATACGTTTTTTCAATCCACTTAGATTCCATTGAAGAATTTCCTGCGCTTAAACGGGTCTTCGAACTCCCCAGCGAGTTCCGAGTCTCGAATGTCTAGAAATGGTGTTCCTAGTCGATGGTAAAGCTGCGTCAAACGTTACAAATTCCGCTTTGGTAATATCATTTTTTCCTCGTTTTTTTTTTCCTTCCTCTATTTGATTCCCGGAAAATTCAGCGGGGTCGTATGAAATTTCGTTCTCACGGAAAAAAAAAGGAAAAATTTCGTTCGGAGCGAGGGAAAAAATATTTTAATTAACAACACGGCGAAAAGACGAAGTCGAACCCCCTCCCACCCCCCCCACGTCCCCACTCCCCCGCCGCTCCCTTGTGTGCGTAAAATTTACCAGTATTACGTTTAACGTATAAGACGGGATATTTCGTCGGTTATTCCCCTTCATCGTAAAATTTAGCGAGTCTGTTTTACTTTGTCATCTCCGGTTCATCCCGGCTGTCAACAAGGGGTATATTATAAATGCTAGCCAATTTAAAATTCATTACAAGGTGTAGGAAACGGCGGGACTGTACGCCCCTTGTCTGTCACTCCTTCCCGTTCCAGCGAAAAGGTAGCAGGGGGTAATTGTTCGTCACTGTTGCGAGACTCGAAGAGAGATAAACGTCGGATAGAGGCTGCGAGAGAAAGCGTAAGGGAAGGAAAGCGACGCGAGACGGCGTAGGAAAGGAGGAAGGGCGGGAAGGGCCGAGGAGGGGGTAAGGCAATCTCCCTTGTCTTGTTTATTTAAATAATGTAGGGAGGAGAGGAGGACTTCCCGGGGGTTCCGGGGCGGGGGAAGGGGAAGGGGAAGAGGATCCGAGTGAAAAAGAGAGAGGAGAGAAAGCTCGGCCGCGGGAAATGGGTGAGTGACTACAAAGCCTCAAAATCCGCTAAGCTGTCGGGGGGGAAGAATTGTGAAGAGTGTGACATCAGAGAAAACCCACCTGCCATCGCGTACCTTGTACTCGAAGAGCCGAACATTAGCTGCCACTTTTCCGAGGTTCTTCGTATTACGTGCGACACGGTATACGTATACGCCGCTGCAGGGCGGAGCGACGAGCTACTATTTTATTTTCGTTTGCCGGAAAATGTTTCAAAGCGGCCCAATTTTGGCTCCCCGTGTAAAAGAGCACGTGTCCTCCAGGCACGTGTCTAAAGAAAAAAAAAAAATGAAATAAAATAACAAATAAATAAAGAAATTGGTCTACCGAAGAGAAAACGAAATAGAGGAAATTAAAAATGAAGAAAAAAAAAAAAAGAGAGTAAAATTTTTTTTCTACAACGTGATTGATTTCGAACGATCCCCCACCGTGGATCAGTGAAATATCCCGTAGCCAAAGAAGGGATAAAAAGAATAAAGAATTTACATGCGAGTTACAGGAGCGTCGGGGTCCTAGGATTTTCCGTGCAGTTCCCCCGTTGATCCCTTCGTTCCGCACCCCCTGCGCCCGAATTTTGCCCCGCCGCCAATCCAAGGCCAATCAATCGCTTCTGTAGGAAGTCTCTTCTTTATAAATGAGGAGCAACCGGGCGTTTTCGGGGTGGTGTATACGTACAGTAAGTTCAGGCTCCATGGTTCAGATATTCACGGGTTGATTACCGCGCGCGCCGAGAAACAGGGAAAGAGGGACGCAAGGGAGGAGGGGGGGAGAGGGGACAGGGTGCGGGGTGCGGGGTGCGGGGTACGAAGTGGTTGTAAATTCCCCGGAGGACGCCTAACTCGACAACTGACAAATTAGCCCCGCTTTTCGGCGACACTTGCGAAATGGGGTGACTACTCCCGGTTATTCCCTTTCTCGACCACTTACGTACACCGCGGGTACACCTACACCACGTTCACCTTCGAAACCGTCTACAGATGCAGCGCGAAATTGATCTACAACGATACGCAGAGCGCCTAGAATCTCACCCGATATACCTACTTCGAACTGGTCAGCTGAGCCCTGTCTGTCCTCATTCTCGAACGCGCTTCTATTAATTCATGCAAATTCATTGCCGGTATCCCGTTCATTTCTCAAGTGCGAGATCCTCGTGAAAACGGTTTCACCCGATACGTTGGAAAATTGAATTCTGGATAACTGGCGTTTTCTTTTTTTTTTTTTTTTCTGACAGCGATTTTCCAAAAATACCTCCAACGCAGGGGGAAAAAAAAAGACATTGTCAGTTGGTCTTTGAGAAACTAGAGTCGTGAGTATTTTAAAAAGTTCCAAGTTACCTCCCTATGTCGAAGGTCATCCGAGTGTTTTTATAGATGGTTTGGAGAAAAGCACAGCTTAATTAAGGTTGACCCGAACAAAGGATGAAGAGTCGTCGCTCGGAACGACTGGAGAACTAAATGAGGAATGGTTAGCGCCTGAGGTTTCCAAGCTTTCAAACTACCGCCTGGGGACCGAAACCTCGTTTGCAGACGTTATATAGACGAGCGAAGTAAGTACACAATTCTCCGCAGTACACGTATACACGTACGAATATATGGTACCTGCTGTACGTACATCCGATAGGATGTCCAAAATTGCTTTCCCGCATGGTTCTTACGAAACTGGGCAATGCGGAGTAGGGGGAGGGGGTGGCAGGGGGGGGGAGGGCGTTTCGATCCACGCATGTAAGTAAGGCCATGTAATAATAAAGTTCGCTCAAAGTGTTCTCGAATGCTCGGCTATGCAAGTGGTGAACGTCGTCGATGTGAAACATGGTAAAAATAACCCACCGAACCGCCATCTGCCCATCGTCGCATAGACGCGCTGATAAACAGCGCACTCAAACAACTTACAGGTCAAAAAACTCTACCAATCTCAATGCCCGAGACCCGATCGAAACGCGAGCTAAGTTCGAGCTTTGATGTCCTTTAACTTTTGGCCGATTTCGCCTATCCGAGCACGAGAGCCCGATATACCGCCGCGTCTTTCCACTCGATTATCCGCGTTGCTTCGAAGGAGACCGAGAGGCGATTTTTTTTTTCTTTTAAAAAAAAGCCCTCTAGGGTCTTTCGAGTTTCTGCGCTTGTTTTTTCTTTCCTTTTTTCTTTTTTTTTCGTTTCATTTGATATGATGAACCGGAAGTTGATTACCCAGACCCGCGCAGCTTCTAGACAACTACTGTGGAACTCGAGCTTAATTTCCGGATGAGGATTTTGCGGAGGTCTCTCTACGTTTCGGAGTATCCAACTTAGCCGGGTACAATTATCATACATCTTGGGAGGATTCGTTCGTTATACGTACGTTGAGACCGTGAGGGTTATGGATGGATACGGTAAGTTCTACTATCTCGGTGCACCCGCTACAACTTCGAAATATATGAGAGCAAAATTAAAGCACTACTTGAATATAATGCCTTGTAAAGTTACCTCCATTTTCCGAGGTAATTTTGCAAAAAAAAAAAAAAAAAACTTTGATACATCTTTTTTGTATTTCATTGGGAAATTATTTTGGGAATTGAATATTTCGAAATCAAGAAAGTTGCCCCCTAAAGATTCACGTAAAAAAAAAAAAAAATCATCCGAAAACTTCAAAAAGTCTGAAAACAAATTTTTCAAAAATCGTATCTCTTCCAAAGTTCTTCCACTTTTAAGTCGAGATCATAATTTGTTAAAAAAAAAAAAATATTTTTGAAATCAAACGAACACTTTCGCGATCACATATCGTTACACTCGGAGTCCGGTGATACATACAAGTATTTTTTTTTTTTCCCTTGGCCTTAATCGGTGAAAGTAAACGTTTCGTTCACCGTCGTCCGTCAGTTAGACCGTCGGTGGGTTCCAGGACTCGTTGATCGATGGGCGCCCGTCAGTTGGCAACACTTTTAATTAAACCACCCTCGAGATTAGCTCCCTCTCCGCCCCCTCGCGTAGTCGAGGCTGAGAACGAGAGCTCGCTAGCTCGCCTGTTCCCGACTCCTTCTAATTGTTTTAAATCTCACCCTTATACAAGAGCTGGGGGCAGACTTTAAACTCTACCGCGACTCGCTATTACAACGGGAGGCTGCGAAAGGGAGCAGGGAAAGTAAAATGTATCCATTAAAAAAAAAAAAAAAAAAAAAAAGAGAGAAAAAACGAACATGAAAAACTGGAGAAGGAGGATGGAAAACCGCACGAAAAGTGTCAGGGTGACAGATTCCGCGGCTCAGCTGACGTTTATAAGATTAGCATGAAAAGAGTTCTCCCTCGGGTTTTTACGCGGGGATATCATCCCTAATTTAAGAATTTTTACGCCCCCGTTCAGTTCGCAGTAGATTTCGGGTGGGCGGATAATTTTTCAAACCCCATAGTTTCGCCCCGAATTAGGATTCTGCGTGTAGAGCAATCTTTGGTATTCGGAATATGTTCGGACGGAGGTGTAGGTCGGAGGGGAATGCGTGTCGGACGTAAGGATTTCCGGGAATCTCTGCCGCGCGTCGGGAATGTCCGTTTGGGTGACGCGCCTCGACGCCTTCAGACCTCGTCACCCTTCGTCTTCGGTCCCAGTTTGGACCCCGCGAAGATTCTAGCGACGTCTTGAATTCGTCCAACTTCACTGACGGCTAACGTCCGAACTCCGACAAATGTGCGGACGTCAACTGTCAAGCTTCGACCAAACTGAAATCGCGCCTCGCAGATTCTTCCTCCGAACCAATAAGAAGCCCCCCCCCCAGTCGAGTCGATTGTCACCGAGAACTTCGCACAAAGCGATCGCGAAAATCGATCGTTTATAAATCGTTCTTCAGAATTCCGGACGATCACCAGCGAAATCGTTCCCCGTTCCAGGTGCAGATAATTCAGAGCTATCCTTGCCGGAATCTTCCAGAGATTCTTTTTCGGAGGTCACGCAATCTACCTCCGGAAATTTTAGGTCTCAGAAAATATCGGCGGAGAGGGGTCGGCGAAAACACGCGACGGGAAGAAGACGTCCCTGAATTTCCGTACGGGAGTGAATAGGAATATAGCGGAAAAAAAGAGTGACCTCCTCGCAGTAACAACATTTCGGACCCTTCCGCGACCGGTGGCGTAGCACGAGTGCAGGACTTCGCGTGCGTTGAGGTCATCCCTCGACTCCTTCGAGGATTTATACCCTCGTCCCTTAGACCGTCCTAACTAGCAACCGTAGGTAGAACTCCTCGGCGCAGTCCACCCACTTACTTACTTACTTCCACGGCCCTAAGGACGACCGGCGTCGGGGCGGACGCTGTTAAAATATCGCCTCCTGTCCTCTCGCTTGCTCGACTCTCCGAACCTCCGGTACTGCGGCGGCTTGCCTTTATCGGACGTTTCAGATTCCTAAAGTCTTGAAGATAGAAGACGAAGAAAATCGCGTGGCTAGGTGATCCTTAAAAATAGAAGGGAATCCCGGTGCGCGGCGAAAATCTAAGAGAAAGTTCTCCGCGCCCGTATAAGACTCGCGATAAAGTGAAGGTGAGAAAAGGAAGAAAGTAAGATGGAGATAAAAAAAAATATCTGCATGGATTAAAGTTTGAGTGGAATCTCGATGTACGGAACTCGTTGATAATGGTACGTAAGGTGGGAATTTACATACGGTAAAATAGTTTTATCGCCCAGAACCCCAACAGTTATCCGAACGGATCGCTTGCGGAGTTGCGAGGTGGACGCGATATATGGACAAACTAGGGTAAGGAAGTAACGTTGGATGGATTTATTATCATCCAGGGTGTGCAGGAGATGCAAATCTTAGACTCAACAGAACTCAGCTGACCCAGCTTAGCGTTGTAGTTACAAACTCGCAACATTAACTCCGTGGCATTGATAGAAAAAGGCGCAAAATCTGGCTTAAAACTTTCGGAGATCTCGACAAAATTCATCCCGATCCATAAAGCTCAGACTTCGAACTCCGAGTCGATTGTCTTGGCGATCGGTTCGACGATTGAAAACTTGGTAAATTTCGCTCAAATTTGTTTCTCCCTTTCATCGATGTCACGCGAGGGCGCGGGTTGATTTCAAAACCGTTTGGTAATACGGGCCGTCATTTAAGAGGGGTAGTTAGGGCGTATAGCGCGCAGTAGCCCCCGTAGAAAGGTCTAATGAACCGCAAATGCGTTTTCTTAACGACGTTGTTAATATTTAAGCAAATGCGAGTTGCTCATGAAGGCGAGCGTATAAGAGTTGCCGTTTACAAGCCCAAGAGAATCGTTCCGTTCTCTAATATTTCATTTGGGGCTTAATTTTCTGGTCATTGGCTCGGCGATTTAAGCGAAGAATAAAGTCGAGAAAAAGGTACACATATTTCGTACCATTAGAGTGCAATGCGGTTGGTAAGAGATTTTTTCGAGATGAAGAAAAGATCCGGTTGCGCCAGTCGGTATTTCGGAGTCTAGCGTTTGGCTTAATTGCGTCTATTTATGCCCCTTTGCTTTTCTCCTTTCCCGAGAAGAAGTACGTGACATGTTTATGAACACGAGGTCCACTAATGCTCGATGCCCTCAATCAACCTATCGGACGATCCCCTCCAGCGTCTCTTTGGCTCCACTTTTCTCCAGTTCTTATCTCTCTCTCTCTCTCTCTCTTCTTCATTCACTTTTTCTCTTACCGAATTTTCTCCTCTATTTTCTTCTCTTCTCCAGGGGCGTATTGATCTTTGGGGGCGCTTTGATCTACCGAATAAAGGTTCTTTCTCCCCTTCCCTTCCGTTCTCTTCCCCCTACCCTCCCCCCAACCCCCCAACACCGACTCGCACCACCTCCTCCTATCGCTGCACATACTAACACTCGCCAAATTCAGTAGGCTAACGCACGATCAACTTCGCCTGGAAGTCACGTACCAGCTACTAAGTTTATCAACGAATTTTGCTCTCGCCAACGACAGAAGTGCCCGCCTAATTACAAAAATGAGTTAGCTATCGGGGTATACGTATGGCCATACGTACCGTGGTCATGGTACAGACCTCAATCAACGACGATTCCACCTAAGAAATTGCCAACTTTCTTTTTGCACCTTGCTTCTTTATTTTTTTCGTTCGGTTTTTTTTTTTCCCCTTCGAATTCTGAAATCATTGAACAAAAATTCGTTTTTTAAGAAAACTTCCGACCCAATAGCCTATTCGGTTTAATTTTTTTCTTTATTCCTGCGAATGTCGTTTCCGGTCTAAATTAATTCGTAGATGAAAGAAAGAAAAAAAGGGAGAAGAAAAAATCGCCGAACTAATTTTGGCGAAGCTCTGCACGGTGGCTGTAAAAGCGATCGTATTTCGGTTGAAAAATAGCGATTAAAAGTAATTTAGTTTCGCGCCTCGTTTCTCTTTTATTCCCTATGTAGGTGGTGGTACTTCTCTTTCTCACTCTGTCGTTCTCGCAGCTTTAAACGTCTATAGATCACGGTGTTCGGTAGGAGAATATTTAGGGCGGTAATTGCTGTTATATTTTATTAGAATTGCACATTCAGGTTTTGGGGCTATCTCGTTAATTTCGTCCCAATGTCGTCCATTCGCAACGATTATACCTTTCTTCCTTTCTTTTTTTTTTTTACCGCAGCTGCCAAGAAACAAAAATGAAAAATTTTTACTCCAGAGTGGTGAACGAGCTATGTGTACGTGTGAGCGCGTGCAAGCGTCTTCCTCTTTACCGGGTAATTAAACTCCCTAAGATCATCCAGGAGGACAAACTTTGCCCGCGGGGTCCCCGCTACGGAGTTCAGTTATCGTTTGTACTAACCCAAATGCGTTTGACAACGGTAATATCGTATCTTTATCCCCGGCTAAATTCACCCTCTCAACTACTCTACGCCATTTCAAGTTCAAGGCTCGTTTTAGCCCCGAGGAAAAGTTGTCTGTTACATAACCAGACGCATCTATTAGACGACTGTAAGACGAGGTCCTTTCCTTTCATGTCAAAGCGCACAAGTTGCTCTGGAATATATCCAGCATAAATTATGTACGCTTCGGAAACGTTTGATAGTCAGTAACAACGATTATTGCGGTTAATTAGTAAAAACTCCGTGAATAGAAAAGCCGATTACTTTTCTTTCTTTTCGTTTTTTTTTTTGTTTTTGTTTTTTGCAGAAAACGAGCCTGGAGGTGATGGAACGGCGGGGGCTATAAGTTGTATCGATTGTCCGAGAGAAATAGCTAGAAATTGGATCCTCATGGGAAATTTGGTACAAATAAAAGGAAAACTGGACATCGCGAATGAATGACCCTCTAGCCAGTTTGTTCTGAACGAGTTAAGCCCTCTGACCCTAATATTAATTTAATATATAACAGACGTCAAATATACGCGTTTCCAACAATTGACAGGAGCGCGGGCAATATGAGAGAACCGAGGGACGGCGACGAAATCCGGTGGATAGCGAGAGAGAACCCGGCGATCGCAAACGTGGAGCTCGTATACTCGGACGGAGAGAAAATTTTCCCAACCCCTTTTTCCCCAGTTGTCCCGCAAACTTCCCGGTTAGTTAGGAGAAAACAAGCAACGATCAAGGGCAACCCTTTTCCCGAACGCAGCCTGTCACTGGAGGCAAGTGCCTTTCCGATACAATGGAAGGTTGTTCTAGTTGATTTCATCACCCCGTAGTTCACCGTTTCAAACGCACCCCATCGGATAGGGAATAAAACCCGGGCTTCTGCCTGGGGTCAGTAGGGTCAAACACCGTAAGGATTCCCAACAAAGGGTTGAGCATCGCGTGCTCCTTATAATTCCCCCTCTCGCTCCTTCCCCCAGCCGCGGCGCATTCATCCCGCGTACACCGAATCGCAGAGAAGACTTGACGGGGAACGTCTTTTGTCCATCTCGTTTTCTCCGATGTACGCGGTATATCAACCCCGTGACCGGTTGGTTCGACGAGGATACGTAGCGGAAACTACCGCGAAATAACGTGCCGCTCTTCGAGTATATTTTTTCTATATCTTTTCGTTTTGGTTTTTTCGTTTTTTTTTTTTCGAATCGCGCGCGGCGTTCGCTGATAAATTACGATACTTTTGAAACGAGTGTATCGCTTATAGCGTTGGAAAAATTCGGTTCAGCGGGTGTTCGAAAAATAGATTTCTTGTTGCTCTTGAGCAACGGCAAGTTTAGGTTTCGTTGCGGCGCACGCGTACGAGAATTCGAAAAGAAAAAAAAAACAAAAAAAACGATGAAACCAAAAAAAACACACGTATGGGACGAAAGCGTGTCGTGAGGTCACCCGGGGTGGTGGGTATAAATATTTAAACTCCCGAATTAAGCTTAGATGATAAAGTGGCTCTAAGTAAGCGTCTCGCGCGAGCAACTGGAGTCTCTGGCTCCTATCAGCATCAAAAACGCCTGGACGGATGGGTCGCACTTTATACCAGCACACGCCAAACACAATCTCACCGAGGTGGTTCGCGCTCGTGGGTGTGCCGGCGAGATCAGTGTGGTGTCTTCTCGAGAGCGAACCTGTCAATCCGTGCTGGTAGACCCTATATCGAGTCGACGCCAGTCAAAAATTCTATGTCGCCTGACGTCACGCGCCGCGACGTCGGACCTACCGGCACCTCGCATACACGCGCGTGGCACGCCAAAGATAAGAAAAAGAGCCAAGCAAGCTGAGCTTTAACCCCCGGACTTAATTCCGCCTCAAGTGCTTCTACTTCTTCTTCTTCTTATTCGTCCTCGTTTTCTTCTTCTTTTGCTCGATATATATATATTTTCTCAGCGACCACCGATCAAACGCTTTCTGTCTTTCGCTCGAGTTCTTCGACTGTCCGCATAAGGACGTCGTACTTGCGACGACCTTGGAAATTTTCGAGCTTCGTGGACGTGATTCATATATCCTTGAGTCGGTTTCGCCTACCTCGATTTGACGAAGAGGAGAAATACTTAGCGGAATGGTAGCTCCGGCAGTTCCAACTTTATTGCAAGGGCGTTACCGATGTCCCGGTGGTAGGGTGACGGAGGGACTAATGCACGGTCAAGTGCTAATTACCCTTGGAACCGAGTGTTTCACCATTAACGGTTACGATTTTATGGGCCTCGATGATCGCGAGACGGTTATCGATGTGTCGAGTTCTAAGAAAATAATCGAGAATCGTAGAGTTGAAATGTTCAAATACAGCAGAGACGGTAAAACGTAGAAAGAGAAAGATGAGTCGGACGTAAGCCGGGGATCGATAAACCTCAAAAGCTCAAGGTGTACCGACTAGAACCACCGCTAGAGTAGGAAATCCCTTGCGGGCAAACGGACGGACCCCGTTTTCGTTCGACGTTGTTTGATAGCGTCGGTTGTAAAAATGATAACGGATGGTCAGGGAGGTTCTTGGACGTCGGGTAGGGACTGCTGGGTAATGAAGTACGGTCAGTATGGAAGCATCTCCTCGTCCTAGACGTCCAGTTTACTCCCTCGCGGGACAAGTATAACCTCGATGCGAATTTATCTCGCGTCTTAATCGACGCCGAGAGTTATTCCATTTCGTCTTATTCTCCGACGACGACGACTGCGGATATGCAACCGCCTGTATATTTTTCTTCCAAATAATTTCTCAACCCGACCTCAATTCCCTCTCATCGATATAATTTTCGGCTTTCCAATAACGATTTGATTCGCCCTTCAAGATTCACTTCGCTACCTCGGTTTATTATCATTATTATCCTTTTATGGCGAACCGTGTACACGACGTTGCGCCGTTGGAACGAGAGGCAGAAGAGAACAGGGACTACCGCGGAGTCATTTAACTGCCGAAACTCATTACCATTCGTCAATTTGAAGTACGTTCCAGCAAAGTGACCAATGGCTCTCTATATTCCTGTAATAGCTGCGAACCGGCATCCGTCACCCCAATTCCAGCAACTCCTCGTCCGTTTCGCACTCGCTCTCCTTCTCTTTCCCTCTCTCTCTTCCTCTCTCTCTTCCTCTTTCTCTGCCGATGGATCTCCAGCGCGGTACGTACACCCACTTCCACCATGGGTACGTAGAGAACGTAAGCGGGCTCCGACACCCTCTGGGAATTCTCAAGCGACAGATCGGCGTTCCCCAACAGCAACGGAAACTGTACCGATAGGGAAAGAGAAAGAGCTCGAATAGGAGGAGGAGGAGGAGGAGGAGAAGGTTACCTACCACCTACCGTGGGCTCAAATGAGTTTCACTAACGAGTTGACAAATCGAGTCTCTCGGGGCTCGTGGCGAGTCGGACCTATAAACCAAAGGTCGAGGGCTGACCGTACGGCATAGCGCCGCTTCCTCCCGTACGGTCTGACCAAGGTAGAGGGGTGCACAGATCACCCGTTATTGCCAGTGGTCGTTTATTGCTCTTGTTCAGACTCTTGTAATGAATTACTTCCAACCACCGTTGAGAAACTGTGGACTTGAGTAAGCTCCATTTATTTAACAAGGTACATGCCGCAGCAGAAACTTCTTTCTCGACGGGAAGAACATTGTCCTTGTTTTTCCTCCGTCTCCGCGAGACCTTCTTTTTGAAAAAGACCGATGTCCATCGACTAACGAGAACTTTACATCCGTCGACATCGGATGGAAAAAAGGTGACGCGACGTCGGAAGAACGAAAGGGTCGTCGAGAATTTCGTCCGAGGCGAATACGGAAGTTCGACAGGGTATGTTTTCAGATAATTTTTCCAGGATTTCATATCCTGCGTAATTATTTTCAAAGTATCGCGTCCGAAGAGAAATCGAAGTTTTTTTTTCTCGCGGCTTCACGAGTAAATTATTGTAAAAAGTATACGAGTAGAGCTTCAAAATATATATCCGAGCGTGGAGCGATCGGTACGATGCAAAAGGATCAAGTGTAGCAACGATCAATTATAGCATATCGCTTCTGAGTTGGATCCGACCGATCGGCAGGAGAAAGAAGTAGAATAAACCTAGCAGTGAATGAGAAAGAAAAAAAAAAAAAAAAGAAAAAAAGAAAAAAGAAAACAAAACGAACGAGAGAAAAGCTCTCGTACCTATCGATCGATCAGACCTGGTAAAGGCCATCATTTCGATATGGTTGTGAAGGTATCTTAACATTCAATACACATTCATCCGAATCATCAACGTTACAGGTGCCTACGCATCGGGTATATCAATGCCCTCGATGTGTACGTGTTTTACCAGTAGGTAGTACAGCGTAACGATGATCGGTACGGAGAGTCCGATCTCTTTCCTCCACCGCCGCGTACGTACGCGTACCTCGCGATGTGGCTACCCGAAGCGGTATAGGTTTCAACATAGGCACGGGGTACACCCTGTTATTTTCTTGAGGGCAAATTATCTCGGGTACTGTGCGCGGTGCATAGCGGTGCAGTGCGCGCGGCGCAGTGATCTCGATGTACTTTTAGATGGTTGTGTATATATATATATGCCGTGTGCTATACCTATACACGCTCGTACGGAGGACTGACTTTGCCGCAGTTACTTTGGAACCAACCGCCATTATAGTCGCTGCAGCATACGGGAAAAGAAAAATCGTATATTTTTTCCTCTCGATTTTTTTTTTGTTTTTGTTTTCGTTTTTTCGTTTTTTTTTGTTTTTTTATATGGTATAGGTACGAGTTGCCTCCGCAGCAGCTTCGCGCACGTATCTTCAACGACCACGCCGCATCAAGGCACGTCCTACTGGATATTGCGGGGCGAATCATTCCCCGTGATGCTACCTGGCGTTGCTGCTACTTCTGCCGCTCCCGCTGCCGCTGCCGCTTCTGCTCTCCTCGGTGGTGCGCGCTTCGATCATCTCCTCTGACCTCTGGAAGTCGAGAAAAATACTTGCGTAAATACGAGTTACGTAAGGATCGCGGTACCCACCGGTGAAGTAACGTAGGGATGATCGTTTTTGCTGAAAAGAAAAAAAACAAAAAAAACAAAACAAAACACAGGGAAAAACGAGACTAGGGTCCGCCGCGTCATTACCAATTAACCCCTACGACGTCGAAGGACATTTTATATTCCACATGAAATCGGTGAGGGATACGTTCGCCGTACGTTGAAGCGTCTTGGAATGCCTTCGATATGCAAACCGATATTTCGAGGCTTTTCGAAAGCTCGAGGGTATCAATGCTGTCGTTAAAACGTTCGAGGAATCACTTTTTAATTAGTCGAGAGGTGTATGGAGAGACCGTGACAAAATTGGCACGTTTAAAGAGCAATATACGTGTATAGTAGAACGTTGTAAAGATGGGCGAATCATCGGGGAGTCAAGGTGCAAAGTTTTAATGACGAAAAACCCAATTACCAATATAATCGCGCGGCGGAGGCAGGAGCAGCCGACTCAAACTAAATTCGTTTGGATACTTCGGGATGGGACCATCTCGGATAGAAGAGTCGGGAGCGACGGGTCCCGCTGATGGCCTCGCGCCCGTTGTTAATGGTGATTTGTGGCTACGGCTCCTTTCGAGTTCAATTATTGGATTAATTGGTTCGTAAAGAGCTGCCGCTTTCGCTGCTCCTTCTACAACAGCCCCTACCAGACGCGTCGAAGAAAAGGACAAAACAATACCACACCTTCTCGTAATTAGCTCCACTCGCTATTATCCTATTTTAGGACCCTGCTAACCCCTTCCACAAAATTATATCCCCGCAGGAATATCCTTTCGGTAGACAAGCGAACGCCGATAAAATCTCGCGCGATATATAATAGGGCTATGAAAATTGTCATCGTAGAAAAAAAAAACAACAATAAACAATAAGCAATGAAGAAACAATATTCACTACAAACGACGAAAACCGGGTTACAAACATTTCTTTGTTACGTCTGCACAAAATAGTCAATGATCGATGTCTTTTCAACGAGTCCTGCCACTTCGGGATTCTCGTGGAATATTTTTTTTCTCTCTCTTCTCCGATCCACCCTCCGTGGAATTCTGACGATCGACCCCAACCCTTGTTTTGTTTCACGCCAGACACCTCAAACGATTTTTTCGTTGCATTTTTCTTTCGCTTTTTGTTCGTATTACAGCAACCATTTAACGCGTGTACAAGGTTCGCTCCCCCAACACTTTTTTTCTCTCGCCATTGTACCGACGTTGAGGTCGATCCTTCGTAGGAAAAAAAAAAAAAAAAACATAGCACACGCGGTACAAAGTGTTCTGCAATGCGCGGTTATTTTTTTTTTTTTTTTTTCCCCGACATCCCGCTAAGAAATAAATCGCGGGGAAATTTCGAAAGGGGATCGAAGCAATAAAACGCAAAAACCGAACGGTGAAAAAGTGGCGAGCAAAAAAGAAGAAGACGAACGCGCGGTCGTGTATCCAATCCAGAATAGTGAATAAATACCTCGAGGCACTTGTGCAATTCCAATTTGTAAGCTCGTGTTCCGAGACTGGCGTTATCGCAATGATCTTAAAGTCTACATGAATCATGCGGAGTTTTCTATATCTGACAGTAGCCGCGTGTGTACGCCTACGGTTGCGTAGATCGCGGTATAGACGACGACTACTACACAACCGTACGTGAGGTAAAGACAGACGTGCGTGTCGAACGAGTTCCTAGCTCAATGTTGGTTTATTTTTTACGTGTGGGTGCGCGAGTGGCCGACCGCAGTGGAAGACGAGTCATTCGATACAACGGACTCGATCGAAATCAAACTCTCGGAAAATTACAAAAAAAAAAAAAAAACAAGAAAAATATTTCTCGGAACTCGCGGAGAGCCTGTGCAGACCCCGCGAGGTCGTCTCTCCGCACTTTGAAACGAGAGGAGTAAAAAATTTTAAGCGCTTCACAAAAGCGTGTGAAAATTTTTCAAAATATGTCGTGTGAGGGAGAAGAAACTTTCCGGTGATATTTTTCTTGACCGTACGTACCGAAGCGGGAGACGATGTGGAAGAGAATGAAGAAGGAAAGAGGAGAAAAAAACAAAAACAAAAAAGAAAAAAAAAAAGATATCCCGTAGATGATGATCGCACGACTTCAAAGCATAAAAACCGAGCCAAATCGAAACAGGTGCAATTGCTGGTAGCGGCGTTCGTAGCTGGCGAGGTGGAATCACTGGAACAATTACTGTCTGTATACGTTGTGGTGGTAGTTCAGCAGCGCGGAGTAACTTTCTGTGCAATTGGTTGCGTGGCTACTGTTGCAGTAATTACTCGGGAAGCAATATAATCCCCTCGGCAAGTACACCCGGAAAAACTTGCCGTCGAGAAAGACGAAAACTCTTCCACTAATCCATGCGTACGTCCCGGAAATCAACGCTTTTGCCCCGTCGACTCGCACGACGACGTTCTTGTTGCTTTTTTTTTTTTTTCCCCTTAAGAAAAAAACACGACGCAAACGACCGTTCCGTTTTTCGAGAACTGAGTTCAAAGATTTCAATTTTTGACTCGAACTGAAAATTTGTAGAAAAAAAAACAAAAAAAACAAACAAACCGCGACGAATACTGGCAATGAAATCTGACGTCTGGTTTTCCCACCTAGTTCGAGGCGACTTTGAAGGTGTTTGCCCGCGAACTAATGGATAAGTTAGTTTCTCCCGTGTATGACTTTGGGGACCTTCTGTTCGTCCGAAGCAATTTGACGCAGTGTTCCACGTTACGTGTCCGGAGTGCAGAGGTCCTGATTGCGGGGTCAGAGTTGATGAGCCGAACATCCCTTATACCACGGGGTGGTGCACCGGCAGGAAGCTAAGCGCGAGACACACGAGGCGCTAAAGAAAGGAGATGGAAAGAAAAGGAACGAAGCGGACGAGAGGAGGAGGAGGAAAAACGGACGGACAAACAGACCGGTATAAATCTCACCCCATATTATTTCTGCCCGCGCCCCAGAAAATAGTACAAATGCCTGCACGATCTTCCCACTGATGATTCTCGTGCGCGGCTCTACTCGTATGTATGTATACGCTACGCACGGGGACCGAGGGGGAAAAAGAAAGCTCGGCAAACACGATTCTCCCTGTACGCGATATTCGACGAACGGTCGAACCGATTTCCGCTAAATATATTCCGTGTACGTTTCGATGGGGCGACTGACGCGTGAACCGACATTTCGCGTACACGCGCACTTCGAAGAGAAGTGTCGAAATATTTTCCGACGAGCTCTTCGGATTTTTGGGGAACTTTGCTTCGAGATTTCCCGAGACTCACGAGTAGCCTCGGAATTTGAAGACGCTATTACAGCAGCAGCAACGGCATCGTCCGAAGTTGATAGACCTTGGTATTCGAAACGGCAGCGTGTTGCAGTTATAAACTTCCCTGAGAAACTCGGTAACTTGGGACAAAGCTGCTGAACATTATGGGTTTATATAAGATAGATATAATGTATGCAGATTGCGCTAGTGCCATTATTATGTCTCTTTGAGTCTATGCGGCGCAACAACTCGCTTTGGTACCACTTTGCTTGCTTGACTAGCAATCCGTGGCAGCAGCGGCGGCAGCAACACCGGCAATATAGCGGCAAAATTCTATACGGAAAACGTCCGCATGTAGGTAGGCAGGTACGACGCGATGCTATGATAATTAACGTTGATTACGCAATAAGCCACGAACGCCAGCCATCTTTCTGGAATACTTATTAGCCATTACACGTGCCTGACTTCTCAGGCATACATGCGGGAGAAAGGCCCCGATGTTCAACACTCCGTTGCACACGCCTTTGGTAAATTTTTCATTTATTCATTTTCATTTTTATTTCATTTTTCACATCCGTTTCGTCCGAATGAAAACGTTTCGAATTTCGACCGACGATTCAAAAATTATACATCCGTAGTCGAACGGGGTTGAAAACGCCGAGTAGGTACGCGCGATACCGATAGCCAAATCCTTACCTCGGGGCACGTACGAGACGAAGGGAGGGAAGGTCTCCTCCGACTGTACGTACGTGTAACGGGGGGAGACGACGACGAAGTAGTCGGGAGATGTAAGGACAGTTTAGAGACGAAGTCTGGCCACCGCAGATTACTTAGGTAATTGGTAAATACGAGGGTTATATACGGTGGAGAACTGGCGGCGTTCGGTTCTACGGGGTGCGAGTTTAGAGGACGAGTTTAACGTGGGGACAGAAGGAGGGAGTAGGACGACGGAAGCGAGGGTCGGTGGCGCCCCGGGCAACGTTGGGAGAGGGCGGGACCTCCGGGATATTCGCTTTAAGGGGGGAAATGAGCCTTAAAATTGTTTAAAGCGTTCTACCGCGTGTCGTTGGTATGGGGTTTCTTGGAAATCCCCTTACGACGTCCCCGAGACCTCGGGGAAGACTCAACACTTTACCGCCGGAAGGTAAAGATTCACCCCTTGCGCGTATCCGTTGCGGGGAATCGAATCAGACGCGTGCTCCCCGCATTTTCGAACCCCGCCAGGTCAACGATATAAAGCGGGGAGATCTGCGGTCGAAAAATCTTGCGAAGAAAATGTCGTTATCTCCGAAATGTTGACCACTTTATTCGCAACTTCGTAATCCTCGAAACGTTCTTCCGAGTCAAAAATGACGACAAGCGTAATAAAAGCAGATAAAATTATCGCTTACTCGAGTCGAAACGTAATCTCCGGACGTGGCGTGCGAAGAGTAAATTTACTTCTTCATCTGGTCGGGTTTCCGCTCGTTCTTTAATGAATGGTGATTAATTACCGGTACAGAATCGTCGACGAGCCTCGGTCTAAAAGGCACTAAAAACCGACCGATGTAAGATTATTTTCATAGAAATAGGCGACCCTCGCTTATACACCTACTTTTGCGAGACCGTTGTCGTTATCATTATTTAGGCGCTCGTGCGAATGATTTTTAATCGCATGGCGGTTCGATACGTGTACAGAAGTAGATAAAATTTGCCGTACAGGCGTTGAAGTATTTTAACAGTCTTAATTTTAATTTTTAATTTCTTTTTTTTTTTTCTCTCCTATTCTCGATACTTCGAAGAACGTTGTTCGCGTTTGACGCGGTAATATAATTTTCTCGTTGCGGGATACGGAGAACACGGCTATAGCGTGTATATATATACCTACGTACCTACGGTTTATACTGTAAGAGTTAATTAATTAATTCCCGATAGGTAGCCATCGCGGACCCGTCTGACATTTAGAGTGACAAGGCTGCGTTTCTGGATGGCGTGCCGCCGTCCCTGTCCCGAGTCCCGACATCGCATCTATTATTCAACTTTCCAATAGGTCACAAAAGCGCGCGCGGGCCTCCTCAAACGTAAACGTGAACGGGCGGCCTTCGCTCGTAATAAACCCAACTACCAAATTAAGGTATTCGAGAAGACCCGGTCCGACAATCACGATTATTAAATATATGGAGAAATCGGATCTGTCGCAACTTGATCAGGTGTATTCGCCGTTTGGCACGTCCAGGCGTAAGGCAACGATTTTCTCATCCTCTCGTTTCCGGTTTCTCTTCGAAAGTAAACAACGAAACGCCGTGAGCGGGGATTCCCATTTTTCCCCTTGACAAACGGATTTGCCCCCGTTCATTTTTCAGTTTCGTTTCTTTTTCTATTTTTTTTTTTTTCTCTATCTGGATGAAAACGATAGTATGGGATGGACGTAGGTGGTGTACGTGAGGCGAGGTTTGGTCGGAAAGGAGAGCGAGCGCGTATGAGTCGGTTGGTCGGAGCGAGTTGATACGACATAACCGTAGATTCGACCGCGTTGAATATTTAATATCGCATGTATACCGCATGATCGCCAGAATTTTCCCTGGTGGATCGTGTGTACGGTCATAAGAACCCCCAGTGATTGAGGGTTAGAGCGCCCCTGATGCCACCACAGCGTCCATTGCCGCATCAAATTTTCATTTTTATATAATTCCAAGACCCATATCGTCGGGTACTTGATGCCCCACGCTCATCCCCGTATACGCGCGTAGAAATATATATACCATGTTCACCGTCTAGCGAATCTCCGAATGACGAAATAAAATCATCGAATTACTAAGCGCGGCGGAAGAGAGGAAATGATAAGAAATAAATATTCTGATCCATAATGTCGTCTGCGTAGAATCATGTATCGCACGGAAGAAACAAAAAAAAACATTCGATTCTCCCAGACCGCTGGACGCGAAAACCTGAGTTCCTCGGTATATAGAATCTATTGCGGCTTTTGGCTGAGTGTGGGCGGAGTGTGTTCGCAAATGATACGGAATAAAAGTAATGTGTTGTGCGATAGAACGCCCCTAGTTGCTTTCCTAGACACCCTTGTATAGGTATACTACTTATACGTACGGACGGAATCAGCTTCACGTCCGTATAAGACCGGTGTACAAGTGCGGTGGTTCGCCGTAACTTGTAGGGTGTTTCGCGTTTCGTCATTTAGGGGTTACCATAGTAATCGATATACGCGCGATAAGAACTTAACAAGGGGAACTTTCAACGGCGCTGGAACAATCGATACGCGTTTATCGATGGGAAAATGGAAAAAAAGTAAAAGAACGGCATATCCTTTCGGAGTATTGCAGCAACTTTTTCACCCCGTATCGCAAAAATGATTGTAACATATTATATCTGGATGTCGATGACCTTAGACCAGCGTCAGTTACGATTACCGCGAATTTCTGTTATGTGTATATATGTATATTTTAATCGATTTAATATGGTAATATAGAGTAAAAATTGCGGTGTACGGAGGTAATAAAACTAAAACTAATACCATTACCCACCTACCATCCGGGTATATAAAATTGCCGGGATTAGTTTGCGTTAGAATACCTGATGGGCGTTGAAATTAAAATAGCGTTGCGGTAAATTCTTGCAGTTCCTTTTGCCGAGAGCGTTACACATAATCTGTACAACGTTCTCGGTTCGTTCCGTGCCTCGGTTAATGGGGGCTATTGGAAGCCGGACAACAATAATCAACGAGATGCGACGACTGGCATCGGAACGTCGGCGTGAGGACCGCGGATAGCGTCAAAAAACAATCGATTCCAGGAACCCTTGAACCATTTGATTACAATGTCAAGCCTCAATTAAGCCGGTAAAAAATCACCGTGGTCTGTCAACCGGACAACGCGCCTTAGCCGCTACGAGTATTATTACGGTGTGTATGGTGGGTATGGGTACCAAAAAATGGTTACCTGATTACACGCGAACGGCTGAATAAGTAAATAGCCTGACAGGTAAAAAAGGTGACACGAAAATACCGGCGAGGCACGATTCGCGGAATCAGCTCAGCGGGCAGACGCCGACGTGACGAGCTCATCTCGTCTTCATTATGTGTGTCCTCCGTTCGCTCCGTAGTGTCCGGCGGGAATAATGGGACGATATTCTTTTTCCGAGTTGAATTTCTGGGAAACTGACAAAGAGGAGTAAACTATCAAACCATAAACACAACGACGCCTCTGTATATACCTGTACATACCTGTGTGTAAAAGCCGTACGGAACGCGGGATCAAAGTGTCGTCGTCGTACTTCGAGCATCACGATGACGACGACGACGCGTCGCGACGACGATTGCCAACGCCTCGACGTGTACCTACCTTCGTCGTCGATACGCTCCGACGACAACCGCCACTCCGATATTCACCCCCAATTTATTTCCCCCTTTACCCACACCGCACCGAGGTTTGCTCTACTTTGGACACGCTTTTTTCAACAGCAGCCGTTTCGGCCTTCCGGCACCTCTGGTGTGGAAGAGAAAAAATGTTTAAACAAAAGTCGATCTGCCAATGGAAAGCATATCTTTCTTAGAACATCGCCGACACGTCTGCGAGCCCAACGCAATTCTTTGCGCGTTTTTTGTCCTTCGCTCTTTTTCGCTCGATCGGTGAGTAACGAATTTTCATCGGTGAATCGGCGAGAATGAGAAGATGTGTTTAAGTCGAACGTGTTGAGTTCGGGAATATTCGTACGAGGATATACACGATGAGAATTTGAATAATAAGCTTCGGAGAGCGGAGGTAGCGCGCGGGATAAGGATCTTAAGTGGCAATAATACATCGGCGGAGTGACACGAAACGCATGAGTTGCGAAGGGATATATATATATATCCTCGGCCGAGACTCATCTCGTCCCAATCTCGCGGGCTCTCCTCTCTTGGCGGATCGAATCGGACCACCTTGCAGCTCGAGGAGGAGGAATCTCTCAAGTCCGCAGCCCGCGCTGTCGGCGACGACGAAACCGTCGGCTACGCGGTGCTTTTGAAGGGATTTGTCACACCGCGACGTACGTTCGCCGTGTCCCTCGCGTCTCCAAACGCCTGTTTCAAGTCCCGATACCGAGAATCCCGAGCAAGTGTCACGCCTCTCGATGATATTATTATTAAACTTGTTATTATTACCGCAGCGTCTATTCGTCTATTCCTTTTTTTTCTTTCTCTCTCTTTTGCTCTCCTGTTGAATCGTGATAAATTTCGCTTCGTATGATCTCATCTCCCGCTGGCCACGAAATCGAGCGTTCGACCTTCTCAAAATTTGGAGGCCCTTTTTCGGGAATCGTTGAGCAATTTTTCAAAATTACGACGCGGTCGGTCGACGGTGGTTCGTCGGTTTTCGGAATCGCCGAATATCGGAATTCCATGCGATTCATCGTCAGCCATCCCCGAGGATCTGTACGAGCGGAAGTTTTGCTTTAACGTCTAGAATTTGACACAGTGACCTAGAAGAGGGAGAGTATTAGGGTGTAACGCATGACGTCATTTAGCTCCGGAACGTATACGTTTCAGAAGGGCTCCCGTTATCCATGCAGGGGTGTACGACGGATCGATATTTATGGTGGTCCACGCGGGGCAGACAATATTCAGTTTCACTGGGTCGTTACATGGTCCATAAATAAAATGCTAATGGCGCCCCCTCCGAAGCCTCCGACCCCTGAAAATAAAATTCGCAAAAATCAATTCACATACCGAATCAAAAATCAGACAAATGCACTGGAGAAGAAACGGAAGCGTGGTTAGGAGTTCGAAACTAGATCCCACATACATCGAGTCAATTTGTCAAAAAGGATCATCTCAACGCAGTGTCTTACAGGTCATCAGTCCGGGATGCGGGCGTTTAGAAGAAAAACAAAGGGGGGGGGGGGGGAAAAAAGGGCCAAAAAAACAAAAGGAAGTGGCGGCAGACGAATCGGATCTCTCACAAAGGGTGTTAAGACGACGCGCGTCAACGGTTGGACGACCGACGATTAAAACTTTTCCAGGACTGATCCTTTCGACCTTTTTTTTTTGCTCCGAAAAAAAAAAATTCACGCGTCGCCGATAGTCCGTTC
Organism: Athalia rosae; assembly: GCF_917208135.1. Taxonomy (NCBI): domain Eukaryota; kingdom Metazoa; phylum Arthropoda; class Insecta; order Hymenoptera; family Athaliidae; genus Athalia; species Athalia rosae. The sequence goes on along the minus strand of NC_064028.1, from coordinate 23,629,172 downwards.
GATGAAACGTTTTTTTGTCCGATGGTTTTCTTTTCTTTTTTTGTCTTTTTTTATATCGATTCTCTTTGTTTCGAGGCCTCGGCTCCGCCACGTTGTACACGCTATCCGGTTCGAGCTGCAGGAGCAGAAACTTCTTCCAACACATCTTGTTCCGAATTTTCTCCCACACTTTTTTCTCCTTTGATTTCTCATCGCTGACGTGTGCGACGGGTTTTTCAATTATTGTTCGCGGTTGTTGGACGATTGAAATACGCAGAGGCGGTAGGACGAAGCAAAAATTACCGTTGATGATTATTACCCCTTAATTGCCCGAAGTTGTATCCTCGTTGTAGTGTTGTTTTTTTTTTTTCCAACTGGACGATGATTTTCAGCCGGCGGTGGTTAAAGCGCGGTCTATTTGACGTGCGTATAATTAATTTACACCTGAAACGTTATACGTAACGACGATCCGCCGGTTCACATCCAATTCAACAAGATCGGTGTATATACGTATACGACGCGATACAGTAGGTGGTTTATTATAATCCCTCCATAAATAATTCGCCTCGTCCTTATTAGCCAACTGAAAAGAGAAGCAAAATGAGGAATAAGAGAAAAAAAAAAAATCGAACCGCCGAAAATAAGAAAACGACAAACAAAAGAGGCAGTACAAAATAAATCAGTCGTTGGGATTATTCGGCGCGTCCCCAGCGTTATTTCACACTGATATACGTAACGAGTTCGTACAATCATTAATCGTCGAAAGAATAGAAAGGATACGTCCGCATCCGTTCAACACCTTAAAAATGTAACACATGAGCTCCTATCTAGCTCGCCGGAATTGTCTAATTGACCGGACGAGTACGTCTCCGCGAGATCTAGAGTCTTTGAAATTCTACACACCTCTTTGTAACGCGCGTTACAATTCTTTGGAAAACGCGACGACGGCATCACGGTTGTTATACATATGTACGTTATTACGGTAAGTCGAATACGTCGGTCTCCGCCGATGCCCGCGTATCTCTCACATGTACGCGATATTGTGTGGAATATTTTATTTGAAAATAATTGCGTGCTTATATATATATATATATCGCGAGGTTATGATTATTTCCTGTTCGGTAGTGATTACGGTCAATAATAACAATGATATAATAATCGTTACAAATTTGAAATTATAATTAGCGCACACGGCAGGTATATTCATTTAAATCGCAAATACAATTATAATCGTCGTGTATTACATCGTACGTCGTACGTATGGATGGCCGCGTGTACACGATCGTCACGTGCGATATTGTATAGATGTACGTTGGTGCTTTTGTTGGAGCGCTTTTTTTTGATCGGGTATCACGATACACGTGGATCGAGAGAAAGAAAAAAGGAAGATGCGAAAAAGGGTTTGCGCGGAAATTGATATCCGTAAGGTACTCCGAAATAATTATGACCCACGCGCACGCAGCCCCGCATTATCGAGCTTTTTGACATTTTCTATGGCTCGAAGTTACCACCACGGAAGAGTCGGTCTATCAACGAAATGAGCGTGCGGGCATCATTCTCTGATCCGAACGCTGGATTGGCCACCGCCAATCTGTCGCTATCTACATTAGCTCGAAACCGGCGAAATAGCTTTCAAAAGTTCCCATTTGATGAAACGTTCGTTCGGTACATTTCTCTGTGCAAATACCACCGCCGACAACGGCCACCGGCATCGCCGGCACCGACGTGAACATCAACTCGAATACTTTTAAAGTAAATTAGCTTTTTAGTTTCCTGTGCCTAAACACGGGGCCACTCTATAAAAGGAAGGTCCGCGCGCTGCTCGTTTCGTTCGGTATTTCGGCCCTATGGCGAACGTACGTACGTACGTACGTACGTGGAGCGTATTACGCGTGGCGCACCTATACCTATACACCGTTGCAGGGGTAGGGGATCGGTTTGAGTCGAGCCGGTGCCGAGGGGTCGGTCGACTCGACGTTTGCCTTCAATGGATGAATGGGAACGAACGTTATAGAGAGGAGAACGCGGAGCGGGCCACGCAGGAGGCCGAGTGAATACCCAAAAACACAAAATGTATTGCATTCAATTCAAATAATTCTGACTCGCCGCGCGCGCCCGTTTGTACGCTCGTGCACTTTCAGCTATATCTGCCGCAGCGGTACATCAACCAACGTTAATTTCTCTGAAAGACCCTCGATCCTCCCCACCCCTACCCCTACCCCTCCCCCTCCCTCCGCCCTTTCGTTCGTCCCTTAAAAACTACCGCAAAAAGCACGAAATGATCTACAAACACGTAGTAGGTATATTCGAAATCTGTTCAACGGAAGAGAAAAAATGAATGGATAAAACAATGGAGACAAAAAAAAAATACATACATCTCCTTACAATTTACACAGACGCGTGCTAAAATGGTTGGATCGGGAGGGAGAAAATGACGATTGATATCGGCGGTTATTATCGTCGTGTCGATGGATTTAATGATCTCGTAACGCACACGCCAGGCTCGAAAATGTTACACATACGTATGCGTACGTATAATAAGAGTTGAAAATGAAGCGAGTGGAAAAAGCAAATAAACTAGAAAAATGATAAAAAAAAAAAATAACAACGATAATAATAATGATAATGTAAAAACACAAAGATGAAACGCGAGGGGGAAAAAGGTTTTACAAGCAAATACCTGCACCGCGACTCCCCGCGTGGCGACCCGGGATGAACTCTCTTGGCAAGTCCTTGCGGGGGGCCTTCTAACGAGGCATGCAATTAACATTTTTATTAGTCGGTCTCGCTTCCATAACCCATGCAGAGACGCGCGGACCTGCATCATATGTGGGTCTTGCAGTAAGTATACATAGATTCCGCGCACTCTACATACGTCGATTTTAAAAGTATATACACACGTACCCACGTAAGTTATGTATATACCTGGACTGCGGTTGCGAACGAAAAAAAAGAAAAAAAAGAGACAATTTTTCCTTCTTTTTTTTTTTTGTTTTTTTCAAATTATTCAACGTGTAGTATAACTACGTCAAGCGATGCGTTGTACACAGCTCGCCGGTACCGATCTCATGGTGCTCCCGACTGTCGGTGGTGAGGCCACGAATCCGCCTCGTCTTCGTACCTGCTTCTTCTTCTTTTTTTTTTGTTTTTTTTTTTCGAAGTTTTCGTCTTTTTCTCATTTTCTTTTTTTTTGGTTATTCGTGCTCCTTTTTTTCTTGTTCTTCGAGGAGGAGGATGCGGCGGGGAGCTTCGCTCTCGGCAGCCCTGATCCTGCCTTGTAACTCTAAGTTCAAAGGTCGGTGGTTTCCTCTTACTCGCGGCGTGGAACCGCGCGACGCGTCTATAATTACGTCCTCCCCCCGGTACCCCCGGCCTCACGAACGGGACACGGAATTCGTCCTCCAATTATCAGCTGGAGGCTCATGCAGCACGCCCGGCGGCATCGAAGCTGCCGGTTCAGAGCCCCGAGGACTGAAACCCCTAAGAAGCCTCCTCGCTCGGGCGGAGCGTATCAGCCGGGTGTATGTAATTCGTGTTGTACGTACGTACGTACACGTTGTACCATACGTATACGCGACGCGATGCGTCTCCGCGCGGAGCTCCGCGTTTCAGGATAAAACATCGGAGCAACCATAACGCGATCGGTAGAGAAGCACGCGTGTGTTAAGCAAGAAACGATCAAGCGGACGCACGCCCATCGAACCTGGGCACACGGGATCGACTCACAAATCAAACGGCTGCCTCATGCCCCGCAACACCCGTTCTATAAATTAAGGCCTTCGATCTTACCGAGCGTCGCTACTATATGTATACCCGCTATACGTTACACTCGCAGTCGTACGCTTCAATCTCAACGGGTCTTTGAAAATCCGTGTGGAGATAGGTAAGGTGAGAAAAAGCCGTATGGGACAGACTCGATGTTTGACGTGTTAATACCGTACCTGTACGGGGAATCGAGAACGAAGCTCTCCTGAAATCGACAATGAAACGGGGGGGAGGGAAGGGTAAAGAAATCGGAATTGGGAGAATCGTAATAGGATCGTTGGATCGTAGCGAGATCGTCGACGTCGATATCGAACGTACCGCCACTTATACGTACCTCGTATGATTATTCACATGTTGCACGACGTATGGGACGGTATGGTATAGGTGTATACCACGCGCGGTATCCGTATGGGTCCTGTGGGTCGCCACGGCTGCGGCACGTAGCAATAAGAGTTCCTCCGTGTACGAGGTGCAGGTGGGGTATGGGGGGTGGGGGGTGGGGGAGGGGGGTAGGAAGATGTAATGGGGTCCCGTACAGTGGTCGGTGTTGATAGCCAGGACGGTGAGAGCGAACCACGAGTTCAACAAAAGGTCACTAATGACACACGCAGAGCAGTAGACTGCTGCCTGCTCGGGGTACGGACGCCGTGCGGGTAGTATACCTTACTCCACTACGGTTGGTCTCCTCGGAATCATACGGCGCATCACATTTATAAGATATACCACGTACCGGCATCACCTAGCACCGGTGGGTGTACTGGACGGTAAAACCTGGATTGGTCTCATCAAAGCGAACAAACAATGCTGGATGCTAACGTCGAACCTCGATGGCAGGCTTCGGGGCTGTAGTAGGCTGGAACGTGTGGTTAACCAAATCACCGCCGCGGCTCAACCGTTCCTACTCTTTCGCCTGGGTGCCATACAGTCCATTCTATCTATCCATCCACCCATCCATCCACCCATCCGTCCGTCCGTCCGTCCGTCCATCCACTGTCCATTCGTTGATGTCCGTCGTGATGCGTACAAGTTACTCGCGTATACACGAGCCGCACAATCGCGCTACGTGTAGGTAGTAATTTGTGTTTGTTTTATTCTGCGACGCCGGCATTTTTCAATACTCACCGGTGTATTACCCGGGGAGGTGGGTACCGAAGCTCGCTCGGGACTTACGTAAGTTACAGCGTAACCTCCGCATATAGGATGCGGATATATTGGACAGGAATCGTATAGGTCTCGACGATCCACCTAGTTTTGCGAACAACTGTGCGTAATGGGCGTACGACCCACGTGATCTCTGGGGTCGGTGTACAATACGAGCCTGCACGCATTGTTCACACCTTTGCGCGAACACCAGAGCGTCGGCTGTAAGTCACGAGAGAAATTTTCCAATCATATCGCATTACATGTAGATGCATAATATATATACGCTATGGGAGAATAAAAAGATCACGCTTATTGTAAAGGCTGATTGGATTCCCGAAGGTAAAGATGTATGCTCGAGTTTTCGAAACTCGCGTACACGACCTTGGGACCGTTGGAGCGAAGCGAATAGCGCGACGTCCTCGTAATTAACAATTACCAGTATCTATATACCAGGGAGTTGAGGAACGCATCGACATTTATCACGTCGTATCGACGACCCACCCTGAAGGCAGTATAATTACCTATGCCTTCCCTTTTCCTCCGCGCCCGTATCACCCTTCCTTCCGCGCGCTCCACATCGTCCACTCCGTGCTTTAACTATACCATCGGGATAAACCGGATTTTAAGCGCAAACCAAGTAGCTATTAAGCCACATATCCCTATCAGGTTGCAGTTTACGGTTCTTAAAAGGATTTACTTCTGCGGTTGCCAATGGTCAGCCTAGTTGTTCCTCTCGCGGTTTCGAGGGTCGCGAAACGCGCGGAAAACTCGAATATTCGTCATCGGCCGCGTGGCTCGATATTAATCCGTATTCGTTTCACCGATTCACTGATCCTGTCGACGAGCTCACCGTTCTCACCCACGGGACGATACGTGCAGCGCCGTTGTATACCTGTCCCAAGTAGAAGCGCGAGTAGAGGTAGCACCCGCAGAGAAAAGGGGTGCCGTTAAACGCAGACACGTGAGACACGGCCGCGATGCTAAACCGGAAATTGCCTAATTTCCTGAGTGCGCACGCCGATCCGTCAGCTTGACGGAGACGAAGTTGCACGTGATTCGTGACTTTTAATGTCAAATGTCAAAACGGGGATGAAAAGAGTAACAATTTTCAGCGTTCACCTACTACAGCTAGGGCAGGTATCCATACCCAGCTGAAACGAACGTAACGCGGGTGCTGAGAATTAAGATTCAATTTATCCATTGCTTTGGCTCGAGGCGAACCAATCAAAAAATTGTCCCACAACTTCACCGGACTTACGATTTTAAGCATGGTTTTGCAAGAGATGCGAAAAAAAGGACAGATTTTTCGCGAGTGTGAAATGAAGTATAAATTTATGCATCGAACTCTGAGTTTCCGTACATCGTAAGGGTGTTGCGCAGCCTCACGGTCGGATACACGAGGCGTTCGTGACGCGACATAAATCATTTCGAGACGTTTTCCCCCCAATTTTAGTTCGGGGATACGACCCGTTGACGTGTGTGACATCCATCACTCAATGTGCAGCATAACGGGCGTTCTACCTTGCGTTTCGTTGTTCGGAAACAACCCTCGTCCGCTATACGTATAACGCGCGACGGAGGTACAACAGCGTTACACATATAAGCAACAGATCCTTCACTTTATTACCAATTTTCAACTTACTCGCTTGTCGTACGGTATGAAATACATGGGATAGCATGGGATACGTGTGCATGCGAACGATGCTATAAAATCTGCTCGGCTCCGGCGCGTCGAGATTCTGGAAGAACAGAGTCATGATTAAATTGAAAAAGAGTGCGCACTCGAAGGCGTTTTCCGATTGTCTTCGCTGGTAGTTGGCATCCGTAGACTTTTGAAGTATACACACCTACATGTTTTATGTATATACGATGATCCCGGAGCTCGTAGACTCGTCGTTGAATGCCCCGTAGAAATCGATACGGTATATATAGAGTTCCGCGAGTAAATAGAGATACTCACGTACATAGAGGAAACTCACACAGATCCGTGCGGGACATGCGTCTGGGCGTGAGAAAAGATGCTCGAAGGGGAATAAAAGATTAAGTACTCTTCATGGACCGAAGTGATGGGGACTAATCCTGGTTCTTATATATCCGAGTTTTGGAATCCCCAGCTATAGATTCGGAGAAAGGTGACAGTAGATAAGAAAGAAAGTGGTAATTAAGAGACGTCAATCGTTCGGAAGGGCTAAGACCATAGGGGGATCAACGAAGGTTACATTCGAAGGGATGCTGCGCTTGGAGGCGAAACGCGAGGGGAATACGAGGGAAAAAGAGGATCAGCTCGCGAAACATTTCCCCTGAACGTGGTTTCGCTCAAAGTGTCTCCGCTAATTTTCCGTTGAATTTTCTCATTCGTCGGCAGATCATCAAAGACTAGCCAACGTCAAATTTCCATATCTACCTCGTCTCCTTCGGAAGGACGTTCTCGAGATTAGCGCGTACGCGGATCTCTCGGTGTCTAAATTTTACTCGCGAATACACGCGACGTAGAATACAGAGACGGTGAATTTCACAGACGCACACACACGGAGAATTTCAGCGCCACAAAGGAGAGACGGGCGAAGTAGCCAGAAGGAGTAAGACAGTGGGTGACGCGCGGAACGACGATCGTTGGTCCCCCCCACCTTCGACGCGAATGGGCGTGTTGTTTCCCCCACCCGAGCGGCGAACTTCCCCTCAATCCCCTTCGGATTCCCCCACCAATTTTGTCGCAGCAACGTGCGACAGAGAGAAATCCAGCTGTCGTCGGTTGTGTCCCCAGCTGAGTTCTTCGGGTGTCCCCGGCGCTGATTCCACGCCTTCTTCATCTCATTGGACGAATCTGTCCACGTCGTATTACACCGCCCATCGGACTCTCGGTGAGACGATGGTAAGATAACGAGGAAATTGTTGTATTTCCTTATCTCTTTTCATTCCGCAATTCTAGATTCAACTTTAAAACTGAATCGTATTCAATTACGACTCGACCCCGGATCAAACTGCACCTGAAGGCAGCGGTTTCGTAACTGTTGTATACGCCGATCGAGAAGATTAGCGATTCGTTAGCTTATTGTTCTGTCATAAATATGAATGCATTTATATCCCTCTACTCTGTATAATTTCTTCGTGAAATTCGTTAATGAGAATGGAAAATAAGAGAGAAAGAGAGAGAGAGAGGAGAATTGAAATGAAACGAAAGATTCAAAAGTAAAGAGGGACAGGAAATTCGCGTGAATAGAAACCAGAGATGAAAGTAACTTTAATTTTGTAGTCTGTGGCAGACAGCCAGGCAACCTTGGACCGCGGGTTATTAGAATGATTATGTAACGCCGATAACTATCCGGTGCGTTTTTGAAAAGCCGATCGCTACGCAGGAAAATGAAAAAATACTTACAAAGCCTGCGAATGTATAGACAATTGTTCAAATAGAAGGAGACAACACAAGGACAATGGAATAATAGTAGCGGGTTAGTAGTAATCGATTCGTATATTAAGTGAGATTTTACTCGATCTTCTATAGAGTCTATACGTATTTGTTCTACCGATACCCCCTGACCCAAGTTTTACGATAGTTGTAATCGCGTATCGATCATTGCTCGAAATAGTTTTTCCATTCAACATAAATGGCGAGAAGGTCAATTCATTTTCACGATAATTTATAATAATAGACCGCTTTCGATATTCAACAGATCTGAGACATGATCGCTTTACAATATAAAATTATACCAAACCAGTCGATCCAGATGAATGGTCTCAATAGTCAACGACCCGATAGATTCAATCGGAGTACAAATGCGACGAAAATTGAAATGCCGCCGTTTCTGTCCGTTATAAATAAACCACGCTTCTACGCTCAGGTATATACATATCTGAGTTGTCCAAAAATATAACGGATCGAATTTATTCTTCCGTCAGACGGATATGATCGAGATAGTTACGTTGATGATCGTTAATTGAGAATAACGCTTACGCCGCGTTCGATTTACAGGTATGCAAACCATCGAAGGTAGTTTTACAGGCACACTACACGTATGTATAATTAGGTGCGCTGTAGCCGCTATCGCCCTACCATATTTTGTCGGAACGAGAGCATAAGGCCTTTCATTCTCCGTTTCATCTCCGTACAGGCGTCCGAGCGTAGGTATGCCGTGTACGCGCATACACGACGTACGTACGTGCATACCTAGAGGAGAAAAGAATATACGTATCCATGTGGGATATATCCTTAGTAGCTACGTAAAAGGTGAAGTGGTCTAGCGTGAAGCTGGCTAGCGGCAGGAGCAGGAGCTGGAGCATCAGCGGCACCAGCAGCGGTTTGTTCGGTTCGTGTGATTCGTTCGCCGAACGTCGGTGTTGAATTGTACGGCGTTCGTGCGTTTTCGTTCTGGTTCGTTTGAGTTCGTCGGTTTGGCGCTGGCCGCGCACCTCGGTTCGGAGTTTCAAGCTGCGTGGATAAGCTGGTATACGCGAACCAACTGAACGGCAACTGGCTTCTTCACTGAATGGGTGCCACGTTCGATGGTTTATTCGAAAATTATTAATCGCATTAACATATCATGATATTAACGGTGCCGTTGGAGGTCCTTCGAATTCTCGAATATCACGAATAAATAACGAATTATCGCAAATAAACGTTGTTACGACGACATCGGACGATACCTCGTACTATCGACTTGCACGTACTATAATTCGTCGCGGATATTTCTTCTCCTATTTATTTGTTCATTCTTTGTTTTTGTTCCTTTGGTTTTTCAATCGTTCGCTACATTTTGTATTCTATTCTCGTATCGTACGTATGAAAGTGTACATTGAACGCGCACGGTTTACGAGGTGATGGTGAATCGCAGCCAGTTGTTGTAACCACGTTATCCGGTCTTCCAAATAATTAAACAATCCACCTTCGAGAACCGTGACAAACGTAATATAATCACGCTAAATATGCCTAAATAATGAAGTTCGTCGATCAGTGATTATTTTAAAACAGTGTATTTTCTTGTTTTTTTTTTTTTTTCTTTTTTTTCTATATTCTTGTTTCGGAGGTATTGTTCATTTATTTGAAATAGAAGCAGTGTTCGTTCGACGATTAACAATCTCTGATATTGGAATGATATTTCAGACGTCTGTAGTTGTGCGCGGATATAATAATTAAAATCGACCGAAGGAAGAGCGATGGTGTTTTAAAAAAAAAAATGCAATATTGTTGAATATCATTCTCGTGATAGATCAACCGCCTTACGAGATCGTCGAGCCGCTGCTGGTCGTCTTAAGATCGTTGTGGCAAGTGACACTATGGATAGCGGAGTGTTATAGCGCTGGCGAAGGGAAAATTGGTGTAGTAGGCGGAGCCTAAGGTCGTCGGGGACACGTGACAGGGAAACTGTCACGCCGCCCTTTCTCCCTACCACCTCGACCCCCCTCTTCCCCACTTATTTTGTACCCCTCTGCGCCCCACCCCAAAATTTGTGCGGTTCGGAGGCCAAGTGACGTCATTATAATATGGGCAAAAGAAAATGGAAATGAAAAAATAAAAAATCTCATTTTTTTCCCCATTCAGTTGCGTTAATCATTTATCCCGACGTACCATCGCAAACGTGATTACAACGAAGTGAAACCATTTCGGATATTTTCCCGTTATGTTCGACGCTGAAATATGTTGGAAGTGGCTTTCGACGACGGGGTGAATAACGCAAACGACAATGCGACGAGGCACCGATTGAATAATTGTGCGATGTGGTTTTTTAATTTTTAATTAAAATTCTGGTGAACTGAACGTGTGCGAGGGGAGAACATAAGAGTGAAGATGCAGCAGGGAAGCGTCGGGTGTTACGAATCTCAGGTACCGGTTAACCTGGAGAAAAAGATTCGTGTTAAGGACAGCACAGAGTTGAAGGATAATCAGCAGGATGAGGTTATTAACGTTAAAACGGTCGAAAAAGGCGCAGCTGGTGGGGAAGATCGTGACAATTTGGTTGTTGGTAAAACTATCGTCGACTCGGTGCAGCCGGTTAGAAATAATAATCAGAATAATCTCGGGATCGGTGTAACTACGGAGAATAATGATCCGGAAGTTAAAGTGAAAATGGAGATTCAAGAGACCCCGGATGGATTAGCCGGAGATCAGACGCATAATCATCATCATCATCATCATCAACACAATCATCATCATCGTCATCACCATCATAGCGTTAAAAAAGAAACTGTGATAAAAGAGGGGTGTTCGGAGGCGAAGGCGGAATCGACGACGAACAAACCCGATCAATTGTCGCCTCCGTCTTCTTCGTCCGCCGTTTCGATCGGGCACAGAAACGCGCCGACGAACGTCAACCATCACAACGAACCTTCGATTCCGTCGTCACAGAAACCGGTCGGAAGTGATTTTTTGAAACCTTCGTCGCAGTACCATCCGCAGCATCCACCGGGGTACCATCATCCCGGCGCGTTTCCCGGTATGGGGGGTGGGAAGATGGGGACGTTCAACTTTCAAAATTTTTACGCCGCTTCCACGCCCTTTCAAATACACGGACAGCACAATTCGCCCGGTATTCAACATCACCCGGCCAACAAAGTTAGCGGCGGCGGCGTTCACCACGGCCACGTACAAAATACCCACCGACATCAACACCCCGTAACCAATTCCGCGACGAACAGCGGTAGCTTCAGGGGACGACCACCCCTCCAATCGAATAACGAGAATTATCTCCATCACCGTTTCAACAATAATTTCCATCACCTCGCGACCCCGAAATTGCCGCAACATCAACCGACGGGTTCTTCTTACGCCTCGTCGGTGCCACCTACGCCGACAGGGGCCACGGTGTCGAATTACTCGGGTTATCAAACGACGGTTTCCAGCAATTCGTCGTCGTTACAATTAACCGCGCAACAAAATTGCAACGCTGCACCCGCTACGATTCAGGCTTACAATAATCATCAGAATAATAACTACAGGACTCATTACCCGAGACATAGGAAATGGAACAATCCCACCGGACTCAGAGGATTGCATCCTCCACCTATGCCTGTGAGTTGTTTTTTCTCCCTTACTTTACAGAGCAAAAACTCGGTATAAGAATCGGTACGATCTTTACGATCAGAGAAACGAGGTATGGATCGATAAACACCCGCCGAGAAAAGAAGATTCACCGCAAAGATCAATCCCATGGGAATCACCGAGGGCGGTTCATCTTCCGTCCTCTTCCGTCTTTTGTATACGATCACATACATTAATATACACTCGATCGTTTTCTCGCCGATATTATGCAGGCACCTCTGCACACCGTATCGAATATCGTATAAATTAAATCAACCCCACGTGCAAAAGAAACGAGATGAAAAAAAGATAATAATAACGATAATGCGAACCAGAAAGAAAGAAAATACGATGCAATTAAACGGTCAATTATAAAACCATAGTTTATATTTTCACGAGCTCGCGCGACGGCAATTGGCGAGCATCTCGTGGGGTGGTACGTATTCTCGAAAGGTTTACCACCTCGTATAACGAACGTGCTTCTTCCCTTTTTTTTTTTTTTTTTTCTCATCGTTTTGTTTTCCCCCCAATTTCCATCGAATGTTGGTCACGTGAAATGAATCGTGAGTGGAGATTTTCTGGAGCAAATAGAAACCCAATCACAAGTCAAGTTCATTGGGTTCAATTTTTCACCATAAGGATTGATACGATAGGGTGTCCATTTATTGTCACCAAACGTGCGAATATTGCTACAGTGCGGGGTGATAATGAAAAAGCAAAAGATTGATCTTCGAAAGAAAAGGAAAAGAAGAATCTCCCGTTCATTATCTATGGGGTCAAAATTACAGTGATTACATTCTCACAACCCTGCGGGCGTCTCCGCACCTTTTCTATGTATACCGATACGTGTATACGTACACACGGTAGGTAGGTGTACGTATATAGGTATACGACGTCGCGTCGTACCGTGGCATGAGGAGAAAATTGTATTTGATATTGATCGACTCAACGTGGCCGAGGTTTGATTACAAGTGAAAATTTAAGTGGACTTTGATTTGCCCAACACGATTTCTACGTATGCGGTATATATGTATTACCTACGATACATAGAATGATTTGCCTGCAATTTAACGCAACGATTCTTTTTCTTCTTTTTCTTTTTTTTTCTCTCTCTCTCTCTTCGCGTACGCAAATAATTCAAATCCGTCGAAATTCCGCTCGATTTTTACGAGACATTCTCACACAATATTCGTAGGAAATATATTTAATTCCAACGTAAATAATATATACGTATACAATGCACATGTATATAAAGTTGGTAAATTTATGGGCCTAGCTAACAACTTTGTATTTCATTATTAACGTACACATTTATGTACATGGTATATGTATACGTACATGTATATATAATGCAGTAGGTGCTCGCGACTGACAGGTTGATTAACGAAGTTAGTTAGCGAACGGGGTATATACGGCAACAACAACACAACAACGTGAATTATCAGGCAATATGCCGTACACACGATCTGCCCGTTGGTATATACATATATGTAGGAGGGGCATGTACGAACTCCTCTCTCTATACTGTTACTTTGAATACCGTAGGTATACGCGCGTCAATTGCAACAACGATTTTTGCGATGCAGCGTTTATATTCGTTGAAAGAGAAAGAACGAAGAAAAAAAAAAAAGGAGAAGGAACAAAGGAAAGGGGGGAAAAGAGCCGGGGATCGAAGAAGCGAATCAAATCGAATGAATTTTATTCAGCGTTTCGACGACGCTGCAGCGCGGAGCCGCCGATTCGAAATCTCGTTGCAGTTCGTAGATCGGAAAAAGCTCCGAGTAGTGATTCGAAAATAGATCCGCGATGCTCAAGTTTTACGTACACTCGTATACCTATATTCGTGTACCATGTAACCAGCATAGTTTGGTTAGTTCCCAACCAATTAGCGTTCTAACAAAAAAAAAAAAAGGAAAAGAAAAAGATGAGGGAAAAAGGAGAAAAAAAAAAATGGCTGAATGTAAACACCGATGGTTTTTAATATGTTTACACAATTTTCAAGCGTGCAGTCTATTCCCCATCGCTTACATGGGGAATAGCATAAGGGAAATACCCCCAGATATTATATGCTTCCAAGAGGCAGCATTGTACTTCCGAAAAGGTGTGTATAGTAGGTATACGTTGAAAAGGAATCCGCCATGCCTCGTTGTGTTCGGAAGGCACGGTGGAACACCATGTGTTGTCTCGTTCCGTAGGAACTACCGCGGGCGCAGGTAGAAAAAGTAGAAAAGAATCGCCTCTCCACACCGTTCGAAATACCATGAATGGCGTATATCTCGGTATAGGGAGAACGATTCGCCCGATGGATTTCTAGTCTAATTGAATCTACAAAATTCTTTGTTCAAAATTTGCTTCTTTCGTATCCGAACTCGCGTCGATTGTCTCGGGCATAGGTCTACGATCGATCGATAATCGCGACGCGTTGTTTGATTGCGTGAAATTATTTCGTTCCCAGAACCATCCAAGCGTCGTGTCGTACGCACGATGCGGAGGACGCACGCGGGATCATCGAAATACGAAATAGTACAGAGCCGCCAGCCGTCGCAGAGCGTCGCGACGCTCGGCGAGCGAGACGTGCACTGGAAATACGGAATATTATTACAGGAAGTGCACTCGGCGCGTGCGTACAAGCGTAACCGCAAGACAAACCGCAGCGGGAAATTATTTATAAATTACCTGCGTGCGTTCGAAGTTCGTGCATTTTTCACCTTCGCACATTTCGACGCGACGTCACGATCTGTCGCAGCAGCCCCCCCGAGTAGGTAGGTGCCTTAGACTGGCGTAAATATACGTACACGTGAAACGGTGCAATGATGATATTCGTGGAAAAATTACGGGGATACACCGTACCACCGCACCTCTTTATCCGTGTATACGTAGAGGGTTCGCAATTGTGTTCCGATCGATGTATCGCGCTGTTATTTCTTTATTTTTTTTCTTTCCCTTACCGAAAAAAGTCCGATGGACCGATTAGCCGGAGGGTTTCAAACGTAAATCAAATCTTCCACCTCCCGTACGTAGGATAATATATAATACGAAATAATGGAAGATCCGGGGTCTCCGCGTGGCGCAAGGCTAGCTTTAGTTGCATCTCCCTGTACCTCGAACGACACGATAATGTATCTCACGGTACGTTTATTCGTAATTACCATTAGAACGAAACCCTTCGAACGATAGAGCGAAGTACGTACGAACTGTACGTATATCCTTCGTACCGCTATGCGATACCGATAGCGCAACGACGATATTTCCAAGAACCTCCCGCGGACTCCGGGTCACGATCGAACTATACGTATTCACTTTGAAAATTGAAATTAGTAGGTATCACTTTATTTCATACTGATTTATCTAATCGCCGATACGTATACGTGTGCGACCAGCCTACAACACGGGCACGTGTACAACTGCGGCTAATTTAATGCCGGTCCGTGGAACGAACGACATGCCTCCTCGATTTATCCGGTCAAGTGTTGGTATACGTGTACGTCGCGTATTGTGCTCGTGATAAAATGAAAGACGATCGATAATGGGAATAGAACGGGGTGTTCTTGGACTAATCGCGCATAGACGATTGTGAGTTTTGAATTGGTTATAACCGGACGCGCTCATGACGACGATCGCAATGGTCCAGATGGCACAGTTTGTCGGCGTATCGCAGTTATATTATACTTACGGTTCGGTATCGGTAGGTGGTAGTGGTCAGATTTAGACGAGACTCGCCCCATGGTTTTAGTCGGCGCAACACGAAGCGGTGATTGTTTATGGGCCCATTAAACGAGTAACTCGTACAGTCGCATGGTAAACATTATTATAATACGTTCAACCACCATCGGGCATCGGTATCCCGATGACTGCAACTGCAAGGCTAGAGAAATCGAACGCGCCGTTCGATCCCGGAGGGTTTTTCTAGCTCCGTGGCGATCCTAGCGCCCGGATGACCGTCTCCTAGAGGCGCGTTATTTATATTATTACGTTCTATTCGGAAAAACTACGAATAGGTTTACCATACACTGTTGCCCATCTCACCGTCCTCGTCGTGCAACTTGCTTGTCTATCCTGCGCAACTTTATGACCGCCATGACACCTACCGCAGTACCCCCCCGTCCACGACGTACGTACATAATACCGCCGATATTATTACGACCATGAATATTAAAGTAATTGATGCCTCCATAAAACAGTGCGACGCGGCGCATCTCTGATCTTCGGTAACGTCTGATATATCATCCGGCCAATAAGTCCGTGTTACATGCGTAGACTCCATAGATCCCGATTTCGTTCCTTTCGTTTTTTTTGCGCATCGAGAGCACGCCCGGATGACCCGATGTCATCGTTCGAGTATCCTCGTAACGCGTGACGAATGACGTTTCAAATTTTTGGATTCGAATTACATCGAACAGTCGGAATGATCCAGTTGTCATTTTTTCAACGTCGTAAAAAGTGAGTCTTCCACATCTGCATTGCGGCGGGAGTCGTTATTAGCGGTAAAGAGATGACGCCGACGACGAGGACGACGACTACGACGACTACGACGACGACGATGATGATCCTCTATGGTCGAAGAAGCGGAGGAACACCGTGTAACGATGTATCACGCTGTTGCGCCCCCGGCGCGTCCAGCAATGGCGGAGAAAACCGCTTTGAGTTCTAAAGCTTTGAGAGGAGCCGCTTCGTGGCCCTGTATCATACCTTTACACGCTTTCAATGCGCCCAAACAAGAAACGTAGGTACTGAACGCCGATACGAACTCCGACTCGAACCTCGAGCTCACCTCAAACCGTACGACGATACCCCACGACCGGTCGCCTCCACACTCCCAGGTTACAGCGAGTTTTACTCTATACTCCGTGGGGCTGATGCCAACGATCCTGCGATACGACCGCGTCGCTACCCTTCTCTTATTTCCCACACATCCGAACCGTATGGACGCTATTAATTTTATATTTCTTTGCACAAAACTCCACTCGACATTCCCCGCCGATATTCCCATTATTCTACACGGTATACACACTTTTAATACGTTCTAATGCCTCTCGAGAACGACAGCCCGATGCGGTCGCATCTCAGCTTGTGCTACGGTAACGTTTTTTTTCTTTTCGTTGTAGATTGATTTTTTCTCTTCGCACTTTCGTTTGGATTGTTCTCCGCAATGTGAAAACAACGTCATTTTGCGACGCCATATATTTTTTGTTTTGATATTTATTCGATATCTCGAGAATCGGCGAACGCTTAATTGTAGCAAATTAATTGAAGTCATCGCTTGTATCGTAAGTTGAAGAAAAGAGTAGGGAAAAAAAAAAAAAGGAAAAAATTATAATATTATTACAATGTTATCGCGGATCTCACGGAGGTACATAATATTGTAATAATATATACACACATATATATATACATATATTAAATTTTTTTTTTTTTTCATTTTTTTACAAGCCCCCGCGACCACACGCAACGCTATAATAAGCGACTTTTAATCCTCCTATTACCTCAGCGTTGTAAAGCTATGCGTTGCACGTACACGTACACCCATACAGTACCATTGTACAGATGTACGTATACACAAATGCATGTGCGTCTACACTTATATTATATTCACATTTATGTGTTCGTACGGCGACGCGGAGCGGTTTAAAAGCGGTGAAAATATTGGCATTGTGAAGGAAGACGTCGGAGCTTCGGAACCCTATCATATCTATGTATTTATAAATATGAACTATGTATACACATACTACCTTATCAAGTATCAAGCGTCGCGACGCTATTGTACCACCATGACGGCGCTAACAAGCTGACATGAGTTGTATGTCTAATGGAATTATGTAAGCATAGCTGCTGTATAAAGCATCCATCTGCAGTGTTCACTGTGTCCGTTATACGGTCTACCAATTCATGGGGTAAAATTATACCACGCTATATGTAACGCCGCATAGGTACGTACGTCGTATACACTCTAAATATACATACATATACGACCGAAAAATATACACGCACCGGAATAAACGTGGAAAATAGAAATCTAGGCAACTTGTAGCTCGATGGGGACGCGTCGATACTTTTATTCATCCCGATTCACCCTCGGAACTTTTGAGCATTTAACAAGAATGGAGAACAAAAATGACGATCTTCTTGAATTGAAAATCAATCGAGGTGTCCTCGAAGCCCCGATGAAAAAAATATTTTTTTCAACCCGAAAGAATAACAGAAATTTCGATTCCAAAAATCCTATTCTACTATCGTGTGTATGTGCAGGTATATATATATGTAAGAAAACAACCTGTTGAAATTCCAGCGAATCTCGGGCTTTTAGAATGATATCGTTGTCTGCCGTACAACCTGCACCGGTTCGTTTCGAGGGCGGGAAGAGATAATCGGGATGGCGACTCAATTAAATCCGAGATTAAATCCCTCGTCTCCTCTACTATAATGCATACGCACATACATACACAGGAATACATACAGAGTGTATACCACACACCCTATCCAACGTCCTAATTAAATCCCCCACAATTAACTAACGCGCGGGGTCCATTCGCCTCGATAATTTTCAGCAAACAAAGAAACCCGATGACGTCGCGGATGGGGTGTAAATATATATATATATGTACATGGTATTTCGTATACGCGGGGTACGTACATATATTAAGGTGCATACGGCGGTTATATAATATCTGGTACTGGGCTACCGGCACGGGGGTTGCGGGGGACAGGGAGCGTGGCGGGGGGGGGGATGGGGTTGACTCTTCCCAGAGTAACCCGCGGGCTTTGGGTACACATTATAATTGCGCATATTAAAATGGCGTCACGGTCTGCCAGTCAGCCATCTTTAATCAATAATGGAGCATCAGGGACCATGACAACAGATACCCTTTACCCCGTCCTCTTCTCCTCGCTCTAACCCTTTTCTCGCCACCCTCAAATTCCATCCCTCTGTATATAGCAGACTCTTTTTTCTCTCTCTCCATACTTGGGCTCTCCATCTCGGATACCCTCGGGCAAGGGTTGCTGCTTTGCTCGGTTTGATACTTGCCTCGATTCTCCCGCAGCACCTCCTCTCCCCACTCTTTCCAACCCCCGACGATTCCCCCTCGTCAACCCCGCGAAGGGGTTCCCTTTCGCTACCCTCCTCCTGCAGCAGTGTCGTATTACAACCGCGTGAATCCATATCTAGTTATACATATCTTATATTATATACTACACACACACAGGTATAGCTGGTATATATTATATACCTTTCTACCTATACCGCATCCATTCCCGGTTACTGCAAGCACACTCCTCCCTCCTACTCCCGGTTTCCCTTCGTATATTGTCATGATCCTGTTGCTGCTCTACCGCGTCAACCTGAGCTATAACTGTCCCCTCATCTTTTTTTATCCTCTTCTTTTACTTTTTTTTTTTTTTTGTCTTCCTTTTTCTCATTTCAGCGTGTAACGTTACACGCAATAACTATCTCAAAAAAGGGCTGTTTTCGCTATGTCCGTTATTTTTTACGGTTACAGAAAACCTATAAAAAAAAAAAAATACTATTCCAATTACTGCAATGCGGCACCTCGCCAATCCTATTCACGCCGCAAAATGACGTTGAAAATCGGAAGAAAAGCGCGAGAGTAAAATTTGGAAAACGAAAAAATTCGTCCACGTTATGCGACGAAATGATAAAAAATATGTGGAAACGAAAGAAAAGAAAGAAAGGAAGAGAGACGTTTAGCCCGTAAAGGAAGGCACGTGTTGCGTGTTTTCAATGTTGTTTCGTTGTCAGTTATACGTACGGACAACAACGTTATTAGTGCGTGAAGATAAAGCCGTTTCACGAAGACTCCTGTTGCTGCTGCATTATGCGTTGGCCAACTAAAAAAGGAGAGCTTATTATTTAGCGCATATACGTATATATGGGCGGATATATACAGATATAATACACTGGCCCCCGTACATACACAGGCCGATGCCTATGTGTACAGCTGACAAGAGCAGGTATGGTATATTAGTCCTAGGTAAAAGCTCTGAAATTTTATTCTCCGTCGAATAAAAGAATTTATCCTTCGCGTGTATATCTATATATATTTATTTGTAATGGCTCTTAAAATTGAAGTATAGCTCGAATTCCTCGACCCCATACCACGTAAACGAATCAAAAGGCTCGGTAACAGATTAATTCGAGAAAAACTTTCTTCGGCTATAACGTAATTTATTCGTCACGCACCGAATTAAAACACCACAACCGCATGCACGCGCGCTAGCGCTTATATTTGAGTTCCTCTTTGGGCATTGTATCCAATATGGATGTATACGTATATAAATATCCTCATAATTTATGGACGTTTATGAATATTTATAAAGCCAAATTGAAAATTAAGTAGAAAGAAAATTAAAATAAATTTTTGTCCTTCGCTTCAAATTTGGGTAATTGAGTTTTTGAATTTTGGATAGATCGCACGATATCCTCTTCTTTCATAATTCCAAAAAATATACGTGTTTGCATGTCGACAAAAAATCAATTGATTTAACTTGTGCGCGTGGGGGTTTTGCCCTTCAACTTTTGTCCTTTTCTCTCAAATTTTTTCCCCACTACATAATTGTATAAATATGTGTATATGAATGTAAGGAGTCGCGTGTCTCCGCATTTTTTATTTTCTTTCTCCCTTTCCTTCAGTTTTTTTTCTTTTTTTATCTTTTTACTTTATAATTTTTGTATGCGGTCGCGGTAAAACGGAAATGGGTGTTTCTTCGGCAGCAGATGACACCCTCGGCTTGATTGCAGGCTATAATCCCGGAGGTATCGCGCTCTTTTATTCAGCAGCTCTGCAATGTTATTTTTATTTATACCTCGTATATACCTGTACCCCAGCATACAGTCTCTTTTGGAGACAGAATTATTGCTGTCATGTATTATTATGTTTATTATAATCATTATTATTTGTTCTTGGTATTGTTAAGTTACTATCCTTACGATCAAAACTTCGACCAACGCCGTTAGGTGATGTTCGAATATCCGTCACACATGTTACCGCTTCAGCTGAAAGTCACGTAAATCCGTTGAAAATAGCGAATATTGCTGTATTACTTAACGAGAATGAAAATTGAAGCTGCAGTCATCGAATTTTTGAAACAATGAGAAAAATTGAGTCATCTCAAACCTTGTACCGTTTTTTTGAACCTCGCCTGTATTGTTTTACCTTCTGCCTTCTCGTAGGATTTTTGGCACGTGCTCAGTGGCTCGTTAGAACTATTTCTTCACCTTCGGAGCGAAAATGCTCGCTTTCGCTCCGCTAGAGAGGAGGAAAAAAGAGTTTTTTCGCTCCTCTGTTGAAGAAAATAGCTCGTGAACATAGAGAAAGACGAATGTTTCAGGTATATAATTTTGCGGGCGATCCCTCGTCGCGACTCCGCTGAAATATGATCAGAGAGTTGACTTTTCTCTTGTATTTTTTCGACCAGTGTTTCGGTGCGCGCGGCCCTGGTCGTTTTGTCGCCAACGATATCACGTGCCTTGGCAGAGCTCTCCAAGTGGGCGTCGCATGGCGTGTCGCATGTCGCGTGTCGCACGTGCCCACAGGGATTGATACGGGTTGCGTGATTCCACCGGGACTATCACTTGCAATGTGAAGCTGTCAGGCGCGGTCTCGATTGTTATACTTTTGCGCCGCTGCTGCAGACGTTGCACACTACATTCCATATTATTATATATACATATGCAAGTACGGGTATATATGTAAGTATTTATATACCCGTACGTACAAGACAACGTAACTACACGTGTGCGCGAAGGTAACTCTAAGGAAAACAACAAAAAACCAAACAAGGCGCAAGAAAAGTCAAGAAAATTAAAAAAGAAAACTCGAGTAATACACCCCGTCAGCTCTCGTTAATTGGTGGCTTTAATTAATGGGTTTTTAAAGCGTGGAAATTGACCCTGCGGGTATTAATTAGTCGTCCTCCCCCAACCCCCGATATTATTCGTACGCATATACCATTTTGTATATAAATATATACATGTACAGACCCAAGTATTTAGTGAAGTCGAAGTATTTTCATAATTCTTCGGTAAGTTGGGGAGAAAAAAAAGATCCAGTTCAATTTGCTTTATAGGCATGAAATCCACAGAATCATATCGAACGAGCTTTCCAAAACTTTGAATCGAATAGATCGGAACCAACTGACAAAAAATGAAAAAAACGAAAAAATAAAAAGAGATGCTCGAAAATCTTTCAACCCGAGATGATTTGCTCGATGGTGAAGGAAAAATTGACGAAAGGGGGGAAGAAATGAATGTGCGCGCAATAAAACACGTAGAGTGGTTTATTTTTATCGCTTCGCGTGTGAGTACGGATATATACATGTACGCGTCGAGATATCGCGAAGTGTGGAATAAAATTTTTTACGATGTCCCTCGAGACCCGCGTCCGTCGTCACTTTCGACTAATTCGGTGTAAGAAGTAAGAAGAGGTTTGAAAAAAGTCATCTTCACGCGACAAGTGTTTTTCTGTCATCAGATATTTTAAGGGTGTTAGAGGAATGACAAATTTCTCGGTGATTTTGTGCGATCACTTGGTCGAAGCCCATTTTTACTGCACGTTTTTTATTTTTTCTGTTTCCCGTGAGGATGGGATAGCTACGTATATTGGCGGTGATAAATAATTAAGGTGCGCCTGCTGAGCTCCGAACACTTTATACATTGAAAGGCAACTACGATAATATTTGGCCACTTATTTCACGCGGGGCAGATTACATGGCCGCTGTATCTATGGTGGGCAGACGAATACGAACTACCGCGCGACTGGGTTCTGTTATTGTGAGTTTGGTTATAAGCGGATCCAAAGAAAATTGGTAAAATCTTTGTATATCTGCGGCAAAGGTATTTATCCGAAAGTTAAAGTAGCATAACTCACTAGAACTTTAGGAGTTTATTATCTCGTGGGAAAGAGCTAAATTCTGTGGGAAGCGGGGGGAGGGATGATGGGAGGCGGAAAAAGGGGAAGGAAGAAGCCTGGTCGAAGCGACGACAAGAGACACTCACCAGACCACCGGGAACCATAGCTCTCTCTTTTCTCTTTCTCTCCCTTAAAACGTCCCGTTAAACGTCTGACGCTTCGATCCGCGGGGATTCTGGAACTCTGTAATATATATGGTATCTGTCTAAATACACGAACTGAACGAGAAAAAAAAAAAAGAAAAAAAAAACGAGAAGGGAAGAAAAACAAAAAATCGGTGGTTAAGTATATTAGGCATACGTACGGAAATATACGTTAGCGCGTACTTCGTTTGACGACAAAACGATACCGTCATATTTTACTTATCAAAAACTGCTCAAGACTTCGAGGCTCGTTACTCCTGTACTTATACTTATCATTTTTATTAACCATTCTCACAATGGACCACACAGATTGCTGCTGGCTTTGCCCAGGGTCAGGATTTAAACCATCCATCTTAAAAGGAACTCATATTCAAAAGCTTTAGTGACACTAATGTTCACAACAGTATATGAATCCTCCTATGGAAGGGGGAAACTTTTGAAAAAACGGACGAAAAAAACCAACGTGCGTCGTATATTCGTCCGAAATAATCTCGAAGAGCGCTCGAAGAAAAAGAACCGATGATTCGGAGCGATTTCTTTGATTTCAAACATCCTTTGATGAAAAAAGGGACGAATGAAAACAATGTTGAGTTGTAAGCCTGATAACTCGATCAATTTTATAGATAGACCCAATTGGCTTCCAGATTTGGATTCCTGAGCTGATTGTATGTGAGATTACTCTTGAAGAACCAAAAAACAATTCAATTTTTGAGCGAAAAATAAATCATTTTTTTCATTGGGTTTAATATGCTTTTCTGGCGTATTTTGACCTCAGGAATCCAAATCTGAAAGAAAAATTAATCTATCTCTAAAATTGACCGAGTTATCGCCAATTTTCAGCTTTTTGGGGTCAAAAATAAAAAATTGATTCTTTAGTCTATATTAATGTAATTTGAGCTCAGGAATCCGAATCCGGAAGAAAAATTGATCTATCTGCAAAAATGACCGAGTTATCCCCATTTTTTCGTATTTTTTACCATAAAAATGGAGATATCTCGAAGGAAAAAAATCGTAGCTCAATTTGGACAACGGATTCGTGTTCCTGAGGTCAAAATACATAAGAAAAGTGCCATACGATCAATTTTAAAAAATAAAAATTTTTGGTCAAAATTTGAAAAAATCGTAAGGGGTACCCCTTGGAAAAATCTCAAATTTTGGGCAAAAATTTTTATTTTTAAAAATTGATCGTATGGCACTTTTCTTACGTATTTTGACCTCAGGAACACGAATCCGTCGTCCAAATTGAGCTACGATTTTTTCCCTTCGAGATATCTCAATTTTTCTGCTCCAAAAAGTGAAAAATTGGCGATAACTCGGTCAATTTCACAGATAGACCAATTTAACTTCCAGATTCGAATTCCTGAGCTCGAATTACATAAGAATAGCACATAAAATAAAATATGTTTTTTTGGTCCAAAATCGACAAAAATCCAAGGGTTGTTTTGAGGTTTTTTCACTTGTGTGTTTCAATTCTTCATACGGTTCGAGATTAGGTCATTATTATCGAACGCAGTTGATAATTATTGTTTTTTGTTCTCGTTGCAGTGGCCGACGTGGTTTTTTCGTCCTGAAATCCCACCGATCTCATCTGCCTCGGTGACAACTAACGTGTCGAATTCGTTAAACGGTCCAATCTCGTCATCGTTGACGCCAAGAATCCATCCAGAAGTTACGAAAGCCCAAGATACGCCCAAGGACGGGAGCAAAGTTCACGGACAAACGCCTACGATCTGCACGGTGGGTGGAAAGAACATTTTCCTTCTTTTGGTTCTTCCTTTTCTAACTTTCGTCTTCGACAATTTGGCTTGTTAGTTTTGCGGTGTGTTTACGGAGCTATACCATGAATTATTCAACGTCCATTATTTGGATTTTGTTAACCCTTTCGTCAAATTTTCACCCCTCTATTATATCAGACAATTTATAAGTGATAGCCTTCTGCAAGTCTAATTCAAACACCCAATCGTCGAAGGGTATTACAATTGAATAGGAATATTTAGAATACCCCAGCCGAGGAGGATTCATGATTACCATTCACCGATTTATCAAACTTTCCCAACTGGAATTAAAGGCAATTAACCGTAAACGGAGTATAAACGATGACAGGATCGATCAACCAGTTGACAATATAGAGTGGTAACAATTTCATTGAAAGTAAAATAGGATAATTAACTCAATAGATAACCAAGTGAAAAAAAAAACTCCTTTTCTTTCCAAAGCTTCTAATTTCATCATACGTTCTTATAGCGTCAATCGCCCGATTGTACGAGAGGAGAAAATTAATTGACTCATTGAATACTTGCAAAGTGACTCGTCTTGTTCATTAACATTTGGCGAAAACTGCCTTTTTTTTCTCTTTCAACGTCGATACCATACGTGGAGATTTTTTTCCGTTCTTTTTCTTCTGTCGGATATCGGAATAGAGAGAAAAGAACGAAATAAAAAAAAGACGTATAATACTTCTGAACAAAGTGATTTGAGAAAAAAAACAGAAACGAACTTTTATCATTGGATATGGGGAAGAGTATTGTACGTACGTACACGTAACTGTGTTGTACGTATATTAAAATCCTTATACGTACGCGATGATGTTATTCAATCAGTGTTCAAAGACTAGAAACTCGTAGCGTCGTAGCTCCGCGTTACAATGTCCGCTTGTCAGGCATGTCTTTCTTTCGAATATCTACGTATGTACGTAAGTACGGACAGACGTAGTACATATATTGCATTATGCTCGTGTCTTCAGACTCCTGCTGTTGATACGCGTTCAGCAACGAAGTGTACGCGACATCCGTGTGATGAATCACCTCTGATCTTATAAGATTCCTCGTACCGAGAGCAGCGACGAATATCTTCAGAGAAATCGCTCATCGGGGTACTCTACAGGAATACGTGCTAGCAAAAAAAAAAACCAAAAAAGCGCTCGAAAAATTTCGAAATGTTACGAATAAAAGCCGAACGCTATTATGATACGAAAATTTAAAAAATTTTTTGAAGAGAAATCTCCCGATTGTCGTCAGGTTCCCGAAAAATTTGAAAGATATTTATTTCGTTTCGAGCGACCCTGTGTACAGGGTGGATTTTCGTTTTTTACCGTCGTGCGGGCGTACGAACGTAGCGTCCACTACATCAACACGCCTCGCAATTATGCAAATCATTATTATCCCTTAGTGGCGTGACTCCGCGTCAGTTTTATCGATGTAGCGTGTCTTTCCGATTCAATATACCCACTACCAACCTACGAAGAGTCCATTCAGAGGAAGTCGTATTGACACCGTGAATTTTTACCGCGACCAGTAAAGCCACGTCGTATCCGTGATACAATTATACTCACGTACGACGTAACTGAAAACCGAAATCACGACCTTTATTCACAAGTCTATTGTTTCATTTCATTTTCAAAACTGCTGCCGCACAGCCTTCTACAATCGCATTGTTTCATATTGAACGCATATAACGACGACCCTCCCCATCTCGCAGATCCACGATGTAAAAAATTTTTATTCACATCTTTAACCAACACCGTATGATATGGTTACGTACACCTCATTTATTATTTCGTTTGTTCTCCTTTTTCTTTTTTGGCTCGCCATGAAAATGCGCGTCATCGTCGTCGTCGTCGTCGTCGTCGTCGCGGTCCCCGTACGTACGTACGTTCGCATAGGTACGTACATACGTACCTATATACGTTGTACGTACGTAGCAATGAAAAATATCGCGCATGAAGGCTTAATTAAAAACCAACGATCGAGAGAAAAAAAAAAGAGAAAAAAAAAAAAAAAAAATATCAACTCGTTGCGTATACGGTATGGTGGCGGGCGCGCTCCGTACGTACCGTTTCGTGTACCCATACCTATGTATACGGGGATGTATAGTATATTTATGTACTTACTCCGGTTCACAAGAGTCGTCTGTAAAAAGAAAAACGAAAAAGTAGAAAAAAGGAATAAGCGAACCCGCGAAAGCAAACCACAGGGGTGCACAGCTTCACTTTCATACGTGACATATATCAACGCAGAGCGACGACGATGTAGAAATACGCGGACTGATCGATATTTAATTCACATTTTTCCTTGAGATTATAGATAATTAGAG
Organism: Athalia rosae; assembly: GCF_917208135.1. NCBI lineage: Eukaryota > Metazoa > Arthropoda > Insecta > Hymenoptera > Athaliidae > Athalia > Athalia rosae. The sequence continues at coordinate 23,602,113 of NC_064028.1, read as the reverse complement.
AAGCACCTGTTTCTGCGAATCTTATATCGTCGGTAGGTCATATGCCTGTGTACAGGGAAAATTCTGTAAAAGAATAAGACAAAACTGAAAAACGTTTAAATTCGAAAATAATATCGCATCGCGGATTAGAAACGAACGATACATACTGTGAATAAATTTATTCAATTGGTGTTAAAATAGCGAAGGATACGGCTAAAGGCCGATGTTGTGGACAGTTAAAATAATTCACCTTAGTCATGATGATTGTGAGACACCGTCGCGGATAATCAGGTTCAACCACCATGGAGACCTGAAATAGTATAGATAAAACGAGTGACTAGCATGCGACCAATTTCACGCCATCTGTTATCTGTTGATTTTTTCCTATCTCTCTTTTTCTCTTTTAATTTACATTTTTCTCCTTTTCTTTTATTACCTCGTCAACCAGCCGCGCGCACTACTCGCTGGAATATACGACAGCCCGCGAACGACCACCACTCTCCGTTAGATCGTTACGCGGATTAATAATTCGAACGCAATCTTTGAATCGAACCAAGCTAATTATGGATTCTTAGTTCACGGAAAACACCGAGAATCACATAGAGTGTAGTGAAACAAAATATGTACATGTAAGGAAGCCGTTTGATTCTTTTTTTTCTTTTTTTCTACCAATTTTCTACTGTACAGTTAGTACGTTTCGAGATTGGGGTATATAAATAAGAGTCATAGTCGAGTGATCGGCGCTGTCGCATCAGCGTGTAAAATAAGTATAGCCGGACCTATGAGGAAAATTCGTGGCTACTGCGTGTAAAAAATCGAAGAACCTGCACCATAACGTAATTACGGCACTACGGTTATGGTGCATGCGTTAACCCCGCGCTCGGTATCATTTCTTGGAAATAATTAACGTCGATGATAAACCGAGTTTAGGTTAATGAAACGGCTTGTACGAGCAAAGAAATGTCTTCGAGAAAGAGGAGGGAAAAAAATTGAAAAAAAAACAAAAAAAAAACAACAAAAAAAAATTGTAGAAGTCGAAGAAGAAGATGAAGAAGGGATCCCATTATGCACTCGCGGCGGCATTAAAAGCGAGCGCCAGAATGACTTATTAGTAAATAAAACATAAGCGGTGAAGCGACGAATCTCTGGAAGCCGTGCACACGGACATAACGTCCAACAGAAGCTAGAGGGAGTGGGAATAAAAAAAAAAAAAAATTACGAACGAAAAAAAATTTGAAGAAAAAATTCTGAGGTATGTCTGGTAAAAGTAATTGGTACTTTTAATCAGGATATACGAAATACATCTTATAAATTTAGCCCGCGCCGTATACAACGAAGATGGAAATAAGATTTAGAGAAATGATTATAATAATCAACATCGAAAGGAATCTGAATTCGATTTTTCTATATGTATATACTACTCCATTACGCAAGACCTGAAAATGCGGATGGTACAGGTAGATACCCTACTTACTTGGAGCGGTGATTTCGTCCGAGATAACGAACGGAAAAGATGATAATAATAATGATGATAACGGGAAAAGAAAAAAAAAAAAACGATGGAAAAAAAAAACAACAATTTTTGACGGATAATGTTATATCGAACATTCTTACACGCAGCCGATCGCGTCGATTTTTACGTCCCGCGATGATCGAAGCTCGACCGGATCACGCACATCGGTATACGTATACACGATACGTACAGGGAGGTGTGTGGTACGGTGGATCAGGTATAGGTATGCGAAGAAATATGTGTACAGAAAATATATATCGGTGGACGATGTTTGTGGTTATGAAAGGAGTCGGTGCGGTGTGTACGTATACCGTCTATGTATGTGTACGCGTATGCGAGTATGCGTAAAAATGTTATATACTGGTACTTGGAGATGATTGCTGAGACAGCAGCAACCGTAGCTGCTAGCAGGAGAAATAGAAAGGCCAGTGACAATTTGATAGATTGAGCTTTTTGTCGCCTTCCTCATCAGTCGTTAGACCGACGAGAATTGGGTTTTTTGTGCCCTCAAGCACACCGAATAACTAAGAAACGAGGCCTCTTGCCTTCGCCTCTTCCCTTATCTGGATATACGAGTACACACCTATGTTTTCCGTATGCGTATATTTATATCTATGTTATATACATGCTACACGTCGTCGAGAAACTGGACGAGAAATTTATTTTCAGTTAAAATCACCGCGGTCTACCGTGTAGTGCATTTTCCGAAAATTGAAGGAAACCTAGGCGATCGGTGATGAAATGATGACCGTCCATTTCGCATCTTTGATAGAATTTGGAGAAATTTTCTGGAAATCTATCGAGACTCCACGAAACACACGCGATCTGATCGAAAAGATGTACAGAGAACGTCGAACATCGAAGACGCGCATGTAGCCGTTGGGAATTTTCCGTCCTGTGGGGATAAAATTTTTTTTTTTTTTTTCTTTTTCATCGGTAAATTTCCACCTCGCCTTGTCATTTGCGTGTAGCTACTTTGTCATAACCTTCAAACCGAAACGATCGCCGTATAAAATCCGTTTCGACGACGTGGCCCGGCGTCGTCTTTACTGCTATCGTATATCCAGCCCCGGGCGCAATATAAGCCGTCCCGACGTAGCTCAAACTCCGCGCGCAAGGCACATCTGCGCCCTAATTATTACTCAGATTTAGTAGATCGTTATGGCTTGTAAAATTACCGGCAATTTCACACCCCCGAGCTCATTTTATCCTACCCCGTGTTATACATCCCATCGCTGCACCGTTCTCAACGTCTTTCGCTTTGATTTGTCTTTTTTTTTTTTTGCTTGGCTCCGTTTCACTTTCAACGGACTCTATGGACCGCTGGCCAATCGCGACTCGTTCGTTTTAAACGTATGTATGTAACACATTTGGATACACACCTACCAACGCCGATCGATATATCTCGTCGATGGATTCGGTACGTATGGATGCATCGAGGATCGCACGTTTTCAATTATTGGAACGTTCTTTACGACTCGAGAGTCCGAGTAACACGCGATCATCGGCGATCTCCAAATGACTGTTTAAAACACGAGAATTTAACCACCGCGCTGTACGTATTATGCACGAGAATCGAGTGGTTAAAAGTCCAAGGCCACTACGAGGATCGGCGCGTATTCGAAATTGATGAATGTACTATCATAACGATCGAGAGGTGTGGGGGAGCGTAAAGTGGAAACGGTGCGTAAGGATCAGACGGTGATGGAAAAAGTCGCGACGATCGAGACGATTCTTTTTTCGAATCACTCGCAACGCGTTTACCGAAGGCGAAAACTTTTCGACGTCGAAAATCGGGGTGTTTGTAGGCGGTGCACGGGCACGATATACGCGCGCGTGTGTGTGTGTATATAGAAAATCGTTTTGTACGAATGAACGCGCGTAACATTTCAGGACTACCGCGGCGGATGGATTGCTCGAGAAGGCGGCGTATGATGCTTTATACCGAGTAGTCATGGATCACTGTAATTTAATAAATTGCGATAGCTGCTGCCGTCCCGGGGCAAATTGTAGCATAATCATTCATTAGTGGGTCGTGACTTGGCTCTGATGCAGCACCGTGCCACCGACTGTATACGAGCTAGTACGAAACCTCCGATAGCCGCCGAACCTCCCGAGCCATGTACCACCCGACTCGCGAACCAACAAACGTCTTCGCGGGTACGCGTAGCGTTCGTAGATACAAATAGATTCGCTTCGAGCGCTCTCGAGAAACCGAATCGACGGAAAATCACGCGTATCTATACTTTGGATATGTGTCGAGTCGGTACATCGTTGTTAAACCGTTTTAGAGATTGGAATTATTCAGAATCGTAGTCGAGGTTCGAATGAATTATTTCCGGTTGGACCAGATCTGAAAATGTCGATTTCTCATATGAGTGGATCGGTTTGGTTACGAATCTCCGATTTCGAAAACGATTTTACAACGAGAAGCGAAAATTTCGATCGCGCTGCGGTTCGATGGAGCTCGGTACGGAGGGGTTAGAGATCAGTGACCACATTTTTAATGGTATCGGTACGCGGTATGAATATGGCGTTATTTAACGTTGCTACATTACAGGCATCCTAGATTTTCAAAGTTCCTAGAACTAATTCAATGACTGCTGGCCACAGGTTCACGCTGAGTATTTAAAAGACCCATTCTAACATTTCTTGTACGCCGCGCTATTACTATACGCTGACGTTTCGTGTACACCGAAAAATGGCTGACTCACTTCCGATAAGTGGTAATTGATTGAAACCAGTGGTATAGTGGACACCGGTCACCGACTAGTTTCGTTCCTTTTTCTTTTACAATTTAGTCGTTTCTTTTTTTTTTTCTGATTCTATTCTCATGATCTTCAGCGTCAGTTGCGTATGTGGTCGGTTTTATCTAACGGACAAGGTCGTACCACGTACCGTATAATATTAAATCATTATCGAGTGACGTGATAAAAAAAAGAAAAAAATTAGAATGAATAAAATACTCGAGACTCTTGACCCGGCTGACTGGTGAATTTATTGAAACTTTCTGATAATAAAATTTACATCACCGTGTCGAATGATCGTCGGATATCTTGCAAACGATTATTTGGGTTGGATATACGGAGTGTCCCATTTTAATCGAACCACTGGCAACTTTTGTATCGAAAGTTTTTTCGTACGAGCTCATCCTATCGAGTAATGAAAAAACGGTTGAATTGAAACGGGACACCTCGTACGTGTCAACGGGAAGTCAGAGTCTTTTGGTACAATTTGATTTCGGTATATTTTATAAGGAAATATTTATCTCGTGTACGTTTCGCGTTGTATATTTAATGTTAAATATATGTTGTGTTCTCTCGTTACTCATGCGTATATGTATAATTTGATTTTGATCGCGCGGGATATCGGTAATTAATAACGCTAATTTTCAGTAATTATAAACTTGCTGTTAGACCGATATGATATGTTATTATCTCGTATATATATACTACACCTACGGTTCCCCGACTCCGATTACACGTAATTTGCATATGAAATGTGGTATCTGTATAAACTGCTGCGCGGGGTGCACGCGTTAAACATGTACGTTACGTATAAATTTGTCAATCGCGTACTACGAGAATCGGGGATTCCATTCAACCCAAAGTTCTGAAAATCATTTGCTTAATTTCTTCACATTTTTTTCATCCATTTCTTAACGACGATTAGGTATATAATTCACCTTCTCTCTCCTACGCACTTTTTTGCGGAAATTTAATTTTACCGACAAAATTCATTCGACGAGAGAGCAAAAAGATGAGAATTTCATCTTTTCTTTTCTTTTTTTTTTTTTTTTCATTCAACTCGGTAATACGTCACAGTGTGAAAAGCTTCTTGTACTACAAACTGGAGGGGATTATATTCGGAGTAATGAGGCGGTACTCGTAAACCGTGAATGTATAGGTACATATGAAATTCGTATAAGTATCTGATCAAATGCGGGGAGAGAAAACGCGTTCCAAAGCAGAAAACGCAATGTATGGGTACGTGTACGATGTGTATATATTAGGATATGAAATTTCGAGCTCACCCAGAGTTCGAAAAGCGGTGATATTAAATCCAGGGGAAATGGGATTTCCATAAAAAGCTGTTTAAAACAAGCTCCTCATCGCCCCCATTAAGCGGATTCGGCTCGTGAAATTTTCGTTGATTTTTCTTTCTCGTTTTTTCGTTACTATATTTTAATATTTTTATTCTTCATCGTCGATCTGTTGTTTAATTTTTATTTCGTTGTAACGTCGTGCTTGCTCTACGCTCCGATCTTTCATTATATTTTTTTGCGAAGCTTCGAGCGAAACCCCGCGAGCGCGGTTCCGGATCCCTTTACATCATTTTCAGGTTTTTCTTTCTCCTAAACTCGCTATGTTTTATGTACAGAGGAGTACATTTTCTGACACATGAATTAACGAAACAACATGCGAATTACTTGCTTTATTACGATACGTATACCGTCTGTCCGGAGCTCCGCATTTAAAAATATTTAATTCAAAGCTAAACGAGATGACTCCTTCGTTTCACTGAATATTTTTTTGGGTTATATCTGTGATATTTGTTATTCAATTATTCCAGTTCTGAAAAAGAAATTACTTAATTTTTTTCAATTTTTATTTCTCTTCCTTATTTTATTTTGCTCTTTTGCACCGAATGCTCGTATAATCTAAAGAATTTTGGCTCAACAATGCATTCGTTTTCGAAATCCATAACGCGTATTTTTTGTCGAGAGATAGCGGTATTCTCTACTTGAATTAATGGGTGTATCGATTACTGGAGAGAAACCGGGCGTGCCTTGTAAGTCCATTACTCGATGAGTTCCGGTCACCCCGTGTTGAAAAATCCTGAAGATATTACTCAGGTGTATTTGTTATTTGTTGCATACAATTATACGCTGTACATACATCGTACGTTGTATAAATGTAAAGTACTACAGAGGGTTCGATTTCAGTTATTTTTATTAAAAAGTATCCCAGCATCCCTTGTTTAAATAATTTAAGAGGATTTCCATCGAATATTGATGATACTCGAGGCGAGCAACTTTTGTTGGCACGGTTTTTTTTTTTTTTTTTTTCTTTTTATTATCTGCCCACAACGAACGAATCGAACAACTCGGGCCAGAGGATCCGCGGGGGGGTTGAAGAGTTCCTAGGGGGATGAAAGCGGGGGGAGGGGGAAGAATCGACAGGATCCGATGTAAGGTTCGATTCCTGCTGGCGTGCGGTGCGCCGGAGTCGCTGAAGAGAGGGAAAAAAAAAAATTAGTAGCGGAATCCATTAAGATCAGAGATTGTATTGTACAACCAATTGTTAAACAACGTAATTATTCGCTTTCAGGTTTTTTTACCTGTTTTCGTTTCGTTACGATATTTTTATTAAAACATCTATAACGTATACCATGAGAAGCTTGTTACGTACAGATCGATACAGTGTCATCGTTTAATTACTCAATCCATCCTTGAAATTTTCCATTCGAGTGAAAACATTTTTTCGGACATCTAGAATTCCAGAATGATTCTCGGGCCAATTTTTGAGAACAATTACGCGCCTGGTGTCAAATTTTCCAATTTTTCAGTAATTTCTAGTGAATCGTTTCGGATCTCGATCGATTTGTTTTCGAATATAAAATAAAAAAAAAAAAACGGAACGAAAATTCCAAATTATACCGTAATAAAATGTGGTCGGTAAATATTACGTCTAGGATACAAATACACGTATACGCCTCATTCAACGGATCTTTATTCGAAATCTGTTCCGCATCAATAGCTGTGAAGCTGTTGAATTTTACAATTTTTTCCTTCATTTTTTAATCTTTCCTTCCTCGTTTTTTTCGTTTTCTTTTTGTTCTTGTAGCGTCGTTTCCACGCCCACGCGTTGTTGTAGTCCGGGCCTTAGGGGGAATCCGTTAGTAATAAGCAACGTCGTCGTATGTATCGGCGCTGCGGTATCCTAATAAGGGTGCGGTCAATGGACATTCGAATGTATGTATACGTAAGGTATCTTATTATACGCAATACAGGCGTACGTCTACGTGTACCGGACAGGCAGCAGATAAAGAATGCGCGTACACGTCCACCGGGAAACGGCAAAACTCTGATTTCAAATAGACCTTTCCATTTCTTCCTTTCGCTCTCACCCTCGCCACGAAGATCAAACGTGAAATGAAGCGAGAGATGAATCTGCAACATCGTGTACAGCTTATCAAAACAACAATAACAAATCTCCGCTTCACGCACAACAACATCACCGGGTATACATTGTACGTACATACGCTCACTTTGCAATATAATTTTCAATTCTACGTCCGCTACATAATGGAAATAATAATAAATTGCGTAACTTTGGTAACGATGCCCATTCCGCAGGTGGAATATCGTACGTACACTCGCGTATATACCCGCGGTTCTTCTGGATATAAAGTTGTACGGGTTAATAACGTTGGCCGCAGTCCCCGGGTTAGCTTATCGGTTCTATAGGTGTGTCGTTTACATCGATATATTAATTAGTAACGCGTGGGAAAGACCTAGTGCACTTTAGAATCGCGCGTGTCTACGTACGTAACGCTCGTTATAAATACGCGTAAGCGAATATATACTCGGAAAGATTTTCCTATGTATAATTGTTCGCAGTATCGCGATTATATTCTACACACCGAACGCCCCGAGGTATGTAAATGATTTTTGCGCCGATTATAACTGGTGAACCTGCAGGATCGTTAAACGAGATTTCATCGACACGGATCGCGAACGTACTTCAATTATTCTTATCTGTTTATTGTTCGTCTCTCCTATTTTGCCATTAATTTTTGACACCCGGGTGTGCGCTGAAATCATTTTGACGAAAAATTTGCCCGAGTCATCGAAACTTATGACTTCTTGCAGTTCGTCCGTTTGCAAAAACCGATAGAATAGTTCTTGCCGTCTGATGAGTTTTGCGGAAGTTTCCAATTCCCCACACTTTTTTTATAAAGCTGTCGAAAAAGTGCGCGATCGAGTTTCCTTTTTTCTTTCTCGTTTCGACTCGCTGTAAAAAAAAAAATTAAATAAAATAAAAAAAAAACGTCTGGTAGAAAAATGAGATAAGATAAGCTTGGTTTAATGTGGTTAGATTCTTCTGTTTTATTGTCCCAATCGATCAATCAAAGTGTCTATTTTTTATTCTCCTTTTTTTTTATTTCGATACTCTTTTTCATTCGCCTCTACTGTTTCTCCACTCGGAGTGCGCGGTTACGGTTCTTCTCGAAGACATTAGTTTGAACAAGTTTTAATAATCGGGGTGATGGAATTACGTGTCGCTGTAGTAAACGTAATAGCCCGAGCTGAACCGTACAGCTGCTTTCAGGCCGTAATCTTTTATTAGATTGCTCGGAATTTCGAGACTCGTTCGACGGGCGTAGATTTGCCCGTAACTATAGGTGCACGTCTTCTGACACAGGCGGCTTCTCTACTTTTCCGCGGATTTTAGGGTAGCGTTTTCCCGAGCACAAAAATATATGCGTGTACACGGATTAGGTACGTATACATGCGTATTCTATTTTTGGCAATTGCGTCAGACAGATTTCGGGAATGGTTGTAGAATATTATTATTCAATTACGGTATAATCTAATATCGAATTCAATGGGCAAGTTTCGGCACAATTGATACAAAAGAAATGATGTACAATATCGAATTGACAATTTATACCTATACCTTATTAGAACGTGCCTACCGTAATTCGACATCTTTGTTGCTCCTCACTTACGTCATATTGAAAAACACGTGATTAGGCATGCATCGAATTGAAAAGATTATTGTTATTGATTTTCCTCGCTTCGATGCGACCGCGGCGCATAAAATTTATAATAATATTCCACGCGAATTGTCGAAGAAGAGAGAAATGAAAAAATGATGACGGTTGATACACGTGGGAAAATGTTCATAAGATTCTGAAAATTGACAGACGCGAGTCGACCCGTACCGTTGTCGGTATAATTTTGCAAAAAAATGAATTTTTGCCCCGGCAAAAGTGAGGGAGGGGGTGGGGAAAAAATGAAGGGTGTTTTCTGCGCGGTCCATGCACTCGGTAATTATCCGCAGAGGTCTCGTGGCCAGGTGCTCGAGTAACCCTAATTACGTAGAAGAACACTAAACTGCAATTAACAAGCTTCTTTTTCTCCTTTTTCTCTACCTCCTTCTCTTTCTCTCCCGCGGCATGGGGCGGACTACGCGCCATCATGCCTCATCGACGTCGACGTCGTCGTCGTCGTCGTCGTCATTTCCTTGCCTTGTCGTACATTTTTTTTTTTTTTCACCTTCTTCTCAACCACTGAAAGCATAATTCGGTTTGAAGCACTCTCATCCGAGGATTGCCCGAAACTTTTTCAAACCTTCAATTCAAATCATTGTTCCTTTATTTCATAAACTGCACCTGAATTTACGCCGTTCTATTATTCAAAAACGTAATTCCTTTGTGCAGGGTAATATTTGTTTCATCGCGCCACAAAGCTAGCACAATATATCTCGAGTTTCGTCACGAGATGGATGAAACAAAAGGATCTTTTCAATCGAAATCGATCGCGATATACAAACCGAACTTCCTCCATTTTTGTTGAAATGAGAATAATCCTCATGCTTTTGCGCGTAACTGGTGAAATTTTCAAATTACAAAACGGAGTCGAAAATATTTTATAGCATCCAGTCGTTATTTTTTTTTTTTTTCGAGTTCCCTTTATCCTTTCGGTTTTTGGTTTCCTTTTATTTATTTGTTTGTTATTTATTTTTTTATCCTCAATTTTCTATCTCTTCGACCCTGCGCTGCAGACACCGGTATTTGCCATAGTATTTAGCTGGACGGCTGTCCCCTGCAGTTCATTGGAGAATCGGAAGCGCCGGTCGCCGGCGCAATTAACACCTTCGAGGATGCTAACGCGTCCAGGGGCTCCCGGGCTTTGCTGGTTCGGGTCCTTTTTCTTCGAGTTCTTAGTTTTCATTTTTTTTTTCCATCCCGTTCCATCCCGTTCTTGCTTTTTCTTAGGCATATATACGTGTGTACATTTAACCCCGACGAGAAGTAACAGGAAAATAAACCCCGTGCCGCGCGGTATGGGGAACACGTCGCCAGTTTATACGCTAATACGAGGTGTGTATACCTGTACACATAATGCACGGTACACCAAAGCAACCGTCAACTCGGGACGTTTGTCCTGCGGATCCAATTGCGACCGGTAGCTGACCACCGTGTAACGGCAAAAGCTCGCTCTCACCCTTATGTACAACTCTCGAGATGTACGTATACCTCGGTATATATACCTTACCTACCTTATAAACGCTAAACGAATCTGTTTGTCTAGCCACCTGATCCTGCCGTATACTCAAAGTCGAAACGTCGAGTAGACGAATCTTTTAAGTTTTTTATTTTCTTTTATTTTTTTTTTTCTTCTTCTACAAGACTCGTGCCTACTTTCACGTGTCGTAAAAAGGGCGAATCTATCAAAAACTCGATTGGAATATTTGTCTTATTAATTATTTAATCGATATGTATCTACGTGTATTTTTTGGACGTGAATTTTCAAAAATATGATTGAAATCGGATGTTATGCAGGCGAGGGCGTTGTTTGACGAGTGATTAAAGTTGTTACTGAAATAAATTTGAAACTATAAAATTCGCGGATATTTCGCTGTTGGTAGGCGAGAGATGGATGTGAAAACTGCAGCGAGTATGGGAGAATCGGGGCCGTTAACGCCCGGCTAAATTTTGTATTCTTATTGTTAATTAACATGCCACATATGACGATCACGCGATTTCAGTATCGCGGCTTGTGTACGTACGTATTAAATAAATGCCTGGCATGTATTTGGTTTTGCATTTGAAAATGTTGTAAAACACGCGTGTTGTGGAATTGTGAGAGAAGGCAGCTGGGTTAACACGATAATAATCCGATAACGCAATCCGTTATAGGTATGACCTTATGTATAACATATACACCTATCCACATACATATTTATTTATATATATACAATACATACCCGATGCAGATGCGGCGACTACGTACGAAACAATTTTTCTTTTTTTTTTTTTTCTTCTCTTCTTTTTTAGAATTTTCGACGGGAGTACAAAATCGAGACGGATGTTCTCCGGAATCATCATCCCTAGAAAAGATAAATTCAATTCATCGTATTACAATAGAAAGAGGCTTGATACGGTCCACATATAATCCCTTGCATTTTTAACGAGAAATTTTAATAATAATATTCATATTAATATTTATTAATCGTTCCTCGTGTGCGCGAGGGCAAAGTTGTCGATAATTTTTCTAAACTTTTGTATCTTAAATATATATACATTCATATAATATACGTATACATAAGTCGATCCTCGCGGCAAGGTGATACCCTCAAGGTACACGTACACAGAGATATATGCAGGACGTGCTCGCATACGTGTGCATATAAATATCGGACGAGGTATAAGGTGTACGTATAAAACGCGAAACGTTCTCGTGTTGTCACGGTAATTAACCGCGTATAATTTTACGAGTGTCTCTTCTAGCGGCGGCTGTACAGATACACACGTACGCGCACCTACGTGCGAATAGTGTAGGTAAAAAGGTACGTCGCGTTGCTCAACGGTACCTTTTGCTTTTATCGTCCTGCAAATTGAATTCCAAGATGACGATCATCATTATACGATGATGATTATGATGATGCAACAACATTGCAAGTTATCCTCGCGGCAGCGTCAGTTCACCGGACAAACGCCGTTCGTATATTACACGGATATATGTATGTACATGTACAACCGTGTAACTGTGCGCGTGTGTGTGTGTGTACGTGCATCTATGTATATCTATGTACCTTCCTCGCTTGGTTTATTGTGATCGTAAACAAGAGAATTTATCGATTATCTAAACGACGGTAACGCGCTGTATGCCCACCTCATGATTTTCCTGCCGCGTACCCTGTTTGTACGTGTGTATAAATGAATACATGTACATATATGTACAAATATATGTATAACGTGACTCGCTTAGCGATTTGTCTATCATAAATCTCATTTCAATAGTTCATTACCGCGGATAAAGAATGAAGAAAAAAAAGAACTGCAAATTTTGTACCGCAGTACACAGATTTCCCGTGTAAAGTGCAAGGATACCGGTATAAAAATTTATCAATCATCGGAGACTCGATTCAACGACAGTATTTTTTTTTCAATGAAACTCGATAAGATAAAAAAGACCGAGATGAGACAAGAAAAAAAAAAAAACTCGAGAAAAAATTGACGATTCGTAGGAGACCACACACAACTCGGCGTATGCACGGTTATTACGCCGGTGTACGGCCGTTGTAGGTCGAAGAATAAGGCGCGTAGGACGCCATCTCGGTTTGATTAATTATCATTACCGCTTCGTCGTCATCCTCGTCGATCTTATTCTGACTATATCTCGTATATATATATATATGTACATAATCGTTCATATCCTGGCCAATTACACGCGAGGTGGTGATTCCGCGCGACGATTTCTCGCGATTGTGCGAAATAACGTATTGCGCCGAGATTCGTTCGCTCTTTTTGTCTTATTTTATTTCATCTCATCTTTTCTAGTTTTTCAAAAGTTATCCTCCTCCGTCATAATCTACGTGATCTTTTCAGTGACGAAATAAAATTCATGCTCGTCCGTCGAGATCGCGAAACTCGTTCGGTTTTTTTTTTTTTTTTTCTCCAAATAACAAAATATTAGAAACTTTGAATTCGCACCTGCAACAAAACTCATCATTATTTTGAGCACAATCATCGGTATATGAAAAGGATGATGAGGATCCCGCATTGTGCACCTGTCGTGTCAATCGCGCCCTTAAAAACAACACTTATAGTTTTACCCGGAAAAATAATCCGTGAAAGAACCTTCTGTACCGTACGAGAAGATGATCGCGCGAACGACGAGGAGAAAAAAGAAAAAAAATCAGTGTGACTCGGGTAAAAATTCTTTGCTTATTTAAAGGACTGCAACGGGAGCCGAAGGGAGGGGGGCGAGTACTTGAATGGGTTGTATCTTATGGGAAAAACTGGCCGATGGGCTTTTGTGTTAAAAATTGACGTAGAGGATATTTATATTACGTCCCCTAAGTAAAGCGTGTAAGAATAATAATAACAATAGTAACAAGCGACGGGAAAAAAGAGGTTCATTCATAGAAAATTGTTGGCGAAAATAGAAAGCCGACGCCGAGAGAGACAATGATTTTCAAAGCTTAAGCTCGCTCTGGGACCAAAATTTTTGGGAATCAAATTTTGATGAGAATAGAAAAAACAGCGTAACCGTGTTGCTTGAACGTATAATAGGTACGTATATATATAAGCTGCAGAAAAGGGTAAAAGTCTAAAATGTTTGCTCAGTAAACAAGACGCACCGCCACGGACAACTTCCGAAGGGTCAACCTCCGCCACCTTACGCCTTAAGGCTTGTACAATATGCACTCGAAGTTGACCTCACGCCCTTCTCCGGCGCGGCGGTAGCCTTCGTCTTTCTTTCTCCTCGTCGAAGAAACGTTTCTATGTTTCGCTTCGTTTTTTCTTCTTTTCTTCCTCCTCCTCTCTCTCTCTCTCTCTCTATCTCTCTCTCTCTCTTCGCTCGTATAACATCGCTCCGTTTGCAATCACACATTGTCAGTCAAAGACGAGTTTATCCTACCCAGCAATATTTGCATCTTTACGACCAACCCAACTATACACCTGTTCTCTTCACTCCGCCTACCTGCGCCCCGAGCGTATACCGCGCGTATGGATTTTTCTTGACCCTATTTTTTTTCTCGACCCTTTTTCGAATCTCCCACCCCCGCGGGAATACCTTGAACAATTTTATTGCAACCGATACAGCGGGTCACCGTACGCGGTTTAACTGGAAGAAACGATACAGCGATTCAAATACAAAATGGCGGTTGTACAACAATAATTGGTCACCCTCCCCGACGACGGCGGTAAAATGGCCCGTACATGGACGGCGTATGAACGGTTCGTCGTTCGCTGCCAGTGGAGTTGCGAGAGGGTGGCGGGTGTATCGCCGCCGAGTATCGCAGCGCACGGTGTCACTGGGCTCGGAGGGGTCCCGACTGGAAGAGAACCCCGTGGCGTCAAGGGTACTCAAAAGACCCGGCAGCGCTAATTAGCCCGTTGCCAAGCGACGGGACCATCCATGAGATCAGAACTTTCCGAAAATTCCGTCATAACAGACGGTGTTCGCCTACCTATATATCGGGGGAATATGCGGCTGACATCACTTCTGCACAGTTTATATTACGCACCCTCCGAATCTCGGCATGGAAGTACACCAGACGCGATTAATATCGGCGAGTTGAAATTAATTAGGGAGACTGATTATTTGGATGTCTTGAAACGTACACCTGACCCAATGACAATTGGTTCAGGATTCTTATTACAGTCTCACCTTGACGAAGAACCGTCCGAAAGTATCTAAAAATATCGAAGAAATTGTCGCCGATTTTTCGCTTGTCGGCTGGTCGTCGTCTTCATCTCCGCGCGATGAATATGAGGTAATCGAAGGTTTCGTCGAAGGTCACGCCGCTCGTCAGTTGAACGTGATGACTATTGAAACTGGAAAAAAAGAACGCCGACTGTGTCGAGACAATCGGCAGAGTAACGGACGTCGGGAATCGAGGAGACCCAAGATGTGACAATGAATGTACAAGGTCATAACTTGTCAGCCTCTCATTTTTCACTGCGTTCCGTTTCGATCGGCGAACGTTTGACCATCGATGAGTTTTCGCAAATATCATTTTATTTCTCCTCTACTTTTCGCGTTCGCGATTTCCTTCGATTTTTGGCGGCCTACGCGGGATCCGCCGGTGATTTTCAGTTCGCGGCAATTATCGGTCGATCGGAGATGAGAAGAGAAAAAAAAAAAGAAATTTATCCTTTCAAAGAGAAACCTTGCGCGCGGCGTAAAAATAATTCGTATAATCTGTTTCACGGTATGGTATGGGGCACAAAACCGTTTGACCTCTTGTCCGATGTATAATACATCTAACCCTAGTATTATACACGAATGAAAAAAAAAAAAGTAAAAATGAGAGAGAGAGAGATAGAGAAAAGTGTATTATTTTTGAGGGCGATTACGAATATTCCGCATTATCATCATCAGCAGCAAGTTTTCGTCTACGTGCCGCATATGTGAACTCGGATCAACTGCTGCAACGTGTAATTTCACTATTACAGTCTAATCTGTTGACATTAGACTACACTCCGCCAAATTGTTGGGTATGGGAGTCTGCGGAGAGAACCTATTATGGTAAACAGTTTTAAACTATTTCGAAACCTTTCGAAATATGGGTACTCTATAATGTCCGCGCTCCATATAATGTCCAGCGTTTATACGATTCTTTATTTTTCTCCACTCTTCTCCTTTCGAAATGACCGTGGAATATACACCATGAACACTTACCGATGTCCCGCGGAGGCTTTTCTACTTGTTTCTTCTCCTTCTTATTATTTTTTTTTTCTTTTTTTTGGTTTTCATCATTTCTAATTACGTAGAACGCGTCGCTGGTCGGAAATCGTCTTAATCTGTTCGCGATCAGGTATTCAAAGTACGTGAGATTGATACGTACGGATCGTACGGCGGAGGCGCGCCACAGTGGCGAAAGTTTGGAGTAGCGAGAAATGACGGACGACTAAGTCCCCTCGGGATTTGGAAGTAGCTGATCCATTGTTGAACTATCTCTCTATTCTGCTCCACGTTTAATGCATAATCTATTACGGGCTTTTAACAATGACGACCACCTCGAGCACTCGCTTCGTCAGTTTCCTACGGGGGAATTGATCTTACTACGGTACCCGCGTAGTCCGCACCCTCATATTTCACGAATGTTTTGACGTCTGCTTTGTAACCGGCCGTGTCGGTTCAGGGGTGAATCGATCAGCGCGAAGAAGACGAAGAAGGAGAAGAGGAGGAGGAGGAGGAGGAAGAGGTGAAGAAGAACTCCGTGCGGTTTATACGAGGGAAAAGGAGAGCAGAGTTCACCCCATCCGTAGTATAATACCCCCCCCCCCCCCCCCCCCGCCCCCCTGATCTCAATGACGACAAACTCTGAGGGTAAATATACACAGACCAGACATCTTCTTCTACTTCTTCTTCTTCTTATTCGTACACAGTGACGTTATGATAATCCCCGACGTCGACTCTTTGCTCTTATATAACCGTCATTCCGCACCGTTCGCATGGGATGAAAAAGCGGTAAAAGGAAGAGGAAGTATACCTAGTTGAAAAATCGAGCTACGTCATTTCCCGTAATGTGATATGTGCAGCCGCAAATTTGGAGCATCATTGCAAGGTCATTAATCTATTGGCCGCTGCGGCTATATCTATACCAGAAGATGCACTCACATTAGATTTATAAATATTCAACGATACGCGTCCGCGGATAACGTTCAAGGGTCGGTAATTAGTTGAGCACATCGTTGAGTGATTGATCAAAAGCGGAGGAGCGATATAAAAATGGGGAAAAAAAAAAAAACGTACTTTTCGTAAAATTCAGACTCGACGCGCGCCGAAAATTGGGCCCGTTAAACGGGTCAGCCATATTGTTTATACCAACAAGAGAGGGTAACGCGGTCCTTTCTTAATTAGTTTCCCGAAATCGAACGGAGGGTCGGTTGATACATGGTGTCCATATTTTAAAATTTTATTTCTCGCCTTCCTCGAGTCGATCGCCATCTTGTTCGCCGTCCCTTTTCGTTTTAATGTGTAAGGGTCACTCGGGGCGGTTGGCGGGTTTTTGGAGGGGTTGGTTGAAAAAAAATCGCGCCTATGTACCCCGGGGATATTTTTCGACCCATCAGTCCCGCCCTTTAACAAGGTGTATCAATCTCTCCGTCAATCTAACGGCGCATCGTAGCCCCGAAAGAACTCGCGCCGGATATCGTGAGCCGTCATTAGTGTCCCGGGGAGGTCACACCTGGCGCCCCCAGCTACCAAAGCAACGCCGTACACGGTTTACGTACTCCTCTGACTCCTAACGACCCGAACAGATGCGAATCGAGAAACCCTCGGTGGGAATAAGAATTATAAAAAATCGTGCGAAAAATTTCGCACAACTTCGTCACAGAAATCAATCCTTGCGGGTTACGAATGAAGAAATGAATCATCGATTTTTGGATTTAGAATCGAAATGTTGATCGGACGTGCGAGGCCTGATTTTCATTATTTATTTTTCTTCAATTTCTTAATTTTTTTTGTTCGCGTCTGCGGGTATTCCTTTTCGATTCGGTTGCGGTGGAGTTTGTTATTAATCACAACGCTACGATCTCTTGGGGGCAGGAGAAACAGCTCTGCTCGTTAGCAGTGACTAAAAGTGGGAGGGCGAAAGGGAAAATCAGGGGATGCAGAGGCCATCTCTTAATTACTTCCGCGCCAATTAACACGCGCTTTCGCGACTAAGAAGGGGATGTAGTTATGAACCAACCGTCCAACGGAGAATTTCAAGTACCGAAAGCCGCGCGGTCACAACCAAATTCTAATCTTTTCTTCGAAATGTAAGAGAACAAAAATTCAAAAAAAAAAAAATGAAAAATCCATTGAATTTAGAAAATCCAGACATTACCAAATATTGAGACGTCGGCACACGGTTCGCGGAAAAAGGGATTCGAAGAAAAGTCCAACCGCGAGAAGAATCTTTGCTATCCGGTATAAAAGTTTCCGTGGGGAAGACGGTCCCTTAAAAGATTTCCGCGACTCCTGATTTACCGAAGGACCCGGTTAAAGGCAAAAGCGGCATCAGGAAGGAGCATCAGCAGTAGAGTAAGCCAGTCACGTGCCAAAAGTGCCCGGGAGTGCCCGGGAGTGCTATGCTCTTTCAACCAAGGGGTTGAGAGCCGAGATAGCCGAGAGGGATCAGCTGTAGACTCTGGAAGAAGGAGAAGTAAAAGTAAAGGATGAGAAAAAGAGGAAAGAGCGGTAAGAGAGAGTCCCGTGGGAAGTCAATCAACTGGCCTTTCTTCGCTTCCTTTCGAACTCGCGAACCCCCGCCGACGTCTTCGCCGTACAGGGCGGAAGAAAAACGTGGAACAAAAAAACATGGAATCGAAAAAAAAAAAAAAAAACAGGGGGAAAAGATAAAAATGGGTAGGTAGCCAACAATCCGGTCTAAGCTATCGGGTATATCAAAGTGTTAATCTTTATTGGGAAACGTAGCGAACAATATGACGGACGTTTCACTTTTCTTCCCGATTCTTACATAATATCGGACCGCTTGTATTCCCTGCACCCAACCAACAGAAAAAAAAATAAAATAAAAACAAAAATAAAAGGAAGAACGATATAACAAATCAACCATCGCACGATACAGCGAACTCGCTCTCATTAAAACTCACAAATTCGAAAGACAAACCATAAAATCAATCCCACCCCAACACGAATGAAAAAAACGAACGCAACTCGGTTGAAAATGAAGAAGAAAAAAAAAGAATCCCATCCCGGAGGACCCCGTGTACGCGATACGTACGCCGATGTATGGGTTTTCGAAACATCGGAGGTTGGTATGTACCCATCCGACGGAATAACGCTTTTCCCGGGCAAAGGATGTCGGTTGCAGAGAGTCGGGGGGGCAGGAGGACATGGCGGGGGGTGAAAATGGGAAGAGAGGTAAGTGGAGGGAGTAGGAGAGTGGGGGGGTGGGGGTGGGGTGGGGAAAGAGGGAGGTGATCGCAAAAGTCCGGCACAAGGCAAGTGGAGGGTTGGAATCGAGTGTAGAACAGAGGGTGGAAGGTTGCCGCGGAGGATGGGGGAGGTTGGCGATTGGCATTTAATTAGCGGCCGGATGACCACCATCTCCGCCTCCAGATCAATACGCAGTTCCTGGCCAGAGGGCGATCGCCCTCCTCCGGTATAGCCTCAAGTTTAGCTCGATCGTTCGCCTCATTCGAGTCCGAACCCGAACCCTTTGCTGTTTCACCTCCATACTCTACATCGCACACCCACCCCACGCTTCACCCTTTTAACCCGTACCCTCGAATCCCCTGCGTTCTGTGACTACTCCCTCTTTGCCCGCCCATCTTTTATACACCGAATACGTTCGCCGAACTACGTCGAATGGCAATGAGCGACGTTGTTCCACCCGTGTCCCGAACGCCAAGGCCCACGTACGAGAGTCGAAAAACGCGACGAAAAAAAATCAACGATTTTGAAAATCCAAAGGTGGAAAAACCAAAAAATCTTGACGGCAAACTATCCAATTCGAATCGACCTGATTTAGAAAAATCACAGTTCACTTTTCATCGGTTTTAGAAGCCATCGGACCATGGGGAGCTTTTTGAAATTTAAAAATGTTCAATTTTTCGCCTCGTCGTCAAAATGTGGGCAAAGAAAAGAGAGCACCACTGTTGACCGGTGTTGAGCAGACAATTTAAACGAAAACACAAGCTATATACCTGTATATCTGTGATACCTTATATATACCCGGTATAAAATACGCGACTTGTTAACATTGTTCGCACCTCGCATAGTATAATAATCTTTTGGTATCTTTCGGTCTCTCCGATACTCCGTTGTACGTATAACGCTCCGAGCAAATGCCGGTTCGGCGCAAGTTAAAGGCCCTTTCGGCGATGCAGCAGGCGATACAGACCGGCGACCTTCGCCCTGAGATCCTGCGGAGATATTTTATCCCGCGAGGTTTTTTACGAGCCGATATATCATACATCGGCGTTCTCCGAGTACGCCGCGCGCGCGATTCACGCCCGAGAACCGATCGAGTCCAGGACGCGGTCGAAAAAAATGAAAGAAAAAAACGAAAAAAAACATTCCACGGTGTACCGTAACATACATGGATGAAGGGACGGCGTGTATTCCACGTGCATACACACGCCCGGCGTACCCGTGAGGATTATATCGACGATCGTGCCAAGCCGAAAGGATCATCGGTGTGAAATCTGGGACCGAATTCTCCAGGCCGCGCCGAGTTTTCTGCAGAACTCAACTTCGCATCGTTTCATGTTCCCGAAACGTCATGTTCCGTAAATCGTGTATATCGCTCGATTATGGTCCTCCGTTTATTTTTGCTTACTTCGGGACCGAAGTATTATTCGTACACGTAACGCGTATACATACATAACTTACGACAAACTTGTTCGTTCCCTTTTCGGATGCGCCGCGAAACCGAACGACCGGATACCCGCAAAGGAAACACGAGCCGAGATATCCTCGAAGTCAAATCACATTCGAGTCGAAATTAATTTATGAGATGGGGAAATTCCGGAATCTGGACTATTTCAATTTTTTTTTTTTTTTTGAATTTCAGTCGTTCCCATTTCGACTGAAAATCGCTGTATAATCCGTCTATCGAGCGTACAAAGTTAATTTCATCAAAGTTGATTAAAAGTTGGTGATTTTATTTCCGTGTCGAAGAAATACGTGTGCGCGGAGCGTGGGGTGATCGATGGATAACTCCGTCAAATTCACGTCGGTATTGATGGTCCGGGGGTTTTCTTTTCCGGACACTCCTTGGTCGCTCGGTCTGCACGGCGTCTGCCGCACGATCGTTTGACACGAGAAATCCCCATCACCGTCATTACGGTATCTAGTCCTCTCGGTGTGTCCATCCCCCTATTTATTAGGGACTTGCGGTGTCTCCTCTCGTTTTGTGCGACCTGCCCCATTACCTACAATCACGAGTTAACAGTTCTTTTCTTTCCATTATCGACGCCCACCGTTCCGCGCCTCTTGGTAGAGGGGAGGGGGTGGAAAGGAGGAGGGGGAGGAAGTAACGGAGATGAAAAAGGAGGAATTAAAAAAAGGAGGAAAAAACATCGGGAGTCAAAGGATGAAAATAAAAGAATAAATAATCGTTTGAGACACAATCTTGACACGCAGTCACTCGCGTCGCACCCTCGTTAGCACGAAAAATTGTTTCGTATATATAATATACTACGCGCGCTTATGTACCAACCATTATTAATACACAATATACATCACATAAAGTTCACGCCCACGTATAAAGTAATATTATTCTCAACTGCGGGCATAAAATTGCCCCCCCTTTATCAGTGACCTCGGAACACTTGATCATTTCACGTATCAAACGCACGTGTGTATTCATAAAACGTTCGTACGCGCCAAGCACATTTCTTCATTAGACCGACCGCAATTGTTCTCCTCATTTTCGACGCTCTGTAAAAAATAAAAAAACCCTTCTACCCTTTTTTTTTTTTTTTAGCTTTTTTTATTTCGCGTCTACTCGACATGGAAATAAATTATTATCGACGAATCAGAAAACGGGAGAAAATCTCGAGAAACAATTTTGGCTTATTTGGGGCACTCGGGGAAACTTTACGATGAATTCTAGCGATTTAATATGTATAAACAGTTTTCCGAAAGTTTGTCACGCGTGTCAAGGAGCCATCAACCTCAACACCGTCCCAATATTATACGCACCCCGTGACCAAGCTTCGAGATCCACGTAAAAACTATTTAAACTTTCCAACACAATGTTTACCGAGGCACGGGGTTGTATACGGGGTTGTTCGTTTCCGTTGTCGACGTGATGGCAATAACAATAATAACAACGATAATAATGATAATAATAATTACAAGAGGCGTGTAGGACTGTAGGATGGTGAAAATGACGTTCGCGTGTGTCACTTCATTTTCAGAAGTGTCGGCGACGAGTGTCTCGGTTGTAATTTTGTTTTGATATGGTTGTATTCGGTTGATTTTATATATGTATACATAAGTCTGTTGCGTTTCGTTCGCTTGTTGAGTAAATGGAAATTCAGCCATTACCAGATCGTTGCATGCGCTGTGCTTGATTTTTATTAGTTCGCGAGTTCGTGTGGGAGCGTGCGGACACGACGTGTGTCCGTGAGGCGAATATGACGAGGTGCGGCAGTCACGATGAAAATTTAACCCTAGCTGCGTTAATAGCGAAAGTTCGAATTGTTAGACAATACGCCTATCGATTCTATCCGTATCTTTTATCCCTTCGGGTAAAACGGGCGACTCATCGGAAATTGCCGATGAAAAGGGACGATAGATGAATACATACTTTGTGTATAGTGGATTAAAACGCCCAGTCACTTCGGTAAAGCAAACGCACCCATATACCTCGATATAGTACGTTGTACGTAAAATGATTACGGGAACGACAAAACAAAAGGATACCCCCGAACGATTGATTCCGAATTCCCAAAGTCTCGTGACTCGAATCGATGGAAAAAAATTAAAAAAAATGCCCAGAAGTTGGACGTCTTTTTTGTTCAAGGGTTGTTAAATTTTTCGAAAAAATTCTACGTCCGACGAAATCTCATTATTACGGCCCAAAAAAATGCTAAAGATAATTTGCTACCCTTGCAACGCTTTAGCGGTGAAAAAGAAAAATTTGATTCCGTCTTTTATTTCTGATAATTTGACAGGGTGAAGGACCTACCCTCCGTTCATTTTTTCGTCCCCCGGGAATTTTCTCGCCCCTTTAAACGATCGGTGAAATACAAAGAGCCGGTTGGAAAGGACGCGCGCGCGGTGACGATGGCTTTTGGGCGAGAGAGGGGTCTACGACTACATCCCATTCGAATTCCTGATCCAAGGATACACTCTGCGTAGTCGTCCTTTGATCAATTGTCCCGCCCAATTTGCCCCGCGGCCCGTCTCCTACCTTCGCTTTTTCCTTCCTCCTGCGTTGGCTTATATACAATATAAAAGAGCGACGCAGCTATTCGGCAAATGGTCAAAAAACGACTCTTATTAGGACCTTTCGCGGCCGGTTTCGAGGAAAAATTTTTCAACCACCACGGGCCACGGGGCTCGAGGGAAACAATGGCGAGACTCTGTAACGGATC
Source organism: Athalia rosae (assembly GCF_917208135.1). Classification (NCBI taxonomy): domain Eukaryota; kingdom Metazoa; phylum Arthropoda; class Insecta; order Hymenoptera; family Athaliidae; genus Athalia; species Athalia rosae. The sequence continues at coordinate 23,578,811 of NC_064028.1, read as the reverse complement.
CTTGAGATCCCCGAACCCGCAACGTACCCTGCGTATGATCCGGAACAGCCACGATACGCGACTCGCACCTTGCGCGACCGTAACGATCAACTTTTCAGCAGATGTAAGCCCGACGCGTCGAAATTATCCTTTTTCTTCATCGTCTCGACCTGACTGACCTGATCATAGAAATTTCGAAACAATTAATAAAAAAACAATTTGATTTGTTGATTTTTCAATTTTTTTGTTTGCCTTATGGATAGTTTTTCTGTTTTCGCATTTTATAATTGTTAAACTTTTTTTGCGCTACCGTGTGGCAATTTTGCGTTCAATAACATAATACAATTTCATCCGACGTCTAACGATATGGGTTTTCTCATCTCCCCGTATACTTCCCGTGCTTTATATCTTACATATACATATACGCAGAGGTCATATATCTACCCTTAATGAAATGCTAACTGCCATTCGCCCGTATAGAAACTGTTTAGCATATTGTCGCGACCACAATGGCAATTTTCATGAAATATATCCCCATTCGTTCGAAATATGACTGCATCTTATAGCTGGAAAACCTTTTTAAATGTACCGGAATTAACTCCTCCTTCGCCCTGCACAATTCACGGATGCAGTGCGCGCGTGTTGTGTGCACTGGTCCCCGTGAATTGCGCAAAATTTCACGTATTTGTCGTCCCTCGAACGACGCGCCGAGAAAAAAAAAAAAGAAATAGGAAAAAAATCATACTTATTTGTGATGTATGTCCGTATCGTCGCGCCGAAAAATTTTCTGCTACAACAAACCCGTAAGCGCGTGGCGGTTGTAGTTCGCACACGTGTGCTACATGAATATATATCGTCCTTACATCTGCATCGGCATATGATACGTGGAAAGCGTAGCGACAGAATATTGGAAAATATAGAGAAAGGGAGAAGGGGTTCGAGGCGTTGCACGTGGAAGGAAAAAATAAAATAAGTAAAAAAGAGAACGAGGAGAAAAAAGGAAAGCTGAGAAAGAAGAAGACGCGAGAAAATATGACGAACGAGACCCGCAGGGGCGGTAAGTCAAGCCGTATGCTAACCCAACCACGTTTCTCTCGAACCCTTGCGAAAAAAGAAATGGCATCAACCCCCCGTGTCTTCTATCTCTCTTCTTTCCTCCCTTTCATCCGATTCTTTCGTTTTTATTTGTCTTTGACGATTCCGCGTAGACAAAGATATCGCATGTACGTTGTACGAAAGTGATTGCTGTGAATAAAGAGAGAAAAAAAATTAAAGAAATGAAGAGAGATAATAAAAATTGGTTTTTCGTTCGTATCTTTATTTCTGGTTTTCACAGCGAACGTGCGATACACCTGCAAGTAGCGCATCTACTCAATAGGGGTGGCTGTGCTGAGTCTGTCGCGTCTTTATTTTTCAGCTCCATTCTCTCTGCTCTTTTTCGTCTCTTTTTCGTCGGGGGGTTGGCGGGAGTCACGGGTGTTAATATAAAGACAAATGAACTTTGCTTATACGGGACCCCCGATGCAGAGCGAAAGCTGCAGTATAACAAGCCATGTGTCTTTATACAGACAGTAGCGTATCGTGCATGTGCCAACCTCGAAATATCAACGGGGAAGATATTTGGTCGTAAAAAAATTTTCAGCCCTAACCCTGTAGGAAGTCTGCGCGTAGGTGTACGCTGCGTACATATACATATACATAAAAAAAAGCTTATGTAAAGAAAAAATTTCCTCTCACATGTACGCGAACGACGTACGTAAAGGCAGCAGAAACACCATATTTTGCCGCGGTGTGCGTACCAATACGTACACATTTTATATACCCGTGTATGTATGTACTTAATACTTTTATTAACTTCTACGCTGTAGGTAATTTATTCAAAACAAACGATGAACGGCCCTTTATAGGGCGACAGATTATAAAGTGATATTAGCTGCAGTGTGCACATTTTTCATGTAATGTATATATACGCGCGTGTCTGCGCGTGGTATACGTGGTCTTGGTTTTTTTTTTTTCGTTCATTCCGCAGTCTTTATGGGAAGGGGAAAAGGGATTCTTTTTCGGTACAGTGTTTTAAGGTTTAGCGACTGCGAGACAGAGAGGAAAAAAAAATGGAAAAAGAGGGGGAGAGCATAAAGTAAAAAAAGAAAAAGAAGAAGAAGAAGAAGAAGAAGGCATTCTTACAGAAGATCGGTTATTTACTGCTTTACATGGGCGAAACGAAACGACGCGTATACCGCATGCACATATATACGTATAACCTACTAACTGACGTAAATTAAAATTTATATACTGTAACGGTAATTATCGCAGAGCTTTGAATATAATTTATGGATTGCGGGCAGCAAAATTCGAAAGTATAAAAATTCGAAAAAATACAGGACAGAGTGGACGTGAAATTCTCAGCATTTTTATACATTTTTTGTTCTTCAATTTTTTCTGGGCTTTGGAAGCGCTACCCGATATTCCGGCAGATTTCGGATCCGGGGGGTACGATACGCGATGTCCCATTGGCCCAATTTCGATGTTTATAACACGTGTATCGAGGGTAAATATTTATAACCGCACGCGTGTGTAGTGGTCAGTGAATATAATGTACCGTGTACCATATACGAACAATCTATACACGCGAATTCGTACGGTTTTCATATTTTTTTTGTATTTTTACTTCATTTTTTGTTATACGATTTTTTTTCATCTTTTTCGTTTTATCCGCCTCCCCCTATATACGATATCGTCTAACAGCGGATCCCCGTGGGATTAATTTTCGACCGAAGGGTAAAAATATTCCACGGTTCCTTAAAAATCCGACAACCCCATCTTTTACTGACCCTCAAGGGTGGCGTTATGCCAAACGGTCACTCAAAAATATATATACCCAAGCCATGCCAATACGTATACGTTTATTATATACATATTTATAACATGTACGATACATATTTTTATGTACAAAATCAACCCCTTTACGTATATTTTCTATACAGGTAAGAAAATACCGCAGAATCTATAGGGAGGACAAATTTGACTTGATTTTTTTGAGTTTGATCGGAAGATGAATTTTTTTTTACAATCAAATCTAGAGTATAAAATTCTTTGATTCTAGTCAATCAGGTGTACGGTGAATGGATGTTCCTGCGATTCCTTCACCCCCGGAAAACGTCATTTAAGATACTGCGACAAATGTCATCACGGATGGGTTCCTCACGGTGAGTAAATTTATCAATTCAGTTTTCTCTTCTTCCACTTTCAGACCTGTTCGAATCTTTGCGAGAAAAAATCCTGAATTTTTCCGAATTTCAAATCTTCACGTGTGTAATAATTCTCAAGCGAACCGTAAATATCGTTCCGCGCGCATATGAATTATATCGCAAACCTCGATTACAACGGATAGCGATAAAAAAAGGATAGAAACAAAAGGGAAGAAAGGAAGAAAAAAAAATGAAATAAAGCTCGCGATTACACCGCGGTGAAGGCAAATTTCCCGAATGTCAGCATACCTCATCCGGTGAATCCTGAGGGACAAAATTCAATTTTCCAACGATGACCACGCGCCGTCCCTCCGGGTTCCACCAACACGGATGTACGACGTACGTGTAACGTCTACCAGGTTTTTCTACCACACCGGAGCGAACGCCAACTATAATACGTCCAACGCGAACGGTAAGACCTAAGACTTTATGCGGTCGTAAGTTTTAGAATGTTACAGCATATCCCGATACATATATGCATCCCATTGTATATACATGTATCTACATGTTTATGTATATATCGATATTGGCCCCCATATCGCACGCTTAAAATTCTGCTCGCTTGACCAACGATAGATTGGAGCGCTCGCCGATGTTCTATGTGGGTAGATATATACCTACATGCATATATACATACCTAGCTACTCCTCTCCGCACTGCGGAATACATATCAATTTCCGAGGCACGTCTCATGGGACAACCGTGACGATGCTGAACGATTTTTTATTTTTTTATTGCCTTTTTTTCCATAGTTTTTTTTTTTTTTTTTTTTTTTTTTTTTGCGCAACCGTAGTGCATACTCTTGCTTCGTGTCCTCTTTTTTCACATTTGCTCTCGAACGCGGGTTGTAACTACCCCAGTCGTTTAAATTCTGACTTTTGTACACCGTACGGTTCGAGGTGCGTAAAATTACCTTCGAAAATTTTCGAACTTGCAAACGGAAGAGTTACAGATTTTTTCTCAAAGTTCTTTTTCTGGATTCTCGGGATCAATGAAATATTTCGAATCACTGAATTTTACCGGAGTATTTTTTGAGATTCTCAGATAAAAACCTTTGCATGTTTTATTTTTCATTTCATTTCCTATCAGATACGATGAATTTTGACGAACATTTTCTCAGTCGACGATTCGATTCTATCGCGAAAAAAAAAAAAAAAACAGCAGCGCAGGTTAATTTATTCTAAATTCGGTTCAAATAATTCCGTTGTATCTAACGGTTGAAAACCAAGAAAAAAAAAAAAAAAAAAAAGAACAAATCAGATCAGTACGGTAAGCGCGTACATGGGTATAAAATTAGCCGAATTGAGTCGCATGCACGGCCGATCGTTCGGTAATTTTATTGTGAGATTTTTCACGTGCGTATTAATTAGGTTTTGCTTTGGTCTGGTTAAAGATCCATCGAATTTGCCTGAACCCCCGTCGATTATTCACACAAAGATTATCTGCTCAGGCATGTTAGTCGTGTCTCGCGTAGATCTGTGTTGAATCGAGTAGCCGTTCGAAGAGAGCGCGGGGTTCACTCAAACGAAACGTATCGATGTGAGACACAATTAAATATTCCCGGAATCGTAATGAGTTATGTATCTCGAGTTAAACAAGTGTGAAGGAAAAATGTAACGCAAAGTAGGTACACCGTTCAACGTCACGTCGCTGTACGGACGGTAGCAGAACATAATTCACTACGGGATATTATTCCAAATCGTCGCTGTGGGAACTTCGGAATTCTGTGGGAACTAATCTTATAATTTGCCGTACAGATGAATGACTCCGTTTTATCGGGTAGAAGGGATGTGCTCTAAAAGACGGGTAAAAAAAAATTCTAAAACACAAAAAGAAAAGAAAAAAAAAATAAAGAGAAGAAGAATTCCAGAGACAGGGAGCCGATGCGCTTGTGCACTGTGCCTTTTTTTACCATGTACACAAAATCACCGGAACTAATTTTATTATTCGTATATATCTATACATACTTATGTACATCTATAGTGTATATATATATATATACATAAGTATATATGCATAGATGTAAAAAGCGCGCGATGTCCAGCACGCCCGTTTGTTCAAAGGTTTTTAAGACCTTCCGGATCTGATGTAGAATTGAGCCTTTGATAAAAAAATAATAAAAACCCTGCATGTACATCGAGGTGTCTCAAGGAGCGTATGTATAACATTATTTTACACGAGGTCAGTTCGAAAAAGCGTCGAAAGATGATCGCAGATCTTATATGAAGAATATTATCTATATTGAAGAGATGTAATAAAAACGTAATAAAAAAAAGGTGTATATATATATACCAAATACCTAAGGATAGAGAATTTTCTAATCTGATTTCGTGTTACATACGTGTACGTATATGTATAGGATTTCTCGACGCGGTAGAATTACGATTATTTGATTGACCGCGTCGAAAGGAAAATCGCTGGACTTACAACCTAGATAGGACGTACGGATCCTTCTATCGCCGGTGATTCGGCCAATTACCTTTTATACCTTTATCCCGTATCGTAAGAACGGTGTGACAATCAAAACTGACTTGAAAAAACGTAAAAAAATTAACTGAAAATAAAAAAAAAAAAAAAGATCTTTGTAACGGTCAAATAACCTCTCGCGCCCGTGCACCTGTCGCGTTATAACGATATCAATGGCTGTCGTCAACGAGAAAGACGCTGTCACAATTATACATACATGTATAAAATTTTCTGCAGTGCTTCGCATGGGTGGGAAATCAAAAATTAGGACGTCGAAACCAACGAATCTATAATACTCGTCGCTTCTAAATATTCCGTTGGTTCATTTTTTTTTTTTTTTCTTCATTTTTTATCGCTGTCAATTGCGTGTCGCGCATCGTTGATTATGATAACACGGGTTCAAGTTTTTTTTTTTGAGTTTTTACTAGGAGATAATATAGCGCGTACATACCTACATATCTCCACGCGTATGATGGGGTGGTGGTGCGGTCGAGTCTGAAGAAAAATCTCGAGTAATATACTGACAAAGGCCTTTTTAAATTGTAATGAGCTGCCAAAGAGTGAGTTATGTTTGGTCCAAGTGCCATCGGGTCCTCGACGACCCCATGATATATCTGCCGCGCAACCCCCTGCATCCCCCTTTTTCTCCCTCTCTTTCTTCTCCTTTTTTCGCCTCTTTTTCTTCTCGTACTTCCACTCCTCATTCTCATCCTCGTCCACCCCACGTCATGAATATATTTACATTGATCGCCAGACTCCGCATTTTTCATTTGCCTCGACGTCAGTCACCGATATGTGTGTCTATATCCCTCGATATTTTATTTATCCGTCTCTCACCCCCCCCCCCCCCTCCCCCCAACGTTGCTGTCACGGAGTCTGTCGAATCCTTCTTTTTTCCCCCTTTTTTTTTCACAGTCATTTTTTGCTCGTCACGACAAATGCAAAAATGCATGAGAAAATAACCACATCGTACTTGCGAATTAAAATTTCGAAATTCGAAAATTCATAGCGCCATTTTTGTTTTCTCCATTCATTCCTCCGCCAACGACAAGAAATATAGTCGATTATTAAAGAGTCGAGGGAAGATAAATCGATGTGCATTAAATAAGGCGTTTGTATTATAATTAAAAAAAAAAGAAAGAAAGAAAGAAAGAAAAAGCAAAAATGAATCATGCTCGTGGCGCGGCTTTAAGTTTATATTAACGCGATATACATCATCCATGGCATTGGTTTCGTATTAGAACAAATAGGTTTGTGTTTTTGGCTTTAAAAGGCATCAAGCCCCTATTTTTTAATGGGCATATTCGTTTCCTTTTTCGGACCCCCCCGGGATTTGACACCTATACATACACCTACAGATCGTTCGGAGTCGCGGGTTTCTTATTGGTCGGAAACTTTTCGTATCTCGTTTACCGTTGACGGTACATAGGGAAAGAATTAATGTGTGTTACGTATACGTGCGTGAAAACGAAAGAACAAAGACGTCGCGCGAGCGAGCGCGCGCCACCCTTCTATTAGTAATTTATAGTTTAAGCGGTGTTTATTAACGGAGGGGTGAGTTGTGCGTCGCCTTTTAACTATGGTTCAAATGATTTACGAAGTTTTGTATTAGCGCGGTAGTGAAGGAAAAATGGGATGTATAATACCACGAGGATACCAGGGACGCCCATAAGGGACGCTCCAGGGGCTGCTACCGCGCTAAATGACTCCGACGCAACGCACTTTTCTCTCTCCCCCTTTCTCTCTCTCTCTCTCTATTTCGTTACTCTGTGCTCTATCTTCGCCAACTTCTCTATACTCGTATCGTTCCTCTGAACAAGAAAAAAAAAAAAAAAAAGGACGTCTTCGTGACGTCGAAGGGGATTTTTATCCTTCAGCTGCCTTCGATCCGGAAGGCTTCGGGGCTCCGCACCAGTCGAACTTACAAGCGCAGATGGAAACGCAGATGTTTGATAGAACCGCGCGCGTTTCTCGAACGTGTTGTATTATATCCTCTTTTGTCCACGGGGAACATCGTCACTGTTTCAAATATCGAATCAACGAAGGAAAAAAGAAAAATGCGGAAGACAAAATCCGAATCTTTTCACGGTTCGACCGCACGTATCCACACGCGGATATCCGACGAGTATAAAAATGTGAAATGTCATCGGTCGGGGAGCGATGGGGTGATATGCATAGAAATTTTTCAGCGCGATCTCAACCGAGACGCGCACTGCGTTGGTGGGCCACGACGTCGCGGTATAAACAGTGAGGCGCCGCGGCGCTTTACGACGTCAGCTAGCGTCCCCCTTAACTGTTTACCTTTCCGCTGACGCGTCCCATCTTCCTCTTTCTCCCTGACGTGCAGCCCGTCCAGCTACACCGTACACCAAATGCGTCGGGACGCTGGCGTCTTCCGTAAACTTCACCGTACTTATTCTCACAAATGTAAATCCGGCCTGCCGTGGCTGCACTCTCCCTAGTCCGAGCAAAAAATCTGCAATTTATCTCAACCGACGCCGCGTAGCGCGATCGAAAACACGAATGAAAAACCGCAGAGAAATAAAATTCCGTGCATCGATCTCCCACTCGGATTCCGTCGCATCTGGTCACTCGCGGCACGCTTCGGTGCGACTATGGGTCATCGAATGAAAGTAAAACAATACGGCGTCTAAAAATAATTTTGTTAAATTTTCCTCCAATTTTTTTTATCCATCATCATAAAATATTTGAATGGGGGTCGATATTTTTGGCGCGCACCGCAAATAGATCGACGATATACTTGAGGGGGGGAATGAAAAGCATAAAAAATGGAGCGTGAGAACGTCGTCTGTATAGAGTTCATTTCTCCTCTTCTTTTTTGGAAACTTAAACGGATCACGACTATGTTCACGGCGTCCTCAAAATACGCGCGCGACGTGTTGAAAATCGGATAAATCTTTCGGAAAAATGATTTTCAAAAAAGCACCGCGACCGACGACGGAAGTAAAGTGTAACAGAGCTGTATAATCCGTTGCTGCTGCTCATGCTGCTGCTACAGTGACGCACGACGTCAAACTCGTATACGTAAATATTTGTGCGAAAGAAACGGGGTCACCTTCACATCACACCGCATATATTTTATGTATATATATATTTCAATGTAACACACGCGCACCCTCGGTACATAACACGTAGGTGTACCGGACGGACGACTTGTCACTGTTCGAGTGAAACGCGAGAAGAAAATTGGGAAAAAAATTCTTCAAATGCGAAATTGAATTTCTTTTTCGATTTTTTTTTTTCACAAGATTTTTGGACGATGAGATTTCGGAGACGATTCAACACCGAATGAGTTTATGAAGGATATTGCGACGTGTGGAGGAAAATTAAGAAGAAAAAGAAAATAGGCACGCTGGGATGATCCTGGAAGGGATGAGATTGCAATTAAATATTGATGGAATCGGTTGATACAGATTAATGTGTTGCTTTCGTGGGGCAGGGGAAAGACCTCCGATCTTGTTTGCCGGTGTAGCGGAGTATACGCGTTGCGAGGGGGTTATTTGTCTTTTGGTCGTTTCGTCCCTTTCCTCCGTCTGCCAAAGTTACGCGCGAACGTGTGCGCGAGCGCGCCCGTGTATGTGCGTTCGGTGGATCCTGAAGGAAATCCGGGTCGGAAAAATATCAAGAGAATTTCCTGATTGCCACCTTAGACACGCAGATTGTCGCGACGCCTTATCTCGTCCATTCGTCTCTCTGGCTCTCTTGAATCTTCACCCCCCGAACTTTTCCTCTTCCCTTTTTTCCTCCTCCCTTTTTCCCCTAATATTTCCGCTCCCGTTATGAAGAACCGCCTCGCCCGGTACCACGGGGAGGAAAAAAGGGGGGGGGGGGGGGGAGGGAGGGAGGGTCGAGGAACCTTAGGGACATTCATCCCGAGATAGCCGCTCGACGTCGCCCGAAAGGACGCGGTACTCCTTACGACGCCCCGCTAGTTCTCCCGCAACTTATACACACGGTACATGCGAGGGGGAATCTATTAGCAGCTCGGGATAAATGTTCCCTCATATTTAGCCCTTGACATTTTTCCCTTTTTGTTTGTTTTTCCACTGATCCCGATAAAAACGGGAATTATGCTCGTATCTTTGCATCGTTCATTTTATCTGACAAATTTTATTTATACGTGCGAGGCCTCTTATGGGAAGGAATAAAATTCCATCGTCTATCTACGTACGCGTGTATCATACCAGTTTCTTCGGGAAAAACTGGAAAAAGGTGAAGTGAAAAAAAAATTTACCCCCCTGTCCTCAACCTCCATTTTTACACCTATTTCGAATGTAGGATAAGTCGAGCTTTTCAAAGTGTCTAGATAATAACTTCAGTCCTGAAAACTGGAAATTTTTGAACGTGCCTCGGAGGAATCAGTGTGTAGACGAAGGGTCGATAGCTCGTATTACGACGATTAATTTGAAGAAAAAAAAAAAAACGATGAAAAAAACATATATCCGCACGATGACACACACGTGTACAGTACCTCTTGGGTAATTAATACCGTGCGGGCGCGTAAAAACGAGCGTAACTTGTGTGCGATATCACCATCACATATACACTGGCATAGTCAGGTTTGCCGTAATGATCTGTAATTATTTCGCTGGACAATATAATTAAATAATATCGATAAACACTCGACTAACAGCGCGGCATGGGTGGCCCGACTCGAATGCGTGATGCGGCGCGGTCTGCACCGTGTAATAATTCTTTTATTTTTTATTCTATTTTCTTTTTTATAAAACGTAAGAATTTTCAACAAGAATTTTTTGTCGTTATCATTATTAAGATTATCATCGAAAAAATAGAAATGCGATACGCAGCAAAAGATTGAAGTTTTTTTTTCTCTTTTTTTTCTCGTATCCTTTTATGCACGTTATTTTTTCTTCCGACCGCGAATATATCTCCCCAGGGTGTTTTAACGACCGGACATTGGTCACCTCCGCGTGACTTTTTCTTATGTGCAACGCCGTGAAACTCGATATCAGAATACAAATGGCGTCATCTTTTTTGCGAATTATACTGGATATCTCTCTTCGAAAATTTCTAGTTTAGCTTTTCTTCTTTTTTTCTTCACGCTAACTTCGAATTCCGTGATCTGGTTGTAGGATTGTCTTCCTCTTCGAAAGCAGTTCTGCAGTTTGAGTCTTCTTTTTTTTATTCAGAATCATTTTTTACCCCGATCGTAAGACAGTAGGTAATGCATGAAATTGCAGTTCCAAATTTCGAGATTCAGCACGAGTATTACTGTACTATGCATCGATTTTCAAAATGCAGTTGCAGAAGAAGAAAAAGAGAAGAATACCCTCACATTTTTAAAAAGATCATCTTATTTTCACTCTTCCTCTCGCTCGCTTTTTATTTTTCAGTCCGAGCATTCTCCTGAGTCGAAAAAAATAAGAAGAAAAACCGATAAAGTTATTCTCTTATTTTATAGCAATTTGACAAAAGTGTGCGCACGAATACAATTCAGATAATATAAATGTAAGGGGTGGTTATAAGTAATATCTGTAATTCTTGATGACTTTCGTACGTTTTCAGAGTATGGTATTTATAATTGGCGACCTTTGGGAGCAATGTAAGCTAACGTTCCGTAGCTTTTCGAGATAATCTTGCTTGCGAATACCGAACCAACCTTGGACCAACGTGAACCGACGTACCCGCGCGTTAATATGCACGTATACGTCTACGCGAGCAGCAGATATGTATACGCGTACATGTAATCGTTATAACTGCAGCAACGCGTACAAGCAATGTATATATATATATACATATAAAAGGGGGGGTACATTCGCATACAAACTGGCGTTAATGGGGTGGATAGCTTTTGTTGTTTTTAATTAACCCTTTCTTTTAAGACGGCCGGGGGGAGCTTTAAAGCTGTTCGGAAAGGGTTTCCGTCGAGCCTTAGAGTCGGGAGTTTAGACCACCCCCCTTCCGTTCGACCTGTACTACTTTCTACGTTACATCCCCTTCCCACCCCAATTCCCTTCTCGCGTGCCTCCGCTTATTCCTCCTTTCTCCGCATCGCGCTTTCGCATCCCTTTACCTAACCCGTCCTCCTTCTCCTCCCGAAAAACATCCCAAGGGTGGAGTAAATAGACGCGCAATTGTACCTTGGAGACAGAAACGGTCGCCACTCCTCCCCTCCCACCGACACCCCATCTCTCACCTTTCCTCCACATTTCGTACCGGAATAATTACCAAGGCTTAGCCAATCAACGCTGTACAGAGAAATTTACGTTTTCTTGTTTAATTGCTCGAATCGTTACATTTTTTCTCGCTTATAATTATTATTAATATTATTAATATCGGGAAACTGAGGATGAAGTGACGAATTTTTATATTTTGTTAGGCTGGATTGGGTGTATATCTATACTTATTTAGTTACATGCATTTGCATTTTATTATCTTCAACTACCTAATTGGATCGACTCGGAGACCGGTAATTTGGAGTTTCGAGATATCATCGTTTCTAGTGATGAGATGTACGGTGAGTACGTTACGTGTTATTTGGGTTGAGACTCGGGTCGAAAAATGAATGACGAAATTTGAAGGGAAAAAATGGAGAAGGAAAGAAAGCCGAGGAACCTCGGAGGATATCATAGATGGTGAGAAATATACACACGTCCGCGTGTTACGAGTCGGTGTGTCAAAAGTAAAGAAAAAGAAATAACAACGACGAATAAATAAAAAATGAAAATGATAAAAGAAGAAAAAAAATTGACCAAAGCAGCGCGTCGTATTATTTAAATTGGGCGTTATTACCGTATCATATAATTATATGAACTCCCGTGAACTTGGTTTTCGAGGGTTATACACCTCGTACAACCCGTAAAGTATATTTATACATGTGTCTATATATATATATATATATGTATACCTAGATGGGCATATAATATACTACATACCTTAACAATAATGACGGTCGTGTATTTCATGAGTTAGAAAATTAAGATGGATGGAATTCTCGCGACTTGCAGCGAGCGTAAGCAGCAACAGCGTCACCGGCGGCGTTGAAACGCGACCCTTCGAGTCAAAGGAAGATTTTGAACTAAAAAATCGTACGTGGGAAATCGTATGAGAAAATGAAAAGAGAAAAAAGAAAGAAAATCGATTTTCGTAACATATCTCCCCTGTTCTACAAAATTTGAGAAAAAGGTCTACCGAATTTTTATGATTTTTTGAAGACACGAGGGAGAAAAAAGAAGGTAGAATATGAATGGGACCGCAAGGTGTTAATTGACATGGAAATGATACGGATATACACGTATGTGAACATAGTCGTAATGAGATTTACTTCTTTTTTTTTTTGTTTCTCTCTTACTTTATTACTAATGGATTGATCGAGGCGTGAGATTAACAACTTGCGAGAGAATCAAAAGTTATTCATTATACACGGAATACAGGATTGAAGTAAAATAAAATATATATACGTAACGCACGTTATGTACCATAAGGGAAAATACAGTTCCATATAATTACATGCTTCGTACCACGGCAATGGCATTCGACGCAGATGGGATACATACGTATACATATAATGTTATTCTTGAACGGTCGTTTAACCCGAATATTTGCATGGATAATGTCGGGTTGTCTCAAAACGGACGTAAGATTTCCGCGGGCCTTACCTACACATGACCCGCACCGTCGTAGTAATGCAGGTACGAATACATTTCACGTACTTCCACACACCTTCGCCATTCCCTCTAAATATCCTCCGCTTATACATAGTTCTCAGTTTATTCCCCTTAGAATTTTTTTACCAGTTAACTTTCTTATTATATACCACACGTCGCGATATGCACCGCAGACGCACAACGCGCGAGGCGCGACGATGTCCAGAGTCACACCGTTCGATTAGCTGGAAATCCACATCTTCACGGCCGAGCTGTTGAAATAGATCGAGAATAGAATGAAAAATTCTTCAGGATGATTGGAAAGTCGATAGAAGAAGTACGAAAATTTCGAATTATCGTAGGGAAGATCGACGCGAACAACGGTTAGCGAAATTTGAACGATTTTTATGACGCTACGATATCAGGTCAGACGTTCGATAATTATTCGCGGTTACAGACGTAAATATTTTTTAAACTCACGAAAGTTATCGTTGTCAACGATACGTATAACGAAGGAAAAATGACGAAATTGGCCTAGAGTTCTTTTTCCTTTTTTATTATTTTATCGTCAGCGATGCGGGCCGTAGAGGAGAGAATTTTCTTTGGTCGAAGAAGCGGCCCGACTTCTATACTTCGTATATTATATCCACCTCCGATCGGAGTTATCTCCCCCGCAAATATATATTAATGCTAGTGATATATCAACTCGCCCCGCGAGGGACAAAACCTTAAATATTGGATAAGTTGCTACGCGCGGTCAGTCCGCAGAGACCAAATCTCAGTGATTGATAGTCTCTCGCTGACTGTCATAACAACTTTTGCCCAAACCATTCTCATAATATGCAGCTACGGGAAATCGGACGTTGCTTACGCGCACTCGCGAATCTTTACCGCACTCCAACGCGCGATAACGTATAAATGTCACGTGGAAAAAATCGAAATGAAAAATGAAATTTAAAATCTGAAATATCCTTATAACCGCGATCGTACGAATAATTTTTCTCGCACATCGAACTTTGCCGCGTGATTCTAGATTCTACGTATACCAGATTGTTGTGCGTTCTGGTTCTGCTTATCTACTGTGCAGACCGGTAAAACTCAGGGACCATAATTTATAGTTTGAGCCAGAGGCTAGCGGTTCGACGACGTTGTTTACACCACCGGGTGTGGATGGGTATCATATATCTATAGGGATATACGTACATATATACAGTGCTCTTCAAAAGTTTCATTTTTTATGATACTGTTCACTTTGTGTCACGGTTTGGCCGCGAATAATCAGATGTCTGAACTTCGGAGTCGGAGGGATGCAACCCACGAAAAGTAAAATCTCTGCCGAACGCGGGTAAGGGCATTTTTGGAGAAGTGGCGAAAATTTGACGAAAATCGGATTTTCTTTATTATTCATTCAAGATAATTTACCGAAAAAAATTTCAACTCAAACTTTGGAGTGTCACTGTATCGAAGATTACATAGGTAGACGCATATGGAATTTATACACCGCATGAGTATCATAGCTTGCTCGTCTCACCTATCGCTTATCCATTGGTCGAAAAGTTCGCGTTCCTGACTGACAGTATGGGTACATAACGTACGCGCGGTACATACAAATATGTCTATATGTATACGTACAATATACACATAGCTATACATATTGTCGCGTCAGCACACTCGTCTCAAGGGACGCAACCCTTTGCTTGGCCTGCATAATCCACAAACCCACGCTACGTTAAGTCCCGACGTGAAATTAGAGCCTTCCCTCTCTCCGTTCCAAACTTCCCTAGCTACACCTTTCCAATCCGGCGATGCCGCTTCCTGCTCCCTGAGACAAATACTCGCTCCACTCTCTTCGGAAAAGAGGAAAGGGACGGAAGGGAGGGCGGGAAAGGGAAGGGAAGGGAAACGCAGGGTTCGAGGGGGTGATTTAGAGCTGTACAATTACCCCGAGATGAATCCAATAAGCAACGCCGCAAAATTTGTCCTCCAAATTAAAATTAGGAATACTCGCCCCTTCCTATATAACGGTCTCAAAGGAGCCACAAACGAACCTTATATATTATACATAACATTATATTATTTAAGCAATTGCTGTGTACACAAGCGAGTACAAACGTATATCACATGTCGAGGGCGACTCAACTTTTACCAATTGTCAGGTAAGAAGAATAAAAAAAAAAAAAAACAAGTCAACAAAAATCAGAAAAGCTCGAGTTCGTTCACTTCCAAAACTTCCTCTTTTTTTTCGTCTCCGTTATATCCATTTTTTTTTTTTTCATTGGCAATGACCTTTTCGAATCACATGTGATACCCGAAATCAAGAAGAATGTAATTTATTTTTGAACATCGTAATCGCACAGAAAAAAAAAAAAAAATTTTTCAAAAGAATTTACCTAATTAATTATTTGTTTATTTATAAGCTGAATCTTATTGTGTTCTTGTCAGAGTCGTTGAGTTCACGGATTATGGACGGATTCGTTTGATATTGAAGGAAAATTAAAAGAATGAAATTAAATCAAATAAATTAAAAAATTAAATTAAAAATGAGAAAGAGAAGATGAAATAGAAGAGAAGAAAACAAACGCGATTTCGCTCACGATAGAATGCACCAAGTTCAGAGGTTCTTCTTTCCATATAATATAGTGTCTGATGCATATAACCGAACTGACAAGCAGCTGGCCTCTGTCATTGAGTGTTTATCGTGACCGGTGACAGCTCAGACGATATCCCCACAAATATAGTTTGTTTACATCGTAAATGAATAAAAGACGGAAGAAAAAGAAGAAAAAAAAAAGACGAAGAAAAAGAGAAAGGAATTTTTTGAAATAAAAAAGAAAAATTCAGAAAGATACAAAAATCCTTGGCGACGTTAACGCGATTTCGAACATACAACGTCAACCGAACCGATAACGGCTCGAGAGTAAACTTGACACCAGGCTACACCGAGGAGGACAAAAAGTAGAAAATCAAAACGGAGATTTCATATCTTAATTTTCACTTTCTTTTCTCTCCTTCCGCCTCTGCAATCTTCGTAAAATTTAAAAAAAAATAAAAAAATTTACGGTAGAATTATTAACGAATGAATTGTACCTGTTCAGAATTGTATTGCAATAACTATAGCGGTATTATCGATGAGTGGAATCCAGAGATGATTTCATTATCAATATATTGTTGTCGGTATTTTTTTTTTTTTTTTGTTTTTTTCTTACTTGTCTCCGAGAGACGCGATAACAATTAAATCGAATGAGTGACGTGCGGACTGCACCACGACGCAGACTGATTGATGTCATAGTCCAGCGTTTGACTTTTTATTCTCTCTTTTATTTCTCATTTTTTGAGATAACCCTTTATACACGCGGCATTCGCAAACTATTTATCAAATTTAACGATATTACAGTCGCTCGTGTCATTCTATAATTCAAGAGTAGTTTATTAGTGGGTAGATTAAACCGGCGACCTGTGAATTTCATTCGATTCACAGTTATTTCTCTCGTTACATTCTATCGTTTCATTCGATTATCCGAATACATTCAGCATTCGAAATCACACGCACAAAAAATAGGGTGCGTCGATGTACGAGCGGAGCTTTTTTTATTGCGACAAACGAACGACTTTTAGATTTCTTCCCGAACAACTTTGATCCTGTGTGCGTACAGGTAGAAAAATTTTCTCCCAATTACAGTGACCGCCGATCATTTGTTATTGCAAAGTTCTCGTTCGCGACCATACGAAATTTTACCGAGCGTATGTACATGCACTTTATTTTCATCTACTCGTACATACGTATGTAAACGTAAATGTATTCGGATGATATATAATTAACGAGACGCGGCTTTGGTGTCTGATGAATGAAACCAGTGTCTCCGTATAATATCCCTCTCCGTGTATTTCTTTTGCTGTTCATTTTGCTTTTGCTTTTCTTTTCCTCGCGTAGCGAAGCAGCAAAAGCAAAAATAAATGTAAGAGGAAAGCGTCAGCTACCGCACAGCGTTTTCATCGTCTTCAGGTTAGTTACGCGTCGCCTCCGTCACGATTCACCGTACATTTTAGTGAGTCCGCGGTTCTCTTTCGCTTACGAAAATACAAAATAACACGAAAAAATATAAAGTCAACCGAAGCGGGGGGTCCCTCTCGAACGAATTTAGGATTATTGTTATCATTCTATTTTTTTTATTTCTCATCCTTTCTTTACATACTCCGCAGCCCCGCACGCGCGTAATCCATACTAAAAAAACATGCTACAGTCGTAAGGGTGGTACACCAAACCGAGTCAAATGTATAAAGAAGTATCGCGTTGCCGAGACGTTTTCTGAGCGGCTCATGTATTCGAATATATGAGAAAGCTGTCATTGTATCATTTCTTTCTTTCCATTTTTTTCTTCTCTCGGTTTTTCTATTTTTCCTTTTTCCCCCCGACTCTTTAACGCTTCACGAGTATAGAGTAGATATTCTACACGCGTACACGTATATGTATGTACCGCCCCACAGAAAAATGATGACAAAAAAGGAGAAACTTTGACGCGAGATCACGACACAGAAACTCGCCGAAGGGATTATATCGCGAGGGACGAGGGGGGAGGGGAGTGGAGGTCGACGTTGTGTTCCGTAGGGACACAGAAGGCCTCCTTGTTTTACTCTCCAGAACGCAGACCTCATCCCTCGGGTGACCCTAAACCGGGCACCGGATGCACGCGGCGGCTCCTACCTCCTACGCGTCTTCATTTTTTCACAATCCCTTCCCTTCCCTCCCCCGCCCCCCCCCCCAACCCCGTTTTCCGCCAACCATGTTAAATCGCCGAGCCACGCGCATATGTTGCCGAGAGATAAGAGACCACCGTTTCGTATAAAACGTGCTAATACACATTTCTTGTGGCGCAGACTTGAAGTATATTGCTAATTATTTCGTAAATTTTTTTATCCCCGCTTTTCACCGTTTGATAGTCTAGGAGGAAAGTATACGTTGTTACGGTCAACGTACGGGATGAGTTGAGATCGTGTGCGGCGAGGAAATAGTTGAATACGAATTGAAGATTTTATAAATAACATCTCGCGTATCGCAGAGTGTAGCAGAAGCAGCAACCCTCGTAATAATTAGGCATACTCCAGGTACATATTATTCTTCTTACACCGATCCAGGGTATATCTTAAGTATGAAGAATAAAAACAATCTTCCGCAATTGATTTCACTGCGAAGTACTTCCACCAAAGTCCACTTCTACCGGTGTGGATACGTATCCTACGTTCGTTCGTATAACCCGATCCTCGTTCTCCAGTAATTTCCGGATAGACCGTACGCTGTACCACCTGGTATACCTCCTAGTCTCGAGACTTTTTCAGAAAAAAAAAAATCTGTTGAAAGAAACTTTACAACGATATTTATATACCACGTCTCGATGCTGCACACATACCTACGCGGATATTATTGTGTAGGTACGTAAGGGAAATTACATAATTGGTCTAACGTAAGAATTATTTTATTGGCGGGCGTAAACCTCGTTGAAAATTATTGTAATTGTTTGAAATTAAAACGGTCGGTTGGATGGACATTGGAAAATAAAATAGGTGTGGAAAAATATTGAAACGATCAACACCCGCAAGATGTCCTCGGTCCGACGCTCTTCTCGCGCGTAAAGATGCACCGGAAGAAATTTGGAGAAAAGTATACTTTCCGTTGATTTTTATTCTTATTTTCTTATTGTAAGCGCGTTATGATAAAATTCTTCATCGCAATGTATGTAGTTTGAAGAAAAAAGAAGGAAGAAAAATTCCAGCGATTCTTCTTGTGGCGAGAAAACGGCCGCGACCGCCGAACGGGTTTTGTCAAACAATACAATTCGTTAGTGTCACAGAATAACGGCGGTAACGTTTTATACTGTAAAGTATGTTTATAGGATGACGCCACATTTCGAGTTATGCACGAGACACCTGGTAAATTGTAAACTATTCTAACGCCTCGAATTAGGCCGATAAATACACCGCAATGTGTATAATATGTCTGTTTTTATCTGTCAGTCTGTCCGTCCCCCTGTCTGTCCGACTCTGTCTTTAGTTAGTTTTCTGATATAAATTACAGATATGCGTAGACATCGCGAGTAACATGTGTACTTCGTTTGCGACGCTGACTAAACAGGGAATTAGCATTTCATTCCCTGAACATTTTGACCATCGATCCTTGCAAATATATACTTGGAAAAATTCAAAGTTAACTTAGAACTCGATATTCGAACATTATTTTTTCGAAACCCATTTCGTCTGCGAATAACTACGCAGATCGAGACCTAGGGAGAATTTTCATTCGTCTACTCGAACGTGGGAAAGTTAGTCGATGATTTTTTTTTTCATCAACGTGATGATTCGTCCTTATCGAGGAGGTTGAATGTACGATCAGATTTGAAATTTTTCTTGCACGCATCACGATATTTTGACGACGAAGTTTGATTCGGTATTTCGTAATAGGCGTATTATACAAACGAGTGTAATATCTTAATATTTTCTCAGGTACGTGGGAGGGTTTAATGGTAAAGTCAATTAGGAGGCCATTAGACACTGGGAACATTTACATTTTAACGATAATAGCTGGCAGGATATTATACCTAACCGACTACCGTATACACATATATGGGCCTTGTGATAGGCATATCGTAATTTTTTATGATTGAAAAATCGTTTCGTTCAAGATCACGTGGAAAACTTTACTAATTTTCAAGATCCCGCATTTTGTTTATTTCAAGTTTCTTATATGCTTCAATCTTCATTTGCCGCATCACCTTTGCACGAGGAAGAATCAATTACAAAAAAATTGTCAAAAAACTTCCGCCCCTGATTACAATATACCCGTGTGGCTGCGAGCGATGATCGCATCGAGACGAACAATATATTGTTCCTCCATTTTATTTTATTTATTTATTTCTCTTCAAACAGAACAATTTTTAGCATCTTCATCCGCTCGGCAGAATCCGCTACTGAAACGGCGCGACGAAGTTTACTTTTTAGCACGTGCTCAACGTGTAGAATATTACGAAGTTAAAATACCGGTGGTATCTGCATGGTCGGTTTGCTACAGGACGAACAACTCGGTACATTAGCAGGTGGCAATGGGAGTCCGG
Source organism: Athalia rosae (assembly GCF_917208135.1). Taxonomy (NCBI): domain Eukaryota; kingdom Metazoa; phylum Arthropoda; class Insecta; order Hymenoptera; family Athaliidae; genus Athalia; species Athalia rosae. The sequence goes on along the minus strand of NC_064028.1, from coordinate 23,558,387 downwards.
AGAAACGTGTGGAAGTTTTAGTAGTCGTCGCGCGGTCGTTCTTCGCTAATCAAAAAACGGTCGAACTAATTATCCCTGTGTTAATTGAACCCCGCGAGTTTTATTTAGTAAGTCGAGTCCGGTGGTTGGTGGCCGCAGGACCTTCTTTCGCGATACGGAATGGAAATGAAAAACAAAAAAAAAAAAAATTGAGGAGAAATAGGAGAATAAGAAAAAAAAAGAAAAACCCGTGCCACAGATACGCGTACAGTGAATTTTATTATAAACAACGGCGAAATAATCCCTGCGGCGGTTTTGAATAATGCATGAGGTAAAAACTAAGTGCAGTTTTACGGGGTGGGTCCGGCGTATATTTGTCGAAATGCTGACTGCAGGTGAAAACTAGAATATATACATGTATAAGGGTACACGTGTACTTGTATAGACGTATACGTGCATGAAGAGGGGTAGGTTATTATTAGGATGATTTATTCGCTCAGAACTGTAAAGTCTCGGCGGTAGAAGTATCAGAGATATTTCGACGCGTTTTACTTTGGTAGCCATAGACGAGACTCGCGCGCACACGAGTATGTTTGTAGACGTGTAACAGAAAACGCGATATCGTTACAAGAACGAATTTAGCGAACGGTTCCAGTTGAAATAACAGCTGGTATATGATATGCTAATTTCTAAGGGGTTACCGAAAGTGGCCATTGCTACGTTCAACGTCCGACATTCGACAATGCGCCGCCAGACCCCCGTCGTCTTTGTTCGAATAGAAATTAAACCTCGACGATTGATTTAGCTGGAAAAATTAACCCCGTGATAAATCATATCGCGGGAGTAATGAAGAAGAGAAAAAAAAAAAAAAAAAAAAACAGGATAGGAATATCGGTCATTAATCCTGATAATGAGAGGAGAACTCTTTTCGCGTTCGCGTCAATATTCCTGATCGAGAAATAGTTTTTATTCGAATGCGTTCGATATGCGGAGCAACGCGGCGCGTAGCGTCCAATCAGTTTGTAAATCTGTACGATAATAGGGGGTGACGATACCCCAGGTGTGAGTTGTTCGGTGTGGTTTTATATACCCACAAGCTGATAGAGTCATAAATAGCGCCATAGCCCATTGATCCGAGTAATCGCATGCATTACCCGCCACCATAATCCGTCTCTCTTTTTCTCTTCCCCATTTCGTATGCGGCCTTCACTCCTATGTACCACCTCTCTCTCTCTATCCCCCTCCGTTCCACCGGGTGGCGTTTAAATCGCACTTTTCTCTTTTTCAGCCCCAAGCTCTGTGTTATTACGCTGCAATAGCTCTCCCCTGTATGTTCCGCAGTTGTTCAACGTATAGTAGGTAGAAGTACGATAGCGCATTTTCAGAGCTTTATACGAATTATAATCCCCATTCGGTTAACCTCGTCATCCCGCCGATCTCATTTTCTCCGTCTCTTTTTCACCTCGATTTTTTTCCCATCCTTCGCCGTTTAAATTGAGAGATTAGCGTCTGCCCAGTCGAGAGCGAAAGAAGAAAGCTCTAATCCCCATTTCTGTCCGCCTATTTCGCCGTTCCCTTGGCACGATTATTGAAACGACATTCTTTTTACGAGTTTCTCCGATCACGGACCCGCCGCTGGACCAAAAACTCTCAGTTTCTTTTTCTCTTTTTCTCTCCTGTTTTCCGGACTATCGCTAAGATCGTCGGTTAAACTTCGTGTAATCTTGTCTCTTCGAATGAGATAACCATCTCGAGAACCACCTCGTTCCACGTTCCCGGAGGACGCTGGGCACGAGCCACACGATCCGCACCGGGTCGTAAACCTTTGAATAATATGTATACCTGCTGTGACACACCGGAGGTTCTCAGGACGGCGATTTTTCGAAAATGAAAAAAATCAAGCAACGTTGTACGCGCGATTCTGATCGAATCGCGCAATTTTTTTATAATTTCATTCGACGAACGATTCTCAAACGAATTACGCAACAACCCCGCGAAAGGCTCCAGAATTTTCTACCAGGTATCCCCTTAAAATATACATGACGAAGGAAGGAACGAAAGAAAACCTCCCAATCGATTCCGAAGCGGAGAGCGCCGTGTGGGCGCGTGGTGCGGTACCTATTTTAATTTCTTAGTTCTCTCAACGCGCGCTTCGGGGATCTCGGGGTATACATGAGCCGGTAGTTTTCGGTATTCTTTGAGCGCTGCGGCGCCAAAGTCCGGGCGTCCCGCGGGGGCGGCATCTTTGACCAGGTAATGGTGTGCCGAGAAGAATGGGAGATGTCACCAGGGGGCGATGGACCATGCCGATGACCACGAAGTCAACCTGCCTCTCTCTCCCTCCTTCTTTGCTTTTTTATTTTCCTCCATTTGTTTTGCTTGTTTCTTTTATTATTATCATTATTTTCTTTTTCTTCTTATTTTTTACCAGTTCTCTCACTTTTTGTTACCGTAGCCGCAAGAACCGCATGGGGTGTGCGGTTGGATCAGTCTCGTAACGTCATTAGTTGCGTCTCGTTGACGTGAGCACATTTTTCATTCTTTCGAAAAATAAAATATATATATATATATATATATATATATATATGCATATATATGAATTCAAATGAAAAGAAAAAGCAATGCTCGATAATGCTTTACCATTATAAAAATCAAACTCTTACAGCTGGTCGTTTTTTTTTTTTTTTTTGTTCTTACCCCGTTCAAAAAAAAAGAACCGATAAATCCAGAGATTTTAACACGATAACGTTCTTTTCGTTCGACGATTTTATAATATCGTGAAATCGTAGCGACTTCGAGGTGGTCATGCTCCTTTTTCATTTAAATTTTTTTTTGGCGGTGCGGCTGAAAAGTGGTTTATGGTAGTAGTACGATCTCGTGGGAGATTTTAGACGTCGAAGGGCGATATAGGATTAAAAAGACAAAGAACCTCTAAAAGCCAATCAAATGAATGACAGTCCTGAGCCCGCCTCGTAACCTTCAAAAGGTCTGCCGGAGGGCTGATCGGGATTGGATGTGGCTACTCCATATTGATGAGCAGCCTCTGACCACTGGTAAAGCAAGTTGACCACTGCGAGGAGGATCACTAAAACAATAGAGGCGCGTCCTGCGAACCCTCCCAACGTCTAAACCTCGAACAGATTTCGATGATTAGGTTCGCTTCAATTATACAAAAGTAGAATGATGTACGAGGTATGGGAAGGGAGGGGGGAAAAGAAAAAAAAACAAAGTAAGTACACGTTATCGATCGATTTTATCACTCGGGCAGATGACGCGTTTTAATCGCGTTGCACACGTATCAGCTGTCCGGTGCACCGAATTCGTGGAATTGTAATTGATGCCTTTGCTCAGCGGAAAGAAGTATGGACGAGGAGGACAGTCGTTAAAAAATATTCAAGTAATTAATCGCGACGCTTCCGACAGTCCGGGATGAAGCAGTTTCTCAGAATCACGGTCTTCAAAGACTTATTTTAAAACGTTATGAAGTTTGATTTTCTTTTTCTTTTTCTTTTATTTTATTTTTTCTTTTTTTTGTCAATATCACAACGTGGATACGTAACGCATACGTATACACTGCATTATATCGGATAAGCGGAATTTTATACATTAAAAGTGATGGAAAGAAATTGAGCGATTGGGTTCATCGACTGGGGTTATCCTAGAAGACAAAACTAACGACATGTCGCTCATACCGCTATCTGCTCAACGACATGTCACGATTATCGCTTTATGGGTTGCTAATTAGCTATACGTATACTCTAACCATGAATACGATACTTCATGCGAATTAATACAAACAAACTTCGTTTTTAAAGAGTCCGAGATATCGATGCAAGAGCTAAAGGAATTCTCGGAAACTCCGATTTATCAGCTTCGCGCATTAATATTATAATACAATATAATTATCCAAAGTTTAAACAGACTGCACCTCGAGCAGAAAATGAAATATCTCAACGCTGAATTGGACGGTAATGAGCAAAAACGTCTCAACCGGGAAAAAAAGTTTTCTTTCAAACTACCCTACAATTAGCCTACACAAAATTCACCCCGACTCAAGAAGTATCTCAATCTTCGAAATAAATCAATTCATTCTACATTCTTCCGTACGTCGATTTTTGGCACATTTTTTTCGAAATCTTTCGTCACGAGAGTCGATCAGAAGGTTCAATTTGTTTTTGGCTTTTTTCATACAAGTTGGGAGCTTTCGATCCGGACGTGTTGGCCCATTCAAAGTCAAAACAGAGTAACTCGCTGGGCTCGCGCGCGGATACAAATGAGCGTATGCCTCCGATCCATCCGTACTGGTTTGAGGAACTAATATATAAGGGTCATCAAATACGAGTGTGGTAGTTGGGTAGCTTTGAAATTAAGAGCGTTGGGCATTTGTTAATATGTCTCGAGAGTTTCGTGGCAGAGTCCGCGGCAAGGTACGCGTACACAGGTATGAAAGGGAGACTGCGGAATACGAGAGAAAAGAAGAAGAGCATAACGCGGCGTCAGCGGTGCCGCGGCAGTTGAACGTCGTCGTTCACGGATCCGGCAGGGGTCATTACAAAAGGGGGTTGGTTCGAAAGCGGTAGTGCAGGCGGGTGGCGGACGAAACAAAAGGAGCAAGAATGATGCGGGGAAATAAATCAAGACTAACCAGACGGGAGGGGTTTTTAATTCAAAACGCGTGGGACGACGACGACGACGACGACGACGACGATGATGATGACGCTCCGAAGTTCGGAGCAACATCGGTAGGTTCGAACGCTATTTGTCGAAATTTTGAGAGAGAGAGGAGAAAAAAAGAAATTTTCCAATCCGAACGCGAGAAGTCGTGATTTTTGCGCCGCTTCCACGATTTTCACCGAGCCGAGCCATCTCCTTATAGTATATTAATATTCTTCCTCTTTTTATTGGAGGTCGTAAATCCTCGAGACCTTGAACGAGGATGGTTGCTCGCTAACTGGTGGCGCACGCCCGGTAGCAATTTATTCGTTGCAAGGCGAGCATTGAAAAGCAGCGCCGGAGTAATCTGCATTCATTTGAATGAATAAACGATCAATAACCAATAATAAGTTGGGCAATTGGCGGTTTGTCATCTTATCAATACACACAACAACAATCTCGATGATAAACCGTCATAATTTTTGTCCGTTTGTATCGTGACCACGTCGACCACCTGGCTTTTACTTATTTCGTATTAAAAATTCTTACCTGAAAAATCATTATATTTACCGACGTTCGATGACGATGTCGGAATACTCCGTACTGTATCGAAAAATTTCACCATCGCAATATACCGCTAATTTGGTATACCTTATACCCAGCTTCTTTGTCTCTGTCATAAACGGGATTGAAATTGTCCACGAGCTTTCTTTATCCTTTTTCTTTTTCTCCGTTTTTTTTTGTTTTTTTATTACACTCAAACCGAACTCCGCCGAGGACAAGACATTGCCTCGCGCTTCTTCTTTAGCCCTCTAACGAATGGCGACCAAAGAGCTGGGACGCGTGTATAAATCATAAAATAATTGCTAGTCACAAGGTAATGAGCTGGTATATAATCGAAGGAATTCCATACGATATTGTCCTTTTATGTCTGTTGAACGGAACCCTTCATTTCAATATTAAATGGATACATTTCTTCGCGGTCTTCTTTCTAGGAAACGAATAAAGTCTGAACGTGGTTCTTCATGGTAGTTTGATGGATTTTGGTCTGAGAAATCCGAATCGGCAAGCCAAACTGATCGAATTACGGCCAATTTTCCACTTTTGGGAGCAGAAAAATTGAGATATCTCAAAGGGAAAAAATCGTAGCTCAATTTGGCCAACGGATTCGTGTTCCTGGGGTCAGAATACATAAGAAAAGTGCCATACGATCAATTTTGAAAAATAAAAATTTTTGCCCAAAATTTGAGATTTTTCCAAGGGGTACCCCTTACGATTTTTTCAAATTTTGGCCAAAAATTTTTATTTTTTGAAATTGATCGTATGGCACTTTTCTTAAGTATTTTGACCTCAGGAACACGAATCCGTTGTCCAAATTGAGCTACGATTTTTTCCCTTCGAGATATCCTCAAATTTATGCCAAAAATCGCGAAAAATCGCGAAAAAATGGGGATAACTCGGTCATTTTCGTAGATAGATCAATTTTGCTTTCGGATTCGGATTCCTGAGCTCAAATTACATCAAGATAGACTGAAAAATCAATTTTTTATTTTTGACCCCAAAAAGCTGAAAATTGACGATAACTCAGTCAATTTTAGAGATAGATCGATTTTTCTTTCAGATTCGGATTCCTGAGGTCAAAATACGTAAGAAAAGTATATTAAACCCAATGAAAAAAATGATTTATTTTTTGCTCAAAAATCGAATTTTTTTTTGGTTCTTCAAGAGTAATCTCACATACAATCACCTCAGAAATCCAAATCTGGAAGTTAAAATAATCTGTCTGCAAAATTAATCGAGTTATCGCCAGTTTTTCACTTTTCGGAGAAGAAAAATTGAGTCATCTCGATGAGAAAAATTCGTGGCTCGATTCATTCACCGGATCACCGGACAAAAATTTGAACCACAAATGAAATCAAATGTAGCGCACGCGTGCAACGCTGGTATTTCTAAAAAATAGGAAATAAAAAATGACAGCCTCTAATTTGTCCAACGCATCTCATTTTGTTTTTCGTTTTCGTCAGCAATCGAAAATATTGAAAAAGAAAAGAAGGAAAAAAAAAAAAAACCAACCGGTCGACCATCATCATCACGTCTATAAGGAGAGGTTAGCGATTCGACGATGTGTATAAGAATCGCCTAAAGCAATTTGTGTGTGACCGCCCCGCGGACGATTGGTAATAGGCAAGAGGAATTCAAATTGGTTTAGTTTTTTCTTGCGGTGTTCGTCGTCGTCGTCGTCGTCGTCGTCGTCGTGGTCGTGGTAGAGGACGCGGGGCCGCAGCAGGAGCAGCAACGTCGTCGGTCGTCCAATTGGCCCCCTCGAATCAGGTCGGTTGTCGTCGTCCTTCGCTTCTCCGCAACGTCGGCGGGTCCCGAGGGGTCCTAAAAGGGACCGGGAGATGCGGCGATCCCATTAACTGGGGCCTTGTTCGCTCCCCGTTCGGGAAGAGGGGAAATTCTCGGGGACCGCCTCCAGTGTCTCTGTGCGTATATTGGAGGCAAGATAGCTATTCTATCCCGAAGGCGCGACGGGCTCCCTATATTATAACCACCGTCCAGGACGTGTTGTAATCTTCTCCGAGACAATGGACAGTGCCGCTACGACCAAATAAACCAGAGAAAGAGGACCGAAAAAAATCAAAAGACAAGAAAAAAAACAAAAAAAAAAAAAAACTAAAATGATCAACCAACGATAATGGCCATGGTCCGGCTTATGCGTCGCGAAATATTACGCTGCTTTGTGCACGTCATTTTTTCCCTCCCTTTCTTTTCACATTTCTTTCATCCTCTTCAATTTTACGAACGATCAAAAATTATCGGTACGTCGTTTCAGCTCTTCGGTCAACCCACTTCCTTTGACGATGTATAAAGTACTTCAAATACGTTGAATTGTCAAAGGTGTTTTTCACGTATGTACGTACGTCCCGCGCACCTGACCCGATTCGAGATGCCCGAGGTGACGATGAGACGAGAAAATAAGAGATCGAAAAACACGCGATATTCGAGTAGCAATTACTTCTCGGAATCTTTCCGGCTAATTGGTCCGTTGGGAGGGGACACAGCCATAAACTGTCGCGTGCAATCAGCGAGAAAATGGGCAAAATTCTAACTCTTCTGATATTCCTTGTTGAAAAGAAGAATGAGGATGAGACGAAAAAGGAGTAAGAGAAAAGAGCGGGATCGGCGGGGTAAGGGTGAGGTTTGACTGTTTTTTGTTTTATGAAAGAGCTCCGGGCAATCGTATATGGAGGTGAACGTATGGCGAGACTTCGTATAGCATAAACCCATATGGGACGTGTACGAATTTACATTTAAAAAATATAACGAAGCACCGTGAAACGGCCATTAGTCCTTAGGATATGACAGACGGTCCTGGACCCCCGCGGATCACCTCGGCACCACTCGAAACTTTAACTGAACCAAAACTTTAATACGAACAAAAGAGAAACAAAGAGAATCAAAAATCGAAAGAATAAAGGTAAACTTTATTATTCGCAACTCGTAATGACAAACCTCTCGCAATTTTAAAAATTTGCAACGTATAGTTCTATACGTTTTTCCCTTCTATTGCGCTCATTTTTCAATAACGATAGCGAACCCTTTCGAAGCCATGGATTTCGAGATCAATTTCAATCAACCTTCCTGAAGGTCAGGGAATGAATTTTGTGGAGTAGCGAAATAGGTATCCAAATTCTAGAATTGCTTAGCGGTCAACATATACGTAATAAGGCTTTTGATTATTTTTCGTTTGACCAGTTTCTTTTTTTTTCTTAAACTTTTTTTTTTTTTTCTCTCTTCACAATTTTATTTATTTATTTTAGTTTATTTTCTTTAACGAGCCAATTAGCGTACACGTAACATAAAACTGCTCTCCAAGAATCGTTCCAATCTCAAATAATTCCGGCGTCCATCCATCTCTACTAGAAAATAGGCGTGTCCTTTAATTATTATAATTATTAGGGTCCAGCGTCGAGACCCGAAACCGTAATTAACGCGCAACTGCTTGCAGTATAACAAAAAGAGAGAAAGAGAGCGAAAAAGAATTAAAAACAAAAAAGAAGAGAGAGAGAGAGAGAGAGAGAGAGAGCAATGCGCCATCGGGACATTTTGACAGATTCGTCCAGACCCGAGAGGGTAATGATAAAAAATCGGTATATATATATACGCATAATGTTGTGTCCGGTCCGGTGAAAAAAATAAGCTATACGAACGCATACGAACCGGCGCGACTGACGCGCGCATCCATAAAGTATATCTTCGAATAGCCCGCGGAGATGAGGAAAAAATGTACGTAAGAGAAAGATCAGATGAGATGAGATCGTTTTAGCGGTGTAAAATTCTGTCTAGCTGGCCGCAACGCCCCCACTTGAAAATTGCATTTTTACCCCGTTTAGAAGGGGGGGGGGGGGGGGGGGGGAAAGAATCAATACTTTTTTTACGGTTTTTCATACCGTGCGAGGTGATCGAGATGTGAATTCCGATAAATCTCGAGGCTGTCGAAAAGGAGTTTTAATTTTTTTTTTCTATTCTCCGTCGTTTTTCTTCGGAGGGGTGAAAATGTTCGTCTCGCGCGAGACATCGACAGGATGTAAGCGTCGTTGTTACGGTTGACGATCGGGCAATAACGGTTGTGTGTACATGTAATGATAATTGCCGGTGAACGCGATATAGGCGTCGATCGATAATTAAATCAGCTATAGATATTCCCGTCACGCGTTCGCGCAATTATAATTAAGGATTTATTAGCGAAGGCGCACGCCCCCAGCTCGTCGGACCAAGAATACCACAGAAACGCCTACCAGGTCCTAACAACCGGCAGGTAACAGGGAACCAACCGAATAACCGCGCGTCCCGAAAGTCCCGGAGACCCGAAACTCGAAAACCTCCTTCCCTCTCTTCGCTGTATACCTTCCTATCTCCCCCCGAGGGAGAACAAATTAAAAACTGTCCCAGTGGCCGTAAATAAAAATGCGGTCGGTATCCCACCCATCTGCATGGACGCGGCTTAAGAAAGGCCTCTAAACACGCATCCGACTTATAACGGGTGATAACCCCGCGTACGGGGGGATGGAAAAAAAATCTATCCAACAAACGTCGAAGACTTTATCCCCGTTTTTTTCCTTGAAAATCATTTCAACGAAAATAAAGCGTCAATTTTCATCCTAATCTGCGAATAAATTTCGGTTTTTGTAATTCAAAGATAAGTTATTCCTGAGTCGATGAGGAAATTCACATCAATTTCATTCGAGAATAACAATCATTTTTTCTATTTCAACGCACGATGTTCCGAAATTAGGAATATCCTACGTTTTCTGGTCGTAGGAAACGCGTTACTGGATTTTGAGTTTTGTCCCAAATTTTTCTTAGGCTCATCGCACCGCGAGAGGGTGGAACGTTTGGATTCCAATTTTCGAATACCGCGTGTGAAGAATCGTTAGGAGACTCTCGGGTCACCCGTTACGTAGATTGGGTCGTCAGTGCGTTATTTTTGTAGAAGGATGAGAATATGAGATACTGGGTCCGTCCTGGCGCCGCGCGCGGACCAAAATAATGACACGGGGACCTGGACGATGAGCAACAGCAGCGAGAGTGGAGAGAGAGAGCTTTTAATTACAAACTGATGACCAAGCCAAAGCCGAAAATAATTCTTTTTTTTTTCCCTTTCTATTTTTCTCCAGAGGGGTTGTTGTTGCAGCTAGATGTATATACCACGTCCGATTTATTAGTCGCATCGCCGCTAGCCGGCGGTCATCAACCGTCGCGTAACCGACCAAACTCGAAATCATATTCTCTGAATAGAGCTATAGATAAAATATCCTGTTTTTTGAATTTCTTTATGCTGGATTTAGGTTTTTTTTTTGACGAAAACGGAATTGGGTTAGAAATAATTTAACGGCGACGTCCACATATTACGTGTATTTACCTGACGCAATTAGATTGCTGCGTATACCTAATAGGTATATACATATGTACA